>NC_053041.3:266690194-267315194 GCF_002575655.3 Aegilops tauschii subsp. strangulata
TGTCCTTCTTCAACAATTCCATCATAGGCTTTGCAATCTTTGAGAAATTCTCAATGAACCTCCGGTAGTATCCTGCGAGTCCAAGGAAACTCCGGATCTCTCCAACTGTCGTGGGTGACTCCCAATTTGTCATAGTGACAACTTTGGTGGGGTCTACTGCTATTCCTTCCCCGGATATAACATGTCCAAGGAATCCGACTTCCTTCAGCCAAAACTCACACTTGCTGAACTTGGCGTATAGCTGATGTTCCCTGAGCTTCCCAAGTACCAAACGCAAATGCTCTTTATGTTCCTCTTCATTCTTAGAGTAGACCAGAATATCATCAATGAACACCACAACGAACTTATCCAAAAACTCCATAAACACCTTGTTCATCATGTTCATAAAATAGGCAGGTCTGTTAGTCAGACCAAATGACATAACGGTGTACTCATACAGCCCGTACCTCATTGTAAAAGCTGTCTTAGGTATATCCTGCTCTCGAATCTTCAGCTTGTGGTACCCTGATCGCAGATCGATCTTAGAAAACACTTTAGCTCCTTGCAACTGGTCAAATAAATCATTGATTAACGGCAGTGGGTACTTGTTCTTGATCGTCACCTCATTCAATCCACGATAGTCAACAACCATCCTTAACGATCCATCCTTCTTCTCCACTAGAAGTACTGGTGATCCCCAAGGTGACGAACTTGGGCAAATATATCCCTTATCCAGTAACTCCTCAATCTTCTTCTTAATTTCCTCCAAATCCTTTGCGGGCATTCTGTACGGTCTCTTAGATATTGGCCCTGTGCCTGGCAAAAGTTCAATCAAAAACTCAATGTCTCTATCCGGTAGCATGCCTGGCAACTCTTCTAGAAATACATCCAGAAAATCCTTCACCACTGGTACTTCCTCCTGTACAACTCCTGATAAGGAATTCACTTGGGTTCTATTCGGCACATGCCGGGATACATACTTGATCCTTCTTCCTTCTGGGGTGGTAAGCAAAATTGACTTACTGGCGTAGTCAATGTTCCCTCCATACTTCGATAACCAATCCATGCCTAATATCACATCCAGTCCTTGTGACTCCAATACTATTAGGTCCGAGGGAAACAGGTAGTTACTAATCCTTAATGGTAACTGATCACACCATAGGCTAGCCATATACTCTGCTCCTGGCGAGGTTACTAACATAGGTGACCTAAGGGCTTGGGTTGGCAGTTTAAACCTATCCACGAATCCCCTTGATATGTATGAATGTGATGCACCAGTATCAAAAAGTACGACTGCAGTAAAAGACTTAACCAAAAACTTACCTATTACTGCATCTGGCTGGGCTTCAACCTCCTCCACGTTAACGTGGTTCACTTGTCCCCTGTTGAAAGGGCTGGACTTCTTCCCAGAGCTTCCATTGTCGTTTCCATTCTTAGCTTAAGGACATTCATTTCCGTAATGTCCGGTCTTCTGGCACTTGTAGCAACTAACGTGGCTTAGATCTTTCTTGGTGGGTGTTGCCGGGTTGGAACGGTTCTGTCCGCTGCTTCCTCCATTACCATTACCATTCTTGGGGCCACCATGATTGTGTGAACTTCCTCCATTATGAGTGTGGCCTCCATGGTTATGAACAAGTCCTCCCGGGTTCAGGGTGTAACGGGGTCTCTGCTAGGCTCCAGAATTATACTTCCCTTGTCCATACTTCCTCTTGCGGCTGTCAATCTGTTGCTGCTTCCCTTCAAGCATGAGAGCTCTATCCACCAACTCCTGGTAGTTATTGAAATTTTCCACCATCAACTGCATGCTCAGCTCATCATTCAGTCCTTCCAGAAACTTCTCCTTCTTAGCTGCATCTGTAGCGACGTCATCTGGGGCATAACGTGCTAACTTACTAAACTCATCCACATATTGGCCAACAGTGCGCCCTCCTTGGCGTAAGTTGCGAAACTCACGCTTCTTCATGGCCATAGCTCCTGCTGAAACATGGGCAGTGCAAAAAGCCTGCTGGAACTGGTCCCATGTCAAAGTGTCAATAGGGTAAGTGACTATGAAATTCTCCCACCAAGATGTTGCGGGTCCATCAAGCTGATGTGCGGCAAAACGCACTCTCTCCGCATCTGTGCATCCTGCAGTGGTCAACTCCTATCAATCTTGCGAAGCCAATCATCTGCAACAATCGGCTCGGTGCTACTGGAGAACACCGGCGGATTCAGCCTAAGAAAACGGGCTAAGTGGTCAACTGGTGGGGGTGGTGGTGGGTTGTTGTTGTTGTTGTTCCCCTGGTTCTGATTCTAGACTAGTATGATATCTGCTCCAGCTTCATCAACATAGTCATCATCGCTATTGTTAGGGTCCGAGTCAGTGTCGTCGATGATGATATAGTTCTCCGGGCAAGTGGAACTATCATCTTCTCCTCCTGGCGCAGGTTCTCCCATGAAAACTCCTAGCTTCTTTGTCAGATCGCCATTCTTCTCTACTAGTGCGACGATTTCCTCCATATAATCCTCGCGTGTAGCCTTGAGTTCTTCCTCTAGCTCCGTGATCCTTGTCATTGCCTTCTTCAAATCCGCCATGCCTGCGCACATCTGGTTCTCCTGGCGTCGAATGTGCTGGTTTAACTCTTCGATGAAAGAGGCAATCGATCTATCCTTCCTGGTACTGATCATCTCCCATTGCTCATCTCGGCGCCCACAAATCTGGTAGATTGTATCCTTGAGGTCATTGTGGTAAACTTCTCCAATGCGTCCCATGGTAATGTGAGCTGCCATACTCTTTCCTAGACTCCAGGTTGGTGCATCAAAAGAAAACTCTATGGGCTCAGTGACTGGCGTGAACGTCCTTCCTGGAACTTGAACTTGAATCATCCAGTGCTCCTCTTCTGGTAAAGCGGCGTTGTAGGTCCCGCTGAAGCTTGGTATTCCAATGTTCAGGTACTTAGTAACTTCCTTCAAGTGGCGTCCAAATGGGGTGTCTTCATCCGGTTGCATGAACTTAATCCTTGCATCCGCCATCCTAAAGAGTAGAAAATGGAGAGGGGTTAGAATTGAGAAGAGAGTAGTGATCTAGGGCTTTAGCTTAGTGGTCGTGTCCTACAGTCAGCGTGTGCTCTGATACCATCTTTGTAGCGACCAGACCTCAAACAGTCTGATCTCTATGCATAAGTGTCATCCCTGGACCGGTAATACTGACATACACAGTACTTGGAGGATTTATAACAAAGTAGCAATCACACACTTATTACATCGAATGTCTCAAAAGAGAACTTATTACAGTAAATATGGCTTAAGGCCATCTAAAACGATAACAGCAGAAGGTTTATACATGGCTAACCACGATAACAGCAAGATGTCCATAACCGGGGACATGGCTAACCATGATTAGTTTATACCCTCTGCAGAGGTTTGCGCACTTTTCCCCACAAGACTCGATCTCGTCCGTTTGGTTTCTCGCACTACAAGATGTTTGAGAAACGGATGACCGAGACATAGTCTTTCAGAAGCGTTAGCACCTTACGATGGGTAGACCGTACCACCTACATCCCCTACATCTGCTAGTCTACCACTGTAAGAGTTCACACGACTTAATCAACTATGCTAGAGCCCATAATAGCTTGTGGCTGCACACGGAAGTTTCTAGTATGAATAATCTCATGATCCCTTTGAGCCTGGGTGGCAGTCTATAGGAGAATCACGTGGTACCCCGGGATTTCCAAAAAATACAGGCAATCACTGGATTCCCCAGGTGCCTCAATCCACCCAGATGTGTATTTAAGTTGCCACCTTAAGTTGAACCATTAATTAACAATCTCACAACTGTCATGGATACACTCAAACCCAATCCACGTCTCCGAGCATAGCATAGCAATATAAGCATAGCGTAGAAGTAACTCCCAAGGTTTGATAATAAACAGGTGAATAGGTACTACCTCATCTACTTCCCAAACCCACAATTTAATTCAGATCCTAACCATGCAATTGTTTGAGGATTGATCTAATGCAATAAAACTTGGTAGTAAGAGATATGATCAAAGTGTTACTTGCCTTGTTGATGATCCGCGAAACCTAGAGACTAGTGGTAGCACGCTTCGCATTTCGGGTACTCTATCAAAAACAAACAAGCATACAATAAGCAATCAAGCAAGAGCACAGGTAAAACTCAAATAAAAGATCTAACTACAAAGTTCAACTTAAGAACTCCGGTTGCAAAAAGAATCAAATCAAACGAAACAACAAAACTCAAACGGCGAAAGAAACAAGCTTCGTTTACTAATTTGAACTAAAGTCAAATTTATAGTAGCAAAATCTTGTTCAAGTTGGTTAAACAGAAAGAGGGTTTCGAGACGAAACTCTAGGCGCTTGAATCGCTTAATTCCGATAAACGAGCGAAAAGTTATACTAGAACGAAAATCGGATCAGAAATCGCGATCGAAAATAATCGTGGAAAATCCGAGAAAAAGAAAAACTGACGAACAGGCTAACGAACGAGCGTTCGCTGTCTGCAGTTAAACGGTGAAAACCGTTCGTTAAAATGAACGAACGAACGAGCGTTCGCTATATAACTAAACCGAAAAAAATGATCTAAAAAAATAAACCGCGGTTCTTAAAAAAACCGTACGGTTTTCCGAAGAAAACCGGCTGCGGCGGCGCGGCTACCTCCGGCGGCTCCGGCGACGGCGGTGGCGGCGGGCGGCTCCGGCGAGGCGGCGCGGGCAGCGGGGCGGCGCCCGGCGGCGGCGGTGGGCAGCGGCGGCTAGGGCGGCGGCGGCGGCTAGGGTTAGGGTTTCGGGCGCGGGGCGGGCTGGCGGCGCTGGTGGGCTTCGGCGGCTCGGGGCGGGGCGGCTTATAAAGGCCCCCCGGGCGGAGTCCCGCTCGGGTACGGCCGGAGTCGGTTTGAATTCTTTTTAAATAATTTCGACGTGTAGAAAAAGAAAGAAAAAAATTCTAAACGGACTCCAAAAATCCCGAATAAAATTTTCCCCGTCTTCTAAAAACAAGCCGGACAAGGTGAAGATTTATTTGGGCCTAAAATGCAATATTGAAAAACGCATATTTTTCCTAATTCAAATAAAATAGCGATAAAACTCCGAATAAAAATCTGATTTGATTTTAATATTGAATCTCTATTTCTTTATTTTGAGGAAGTCATTTTATCCTCTCTCTTTTATTTTTTTATAAAAGAAATATTTCAGAGAAAAATAATTAAAATCAAACGATCCTCTTTTCAAAAATTCGAGAAAAACTCGAATATGAAATAAATTGAAATCCCCAACTCTCTCCGTGGGTCCTTGAGTTGCGTGGAATTTCTAGGATCAAATCAAAATGCAATAAAATATGGTATGCAATGATGATCTAATGTATAACATTACAAATTGAAAATTTGGGATGTTACAAACCTACCCCCCTTAAGATGAATCTCCTCGAGATTCGGGTTGGCTAGAAAATAGGTGAGAGTGATCCTTCCGTAGGTCTTCCTCTCGTTCCCAAGTGGCTTCATCCTCGGTATGGTGACTCCACTGAACTTTGCAGAACTTGATTACTTTGTTGCGTGTAACTCGGCTGGCAAACTCGAGTATCTTGACTGGTTTCTCCTCATATGTCAAATCACTATCCAACTGTATCGCTTCTAGTGGCACTGTATCTCTTAGAGGAATATCAGCCATCTCCGCGTGGCACTTCTTCAACTAAGAAACATGGAAGACATCGTGAACTCCGGACAATCCTTCGGGTAATTCCAACTTGTAGGCAACTTCTCCCATACGTTCCAAAACTCTGTATGGTCCCACAAAACGTGGTGCTAACTTTCCCTTAACTCCAAAGCGCTTCACTCCTCGAAGTGGTGATACTCGAAGATACACTCTGTCTCCGACTTTGTAGACTGTCTCCTTGCGTTTAGAATCCGCGTAACTCTTCTGCCTGGATTGGGCTACCTTGAGTCTATCGCGAATCATCTTAACCTTCTCTTCAGACTCTTTAATCAAATTTGGTCCAAACAACTGTCGGTCTCCAACTTCGTCCCACAACAACGGTGTTCTGCACCTCCTTCTGTACAACGCTTCGAAAGGGGCCATCTTCAAACTGGCTTGATAACTGTTGTTATAAAAGAACTCTGCATAAGGCAAATTATTGTCCCAACTAGATCCATAGTCTAGCGCACAAGCTCTCAACATGTCCTCCAGAATCTGAGTTACTCTTTCAGTCTGTCCATCTGTTTGCGGGCGAAAAGCTGTACTGAACTCTAGTCTGGTTCCCAAAGTTTCATGCAACTGATTCCAAAACTTTGAAGTAAACTGGGTTCCTCTATCTGATACAATGGTCCTCGGAACTCCATGCAGACATACGATCTTGGTCATGTATATCTTTGCCAACTTAGCACTGGTGTAAGTGGTCTTCACGGGGATGAAATGAGCTACTTTCGTCAAACGATCGACTACAACCCATATCGAGTCATAGCCTGAACGAGTCCTCGGTAATCCCGTGATAAAATTCATGCCTAGTTTATCCCACTTCCATTCGGGTATAGGCAATGGCTGTAGCAATCCTGCTGGCTTCTGATGTTCTGCCTTCACTCTCTGACATACATCACAAACCGCTACATACTCCGCAATATCCTTCTTCATTCCGGTCCACCAGAAACTATCCTTCAAGTCCAGATACATCTTGGTATTTCCTGGGTGAATCGAATATGGTGAATCATGGGCCTCTTGCAGAATCAACTTCCTGATCTCCTGATCATTGGGCACATATACGCGGTCCTCAAACCATAAGGTATCGTGCTCATCCTCACGAAATCCTTTAGCCTTTCCTTTACTCATCCTTTCCTTTATCTCGGCAATCTCCTTATCCGTCTTCTGAGCTTCTCTGATCTTATCCATCAAGGTATACTGAATTTCCAAGGCTGCTACATAACCTCTTGGAACTATCTCCAAACGCAGCTCGCAAAGGTCTTCTGCTAACTCCTTGGGTAACTCTCCGGTCATGAGGGTATTTACATGACTCTTGCGGCTCAACGCATCAGCTACTACGTTAGCCTTTCCTGGGTGATAATGAAATCTCATATCATAATCCTTAATGAGCTCTAGCCATCTCCTCTGTCTGAGATTCAGTTCCTTCTGCGTGAAGATATACTCTAAACTCTTGTGATCCGTGTATACCTCACAATGGTTTCCGATGAGAAAATGTCTCCATGTTTTCAACGCATGCACTATGGCTGCTAACTCCAAATCATGCGTAGCATAATTTAACTCATGGGGTTTAAGATGTCGTGAGGCATATGAAACAACTCTTCCCTCCTGCATAAGTATGGCTCCAAGTCCTCGACGTGAAGCGTCGCAATACACTTCATAATCTTTGTGTTGATCTGGTAGAATCAACACTGGTGATGTAACCAAGCATCTTTTCAACTCCTGAAAACTGGCCTCACATTCCTCAGTCCAATTGAATTTGGTGTCCTTCTTCAACAATTCCGTCATAGGCTTTGCAATCTTTGAGAAATTCTCAATGAACCTCCGGTAGTATCCTGCGAGTCCAAGGAAACTCCGGATCTCTCCAACTGTCGTGGGTGACTCCCAATTTGTCACAGTGACAACTTTGGTGGGGTCTACTGCTATTCCTTCCCCGGATATAACATGTCCAAGGAATCCGACTTCCTTCAGCCAAAACTCACACTTCCTGAACTTGGCGTATAGCTGATGTTCCCTGAGCTTCCCAAGTACCAAACGCAAATGCTCTTTATGTTCCTCTTCGTTCTTAGAGTAGACCAGAATATCATCAATGAACACCACGACGAACTTATCCAAAAACTCCATAAACACCATGTTCATAAAATAGGTAGGTGCGTTAGTCAGACCAAATGACATACCGGTGTACTCATACAACCTGTACCTCGTTGTAAAAGCTGTCTTAGGTATATCCTGCTCTCGAATCTTCAACTGGTGGTACCCTGATCGCATATCGATCTTAGAAAACACTTTAGCTCCTTGCAACTGGTCAAATAAATCATTGTTCATCGGCAGTGGGTACTTGTTCTTGGTCGTCACCTCATTCAATCCACGATAGTCAACAACCATCCTTAATGATCCATCCTTCTTCTCCACTAGAAGTACTGGTGATCCCCAAGGTGACGAACTTGGGCGAATATATCCCTTATCCAGTAACTCCTTAATCTGCTTCTTAATTTCCTCCAAATCCTTTGCGGGCATTTTGTACGGTCTCTTAGATATTGGCCCTGTGCCTGGCAAAAGTTCAATCAAAAACTCAATGTCTCTATCCGGTGGCATGCCTGGCAACTCTTCTGGAAATACATCCGGAAAATCCTTCACCATTGGTACTTCCTCCTGCACAACTCCTGATAAGGAATTTACTTGGGTTCTATTCGGCACATACAGGGATACATACTTGATCCTTCTTCCTTCTGGGGTGGTAAGCAAAATCGACTTACTGGCGTAGTCAATGTTCCCTCCATACTTCGATAACCAATCCATGCCTAATATCACATCCAGTCCTTGTGACTCCAATACTATTAGGTCCGAGAGAAACAGGTAGTTACCAATCCTTAATGGTAACTGATCACACCATAGGCTAGCCATATACTCTGCTCCTGGCGAGGTTACTAACATAGGTGACCTAAGGGCTTGGGTTGGCAGTTTAAACCTATCCACGAATCCCCTTGATATGTATGAATGCGATGCACCAGTATCAAAAAGTACGACTACAGTAAATGACTTAACCAAAAACTTACTATTACTGCATCTGGCTGGGCTTCAACCTCCTCCATGTTAACGTGGTTCACTTGTCCCCTGTTGAAAGGGTTGGACTTCTTCCCAGAGCTTCCATTGTCGTTTCCATTCTTAGCTTCAGGACATTCATTTGTGTAATGTCCGGTCTTCTGGCACTTGTAGCAAGTAACGTTGCTTAGATCTTTCTTGGCGGGTTTTGCCGGGTTGGAACGGTTCTGTCCGCTGCTTCCTCCATTACCATTACCATTCTTGGGGCCACCATGATTGTGTGAACTTCCTCCATTATGAGTGTGGCCTCCATGGTTATGAACAAGTCCTCCCGGGTTCGAGGTGTAACGGGGTCTCTGCTGGGCTCCAGAATTATACTTCCCTTGTCCATACTTCCTTTTGCGGCTGTCAATCTGTTGCTGCTTCCCTTCAAGCATGAGAGCTCTATCAACCAACTCCTGGTAGTTATTGAAATTTGCCACCATCAACTGCATGCTCAACTCATCATTCAGTCCTTCCAGAAACTTCTCCTTCTTAGCTGCATCTGTAGCGACGTCATCTGGGGCATAACGTGCTAACTTACTAAACTCATCCACATATTGGCCAACAGTGCGCCCTCCTTGGCGTAAGTTGCGAAACTCGCGCTTCTTCATGGCCATAGCTCCTGCTGAAACATGGGCAGTGCGAAAAGCCTGCGGGAACTGGTCCCATGTCACAGTGTCAATAGGGTAAGTGACTATGAAATTCTCCCACCAAGATGTTGCGGGTCCATCAAGCTGATGTGCGGCAAAACGCACTCTCTCCGCATCTGTGCATCCTACAGTGGTCAATTCCCTATCAATCTTGCGAAGCCAATCATCTGCAACAATCGGCTCGGTGCTACTGGAGAACACCGGCGGATTCAGCCTAAGAAAACGGGCTAAGTGGTCAACTGGTGGGGGGTGGTGGGTTGTTGTTGTTGTTGTTGTTGTTCCCCTGGTTCTGATTCTGGACTAGTATGATATCTGCTCCAGCTTCATCAACATGGTCATCATCGCTATCGTCAGGGTCCGAGTCGGTGTCATCGATGATGATATAGTTCTCCGGGCAAGTGGAACTATCATCTTCTCCTCCTGGCGCAGGGTCTCCCATGAAAACTCCTAGCTTCTTTGTCAGGTCGCCATTCTTCTCTACTAGTGCGACGATTTCCTCCATATAATCCTCGCGTGTAGCCTTGAGTTCTTCCTTCAGCTCCGTGATCCTTGTCATTGCCTTCTTCAAATCTGCCATGCCTGCGCACATCTGGTTCTCCTGGCGTCGAATGTGCTGGTTTAACTCTTGGATGAAAGAGGCAATCGATCTATCCGTCCTGGTACTGATGAATCTTGCGAAGCCAATCATCTGCAACAATCGGCTCGGTGCTACTGGAGAACACCGGCGGATTCAGCCTAAGAAAACGGGCTAAGTGGTCAACTGGTGGGGGTGGTGGTGGGTTGTTGCTGTTCCCCTGGTTCTGATTCTGGACTAGTATCTGCATCAATGCATTCTGCTGCTGGATCAACTGAGTGAGCTCCGGTGGGAAAGCAAATCCATTGTCGCGTCTCGGAGGCATCTGCTGGGTTTAGAAAAGATGAGAAAACATAATAGAATGAGGTCTAGAGGGAAAACACTACCCATATGCACATGAGACAAACACAAACATATCACTCAATCAATCAAACAAGGGCATACAATCGGTCTAGAACTATCGTTACAAAAGTGTTTGGACTATACTATATACATGGTGGAATACTACTACTTATATGGTGGTCGATTAGAAAAATTGATCGGTCGAAGACTCCATGATATCTGCTCCAGCTTCATCAACATAGTCATCATCGCTATCGTCAGGGTCCGAGTCGGTGCCGTCGATGATGATATAGTTCTCCGGGCAAGTGGAACTGTCATCTTCTCCTCCTGGCGCAGGGTCTCCCATGAAAACTCCTAGCTTCTTTGTCAGGTCGCCATTCTTCTCTACTAGTGCAACGATTTCCTCCATATAATCCTCGCGTGTATCCTTGAGTTCTTCCTCCAGCTCCGTGATCCTTGTCATTGCCTTCTTCAAATCCGCCATGCATGCGCACATCTGGTTCTCCTGGCATCGAATGTGCTGGTTTAACTCCTGGATGAAAGAGGCAATCAATCTATCCTTCCTGGTATTGATCATCTTCCATTGCTCATCTCGGCGCCCACAAATTTGGTAGATTGTATCCTTGAGGTCATTGTGGTAAACTTCTCCAATGCGTCCCATGGTAATATGAGCTGCCATACTCTTTCCTAGACTCCAGGTTGGTGCATCGAAAGAAAACTCTACGGGCTCAGTGACTGACGTGAACGTCCTTCCTGGAACTTGAACTTGAATCATCCAGCGCTCCTATTCTGGTAAAGTGGCGTTGTAGGTCCCGGTGAAGCTTGGTATTCCAATGTTCAGGTACTTAGTAACCTCCTTCAAGTGGCGTCCAAATGGGGTGTCTTCATCCGGTTGCATGAACTTAATCCTTGCATCCGCCATCCTAAAGAGTGGAAAATGGAGAGGAGTTAGAAATGAGAAAAGAGTAGTGATCTAGGGCTTTAGCTTAGTGGTCGTGTCCTACAGTCAGCGTGTGCTCTGATACCATCTTTGTAGCGACCAGACCTCAAACAGTCTGATCTCTGTGCATAAGTGTCATCCCTGGATCGGTAATGCTAACACACACAGTACTTGCAGGATTTATAACAGAGTAGCAATCACACACTTATTACATCGAATTCTCAAAAGAGAACTTATTACAGTAAATATGGCTTAAGGCCATCTAAAACGATAACAGCGGAAGGCTCGGAAGATAAAGTGAGTCCATCAACTCCAACGGCATCACTGAGTGAAAGACCACGACCTAAGGCTCCTTACTCGTCATCTGAAAAGTCTGCAACATGATACGTTGCAGCCCGAAAACGGGTCAGCACATGGAATATGCTGGCAATGTAACACAAAGGATAAAGAACAGAATAATGCTATCACTACATGCATATATGGCTGGTGGAGGCTATAGGGTTAATATGTTTTTTGCGAAAAGCCAATTTTTCCCTACTACAACGGAAATAGTTTTATTTAACTACAAAGTTTGTTGAAAAAAATATTGAGAAGGTAAACCCCCTCTCAATCCCAATTAAAAGTAATCATTAACAACCCAATCAAATTAATTAAGTAGTGATGAGATCAACATGATAATCCAAGAACCAGATACTCAAGATGTCCATAATCGAGGACATGGCTAACCATGAGTAGTTTATACACTCTGCAGAGGTTTGCGCATTTTTCCCCACAAGACTCGATCTCGTCCGTTTGGTTTCTCGCACTACAAGATGTTTGAGAAACGGATGACCGAGACATAGTCTTTCAGAAGCGTTAGCACCTTACGATGGGTAGACCGTACCACCTACATCCCCTACATCTGCTAGTCTACCACTGTAAGAGTTCACATGACTTAATCAACTATGCTAGAGCCCATAATAGCTTGTGGCTGCACACGGAAGTTTCTAGTATGAATAATCTCATGATCCCTTTGAGCCTGGGTGGCAGTCCCTAGGAGAATCACACGGTACCCCGGGATTTCCAAAAAATACAGGCAATCACTGGATTCCCCAGGTGCCTCAATCCACCCAGATGTGTATTTAAGTTGCCACCTTAAGTTGAACCATTAATTAACAATCTCACAACTGTCATGGATACACTCAAACCCAATCCACGTCTACGAGCATAGCATAGCAATATAAGCATAGCGTAGAAGTAACTCCCAAGGTTTGATAATAAACAGGTGAATAGGTACTACCTCATCTACTTCCCAAACCCACAATTTAATTCAGATCCTAACCATGCAATTGTTTGAGGATTGATCTAATGCAATAAAACTGGGTAGTAAGAGATATGATCAAAGTGTTACTTGCCTTGTTGATGATCCGCGAAACCTAGAGACTCGTAGTAGCACGCTTCGCACTCCGGGTACTCTATCGCAAACAAACAAGCATACAATAAGCAATCAAGCAAGAGCACGGGTAAAACTCAAATAAAAGATCTAACCAGAAAGTTCAACTTAAGAACTCCGGTTTGCAAAAAGAATCAAATCAAATGAAACAACAAAACTCAAACGGCGAAAGAAACAAGCTTCGTTTACTAATTTGAACTAAATTCAAATTTTATAGTAGAAAAATCTTGTTCAAGTTGGTTAAACAGAAAGAGGGTTTCGAGACGAAACTCTAGGCGCTTGAATCGCCTGATTCCGATAAACGAGCGAAAAGTTATACTAGAACGAAAATCGGATCAGAAATCATGATCGAAAATAATCGCGGAAAATCTGAGTAAAAGAAAAACTGACGAACAGGCTAACGAACGAGCGTTCGCTCTCTGTGGTTAAACGGTGAAAACTGTTCGTTAAAACGAACGAACGAACCAGCGTTCACTATATAACTAAACCGAAAAAAAAACGATCTAAAAAAATAAACCGCGGTTCTTAAAAAAGTACGGTTTTCCGAAGAAAACTGGCGGCGGCGGCGCGGCTACCTCCGGCGGCTCCAGCTCCGGCGAGGCGGCACGGGCGGCGGGTCGGCGGCGGGGCGGCGTCCGGCGGCGGCGGCTAGGGCGGCGGCGGCTAGGGTTAGGGTTTCGGGCGCGGGGTCGGCTGGCGGCGCTGGTGGGCTTCGGCGGCTCGGGGCGGGGCGGCTTATAAAGGCCCCCCGGGAGGAGTCCCGCTCGGGTACGGCCCAGAGTCGGTTTGACTTTTTTTTTAAATAATTTCGACATGCAGAAAAAGAAAGAAAAGAAATACTAAAGGAACTCCAAAAATTCCGAAATAAATTTTCCCCGTCTTCTAAAAACAAGCCGGACAAGGTGAACATTTATTTGGGCCTAAATTGCAATTTTGAAAAATGCATATTTTTCCTAATTCAAATAAAATAGCGATAAAACTCCGAAAAAAAATCTTATTTGATTTTAATATTAAATCTCTGATATTTCTTTATTTTGAGGAAGTTATTTTATCCTCTCTCTTTTATTTTTTTATAAAAGAAATGTTTCAGAGAAAAGTAATTAAAATCAAACGATCCTCTTTTCAAAAATTCGAGAAAAACTCGAATATGAAATAAATTGAAATCCCCAACTCTCTCCGTGGGTCCTTGAGTTGCGTGGAATTTCTAGGATCAAATCAAAATGTAATAAAATATGGTATGCAATGATGATCTAATGTATAACATTCCAAATTAAAAATTTGGGATGTTACAGCTGAAGACAAAGGCCACTGCTGGACGAGGCTCTCGCCCAAGTCCTCACAAGAAGCAGGTCGTTTTCCAAGTGCCGTCTGATGAAGACGAAGCTGATGATGAGGAACTTGCCGAAATCATCAGAGACAGGCAGCTCAAGGCCGCTAGAGCCAAAGGCACAAATGTGCCTCTACTTTTGGATCCAAAGTTGATCCTTGATTACATTGATCTCTGGCACAAGGACCCCAACACTCCTATGCCTGATTTCAAGCTGACTCCTAGCCAAAGTAATATGCTGACTGCCTTCATCCAAGAAGAAAAATGGAAATTTGAAAAGGCCAGGCAGATCAAGAAAGCGCAGTACAAGAAGGAGCGCTTCCTGAAGAAAAATGTTGTCTCTATGACAACTGAAGAACTTGTCACTATTCAATCTGAGATCAAGAAAATCAGTGATGAATTTGACGTATACCGTGCTGACTGGCTTGGAGCCAAAGTCAGGTTTGTGAATTTGACCGAAAAGTTCACTTCAAATGTTGCAGCCCCAATGCAACAAGAAAATCCTCAGGCTGAAGCATCTGCTCAGCCGACTGAAGAAAATGCCAGCACCGCTGATGACATTCAGGCTGCTGAAGAAACTCAAAGTACCAGGGCAACCACTAGTGTTGCGCCTGAAGAAAATGTTAGGACAGCTGAAGGTTCAAGGGATGTGCCTGAAGAAAATGAAGAAGTCAGGGCAACTACATCTGTTGCGCCTGAAGAAATTCAACCAATTTCCTTTGCTCCTCCTGCACCTACCCCAACTCCGATCCTTCCATCTGCATCAGATGTGAAGAAGACCAAGGCTGCAGAACATGCAGCGTTGAAGAAAAGGAAGGCATCAACTTCATCAGATTCTTCAGCTCCGAAGAAGATGAAGCCATTGACCAGCTCTTTTGCAAACCCAATTGATGTTATTCCTGTCTCATCCATGTCATCAAAGGACCATGTTCCTTTTGATGAAGAATATGTGATTCCAAGTGAATCTGATGATGACATTCCTTCTGTTACTTCGTCAGAGTAGTTGGATGAAGAAATTGAAGTGGATGCAATCCCTTCAACCCCACAAGTCTCATCGCCCATGCCTCAATTCACTACTGAAGAGGTCGGCGTTGAAGAACAAGAAGAAGATGAAGATGTGGACATTGGGTGTACAACACCTGTGCTGAATGATGACTTTTGGGAAAGTCAACACCCCAATTCTCCTCTGTTCACACCTTTGCAACAAATTCCTCAGTCCCCTGTCACTACTGAAGTACAAATGGGATCTGAAGAACCTCGTGCAACCCCGTCTGTCCATGAAGAGATTCCAGCCACTAGTGCTGAAGAAAATATAAATGAAGAATTGAAGACCCAGGCTGTCACTGAAGAAGAACCTAAAACTCCTCAGCCTGTGGAACCTGAGATTGCGATTCCTGAGGTGGTGATGCAATTGACGGACACTCCTTAGCCCAAGCCAAAGGATCCATTCTCGAAGAAGCAGAAATTCAAGGCTGATGACTTCTTCGGCGAGCACGTATTCTTCACTGATTATAATCCTTATGACTCTCCTCGTCTTAAAAGGAAGCGCTTCTAGACTGCCAGCCAGGCCAACTTCTATTCTTCACTGCTCTTCAACAAGGATAAAGTCTTCGACCATGAGCATATTCCTCAGTGGACATGGAATCCCTGCCGTGCTTCTCACCTGTCCTCAGTGTGATTCATGATGCACGCCTCCTCAACTTTTGCTCTGACATCGTTGATTGGAATGAAGAGCTTATTCTTCAGTTCTACGCAACACTGCATATCACAGTCGACTCTGACGACATCAATAC
The DNA here is from genome assembly GCF_002575655.3 of Aegilops tauschii subsp. strangulata. NCBI lineage: Eukaryota > Viridiplantae > Streptophyta > Magnoliopsida > Poales > Poaceae > Aegilops > Aegilops tauschii. Next base: position 266,705,997 of record NC_053041.3, read on the forward strand.
TTGGGTGTTGGACTGGATGACCGAAAACACTCATTATAAGGCACCGGCCTCTGAATTACTTCACGCCCTGCCCATCAGTCCTCCACCTGAAGGAGCTCGTTGCCTGTACCAAGAGCCTGAATTGACTGCCCATTATATGAAAGTAATTATGAAGCCTCTGAAGCCTGGTCAAGCTCCAAGGACCAAATTCCTCGTGAGGCAATTGCTCTATGTGCCAAGAACTGTCTATCGCATTCTGACGAAGACAATGAGTCCGATCAAAGGCCACGACTCGTCTGATAAGGAAATTGTTGGCATCATGAAGAATCTGCTATTCAGTGTCATACATGCCATTCCTGTCAACTATCATGATTTCTTCATGAGGACTCTGGAAAATGTCGCACTCTCTCCGTTTGAGTTGAAGCCTTATGCTCCTTGGATTATGAGATTCCTCATAACAAGGTCTTCACTCAACTACAAAGCTGATTTTCAGAATCATCTCAGCTACTTGTCCCCAATCGAAGTCCTCAAGCGGACATATTCCTCAGTTGATGAGAACGGCAAGGCACCAGCTGTCATTGATGAAGGCATTCGTCCATTGGATGGTCAGTTTCGCAAAGCTGCATCTTATTCCACCAATGACGACTCTGCCACTCATGATTCTGCTGCCCATACATCCAAGCCAAATCCTCAAGCCACAGCTCCAAGAGTGATGACTGATCGTGAGTTGCTTCTTAGTCTTCACCAGAAGGTGGATCGAAACCATAAATGGGTTAAGCGTCAGTTTGGTTCTATTCTTCACAACATGACTGCTACACATAATGCAGTGAAGAAAAACCATTACTACCTCCATGAAGTCTTCGGTTGCACCTGGGCTATCTTATCTCATCTGTATGGTGAAGAAGATCTGAAGCAAATGGGTTTCAAGGAGGACTTTGACTGGTCTGCACCTCCACCGAAGAAATTCAAGAAGATCAAGGTTCCTTCCTTGGTGGCCAGCTCATATTCTTCATCGCGCGACACCGATGAGAATGAAGACTTGGACGACACTGCAGCAGGCCCTACTACGACAAACGACCCCAACAACGCTGGCGCTCCTCCATCAACATGATATTCTTCAGGGGCGTTAGTCCTCATTTTCGATCCTTTTGGTCATTCGATGACAAAGGGGGAGAAATTTGAGTTAGTCTTCAAGCGGGTCTATCTTATATGGGCATTTTTTGCGAAGTTACAACTCTCGTTCTTATGATGACTTTGTTGGATCAAGTTGTAAACTTAAACTCTATGGTGGCCTGATACTTTTGCTGTGTTTTTCTGCATGCTTATTCCTCGTTAATGTTAATGCACGCATGCTGAATTACTTCAGTCACCATATTTCATCATGCATTTCAAATTCTTCATATCATATGTCAAATGCGTGTATGAATTACAAGACATAGGGGGAGATCTCCATGATACTACTCTTCAAGTGTGCATTGCTTCAAAAGCTATTTCCTCACTATGCACATCTTCAGGGGGAGTTCTTCTATATCTTGCAATCAAATTCCTCAATATCAGTATTTACACTTCATATGATTATCCCCGTTGAAAACTTAACCTATATTGTCATCAATCACCAAAAGGGGGAGATTGTAAGTGCATCTAGTGCCCCTTAGTGATTTTGGTGTATTGAAGACTTATAGGTTAAGGGACTAATGTGTTTGTGAGTGTACACAGGTCTATAATTCTATGAGGAGTTTGATATTTACCGAGAAAGTCGACCCCTAAAAATGAAGTTCTTCGACTGAAGACTTTGGATTTCTGAAGACTTTCTGAAGACTTTGAAAGTGAAGAAATTGGTGTGACCTTGAAGACTTGGTATTCATTCGAGGAACATGAAGCGTGAAGCCTTTTGTTTTCGTAGTTTCATTTTCTCTTTCTTGAGTCATAGGAAACACTATACTGTTAAAGGGGGTCGAGGAAATACTAAGGAAAAATTTCCAAGTGATGCTCAACTCAAAATCCTACACCTACCAATCCCTTCGAGTGAAGCCATTGGAAATCTCATATAGTTCAGTCAATTTCTTTAGTGACAGAGACGAAGTTCTTCTGGTCGTTGAGGAATTTGTTCTGACTGAGGAGTTAGGAATTCGCTAGTGCGGATTGCCTACACTGTGAGGAACATGATAGCCCTGAGGAATTTGAGCCTCAAATATCCGACCGTTGTTGTGCTATGCGCCAGCTGTCCCAAAATATCAACCCACCTAACGGTCATATCATTGAAGGGCGTTTATGTCTTATCATGTCGGGCTGCTCCCTAGGCTATTAATAGCCGCCCCCTACAACCACTAGCTGGTTGGCTGCTCCGAGAGAAACTGACATTTGTCATTTGAGAGCATTGAGGGAGTCCTGGACTAAGGGGTCCTCGGGCGTCCGGCCTGTTATCCGTGGGCAAGACTGATGGGCTGTGAAGACATGAAGACCGAAGATTGTACCCGTGTCCGGATTGGGCTCTACTTGGCGTGGAAGGCAAGCTTGGCAACCAACTATGTAGATTCCCTCTGATGTAAGCGACTCCATGTAACCCTAGATCTCTCTGATGTCTATATAAACCGGAGTGTGTAGTCCGGATAGGGATACTCATTACCATATTCACGTAGGCTAGACTTCTAGGGTTTAGCCATTATGATCTCGTGGTAGATCAACTCTTGTAACACTCATATTCATCAAGATCAATCAAGCAGGAAGTAGGGTATTACCTCCATAGAGAGGGCCCGAACCTGGGTAAACATCGTGTCCCCCGTCTCCTGTTACCATCGATCCTAGACGCACAGTTCGGGACCCCCTACCCGAGATCCGCCGGTTTTGACACCGACATTGGTGCTTTCATCGAGAGTTCCACTGTGCCGTCGCTAAGAGGGTTGATGGCTTGCCTTGTTCTCAAGGATAATGTCATCTCCGGAGGAGCCCTGGCCCCAGGCCAAACCCTCCGGCTGGGCGGCTTCGTCCTGACCGCCGGGTCGGCCCTTAAGCCGACGATGACCTCTCAAGTCATCGAAAATCGCCTCCGCGTTGATCCTGAATACTCCGCTCGGATGGATCCAATGGAGTTATCGTCGTTGAACGAACTCCTGGATCGCATGGACGCCTTGGGGGTCACTACAGACTACGATCGGGTTGGGCTTAAACCCGACCAGAGAGAAATTAAAACTCCACTGATCACCCACCAGATAGCGGTAGTCGAGGAGCGGAGCAACTCTTCTACTATATTGAAGACGAACTATGTTCGGATCCCCGATCTTGAAGGTCCGGACATTCTCCGGCAGAAAGGCATGCCCCACCCTCCGAACATGGAGTCGGACGATGAGCCTAAAAAATCAGTCGATATCCCGGAGCCCAAACTGCCACGTCCGGTAGATCTTCAAACTCCGGATCCAAAATCGGGTCAGGGTTCGGATTTCGTTCCACCCACCCACCCGGACATAGACGCCCTCATGAGCATCAAACAACAGTTTCAAGAAATGGTCCACCACTTCTGGGCCAGATTCCTCCTTGTCAAAAATAAGGTAAACGATTGCTGCGACGAAGACGCGGTAGCAGCATTCTGCAACAACTGCGCGGACGAAGGTATCCTCAATGCCATCAATCGCCGCCGCATACTAAAGTTCGCTGACTTAGCAACTATTGTACAAAAGTACAACGCGATGGAAAGCGCCTGGAAAACTCAGGCAGCTCGCTGGGAACCGTCGATCCCAACACAACTCATCCTACAGGCGAAGGGGACGCACCCCCGTGGCACGCCCAGCCGAACAGTCAAAAAACATAACCCCATTACGCTGCACGGCACCGTTCTGGAGGGATGGCTCAATGGCCAATGCAAAATACACATGACGCCGGAAACCGTGGCAACCCACAGCCTTAGAGCATGTTGGATACTTCGGCAGGTAGCCAAGAGCGGCGAGGACATCCTTAACAAGGACACCCCAGAAACAGCACCCTCCAACAAACGACGACACTAGAGTATTGACAGTCTTCGAGACATTCGCTTCAAACAATAAGCGTAAAAGGGCACTGCGCGATCTCGCCGAAGTTTGCCAGGTCGCCGCAATTGACCCCTGGAACAACACGGCCATAACCTTTAACGCCAGTGACGAACCTAAATACAGAACAGTCCGAGCGCCAGCTGCTTAGTCCTCAATCCCATCGTGGACGGTTTTCGACTTACAAAAGTCCTCATGGACGGCGGCAGCAGACTAAACCTCATTTACGAGGACACGCTCCACAAGATGGAAATAGACAGGAGCCGCATCGAGAAAAGCAGCACAACCTTTCGAGGCATCATTCCTAGTTGGGAAGCACGGTGTGCGGGAAAAATTAAACTCGGTGTAGTATTCGGCACGCCGGAGAATTATCGGTCCGAAGGAATAACTTTCCAGGTGGCCCCTTTCAACAGTGGATACCACGCCCTGTTAGGGCGAGAGGCCTTCATGCGCTTTCAAGCCATACCCCATTATGGGTATATGAAGCTAAAAATGCCCGAGCCTAATGGAATAATCACCCTCGTCAGCGATCCGGATACAGCACTCCGCGCCGAGAACAAAACTGCATCCTTGGTCCTCGAGGCATTATCCGAGGCCCTTGCGGCTGAAGAACTATCCGCACTACGCTCCACTATGGATAGAGACGATGTCATCCTGGACAAACGACCCAAATCTACTTCTTTCAAGCCAGTAGAAGAAACGGTCAAATTTCAGGTCCATCCAACAGACCCGAAGAAGACAGCCTCTATCGGAGCGGAACTCAGCCCCACGGTCGACGCCGCACTGCGGGACTTCTTGCGTGAAAACTGGGATATATTCGCCTCGCACCCCTCAGATATGCCAGGAATCCCGCGCGAGTTGGCCAAACACAGCCTCAATATATTAAAGGGATATAAGTCGGTCAAACAAACACTGTGGCGCTTTTCCGAACCCAAACGACAAGCTATGGGGAAGGAGCTAGCCAAACACATCGAGGCCGGATTCATCAAAGATATTAAACATCCGGACTGGCTGGCAAACTTGGTAATGGTACCAAAGAAGGATAAATCCTGGCGCCTATGCGTCGACTTCAAAGACCTTAACAAGGCTTGCCCTAAGGATCCCTTCCCCCTTCCTCGCATTGATCAAATCATTGACGCTACCGCAGGGCACGACTCGCTGTGCTTCCTTGATGCATATTCCGGATACCATCAAATCAAAATGAAGGAGTCCGATCAAGCCGCAACAGCATTCATTACACCATACGGGCCGTTTTGCTTCAACACCATGCCTTTCGGGCTCAAGAACGCCGGCGCCACCTACCAGCGCATGATTCAAACATGCCTCGAGAAACAGATCGGCAAGACAGTGGAGGCCTACATGGACGACGTCGTCATCAAAACTAGACACGTCGAAATATTAATAGACGACTTGCGTCTCACATTCGACAACCTCCGCACATACGACATCAAGCTTAACCCGGAAAAGTGCGTCTTCGGCGTCCCCGCCGGTAAACTACTGGGCTTCATCATTTCCAATAGAGGAATTGAAGCAAATCCAGCCAAAATCCGAGCTCTGTCACAATTGGCCATGCCAACCAAACTCAAATAGGTCCAAAAACTCGCCGGGTGCGTGGCAGCTTTAAGCCGCTTTATCTCCAGGTTGGGGGAAAAGGCGCTGCCCCTTTACCGCCTTCTGCGGCGCACCGATAACTTCGAGTGGACAGACGCGGCGACAGCCGAACTGGAAGAAATAAAAGCCCTTTTGGCAAGCAACCCAATCCTGGCCGCGCCAAACGTCGGCGAACCAATGCTCCTATATATATCGGCAACACACCAGGTGGTGAGCGACGTACTAGTCGTCAAGCGAGAACAGGACGACACAAATTTCCGCTCCAAAAGCCAGAATACTACGTATCCACCGTCCTCACGCCATGCAAATCCCGTTACCCCCACTATCAAAAGATAGCATATGCAGTCTTCATGGCATCTCGAAAATTGCGACACTACTTCTAGGAGTGCTCGATCACGGTGGCTTCCGAAGTGCCCCTCAATGATATAATCAACAACAGGGATGCAACAGGCCGGATTGCCAAGTGGGCCATTGAGCTCCTGCCATTCGACATCACGTACAAACCATGTCGAGCCATCAAATCCCAGGTACTGGCTGACTTCGTCGCCGAATGGACAGAGGCCGAACTCCCTAAAGAGTACGACGCGTATTTCCAACTGGGTTATGCATTTTGACGGCTCCAAAATGTTGGCAGGGCTGGGGGCGGGCGTCGTATTAACGTCCCCCACAGGAGATATCGTCCAGTACATACTCCAAATATTATACACAGACTCCAACAACGCAGCCGAATACGAGGCCTTACTACATGGCCTTCGGATGGCCGTATCAATGGGCATACAACGCCTGGAGGTGCGCAGGGACTCAAACCTCGCAATATCCCAAATTAATGGAGACTTTGATGCCAAAGATGGCAGCTTATCGCAATGTCGTCTTAAAGATGTCGGCTCGGTTCGAGGGGCTCGAATTTCATCACGTCGCCCGCGAAAGTAATCAGGCGGCAGACGTCCTTGCTCGCATCGGCACTAAGCGCGATCCCGTCCCACCTAACATCTTCCTCGAAAGGCTCTTTAAGCCATCCGTGGTGTGGCAAGGGGGAGACAGCAACGATAGTCCCGTTCCGAACACAAACATAGATGGCGAACACGCCGATATCATCGGAGGCTCAGCCACCGAAATAACACCATCGGCCAACCTAATCATGGCAGTAATTGCCCCGTGGACCGAACCATTCTTGGCCTACTTTAATAGGAAGGAGCTCCCAGAAGATCAGAACGAGGCTCGCCGCATTGTCCGGCGTTCGAAGGCCTATAAAGTTCACGAAGGAGAGCTCTACAAGAAAAGCACTACCGGAGTCCTTCAAAGGTGTATCTCCGAGGAGGAGGGGCGGCAAATCTTGGCAGAAATTCACGCCGGCCTCGGTGGGCACCACGCCGCAGCCTGGGCACTTGTCAGCAAGGCCTTCCAGACAGGATTTTATTGGCCTACGGCCCGGGCAGACGCACAGGACCTCGTCCAGCGCTGCGTTGGATGCCAACTCTTCGCCAACCAAAGCCATATGCCCCCAACCGCCCTACAAACAATCCCCATTACATGGCCCTTTGTGGTCTGGGGCTTGGACATGGTTGGACCCCTTAAAGGGGGAAGCCATAAGAAAAAATATCTGCTGGTCATGGTGGACAAATTCACCAAGTGGATAGAGGCTAGACCAGTTAAAACGGCCGAGTCCGGACAAGTGATTACATTTATATCTGATGTGGTGCACCGTTATGGTGTCCCGCACAGCATCATCACTGATAACGGTTCCAATTTCACAGCCGATGAGGTGAAAACCTAGTGTGCTAATCTGGGTATTAAGCCCGATTACGCCTCTGTCTACCACCCGCAAACAAACGGTCAAGTCGAGCGAGCCAATGGTCTTATTATGAGCGGCATCAAACCCAGGCTAGTGCGGTCTTTGAAAGAATCAGACAAGCACTAGGTCGAGGAGCTCGACTCCATACTCTGGGGGCTGCGGACCATGCCCAACCGTACTACCGGATACACACCTTTCTTCATGGTGTACGGTGCAGAGGCTGTATTGCCCTGCGATATTATACATGACTCACCTCGAGTGCGTATGTACGAAGAGAAAGAGGCCAAGTTGGATCGGCAGGACAGCCTAGACGCCCTAGAGGAGGAACGCGACATCGCCGAAGCCCGTTCAGCATTTTATCAACAGCGGGCTCGAAGATATCAAAGCAGAGACGTACGGGCCAAGACTTCCAACATTGGCGAACTCGTTCTATGCTTGCCGAAGAAGAAAAAGGACAAACTCAAGCCCAAATGGGAGGGTCCCTTCATAATTGACGAAGTTCTTACCGGAGGAGCGTACCGTCTTCGTGACGCATCAGACAATCGCCTAGAGCCGAACCCCTGGAACGCGGCCAGACTCCGAAGGTTCTATGCCTAGTGCCGAACTCTTTGTTAGTCTCCTTCTCCCCTATAGTTTCCATTACTTTCTCTCTTTCTTTTACACATTTTTTCCCTTTAAAGCTCTCATTCGGCTTGACCGAACACTGCTGACGTACACATCTTTACATATGTACGCCCATTATACCTGGGGGCTTCTTTAACAGAAGCTTGTTAATATTATTTTCCGAGCGTCAAGCTCATTACACATACGCGTTTCTCCCGTATGTCTTTTCTTCACCATTATATGCTTCGATATGACTTAAGTTTTGGCCAAGCTGGGTTGCCTGGCTCCTGTGCTTACCCCTACGTTCCCGATTGTTCGGCTAGGTGGTAAAGGGACCACCTCTGCGATTGTTACTGCAGGGTCATCCGGATGTGTACCTCAGACTGGGTGAAGCCGAAAGCTAGCGTTCTTAAGTGAATATTCGATCGGTGGATGAAAAATGTTTTTGCACTCACTCTATTGTGAACCCCGAGAAGCTATACACACTGTGATTTTTACATCACAATTCGGACATGTCTACTAATGCATGCACACCCAGGGAAAGGAACCCTTAACGGAACTATTCTTCCTGGAAGATGTTTCTTACAATCTCAATGTAGTATAACATAACTAGCCGGATACAACTTGTCTGTTCAAGCAACTATGACCCCTACGCTTAGTTTTCCAAGCATACCCCGGCCTATTCGGCCATGACGGTATTCGGAAACATGCCGCACCTTCGGGTCCAGAGGTTGAAGCGAAAAGGTCTACCATGACAAATGATATACAATTCAGCTAGAATTCCACATGGTGAGGAAAGTACATAGTCACTTGGACTCAAACACTTCCTCCTCTATACCATCTAACAGGCAGCCGAACTTACAATCCTGTTGGGAATATTTGGCGGCCACCTCTACTTGGTCATATACTAAACTAACGGGAATTTCTTCCCTATTTGGCCCTAACGGTCCAACCCGGGCCATGTAATTAGGATTCAGCTTGGTATATCGCGTTCTCACCATGGCCCAGGCCTCTCGCGCACCCTCTCGGCAGGCCGATATCTTCCATAATCGAATACGCCGCCGCGCTCCCTTGAAGAGCTCTACAAGCTCCTCCATACTTCCTGGAGGGGAGGCGGATGGCCATAAGGCCTTGGCAACACTCTGCATGGCCAGCCGAGCATGCTCGTGCACTTGCGACAGTCTTTGCAGCATATCACTTGCTGATCCGGACACCTCCTCTTTAGGAAGGCCTGTCAATATACCTGCAAACATAGCTATATCAGTCCCATTTATCTCCGAACTACTTAAAAAAAAGTTCGGCAACATACTGAATATGCCGCCCCGCAGCTTCTTGTTCTCCTTCACGGAGTCGGCTAGCTGGGCCTGCACATCTTTCAACTCTTCACCAAACGTAGTGTTGGAATCTTGTAGCTTGTTTTTCTCGTCCCTAACACGGGTCAGCACACGCTCGCCTGTGGCATGTTGCCTCTTTGCCTCTCCTTCTCCCTCTTGGGCGATCTTCAACTTCTTCTCAAGTTGATCAGGCGACCCTATTATACGATCAGTGGCAGTATTAGCACAGTTGGTATACAATTATTGTTCCTCGATGGAGGGGAACGTTACCAGTGGATAGCTTCTTGAAGTTTTCCAGTTCGACGGTAGCAGCATTTAGCTGCGCTCGACACTGTTCCAGCTCTTGGGTTAGCAGGTTGTTCTTCTCTGTAAGAACCTGGTGATGCAACGGTCCTTAAATCAGTTGTACCAACTGCTTTCAGTCCCGGGGGCTACTAGCATATGGTTATCCTATTCGGACAAAGAAAACTTACCCGCACGTCTGTTAAATGCTGCTTTGTGGCTCTACTAAGCCCATTTTGAGCAGCTCGGATGTATGCATCAGCCGAACTAAAGGCATTGAATGCCTCTTCCGAGAACTCAGGGTCTCATAAAATAGCCCTACAGCGCCGATGATTCATGGCGCTCTCCACTTCCGAGTTGGTAACGGACATATTCCCCGAACCCTCGGCCGAAGGACAGTCCGGCACTGTTCCTACATCGGCTTCCGCCTCTTCAACGGGGTCGAAATCCCGGGCGCTGGGAGTACGGCTGGCCGAACCCTCGGACTTAGTCCGGTGAACCTTTTTCCTGGTACCAAACGAACGTACAAGTTACAGTTGGATGTGACTACTAAAGTATACCTTCAAATTCTTACCTCTTTGACGAGGGACCGGTCGTGTCTTCACCGACCTTCCTCTTGGAAGCCTTGCTCGGCACCGGGGCCGCTCTCTTTGGAGCCGCCCCAGGAGTAGCATGACGCGCCGAACACCTCCCCTGTGGAGCACGAGGTAGTGCGATGGGTGAGGCAGTGCGAGGAAGCTCTTTCGAGTGGGATTTTCTCTTGATGACTTACGTGGGAAGCAGGAAGAAGGCCAGGGTAATCGGCGATAATGGCCACTTCCGTGCCATCGTAGCTCACCTGGTAAAACACCCCTTCCGCGAGTACCACGAATATATCCGGATCTTCTTCGAACCTAGGATCCAGCTCCCGGTTGTGGTTCTCAGGCTGTGGGGCGGGGCTGTGAAACCCCTCGGTGATTTTTCGCCAATGCTGTCATAAGTGAATTAAAAATTTATCAAAGGTAATCCGGGAGGCAGAATAAGTAGAACAGAAGGATTGGGGTTTACCCAACTGGGAGGATTATACATAGAATATCCATCTCTGTGATTGATACGAAGAAATTCCTCTTCCTCCCCTTTGATCAGCTCGGCCAGTATCTTGGCTAGAGCGGCAGGGGTGTCCGGACCTTTCCGACCACAGCGGGAGGCGTCGTCCTCCCCGTTGTAGTGCCACATCGGGAGCCCTCTATATTGAAGCGGCTGAACCCCTCGCACTATGGAGATCGCCACTACCTCAACCATTGTTAATCCAGACTGGGCGAGTGTCTTTATCTTGCCCAGGAGCTGACGAACCTCCGCACTGTCATCCTCTTCGAGGCTCCGGGGACGCCAACTATGGCGTTTCTTTAGCGGGACGCTTGCAAATTCAGGGAGACCCTTTCGAACTAGGTCGGGAAGTGCGACGTCCTCGATGTAGAACCATTCGGAAGGCCATTCCTTTGCTGCCCTCCTTGGTGTGTCGGATAGGTATCCGGTGTCGGCGATACACCACACTTCGGCTCCGCCCACTTCAAATATAGACCCCTCGTGGTTGTGCGGGACAAGACAGAACAATTTTCTCCACAGTTCGAAATGGGCTTCAACACCCAGAAATTACTCGCATAGAGTGACGTAACCTGCGATGTGCAGGATAGAGGCGGGAGTGAAGTTGTGCAGCTGGAGGCCATAATATTCCAGAAGCCCTCGGAGGAACGGATGGACGGGAAATCCAACGCCTCTTAGCAGGTAGGGGACGAAGCACACTCGCTCTCCCCGGATGGATTAGGGAAGTCCTCCGCCTGAGTCACGCCGTTGAAGGAGGCCGACCCTGCTCGGACAGGGACCAGATCCGCGGGAGGAAGAAATCCCTGTGTTTGCAACTTTGCTAGTTGACTATGAGTCACAGAGCACTTCTCCCACTCGCTTCTTTTTGGGCTAGAGCGGGAGGAGGAGCTGGGAATGCTAGCCATGATGGAATGGTTTCTCCTGGCAGTCTCCGGGGATTTTCTCGGTGTAGTGTCGCCTGGAACTAAGATCCAGTACTTTTAAATAGGCGTCCTGCATTGCGTGGATGGGGTGTTATTCGCAAAATACCCTGACTTTCCGCATTCGCTCGACACGTGGAAGACGAAGTTATTAACGCACAGAAGCCGAGGGGAACGATATTGGATCAACGGCCAAATATATTACTTGGAGAAGGAACCTGCCTTGCAACGCCGAAGACAATCTGCGCGCCGAACACCTCGTCGTTGAAGCCTGGTTCGGGGGCTACTGAGGGAGTCCTGGACTAAGGGGTCCTCGGGCATCCGGCCTGTTATCCATGGTCCGGACTGATGGGCTGTGAAGACATGAAGACCGAAGATTGTACCCGTGTCCGGATTAGGCTCTACTTGGCATGGAAGGCAAGCTTGGCAACCGACTATGTAGATTCCCTCTGCTGTAACCGGCTCCATGTAACCCTAGATCTCTCCGGTGTCTATATAAACCGGAGTGCGTAGTCCGGATAGGGATACTCATTACCATATTCACATAGGCTAGACTTCTAAGGTTTAACCATTACGATCTCATGGTAGATCAACTCTTGTAACACTCATTTCATCAAGATCAATCAAGCAGGAAGTAGGGTATTACCTCCATAGAGAGGGCCCAAGCCTGGGTAAACATCGTGTCCCCCGTCTCCTGTTACCATCGATCCTAGACGCACAGTTCGGGACCCCCTACCCAAAATCTGCCGGTTTTGACACCGACAAGCATCCCATCCTCCGAGGACTTTGAGCGGAAATCATCAAGTGAGGAAAACCCAAACCCAAACACCTACAAACCCAAAGTGATTGAGCATCACTGAAGAGATTGATCTTCCGTAGATCCGACGCTTGTTACCTTTGAAGACTATGCTTCTTCCAGACGGTTAGGCGTCATGGTCTAGAGCATCCAAGAGGAATTGTGGATCGCCAAGTGACCGAGTCTGTGAAGGTTTGGAAGTCACCTGAAGACTTACCACGAGTGATTGGGCGAGGTCTGTGTGACCTTAGCTCAAGGAGAATACGGTGAGGACTGTGTGTCCTGGACTGTGTGTCCTCGGGTTTAAATACCTAGCCGCTCCAACCAGACGTACAACTTAGACAGCAGTTGGAATTGGTCTACCAAATCATTGTCTTCACCAAGCTTACTGGTTCTATCTCCTCAACTCTTTCATTTCTTCATATATGTGTTTGAAGACTTTGACTGAAGACTTTCTCAATTTCCTCAGTTCAATTTCTTCAGTCTGTTTGTCTTCATCCTATGTTATCCTATGTTTATGCTTTTTGTACTCTGTGCTTGTCTTCATTTCATCATGATGACCATGCTTGTGTTCTGTTATGTTTACTTTTGAGTACTTATTCCGCTGCAAGTAGTTCTTCGCTAAGGAATTTCCTCACCCGCAAATTCCTCTGTGAAGAATTCATAAAAATCGCCTATTCACCCCCCTTCTAGTCGATATAACGCACTTTCATAGCTAGGCATAAAAACACAAATAGATCTAGGTATTTTCATCTTTGGTATGCAATTCTTCAATTGCACACTTATAGTCCCTAGGAGATTCTTTGGTTTTATCAATGATCAAACTCCTAGGCAAGAAATCAAGAAATTCACTCATGGCAATCGGTTCCATAATAATATCAAAAAAATTGGGTTGAACACTTATCTTTTTGAGATCCTCACTTTCTTTACTAGAAGATTCACCCTTATTCTTAGGAATGTAAATAAACTTGGCAGTCTTAGTAGGAGAAAGATTTTGAGCAGTTTTAACGGAGGAAAAAGCGGAACCCAAGTTGGTAATAATATCTTCTAGTTTGCCAATTCTAGTAGAATCTTGATCTATCTTCTCATTAACTATGGGTTCCTTTTCTCTAAGATTCTTTAAAGTAACTCCTACCTTAGATCCATATTGAGTAATCTGATAATGAATCTTTTTATCCAAATTTTCAATCAACTCTATGGTAGAAATTTTATTCTCAATAATATCAAGCCTTTGCATCACATGTTCCAAGGTTAAAACAGTTCCATTCATCAAAAGAGGTGGTGGGCCTAACAAATCAATCATAGCATTGTAAGAATCAAAAGTATGGCTCCCCAAGAAATCCCCTGGTAATGGTATCTAGAACATATCTATTCCAAGGAGTAATGCCCACATAAAAATTGCGAAGAAGAACGGCGGTAGATTGCTTTCGAGTAGATCTATACTGGGCATTGCAAATTCTATACCAAGCATCTTTTAAATTTTCTCCCTCCCTTTGTTTAAAATTGAGGACTTCATTATCGGGAGTGCTAACAATGATGGGAGGACTAGCCATGAAAGCAAGACAAGCGATCGAACGCACGAGCACACAAAAAGCAACGAAGAAGACAAACGGAAGAGGGGCAAAGAAAAAGGCAAATATTTTCGAAAATCGTTTTAGAAGTGGGGGAGAGGAAAACGAGAGGCAAATGGAGAATAATGTAATGCAAGAGATGAGAGTTTATGATGGGTACTTGGTATGTCTTGACTTGGCGTAGATCTCCCCGGCAACGGCGCCAGAAATTCTTCCTGCTACTTCTTGAGCTTGCGTTGGTTTTTCCCTTGAAGAGGAAACGGTGATGCAGCAAAGTAGAGATAAGTATTTCCCTCAGTTAGAGAACCAAGGTGTCAATCTAGTAGGAGACAATGCACAAATCACCAATACCTGCACAAACAATCAAACAACTTGCACCCAACGCGATAAAGGGGTTGTCAATCCCTTCACGGTCACTTGCAAAATTGAGATCTGATAGAGATAGATAAAACTAAACAAAAGATAAAGTAAATAGTTTTGGGTTTTTGGTTTATAGATTAGAAAGTAAAAGATTGCAAAATAGTATATCGGAAACTTATATGATGGAAAATAGACCCGGGGGGCATAGGTTTCACTAGAGGCTTCTCTCAATATAGCAAATAATACGGTGGGTGAACAAATTACTGTCAAGCAATTGATAGAAAAGTGCAAAGTTATGACGATATCTACGGCAATGATTATGAAATATAGGCATCACATCCGTGTCAAGTAGACCGACTCCTGCCTGCATCTACTACTATTACTCCACACATCGACCGACTCCTGCCTGCATCTAGAGTATTAAGTTCATGAAGAACAAACACATTAAGTAAGATGACATGATGTAGAGGAATAAACTCAAGCAATATGATGTGAACCCCATATTTTTATCCTCGATGGCAACAATACAATACGTGCCTTGCTGCCCCTACTGTCATTGGGAAAGGACACCGCAAGATTGAACCCAAAGCTAAGCACTTCTGCCATTGCAAGAAAAACCAATCTAGTTGGCCAAACCAAACCGATAGTTCGAAGAGAATTACAAAGATATCAAATCATGCATAAAATAATTCAGAGAAGATTCAAATAATATTCATAGATAAGCTGATCATAAATCCACAATTCATCGGATCTCGACAAACACACCGCAAAAGAAGATTACATCGGATAGATTTCCAAGAACATCGAGGATAACATTGTATTGAGAATCAAAGAGAGAGAAGAAGCCATCTAGCTACTAGCTATGGACCCGTAGGTCTGAGGTAAACTACTCACGCTTCATCAGAAGGGCAATAGAGTTGATGTAGATGCCCTCCGTGATCGATTCCCCCTCCGACAGGATGCCAGAAAAGGCCCCAAGATGGGATCTCACGGAAACAGAAGGTTGCGGTGGTGGAAAGTGTTTTCGTGGATACTTCTGGTGGTTTGGGAATATATGTGAATATATATATAGGAGGAAGAATTAGGTCAGGGAGTGTTGGAGTAGTCCACAAGGTAGGGGGCGCCTCCCCCCCAGGGCTCGCCCCTGTGGCTTGTCGTCTACTCCAAGGTCTTCTGACTTGGAGTCCAAATCCAAAAGGTGTCTTTTGGTCCAAGAAAAATCATCGCGAAGGTTTTATTCCTTTTGGACTCCGTTTGGTATTCCTTTTCTGTGAAACTCAAAAACAAGGAAAAAACAAAAACTGGCACTGGGCTCTAGGTTAATAGGTTAGTCCCAAAAATAATATAAAATAGCATATTAATGCATATAAAACATCCAAAACAGATAATATAATAGCATGGAACAATAAAAAATTATAGATATATTGGAGACGTATCACGTTCCACCAGAACTGGAACCCAATGTCGGGTACAGATTTGCTGGCTGTGTTGCACACCCAGAAGGGGGTTAGTGCTAGGGTGTTGTGGCGTTGCGTGGGGGCGCTTTTATGGTCCTTATGGATGATACGGAACAAGATTATGATCGAGAGAGAAATCCCTGCTCATCCTATTGATGTTATTTTCAAATGTCATCTCTTCCTACAGATGTGGACATCATTGGGGAAGCAACGCGGTGCTGAGCACATGAGGGCAACTATGGAGCAGGTCAGCAACAGTCTCTAGCGTATCCGCCACTCTTCGTAGCTGGTTCTTGCTCTTTTGGCATCGCCTGGTGCTTTTGGGAGGCAGGGTGTGGTGCTTCGGTAGACTGCTTTTATCATGTGCCTGGCCCCTATTAATTTTGGACCTATTTCATGTATCACTTATGTTGGCCTTGGGGCCTATTTGAACTATGTGGTCTGTAAGTTTCGATGACTTTGTGGATGTTGCATGGTGGCTTTATTAATTTAAAGCCGGACGCGCCTAGCGTCTTCGTTCCAAAAAAAGAATTCAGAGAAGGCTCAATTATTATTCATGAATAATCTAATAATAAACCCGCAATTCACCGGGTCCCAACAAACACACCCCAAAAGAAGATTACATCGAATAGAACTCAAAGAACATCGAGAAGAACATTGTATTGAAGATCAAAGAGAGAGAAGAAGTCATCTAGCTACTAGCTATGGACACTTAGGTCTGTGGTAAACTACTCACACATCATTGGAAGGGCAGCAAGGTTGATGCAGAAGCCCTCCGTGATTGATTCCCCCTCCGGCAAGGTACCGGAAAAGGCCTCCAGACGGGATAGCGGAAGAACAGAAACTTGCGGTGCCGAAAAAAGTATTTTGGGTGTCTCTCTGCTGGTTTCTCGATTTTAGAGAATTTTGTTTGCGAGAGAATTTATACAGGTGGAATTAGGTCATACGGAGCCATGAGGGGCCCACAAGGCATTAGGGCACGCCTACCCCCTTGGGCGCGCCCTGTTGCCTTGTCATCTTCTCGTTTGCCTTTTGGTCTCCTCCCAAAGCTTCTAGGGTCTCTCTTGTCCAGAAAAAAATCACCAAAAAGTTTCGTAGCATTTGGATTCATTTGGTACTGATTTCCTGGAAAACCAAAAATAGGCCAAAAAACAGCAACTGGCACTTGGCACTAGGTCAATAGGTTAGTCCCAAAAAAATATAATTGCATATAAAACATCCAAGATTGATACTATAATAGCATGGAACAATCAAAAAGTATAGACATGTTGGAGACGTATCACCTCCTCGCGCTGGCCTGATCATCCGACGGACCTTCTTCGCCGCAAGCGTCATTGTTGGCCTACTCTCACAGGCCCGAAGACCTTTGAAGCCGGAGGTCTCAACAGCAAAGAAGATGGGAGGTCGAACACCCTGCTTGCCATGCACGGTCGTCCTCGACTGCCTCCAAGGGGCAATAAGCCCGACAGACTGTGTCACCTCCAACTTCTTCAGGGGAACTGGCACAAGACCTTTCTTCATTCAAAGACTCCCTCGAGACCTTGCCAAGCATTCCAAAGATGACGCATCCAGTTCAACATCAAACCTAATACAAACAGGCCACTGATGGAACAATACGCTGAGGGTGCCCAGGAGGCCACACGCTTGGCGAATATGAGTATTTCTAAGGTCGGACTCATGAAGACAAGCCAAAACTATCGCTGAAACACATGGAGTCCACCTGGGTTCTCATTGCCAAAGACAAAGGACTCCGACTAGATATGTACTCTAGCGGGCCTCCTCCATAAGGATATACCATTACTTGTAGCACAAGCTATGTACTCTAGTAGATAACTTGGGCATCAAGCCATGTAAACCGACTTGGGCCATGTCACCCTAGCCCTCACCCATCTATATAGGGGGAGGTAGGGGCCTCCCAAGTCAGCGGCTAACATCTCTACCACCTCTCCATTAGACCTAAAACAGATCCACCATATGTATATCTCATACGAGGCCACATCAATACAATAGAAGCATGATGTAGGGTATTACTCCACCATGGAGGCCTGGACCTGGGAAAATCTGTGTCATGTATGTACCCTGATCTGATTGTTTATGCGCGCTGCACCCCATGAGGAACCCTACGCAGGGATCTAACGGATTTCCGCTCCATCAGCAAGGTCTCATGGAAGAGGGCGATCAAGCATGGGCCGAATCATTCGGTAAAAAAGAGTGAATATTCCAGTGATTAATCAATTATCATATCTTTATGATCTACGTGCACATGCATTTTTAATAGAACAAGGATATACCCCATGCGTTGCTACAGGAACATGATAAAACCAACGCAAAAAGGCGTTATAGAACTATCTTTTCAAGGAAAAAAGGGAGTTACAATACTTGTAATATAGATACATGAAGTAGATTAGTAATTATCACAACCCTAGTTTGGTAATGCACTAGGCTAGCTAAGCTTGATTGCATCATGTCTAAATTTCCCTTTTAAACTTGAAATGGGGACTTATCTTATAACAAGATTTAAATCAAATCTTTTCAATGAACACAAAATGCCCTTAAAAATGTTCATCGTTTCTGGCATAGGATGAAAACCCTACCACAAAATGATGCACTTTTTAAGGATTTATTTGGGGCCTTGAATTAAGTTATTTGAATTGGGGTTATAAATTCCTACTACCTTTGTTCCTAAATATAAGTCTTTTTAGAGGTTTCAATAAGAACTACATATGGATGTATATAGACATAGTTTAGAGTGTCATTCACTCATTTTGATCTGTATGTTAGTCTGCATTGGAATATGTAGAAAGACTTATATTTAGGAACGTAGCGAGTATAAAATATCTATAGCTCAAATAATTCTGAAACTTTTTGTGTGACACTAGTTTAATCCATTTAGCTAACATAATAATTTTCAGAAGCGAAAAAACAATTTGGTTTAAAAACCAAAATCAAAACAAATTTGGAAAAGAGAAAACCAAAACAAAATTAAAAAATCAGAGAGAGAGAGAGAGAGACCCGGGCCTCCACTGTGCAACCCAATGGCTCGGTGCCAATCATCCCCTACCTCGCGGCAGAAGGATGTGCGCCCATGGTCGACGTACACGAGCACGCGCTTGGCCATCTCCTGCTTGCCGTTGTCGCCCTGGAACCGGCTAAGGACGCCACACACGCCCCTGTGCCCAACCCTCTCGCTCTCGCTCGCTTTCCCCTCCTCTCCCTTGCTATCCACCTCACACCCAAGAGCGGCATGGTTACGCCGCCATCACGTACATATCCACCATCGTCACTTCTCGTTCAGCAAGCTTGTCCAGCAACTCTGCCTCCATGTCCTCTATGTCTTTAGTGACTAGTTCGAGCCGAGACACCCTCAAGATGACGCCCATGACCTTCTTCCTCGTCCACGACCTTCGGAGGCCGCCCGTCGATTCGCTGGCTACAGAGCGTCCCCGAGCTTGCTGACTAGACCTTCGAGATTGCTGTGAGACCATGACCTTTTTCCTTAACCTCCCTTGCTCGCACGTGTGCTTGTAGGCCAAGAGTGCCACCTTCCTTTATTAGTAAGCGTATATATATATATATATATATATATATATATATATATATATATATATATATATATATATATACAGACTAGCAAATCGGACCTGCATCTTGATTTTAATCTGACATCCTACGACCAGTCTGATATGATGCATATTATCAGTAATCTCATGCTTAGCGGCGTCCTCAAAACAAACAGAATTTTACGTTATTTCTTACAACTGTAAACTGATACGTTACAAACTGATGAACCTATTAGAGATAGGACAAATAAAAAACAAAGAAGATCAAATCAACACAGGAACACAAGGATTTTAATGTGGAAAACTCCTCCAATGAGAAGGGGGGAAACACGGACGCCAATCAGCGAAACTTCACTATATTGGGAGAGGTTACAAATGTTGGAGATTTACAATGATGATCTTATCCAGTGCGACAGCTCACAAAGGCTATATATAGCAGTGATGACCTGGGTCGATACGGACTCCATGCTGTGGGGGGCTTATCCCCCCCCCCCCCCCGGCGTCCCTGGCAAGCGGTGGGATGTTACAGGCTAACTAATGTGTGTCTACTTGTGTGGGTTCATTCGTCAACTAAAATCTTGAAAGCATTGCGGGAGCGTCATAGAATCCTAGGAGGTGTTTGGCTCTGTTAATTTGTGATTCAAATTCAGAGGTGTTTGGTTCTATTAAGTTGTGATCAAATTCATATGGGGTAGGATTCTGCGACGCTCCCGGGCAAGGCTTCCAAGATTTTCACCCTGCTCCTCCGGTGTCGGAAGCAGAACTACCCGACCGAGGGAGATGGATAGTAAGAGAAGATGGGCATACAAACGCCGAACAAAACTCACTTGAAGTTGCATGTGAATAGACCTAGAGTCACTCAGTACATACAAACCCTTGAATAAATCAGAAGTGAGAAGTATGAAAATGTGGGCATCATAACAACCGAACCAGTAAGACTAATGTCTACATATTTACTTATTTATACCTTTGAGAGGTTCACTTAGACTATTATGATTTTCTCTTTATCTACATAGGTTATGTAAGATTCAATTCAATCTAACAAGCGGACTGGACTACCTTCGGGTTCTACAAGATATTTAGAAACCTAAGAATCTGAGCCTACTTTACGCACTTAAGGCAACAACTGATGATGGAGAAATGGGCGGTAGATGACAATGAGAAAGGGCGCCCCTTGGCATTTCCTGTGGGGGAGTCTGATTAATCTGATCACGCCGAGTGATGTCAACCCTCTTTTTTGCGTCTAACTTAGACTCTGATTCTCCCACTATGAGAGCTGATCCAGGGGCTAGTTCGGCTATGGATTACGAAAGCCCCCGTCTTTCTGACTCAACATATTGACCTTTGGGACCAGGATCTGACAAGGAAGTGATAGAGGGGACTTCAAACATAGTTGTGTACCACTGCCCCAATCCAATGGATCATGTCACACAGTGATGAACCCTTGGAGGTTGGGACAGAAAGCTTCTGCTTCCTTGGAACTACCAAACCCTTTCATCATGTGTGGGTCAAGTTCCCTCATTATTGCTTGACTTCCCTTTTGGAGCACAAAAAGATAGACTAGATGAACTAGGAGTAAAGGCTAACTCCAACGCGTGACCCCAAACGGACGTTGATACGTCTCCAACGTATCTATAATTTTTGATTGCTCCATGCTATATTATCTTCTGTTTTGGACATTATTGGGCTTTATTATATACTTTTATATTATTTTTGGGACTAACCTATTAACCGGAGGTCCAGCCCAGAATTGTTGTTTTTGCCTATTTCAGAGTTTCGCAGAAAAAGAATATCAAACGGAGTCCAAACGGAATGAAACCTTCGGGAACGTGATTTTCGGAACGAACGTGATCCAGAGAACTTGGACCCTACGTCAAGAAAGCTACCAGGAAGCCACGAGGTAGGGGGCGCGCCTACCCCCCTGGGCGCGCCCTCCACCCTCGTGGGCCCCACGTTGCTCCACCGACGTACTCCTTCCTCCTATATATACCTACGTACCCCAAACTACCAGATATGGAGCCAAAAACCTAATTCCACCGCCGCAACCTTCTGTACCCGTGAGATCCCATCTTGGGGCCTGTTCCGGAGCTCCGCCGGAGGGGCATCGATCATGGAGGGCTTCTACATCAACACCATAGCCTCTCCGATGAAGTGTGAGTAGTTTACCTCAGACCTTCGGGTCCATAGTTATTAGCTAGATGGCTTCCTCTCTCTTTTTGGATCTCAATACAATGTTCTCCCCCTCTCTTGTGGAGATCTATTCGATGTAACCTTCTTTTGCGGTGTGTTTGTTGAGACCGATGAATTGTGGGTTTATGATCAAGTTTATCTATGAACAATATTTGAATCTTCTGAATTCTTTTATGTATGATTGGTTATCTTTGCAAGTCTCTTCGAATTATCAGTTTGGTTTGGCCTACTAGATTGATCTTTCTTGCAATAGGAGAAGTACTTAGCTTTGGGTTCAATCTTGTGGTGTCCTTTCCCAGTGACAGTAGGGGCAGCAAGGCACGTATTGTATTGTTGCCATCGAGGATAACAAGATGGGGTTTATATCATATTGCATGAGTTTATCCCTCTACATCATGTCATCTTGCTTAAAGCGTTACTCTGTTCTTATGAACTTAATACTCTAGATGCATGCTGGATAGCGGTCGATGTGTAGAGTAATAGTAGTAGATGCAAGCAGGAGTCGGTCTACTTGTTTCGGACGTGATGCCTATATACATGATCATACCTAGATTTCTCATAACTATGCTCAATTCTGTCAATTGATCAACTGTAATTTGTTCACCCACCGTAAAAACTTACGCTCTCGAGAGAAGCCACTAGTGAAACCTATGGCCCCCGGGTTCCGTTATCCATCATATTAATCTTCCAACACTTAGCTATTTCCGTTGCCTTTTATTTTGCTTTTATTTTACTTTGCATCTTTATCACAAAAATACCAAAAATATTATCTTATCATATCTATCAGATCTCACTCTCGTAAGTGACCATGTAGGGATTGACAACCCCTTATCGCGTTGGTTGCGAGGATTTATTTGTTTGTGTAGGTGCGAGGGACTCGTGTGTAGCCTCCTACTGGATTGATACCTTGGTTCTCAAAAACTGAGGGAAATACTTACGCTACTTTGCTGCATCACCCTTTCCTCTTCAAGGGAAAACCAACGCAGTGCTCAAGAGGTAGCAAGAAGGATTTCTGGCGCCGTTGCCGGGGAGGTCTACGCAAAAGTCAACATACCAAGTACCCATCACAAACCCTTATCTCCCGCGTTACATTATTCGCCATTTGCCTCTCATTTTCCTCTCCCCCACTTCACCCTTGCCGTTTTATTCGCCCTCTCTTTTCCGTTCGTCTTCTTCTTTCCCATTTGCCCCTCGCTCTTTCTGCTGTTATGTCTGAAATTGGGGAAATTATTGTAAATATGGACAATAATAATATCATGGAAAATTCTGATGCTCCTGCTGAAGAACCCCCTACCTTGCATACAAAAAAATTTCGAATTGGTAGTGGTATTATTATTGGGAAAGGGGTTATTCAAGCTTTATTTACTTGTGCCGGTGCTTTGCCTTCTATGGGAAGTTCCATTCTTCATAGAACTAGTAGTCTTGCTCACGCTATTGCCATGCTTATAGTTGAACTTGAATGGCAATTTATGCACTTGCACCCTTGCATACAAAGGATTTTCCTAGAATTTTTTAATATAGAGCATTCTTCTGTTAAGCGTGCCGCTACTATCTTTTTGGCTCATGAGTTCAGATTTATAATAAAAGAGGCCAAGGAAATCTTTGCACATTATAGGGTGGACGTTGGCCGTCCTCCCATAGAGGCTATTCTCTTTGATCAAGAAGAAATAATGCGTTTTCAATCTCTAGACTATGTTGCTTTCAATGAAAACCTTAGAAAAAAGGTTCCTACCAATGTTCTAGTTGATAGAATTTCTAAAGTTAATGATGATTTGGCTATTCGAAATAATGAGCTAGGATATTCTCTCGAGTATAGGCTCACAAAGTTCTGTCAAAAGAATGCTTATAATGAAGAATTGGTTGTGCAATATGAAGGGCCCAAGGAGGAACCTATACCTCCTAAAATTGATCTTGGGGACTTTTGTCCCATTAAATTTAGCCCTTTTGATTACTTTTGCTTGCCTCAAAGGAAACTTGCTGCTGAGTGTAGAGAATATGAAATGAGTTTTAATGATCTATCCTATTACTATGGCACTACCTAGATCTATCCTTGCTATTATGCCTAGCTAGGGGCGTTAAACGATAGCGCTTGTTGGGAGGCAACCCAATTTTATTTTTATTTTTTTGCTTTTTGCTTATGTTTAGGAATAAATATTTGTTCTAGCCTCTGGTTAGATGTGTTTTTATGTTTTAATTAGTGTTTGTGCCAAGTTAAACCTATAGGATCTTCTTGGATGATAGTTATTTGATCTTGCAGAAAATTCCAGAACCTTTCTGTTCACGAAAATAATTGTTAAAAATCACCAGAACGTGATAAAATATTGATTCAAATTGCTGCTGATCTATAAACAAATTTTATAGGTCGTCCTATTTTGGCTAATTTTTTGGAGTTCCAGAAGTTTGCGTTAGTTACAGATTACTACAGACTGTTCTGTTTTTGACAGATTCTGTTTTTCGTGTGTTGTTTGCTTATTTTGATGAATCTATGGCTAGTAAAATAGTTTATAAACCATAGAGAAGTTGGAATACAGTAGGTTTAACACCAATATAAATAAAGAATGAGTTCATTACAGTACCTTGAAGTGGTCCTTTGTTTTCTTTCGCTAACGGAGCTCACGAGATTTTCTGCTGAGTTTTGTGTTGTGAAGTTTTCAAGTTTTGGGTGAAAGATTTGATGGATTATGGAACAAGGAGTGGCAAGAGCCTAAGCTTGGGGATGCCCATGGAACCCCCAAGATAATCTAAGGACACCTAAAAGCCAAAGCTTGGGGATGCCCCGGAAGGCATCCCCTCTTTCGTCAACTTCCATCGGTAACTTTACTTGGAGCTATATTTTTATTCACCACATGATATGTGTTTTGCTTGGAGCGTCTTGTATGATTTGAGTCTTTGCTTTTTAGTTTACCACAATCATATTTTCTGTACACACCTTTTGAGAGAGACACACATGATTCGGAAATTATTAGAATACTCTATGTGCTTCACTTATATCTTTTGAGTTATATAGTTTTTGCTCTAGTACTTCACTTATATCTTTTAGAGCACGGTGGTGGATTTGTTTTATAGAAACTATTGATCTCTCATGCTTCACTTAGATTATTTTGAGAGTCTTAAATAGCATGGTAATTTGCTTAAAAAATCCTAATATGCTAGGTATTCAAGATTAGTAAAAACTTTCTTATGAGCGTGTTGAATACTAAGAGAAGTTTGATGCTTGATGATTGTTTTGAGACATGGAGGTAGTGATATTTAAGTTGTGCTAGTTGAGTAGTTGTGAATTTGAGAAATACTTGTGTTGAAGTTTGCAAGTCCCGTAGCATGCACGTATGGTAAACGTTATGTAACAAATTTGAAACATGAGGTGTTCTTTGATTGTCCTCCTTATGAGTGGCGGTCGGGGACGAGCGATGGTCTTTTCCTACCAATCTATCCCCCTAGGAGCATGCGCGTAGTGCTTGGTTTTTGATGACTTGTAGATTTTTGCAATAAGTATGTGAGTTCTTTATGACTAATGTTGAGTCCATGGATTATACGCACTCTCACCTTTCCACCATTGCTAGCCTCTTCGGTACCGTGCATTGCCCTTTCTCACATTGAGAGTTGGTGCAAACTTCGCCGGTGCATCCAAACCCCGTGATATGATACGCTCTTTCACACATAAACCTCCTTATATCTTCCTCAAAACAGCCACCATACCTACCTATTATGGCATTTCCATAGCCATTCTGAGATATATTGCCATGCAACTTTCCACCATTCCGTTTATCATGACACGTTCATCATTGTCATATTGCTTTGCATGATCATGTAGTTGACATAGTATTTGTGGCAAAGCCACCGTTCATAATTCTTTCATACATGTCACTCTTGGTTCATTGCATATCCCAGTACACCGCCGGAGGCATTCATATAGAGTCATACTTTGTTCTAGTATCGAGTTGTAAATAAATAGAAGTGTGATGATCATCATTTTCTAGAGCATTGTCCCAAGTGAGGAATAAAAAAAAGAGAGAAAGGCCAAAAAAAGAGAAGGCCCAAAAAACGAGAGAAAACGAGAGAAGGGACAATGTTACTATCCTTTTACCACACTTGTGCTTCAAAGTAGCACCATGATCTTCATAATAGAGAGTCTCTTGTTTTGTCACTTTCATATACTAGTGAGAATTTTTCATTATAGAACTTGGCTTGTATATTCCAACAATGGGCCTCCTCAAGTGCCCTAGGTCTTCGTGAGCAGGCAAGTTGGATGCACACCCACTTAGTTTCTTTTGTTGAGCTTTCATATATTTATAGCTCTGCATCCGTTGCATGGCAATCCCTACTCCTTGCATTAACATCAATCAATGGGCATCTCCATAGCTCATTGATTAGCCTCGTTGATGTGAGACTTTCTCCTTTTTTGTCTTCTTTACATAACCCCCATCATCATATTCTATTCCACCCATAGTGCTATATCCATGGCTCACGCTCATGTATTGCGTGAAGGTTGAAAAAGTTTGAGATTACTAAAGTATGAAACAATTGCTTGGCTTGTCATCGGGGTTGTGCATGATGAGAGCATTCTTGTGTGACGAAAATGGAGCATGACTAAACTATATGATTTTGTAGGGATGAACTTTCTTTGGCCATGTTATTTTGAGAGGACATAATTGCTTAGTTAGTATGCTTGAAGTATTATTATTTTTATGTCAATATTGAACTTTTATCTTGAATCTTTCGGATCTGAATATTCATACCACAATTAAGAAGAATTACATTGAAATTATGCCAAGTAGCATTCCGCATCAAAAATTCTGTTTTTATCATTTACCTACTCGAGGACGAGCAGGAATTAAGCTTGGGGATGCTTGATACGTCTCCAACGTATCTATAATTTTTGATTGCTCCATGCTATATTATCTTCTGTTTTGGACATCATTGGGCTTTATTATACACTTTTATATTATTTTTGGGACTAACCTATTAACCGGAGGCCCAGCCCAGAATTGTTGTTTTTTGCCTATTTCAGAGTTTCGCGGAAAAAGAATATCAAACGGAGTCCAAACGGAATGAAACCTTCGGGAATGTGATTTTTGGAACGAACGTGATCCAGAGGACTTGGAACCTACGTCAACAAAGCTACCAGGAAGCCACGAGGTAGGGGGCGCGCCTACCCCCCTGGGCGCGCCCTCCACCCTCATGGGCCCCACGTTGCTCCACCGACATACTCCTTCCTCCTATATATACCTACGTACCCCCAAACGACCAGATACGGAGCCAAAAACCTAATTCCACTGCCGCAACCTTCTGTACCCGTGAGATCCCATATTGGGGCCTGTTCCGGCGGAGCTCCGCCGGAGGGGGCATCGATCACGGAGGGCTTCTACATCAACACCATAGCCTCTCCGATGAAGTGTGAGTAGTTTACCTCAGACCTTCGGGTCCATAGTTATTAGCTAGATGGCTTCCTCTCTTTTTGGATCTCAATACAATGTTCTCCCCCTCTCTTGTGGAGATCTATTCGATGTAATCTTCTTTTGCGGTGTGTTTGTTGAGACCGATGAATTGTGGGTTTATGATCAAGTTTATCTATGAACAATATTTGAATCTTCTGAATTCTTTTATGTATGATTGGTTATCTTTGCAAGTCTCTTTGAATTATCAGTTTGGTTTGGCCTACTAGATTGATCTTTCTTGCAATAGGAGAAGTGCTTAGCTTTGGGTTCAATCTTGCGGTGTCCTTTCCTAGTGACAGTAGGGGCAACAAGGCACGTATTGTATTGTTGCCATCGAGGATAACAAGATGGGGTTTATATCATATTGCATGAGTTTATCCCTCTACATCATGTCATCTTGCTTAAAGCGTTACTCTGTTCTTATGAACTTAATACTCTAGATGCATGCTGGATAGCGGTCGATGTGTAGAGTAATAGTAGTAGATGCAGGCAGGAGTCGGTCTACTTGTTTCGGACGTGATGCCTATATACATGATCATACCTAGATATTCTTATAACTATGCTCAATTCTGTCAATTGCTCAACAGTAATTTGTTCACCCACCGTAAAAACTTATGCTCTCGAGAGAAGCCACTAGTGAAACCTATGGCCCCCGGGTTCCGTTTTCCATCATATTAATCTTCCAACACTTAGCTATTTTCGTTGCCTTTTATTTTGCTTTTATTTTACTTTGCATCTTTATCACAAAAATACCAAAAATATTATCTTATCATATCTATCAGATCTCACTCTCGTAAGTGACCGTGTAGGGATTGACAACCCCTTATCGCGTTGGTTGCGAGGATTTATTTGTTTGTGTAGGTGCGAGGGACTCGTGTGTAGCCTCCTACTGGATTGATACCTTGGTTCTCAAAAACTGAGGGAAATACTTACGCTACTTTGCTGCATCACCCTTTCCTCTTCAAGGGAAAACCAACGCAGTGCTCAAGAGGTAGCAGACGTCCGCTTTGTTTGGATTTCGTCCGTTTGGGGATGGCAATGGGCCCGTGTCTGCCTGGATTCGTGGATGCGGCGGATGGGCGCCCAACGCGCGGCCGCATTTCGTGCGTTCACCAGCACAGTAGATGAAATGATGCATATGAAATGATTCGAATCAAACATAGTTCCCAAATAGTCTTTACAACCCAATCGAAATTTGTTTGCATGACAAGAAAACAATATCAAATAGTCTTACAACCCAATCAAAATTTGTTCGCATGACAAGAAATTAAACTAATAGATCTACTAGTTGCCAATGTGAGTCCACACGTTCTCAACGAAGTCATCCTGGAGCTGGACATGAGTATGCCAATCACGCAACTCCTAATGGAACTCGACAAATTGTTCAAAGTTTGCAGGAAGTGGATGCTCAGGCTCAGGATTTTCACCCTGGAAATCAAACCCTTGGTCGTAGATGCTATCATCGCGCTCATCCTCCACGATCATGTTGTGCATGATCACACAAACAGTCATCACCTCCCAAAGCTTCTTCGTGCTCCATGTCAATGCAGGGTTACAAACGATACCCTGCCGAGAGTGAAGCACACCGAAAGCACTCTCCACATCCTTCCTAGCACTCTCTTGCATTTGGGCAAACCTCTGTCTCTTCTCTCCTTGCGGATTGGGTATGGTCTTCACAAGAGTGGACCACTGAGGAAAGATGCCATCAGCTAGGTAACATCCCTTGTTGTAATGGTGGCTTTTGACCTCAAAGTTGACCTCCGGGGAGTGCCCTTCCGCAAGCCTTGCAAATACCGGAGACTGCTGAAGAATACTAATATTATTATGAGAACCAGCCATGCCAAAGAAAGAATCCCATATCCAGAGATCTTGTGAAGCCACAGCTTCTAGTATAAGAGTGGCACCTTTCACATGCCCCTTGTACTGCCCCTGCCAAGCAAATGGACAGTTTTTCCACTTTCAGTGCATACAACTATACTACCAAGCATGCCCGGAAAGCCCCTCTCGACATTGATCGCCAACAACCTCTCTGTATCAGTGGAATTTGGCTCTCTGAGGTACTCCGGGCCGAACACTTCCACCACGGCCATGCAAAAACTATACAATGAGAGGAGACATGTGGACTCACTCATACGAACATACTCATCCACAAGATCACCAGGAATTCCATATGCAAGCATGCGGATAGCCACAGTGCATTTCTGGTATGAAGAGAAACCAAGCTTGCCTAGGGTATCCTCTTTGCAGTCAAAGTATGGGTCATGCGCGACCACTCCCTCGCGAATACGATTGAACACATGCATTCTCATTCGGCCAAATGCTTTCCGGTAGGCCGGTGCGGAGACAGCTATGGCATGGCACGGTGGTGGTTGGGACGGCCCTGGTGGAAGACGACGCCGCCGAGGGTGGTGGTGGCGGCGGCAATGGCGAGCCGACGGGCAGGCCAGGGCAGGACAAGGGCACGCGCCGCATATGTCCGCGCGTGACCATTCGGCCGCAAACTCAACCCAAACTTGGGCCGGGAATTGGTCAAAAGCGGACAGAAAAAGGACGGTGATCCATTTGCGGCCGCGCATTGGGAGGTCTACTTTGTCCATTTACCCCTAGGCGAACAGGATGGGGTCACGCGTTGGAGTTGGCCTAAGTAAAGTTGATGAACAAACCCCCACAAACGGACATACAACAGCACGGATAGTCAGAACTGTACTGTCTGATTGATTCACTTTTGTAAGATTGCACACAGGAGATGCTCTCCTTATAGGAAATATGAAAACAGATCAGCTTTTGTCGCCCCGGGTACACAGCCGGCTGCGCGCCGTGGACTCAACTTCTCAAGTAATGCTCCATCAGAGGTACTGGGACAACCAAGGGATAGTCGGCGGAATAGGCGTAATCAACCACAGCAGCAGGATCGGGATATTCCAGCTCGGGTAGATGCGAGAGATGGTTTTGAGGACCAGGAGCGCACTGGTGCACCGGTAGTTGACGCGGAACTATCATCACGAGTTCTAGCCATGAATATGAAACAACCTCAGCAAACCGGGGAGACCAGCAACAGGAGAGCCACCCGTGCAACTTCTGAACCTCCATCCTTTGTGTTTCTGGGAGGCAAGGTCGAGGCACCTATACCGTATGCTGTCCGGGCCCCGGCGTCCACCGCAAGTTTCAGTAGCAATGTTCACAGCTCACAGATGATTCCGGCCGTACGCAACTTGAATAACTTGAGTAACAACACCGGATTCTCATCTGAGGACTCCGACCAACACATGCAAGAGTGTGACTCGGTGTTGGGGAAGAGGCTCTCCAGGGTCACGTGCACTAGGAGGGCTGTTGATGCTCAGGGAGGTGCGATCATACTGCATAGCAAGGAGGGTGAGGGTAACATTCAGAAAAAGGGAAGCTTGTAGACAGTGAACAGAACCAGCTCGAGGAAGATGGAAGGGACCTTGTGCACAGCATGGAGGGCATGGAGGCAGCCGGTCTTGGGGCCACCGGTAGACTGACGGGGCAGGCGGTGCCGCCCCGTCAGGAGCAATGAATTGGATAAGCTGGAACTGTCGGGGGGCGGGGAACTCCATGACAGTTCGCGATCTTGCGTCGCTTGTTAGGACGCATTCCTCGAGTCTCTTTTTCTTTGTGAAACTAGGCAAAATAAAGAGAAGATGTATCGTTTAAGAAATAAGCTAGGTCTTTCTGGTTTTGAAGCAGTCAATTGTAATGGTCGTAGTGGTGGTCTAGCTCTCTTTTGGTATGAGTCTATGTACGTAGACGTTCAGGAAGCAAATGAAAGAATGATCGATGTGTACCTGCGTGTCTCGCCTGATGCACCACTTTGGAGGGCGACTTTCGTGTACGGCGAACCACGTGTGGAGAATCGGCATCTAATGTGGAACAAAATCAGAAGCTTGCACGCACAGAATACACTGTCGTGGATCCTTGTTGGTGATTTCAACGAAGCCATGTGGGACTTTGAGCACCAGTCAGAGACACCTCGAACACCCGGCCAGATGTTAAATTTTCGTGATACTTTGGAGTCTTGTGCGCTTACTGATCGTGGTTTCTCAGGTCATCCCTTTACATACGATAATAGAAGAAGTGGACGTGCAAATGTCCAGGTCCGACTTGATAGAGTTGTTGCCTCGGATGAGTGGAGGGACATGTTCGGCCGCGCATCTGTGACACACCTTGTCTCGCCAGCGTCGGACCACTGTCCTCTCCTTCTCAGGTGCGATCTGGATGAGGAGCAGAGACCAAAAAGCAGTCGGAGATATGAGCTAATGTGGGAAAGATCTCCGGCGTTGGAAGCCATAATTGCCAACTCCTGGACAAGCAAAGGTACGAAACGGAACCTAGGCGATGTTCGGGAGGCCCTCGCATCAGTAATGAATGACTTGCATGTTTGGAGTAATAAAACATTCGGCAATGTTACGAGAGAACTGGAGAAATCACGGTCACGACTGGAGGAGCTCACTCATATGAACGCCGACCGGCGGGAGATAAGAGCAGAAATGGATAAAATGAATGAATTACTATATAGAGAGATCAAGAATTCAGTGGCTAAAGGAGGGCGACTGGAATACTCAAATGTTTCATCGTAAGGCAGTGTGGAGAGCTAGGAAAAATAGAATAAAAAGTCTAACAGATGAGCAGGGTGTGGTACACACCGAACAACATATGATGCTACAGCTCGGTAATACTTATTTCCAGAATTTATTTTCAGCTAACCCTCTGCTTGATCCTGGAGATGTGTTACAGCTCATTCAACCCAAGGTATCCAGTGCAATGAATGACAAATTATGCAGAGAGTTCACGGACGAGGAGATTTCCAATGCTATGTTCCAAATAGGGCCGTTGAAAGCGCCCGGACCCGATGGTTTTCCAACTAGATTTTTTCAGCGACATTGGGTGGTGTTCAAGATTGAGATTACAGCTGTTGTTAAGTTGTTTTTTGATAAAGGGGTGATGCCTGAAGGAGTGAACACCACCACCATTGTACTAATCCCTAAGGTTGACACCCCAACTCGGGTCACAGATTTCAGACCGATTAGCCCCTGTAATGTGATTTATAAGGTCATTGACAAGTGCCTAGTGAACAGGCTATGACCTATGCTGGATGAGCTTGTATCCCCGGTGCAGAGCGCCTTTGTATCAGGGAGGCTAATCAGCGACAACGCTTTAATTGCCTTTGAGTGTTTTCATGCAATAAAACAGGAAAAGGATCCAGAGCGGAGTTTTTGTGCGTACAAGTTGGACTTATCGAAGGCATATGACAGAGTAGACTGGGTGTTCCTGGAGCGAATGATGCAACAGTTGGGTTTCTCTCATCGGTGGGTGTCATGGATAATGGAGTGTGTCACCTCGGTGAGATATAATGTGAAAATCAATGGAGCCCTCTCGGATTCGTTTGCGCCGTCCTATGGGTTACGACAGGGAGACCCCATCTCGCCTTTCCTATTCCTTTTTGTCGTTGATGGTTTGGATGCTTTACTGAAACAGGAGATTGAAGCTACCCGTATCTCGCCGCTGCGTGTTTGCCCTCAAGCCCTGGGCATCTCCCACCTCTTATTCGCGGATGACACACTTTTGTTCTTCCGAGCTAATGCAGTGGAGGCTGCTCATGTGAGGGCCGTTCTTGAGAGGTATGCAGCAGCGACCGGCCAGATTGTAAACCCGAACGAGTGTTCCATTATGTTTGGGCCAAGCTGTTCGGAGGTGAACAAACAGGAGGTGATGCACACTTTGGAGGTTGTCAATGCGAGCTTTGAAGAGAAGTACCTTGGTTTTCCTACTCCAAATGGCCGGTTATCTAAAGGGAAATTGAAGAGCGTTCAACAGCAACTTACCAAGAGAATAATCCAATGGGGGGAGCTCATGTCTCAGGCGGGAAGAGAGGTCCTTATAAAGGCCGTAGCACAAGCCCTTCCGACGTTCCTTATGAGCATTTTCAAGTTCCCAAGAAGCACATGGGATGACCTTGCACGCATGATCCGTAGCTACTGGTGGGGCGCATACAGAGGGAAGAGGAAGACGCACTGGAAGGCTTGGGATCACTTGTTGCGGCCAAAAGCTGCTGGTGGGATGGGTTTCAAGGATTTTAGGATGTTCAATCAAGCCTTGTTGGCAAGGAAAGCTTGGAGATTGCTGGTCAACCCTGAGAGTCTCTGTGCAAGAGTCTTGAAAGCACGTTACTATCCCAATGGACGGCTAGAGGACACGGTTTTCTCCACAAATGCATCACAAACTTGGCAGTCCATCGTCCATGGGTTGGAGCTTTTGAAACAAGGCCTGATTTGGCGTATTGGTAATGGCAGATCGGTTCGTATTTGGAGGGACCCTTGGATCCCTCACCCCACTGGTCGCCCTCCAATATCGCAACAAGGTAGATGTAGACTGCGAAGGGTCAGCGAATTACTTGATGAAACGGGTGCATGGCGGTCAGACTTACTGCAGCAGTACTTTTTGCCTGTTGACGTCCATCATATCATGAAGATAAAGGCCTCTCCACGGCTAGGCGATGACTTTATTGCATGGGGGGCTGAACGTACTGGTATCTTCACCGTACGTAGTGCGTACTGGCTGGCACTCGAGGACAAGTTGCGTCCCTCTTCAGTCGCGGCGAGCAGGGCACCGGACGGGCGACGTGCCGTCTGGGCATTTTTATGGAGGTGCCCTGCTCCTCCAAAGGTGCGTGTCTTTGGTTGGCGTGTGGCTACGAATGCTCTCGCAACTTGGGCAAATAAATTTGCACGCCAGATGGAGCTTACTGACGTGTGCCCTCTCTGTGGTCTCGAGCGCGAGGACACGTTTCATGTGTTTTGCAGGTGCCCAAGAGCTGTTGATCTGTGGCAAGCCATGGCGCAAGTTTGGCGAATACCTGATGTTAAATCAATCCGCAATACAGGACCGGAGTGGTTCCTGAATCTCATCGCGGAGTGTGACGAGGGTGACCGCCTCAGAGTCCTCATGCTTATGTGGAGATGTTGGCACGTGCGTAACGAGATCAAACATGACAAGGCACCGCCACCCATGGAGGTGTCCCAACGGTTCCTTCAAAGCTACGTCACCTCACTGTTGGGGATCCAACAATACCCGGTCGGGGACTGGGACAAAGGAAAGATGGTCACTCAACTAGAGGGAGCGGAGCAGCCAATATCGCATGTGGGCGTAAGCTGGAAGTCTCAGCGCAAGTGGAGCCCGCCTCCGGAAGGTTGGGCGAAGCTCAACGTGGATGGGTCATTCTCACACGAGGATGGAAGCGCCGGTGACGGCATGATCTTGCGCGGGCACGACGGTGCCATCATTTTCTCTGCATGCCGTTCGCTTCGGTCATGCCCGGACCCATTGCACGCTGAGTTGGCCGGGTGCACGGAGGGACTCGGCCTAGCTTTGCAGTGGACGGAGTTGCCGATTATCCTGGAGTGTGACAGTATGCAGGCCGTGCAGATGATCAAGGCAAAAGGACCGGATCGTTCCCAGCATGCGATGGTGGTCTCAGAAGTAAAGAGTCTTATGGGTACAAGGGAGTGTTGTGTTACTCACATCTCTAGAGAGCAAAATAATGTTAGTCATGTGTTAGCAAACTTCGGTCGAACGGAGAACCGTACTGTGGTCTGGCTCCGCTCTGGACCTGCTAATGTTCCTAGTCTGTGTAGGGATGAATTCGTGTGCTCTTGAGTAATACAATCCTTTTACCCTGCAAAAAAAAAGATTGCACACAGGAATATCGCACACGCACACGCACACAATTCACAAGCAAAAACAAGGCAGATGCGGCGGAGCATATAGTCCTCTCCTCCTGTTAAGTGAACCCCCTGTACTACGTAAACCAAACCCTTCTACCTCCATCCATACGTCAAAGATCAAGCGCCAAGCAGGCTGAAAGACCGGCGTTCGGTTCTGGGAGCCAGCGTGAAGTTGAGGCCGAACATCTCCTTGAGAGCCTGCCCCGGCTCAACCAGGTCGATCAGCCTCGCCACCAGCGAGGCGCTCTCTCGGACATGCTCCATGTCAGCCCGCGCCCATACCAGGCGAGATAGCTGAAGCCGCCGCTGTTTGGAGCCCAGATCGATCCCCCATCTGGTGTAGATTCCCTCCTTGTCCCCGTTGGCGAGCTTCTTCAGCATCTGCTTGTAGAGCATGTCCCTCTCGCGTTTCATATTCTTCAAGCTGCGGGCAAAACCAGCGTCACCATTATTCCATCGAAACATACTTAGGCTTAAATTCATGGGCAGTGCGAAACCATACTGTTACCCTGCGAAAAAAATCATGACATGCTGTATTTACCTGGATGCGATTGCGGTATTAAGCTTGCCTCCTGCGGAGGTGGTGCTGAAGGAGCTCAGGATGAAGGACAGTCTCCTGTGCTCCACTTCCATGTAGACGCTATCTGCAGCATCTCCCTTGAAGAGGAGGAAGAAGTAGGTTCTGTGTACCAGGGACACGTTGCAGTCGTGCCACAACTCGATGATCTGTCGCTGCCTATTTGCAAAATCAATAGGCCAGCGCGAAGGAGACTCGGCACTACTCGGGACTGCATCTATGCCAACATCTTTGACAGTTTTAACTGCTGCACACTCATCTCGAACAATCTGCTGCTGAAATGCCATACACAAAGACATTGGTTTAATTCCACTTCATATATAAGCTAAATATCGACTATGGCTGTGTGCATCGCTTGATGCAGAGGCCAGGGAAGATCCTCCTTTTCAAAAAAATATATTAAATATCGACTGGTGATTTAGGCGCTATCAGCTATAATATTCGGCAGCAGTATACTAGTCAGTTCTGTTTTGTTAAGTTTCCCGTTATTAGCGCAGTTAAATCCCAGTGTGTTACTAACTAACATCATTACCTCTGCCTGATGTTCCTCAGGTTGGTCCTCATGGTGTTTTGCTGTCTTCTGTTCCAGGTCTGTCACACAACTGATGTCACCGGCACAAACTTCTTGTTCTGCTTCATTGGCACTCCACTCCTTGGCTACTTCACCACCGGTGCTCATGTCCTTGACCACTTCATCACTGGTGCTCATGTCCTTGACCACTTCATCACTGGTGCTCATGTCCTTGACTACTTCATCACTGGTACTCGTGTCCTTAACTACTTCATCACAAACTACTTCGCCAGAATCAGCGGAGAGGTCTACTGAAGTGTTATTGTTTTGGCAATCATCATTTCCTTGGTACAGACTTCTCCTAACTTTATCAGGCCTTCTGGGAGGATACCTGAAGATTTCACCAGGTGGTGTCTGCCCGGTGTTTTCCGGATCATCAAACCAACTATTTGGAATGATCATGAAGCTAGCCCTGCAACTCTGACTTCTAGCCAATGCACTATCCTTGGAGCTCGTTATACACCTCTTTACAGTCAGACATTCATGAGGGTAAGGTTTGCCAACGTCCAAAGAAATGTTAGAATCGCATGGGTACAGTTTGACAAAGTTGTCTGCAAAGTCATCAGATTCACATTGATGCACTTCAATAGGACCTTCTACTGCATTTGCTATGATCTCGGCCTGCCGCTCCTCTTTGCTAGGGTATATCTTGATACGATCTTCCATTTTCTCTGTTATGCTCACGGCTTCTGGTACTTCATCAGGTTGCGGGAATGCGTCTCTAGAGATGTCCTCTACTTCAGGTATGTGGAGCTTAGTGCCCTCATGGAGTAATACATTAAATTCCTCGCTTGTGCTTCTTCTATGCTCATGTACCTCTATGCATTGTACTTCCCTACAATGTTCTTCAGATACTTCAGATGCACTTCTGAAAGCTACTTCCTTCATGTTATATGACTCTGTGCCATCAGAGCTATAGTTACTAGGAGGGTGCCAAGGTGAAATTGGCTTCCGAACCCTTGTTTGCTGAGGAAGATCTATTGTTTGATTGGGGATTGACAAGTCATCATGATCAGCACTGAAGACATATGATTCATCAAACACTGCGTGACCTTGATCTTGATAAGAACCTCCATAAGTGTCTGAAACCGAAAGTGCTTCCTCCGATGCATTTCGCGCAAGAGACTCTGAGGACCGACTACGGACATCCTATCAGAGGAAGGACAGATCATTAAATGTCACACATGACAATAATGCAAAAAGTAAGTCTGTGTATATGAGAGAGATAGTACCCATCGCTTTGCAGCGCGATCATTGGCATGGTCGTCAGCATCACTTTTCAGTAAACAGTTAAGTTGAGACTGAACAGTATCCTTTTCTTCTATCAATTCCCTAAGCTGTTTTTCCAGCTGAAAAAAGAATAGAGAGGTACATGGTGCATGAAATTGTGCAGTCCTGCAATTAACACTGTCACAAGGGTTGGGAAATTTCAGGTGAGGAAAGGTACCTTTTTAATCTGTGCATCCTTCTCTCTTAAAGCTTCAACATGACTTGTGCAAGAGGCTGACTCCGGCAATTTCAGTTCATTTTCTAATCTTGCAAGCTCTCTTTGTAGATGCTTCAATAGTGCTTTGTCAGACATCACTACATTGACCTGTGCATTTGTAACTACCTCCTTTGCGCAAGTCGCAAACAGAAGTGTGTTCCTGGATTGCTCAATATGAGTGTGTGCTGGGCTCATGGTGCAGACAATGGCTGTTCTTGCATTGCCTCCCAAAGAGGACTGTAATATGCGTGTCAGCTTTGAATCTCTGTATGGGATATGCCCGTTTCTTCCCTTGCTGCAAGAGGAACATAATAGTTCAGACTAAGGTGTAAATGGTATTATTTTGATGTTAATATATTACCCTTTGACTTCTTCTTTTTTTACACTTTGTCAAAACAAATAATATATTAGCCTTTGTCGAGAAAAGATACTATATAGTAGGTCATTGTTGAAAGAGCAGACAAAATGAGCAGAAAGGACACACGTCAAACTGTAACACCAAATGGAATTCAAAATTACTTTATCTAGTGAATACAAAAGAAAGAAGAAATATATGTGCAAACTCTGATAATTTTTAGGACCGGAATATATTTATATAAGAATTAAACCACCGGGATTACAAGTTCTTGCAAGAAGAAAACAAACCAAACAAACCTGAGTTGGCGAACAACCTTTCCCAGTGTTAGCAGACTTCGATTAATATGACTACCTTCTTTTAACCTCATACCAGCTGAAGCAGTCTGAGATGCTCGCTCACTTCCAGCTAAGTCAACAAAGTTCTGTCCAGAAGAACCAAGAACCCTCAGAGATGATGGAAACATGATAGTACCAAATAATCATGAATATAAATGGAAAATCCATACCACACAAGACACCAGGGTGCTCGATTTGCCTTTTCCTAAATACTGTTTAACAGAACTTTCGATTGTCTGAATGTAACAAAACCCTGTCAACAAAATCATCTTCAAAAGGTAGTGTAAACTAGATATATAAGAGAGCCACCAACCAGCCTGAGTATTTGATGGGACCTAGAACTCGCTTCGTTCAAAGCTGTTTCTCCAATCTGTCTTTGAGCTGTAGCACATACCAAATTAAGCAAATGATGAAAACAAGAAACATGGTGCATGTTTAGTTCTCTAGAAATTTTAGCCCGCACCTTCACACATTCCAAGAAGATCCCTAAGATGGTCCTTGTCCCTCAATGTTTCCTCAGTGAGCTTTTCAACAGTAGTCCCTTTCTGTTTGAATTCAAATGATGACGCGAGATCAGCGTAGGGTGGAGGAAAAAATAGTTATAGTAAACTCAAGTAAAGGAGAATGGAGTACCTCTGGATCATCAAGCAGTCTAAGAGGTGTCGTATCATGGCTCAGAAGATCCCTCACAGCTTCATTGTATATCTCTATTGCCGAGAATTTCAGCATGAATTCTCTTTCAGGGTGCTGTAGCAATGACAAACAATGAGGCAAATATCATCTCACAAAATGAACTATAACATCACTGGTGCCGCGCATACACACACACACCTTCTCTATGTAGTCATAGATGTCCATGACACTGTACTCAGTAATTCCAGTCATTGTGTAAGTCTTTCCGCTGCTTGTCTGCCCATACGCAAATATGCTTGCTGTCAATAAGAAGAGATTCATGTGCAAATGTTAGTTGGTCCACATCAGTTCATCCAAAGACCAAATTTGCGATGTAAAGGAGTTGCATCATTCCTCCTGTACATACAGTTGATTCCATTGACAACTGATAGAGCAACTTCTTTTGCTCCTTCCTCGTAGACCTGCCTGGTAGAGCAATTGGGGCCAAACACCCTGTCTGAAAAGGACAAGAAAGCAGAACAAACTGAGAAATCGACTGCCGAATGAAATCCCAACATCAAGACCAGCAATTGTCGCCAACATCGCCATACATCCTTTCCAAAATTGAGCTCTGCCGGTGCTTACCGTAGGTGTAGGCGGTGGGGAACATGGCGCGGTCAGGGACGGTACTGCGGAACATGACGGTGGTGGGGCTGATGCACTCCCAGTCGGAGCTGTCGCCGGACTCCCTGCCGTTGAGCGGCCGCATCCGCACGGACACCATGATCCTCTCCTCCTTGGCCTCCACCTTCTCCCATGCCGCCGCCGCATCCTCCTCCCCCGCCCCCATCGCCCTTCTCAGCCCTGCACCCCTCCACCCAAGAACAGTATCAAAATCGCCCCTCTTCCTCTGCACCTGTCACCGCCGGCCAACACCCCCCTCCCCTCGGATCAAGCAGCATTGTAAGCAAGAAACCAAAGCCGGCCGGCTGGTGGCAGGTCCTTGTGCCCGAGAGCGCCGTGTCTGTCGCCGGGTTCCGGACGTGGACGGCGATCCGGCGAGACCAGCCTGCCCAGACCAAGGTAAACAACAGCAACTACTACACTGCCGGCGCACCACCCCTCTTAGTCGCACATGTACTAACACTACCTGCGCGGCTACGGATTATCTTTGGCGGCCGCCGCTTGCTGGGTTGGAGTTTTGCGCTGCTGTCGCGAGACGAAGGGACGGACCATGGTCCCCGCCACGCTCCCGGCCACTCCCTTCAATTTTATTTACGCACCTCACATGGGGTAGGAGAGGGCAGAGGGGGAGAGGGTGGAGACCCAAGACTTGTTTTTCTATGCATACCCGCGTATGTAGTACCAGCCATTATCCAACAGAACCAACCACTGATCACATTCCGCGCGAGGAACAAGCCAAGAAGGGAAGACGAAGCTACATCACCTGCGCACGCTGGTGGACGGTGGAACTAGAAGACGACCAATGCGAGAGGAGGAGAAACGCAGCTAGTGGCAAGATCGTGTCATCCCCTATCCAATGCTTCTCCTCCTTGTTGCTCCGGAGAAGAAGAAGAAGAAGAAGAAGAAGAAGAGGGGAAGGGAGAAGACTATGGTGGTTTTGGTAGAAAAAACTGAAGAAAAAATGAAGGGGAAAAGGTGTAAAGGAACAGGTGTGTTCTTGTGGGTACAGGGCGACTTTTCTACCCGTAGCAGATAGGACGGCCCATCGGCCAATCACGGTCAAGGGGGCGCCCGCGGGGCCCACGGAGAGTTCGGGCGGGCCTACCTTGTCTGTCGGAATGCCATGTGATGTGTCCCGTTGAACGTGGAACAGCATTATTAAATAGAGTTTTGGCTAATTTCCTTTTTTGACGCGAAATTAGGAGCTTATTGCATGAGAGAAATTCGATTACAGTCAGCCAAAACGCTGCTAACTAAAAGGAGGGACATGGCTCCATCCAACGATCTGAAAATGATAACGCAGTGCCATGTTTAGCACAAAGATCTGTTGTGCCATTGGCTTCCTTTGTACTACCTCCTGGTTTATAGGTCCCCATTGTAATATGTGCCAAATTTTGACCATAAATTTAACTAACAAAATATTCATGCATCTCACTAAAAATTATATTGAAAACTATGTTCAAATACGAATCCAACGATATAATTTTTGTTGACATGCACTAACATTTTGTCCGTTAAAGCTTCGGTTAGAATTTAGTACAAATTACAAAAGGAGCTAATAAATCAGGACGGAGGTAGTAACATGCTGAACTGGAAACGAAGCCAGGGGCGGGCCCGGGATTTTAAGAGCGTGTATTCAAAATTTAAAAGGGTAGTGATTTTTTAATACCTCAAGTTTTATAGTGCTAATTTTTATAAGTAATGTTTGTTGTTACGAATTCATAATTCAAAAAGATTCTCGAATTGCAAATTCGCATCGCAAATTGCAAACAATATTAATGTATTAGACTACTTAATAACTTCTAAAATCTCAATTTCTTTTGTTTAAACAACACATGAATTCACTGCTAAGTGCAAACAAATCTGAAATTAAAATATGATGAAATAGAAAGCCAATTAGAGAATAACTTACTGTTGTTATTGTTTGTATGTGTGGGGGATGTGGACGCTGCCTAGCAAGCGCAATGCGGCCGACGATCTATCCTGATCCCGAGTGCTAAGGTAGGAAATTCGGGACTCAAACGCCCATGCCAAATGCGAGATGTCTGCATCGAGCCGCCGCCTGCCGGCCCGCGGCCACGACCACACCTGCCCCTGCCGTTGTGCACCTGTGCCATGGTTGGATCCGCCGCTGCGTGTGGTAGCGTGGGAGGAGGATGTGCGATCAGAATTGGGGAGGCAGCACGACGGTTCGTTTGATCAATCACAGTATGGCGCAATGACACAGGCTGCAGTTATTTTTTGATGGACTGCGAACGTGGGAGGAGTTACTGTCGTATTGGGCTACTGGCCCATGTGGGGTGGGAAGGGAGTGAACCAGGGCACCCAGAACGTGGGTTGAAGGCTTGTTAGCCTCACATATTGTCACAGTTTCCTTCTTTTTCATAATACATGTACGTAATATACACTATATATATGAAATCTTTTGACAAAAATAATCAGTATTCAACTGAATACCATGAATTGAAGTGGGCCCGCCCCTGAACGAAGCAAAGTTTGAGGCTTTTTCCTTGATTTTATCGAAGATAGGCATCACAATCGACGTGAGGTTATGATGCGAATTCTAGAGGTTCACGACCTTCAAGCAATCGACCTCCATCACCACATGTGAGTAGACCTTCAATTGGGCAAAGATAACATTTTCTCGCAATGCTAAAACCTCGGCGACGAAAGGATCAATAGCACCGGGCATGGGCTTGCTCCAAGCACCCATAAAGGAGAGGTGTGAACATGCAACCCCTCTCGTGCCTCCCAGCTGAGCTTGGGTGTCAATAAGTGTCGCCTGTGTTAATCTTGACCCATCCAGGATGTGGTGGTCTCCAACCTCGATCACCAATGATGTGTAATACGTCCATTTTGCATCATGTATTTCGTAGTTATATTTCATATTATGATACAATTCTAATGTCTTCTCCTATATGAAGCCATTTACCCTAGAAAAATGAAGAGAAGACTTTCGGGAACAGGCATCGGCATCTCGAGGCGGAACCAGAGCAGGAGCACTTTTGCTCTCTGACAGAGCGATTCCGCCGGAGAAACTTCCCTCCTAGAGGGGGGAAATCGGAGCCATCGTCATCACCAATGTCCCTCTCATTATGGCAGGCTTCATCTTCATCAACATCTTCACCAGCATCATCTCATCTCCAAACCCTAGTTCATCTCGTGTGCTCAGTCTTTGAATCAAACCTCAGATTGGTACTGTGATGCCCCTGTTTATAATCGTGCATTAATCATACATGCACCATGCACGATCATGAATGGTGACTCCATGTTAAAATCATAACATAACTCTATAACACAAATTGAACATAAATCTTTATATTATAAACACGGGTCATGAAGACCCATAATACATCAATCAACAAACTACATAAGTCCGGTCTGGGTAGAGAGGAGTTAAACAAGTTTTGCCTTAAGAAGACCCGTAATACACCAGTCAACAAGCAACATAAGTCTGTGGGAGAGCCTTTCGATGGAGATGAAGCACGAGGTGGCCGCCCTTGCGGCCGCCTGGCAGAGCCGACGTGCCAGGCGAATAGAGGTCGGCATGTCGACCAGCTCGCCCAAGGTCTTCGATGACGAGGATGACCCCACGATGGAGATGGGCTCCGATGACACCGAACCGGAGCCCACGCATGTGCATGTAGACTTCACCATGGAGCAGGTGCAGACACACTACAACGTCGCCATGGCGGAGGAGCAGCCTGCGCCGGCGCCTATGTCGGCGTTCCAGCGAGCGCACGAGGAACAGTGGTACAACTTGTTCCTCCTAGAGCAGCACCGGCTGGCAGAGGGTCAAATAGACGGCGAGGGCGGGAACGCGAAGGCCGTGATGACCGCGGTGAACCCAACTTCATTGCGGAGCAGCGTGCGATCCACGAGGTCGTCCGTGCTCAAGCCGCCGCTCGCTAGGAAGCGACCGTCGCAGAGGCGCGGCTGCACGTGATCGCGGATGAGAACAACACCATCTGCGCCTCCTACGCGCCACCGACAAACTATCGGGCGGACCGGTTGGACAATGACAGTGCCAGCCCCACCATCTCCATCAT
Source organism: Aegilops tauschii subsp. strangulata (assembly GCF_002575655.3). Classification (NCBI taxonomy): domain Eukaryota; kingdom Viridiplantae; phylum Streptophyta; class Magnoliopsida; order Poales; family Poaceae; genus Aegilops; species Aegilops tauschii. The sequence continues at coordinate 266,749,403 of NC_053041.3, forward strand.
GGACCTCACATCCACCAGCGACGGACAGATCGCAGACTCCTCCGAGAATGAGTAGGACATGGGAGGCGGCATGGTCTTGTGTCCCATGTGAGCCAGTCCGTCTCCCGCGTTCTACTCTTCCTCGCCGGAGACCGCACCTTCACTTCACGGGTCTTACCGCCGCCATTCATGGAGACGGCGGATGGAGGAGGTGGCCGACGACATGAAATAGAAAGGAAGTGGACGACGGTTGGCCGCCGCCATAGGATAGGTTTAGGGTCGTGTTTTTGTTTTGTTTTAAATATTCAAAATGTAATGAAAATCTTGCATGTTTGCACGAATCTCATCCGGTTTATATGAAAAATCTGTCGTGTTTGCATGAACTTTGTCCGGTTTGTTGAAAACGTGTTTGAAATGTATGCAGGCAGCGTTGGATGTCGTCCTTCCGCATCCGTGTCCGCGGATGGATGCAGGAGGAAATTTACAGGCCGCCGTTTGAAATGCCCTAATGCCACTAGCTAATCAGAACACACTCTTGCACCAGACAAGGTCACCGGTTTTGCCGGACGACACAAGAAATTTGGACGTTATGGCATCTCCAACGCCGACCCGTAAACCGCTCGCAACCGTCCGGACCGCGGAAGCCATCCAACGCGGGTCTGTATCGGTCCACAGAGTGGTCCGGACGCGATTTCTCTCGTAAACCGGAGACAAAAGTGGGGAAGGTTTGCGGGAGTCCGAACCGATCCCAAGCCCGTTTCTGACCGCCCTGGCCCACCAAAAAACCCTCACCCCTCCCGCGCGTTTTCGGTCAGCGCCGGTCCAAAGCGTCAACGCCCCGCATTCATGCACGCCCAGAGCGGACGCGACCGCTCACTGGCGCGGGCATTGAAGCGGCGCGTCGGCCAAGAGAGCGTCGCCCGTGCCGCTTTCCGGTGCAGGCGACATCCACGCCTTTAAGCGACATGATGGTCGCCCGTCCGTTCATCTACCGCCCGCATTGATGGCACGCGGTTGCCGAGGCATCTCCTCCGGCGCCACCCATCCGTCTGCCGCCCACCGGTGCTATATAAACCGCTGCCCCGGTGCTCCGGCCATAGCCACAGTCATCCCTCTCCACACCACTCACCGCCATGGATCCCTCCGTGACTAAAGCTCTCTAGGACGGGCTGACGTCGGAGCAGAAGAAGGCATGGCCGCCATTGCTGCCGAATGGTTGGCTGGCAGGCAGCCAGAGGACGTGCAAATGGAGGACGCCTCCGACGACGAGCCAGCGCCACCCTCCTCTTCCTCTGCGGCACCCTCCTCCTCCGCTCCACTCTCACCGGTGCATTGCACCCTGACCATCGGCAAGGCCCGTGCCCATTATATGGACATGGTGCGGGAGGAGCGGGAGGAGTAGTTCCAGGAGGCGCAGGCCGACATCAACTACAACCACAACCTCCTCCAGGAGTATCTGCAGGCGGTGGAGCAGGTTGCCGCCGGCAGGGCGGTCGCACCGGACGCGGACCTGGCGGAGCAGGAGGCGATGCTCGAGTCCTACCGCTCCGCCCGCGAGATCCGCCTCGCCCGCTGGCGATATCGGCAGCGGGTGGCGGAGGTAGCGGCCGCCAGCAAGGAGCGTGAGGACGACGCAGGCGAGGCGTTGTTCGACAACACCGACGACGAGGAGGCCGCGCCCCGGCGCCACGACCACGAAGAAGCCGTCACGTCCGTGGGCGCTGCCGGCAGCGAGGAAGAGTAGTGTACGGTAGGTCGCCGCCGCTCGGGTCCCAAGAAGGCCACCGCTCCTCCCCTCCCGTCGACACCAAGCTTGGTGGGCTCAGCATCGACGGCCAATTAGTCGCTTGGCGGCGATGTCGAGGCGGACAGCTTCGCTTCACTTCCCGGGGCTCTGGAGGCGGAGGTCATGGAGGCGGAGCTGGAAAAGGCGAAGCTTCTGTTCTCTTGGTTCATGGCCGGAGACGGGGACCGGACGCCGGCGATCATTTAGATTAGCCCACCTAGGACCACTTTCATGTATTTGTAATGAAATCCGTCATTTTTATACGAAATCCGGCTTGTTTATATAAAATCAGGCCCTGTTTATATGAAATCCGCACTCGTTTGCATGCATTTCGTCTGATTGGTTTGAGTTGTTGTGAAAATGTATGCGGCTAGCGTTGGATGGCTGCCTCCCGCATCCGCATCCGTGGACTGCCCCCCCCCCCCCCCCCCCTCCCCGCGGGTCCGTGGACGGATGTGGGAGATTTTTTGCTATGATATGATCACTAGAGTAGTTGATTGTGTATGGGGAAAAATGTTTGTTTACATTACATTAGTAGTAGAAGACTTGGCATTATTCGAATCTTCCTGGTGCGGAACATGGATTATCCTTCATTGTTTAAAAACAATTTTAGACGTAGTAGTTAGATATAGTATACTGATTCTCTTGCTCAGTGTCACTTTCCCGGTCGTTAAAAGAAAACATTCATCACTGTCAATCGCCAGACCCTCCAAAACGTTCCAATCAAACCACCAGATCTCACTCAGAACAAAACAAACATCACGACACAATCAAATTCATATCAACACTTGCCAACAGAAAAACGAAAAACATATCCCTTTTTAAAATGCGAAAAACATATATCCTTTCTGAACACTCCTCATCGGTAGGAGCAACTGCGCCATCATTAGAATCAGCACCGACCTTCATCAAATTTACAAGTCTGCAAACAAACAAAGGCACTAGCACAAGTATTTATTATTGCAAAAAAAAAATGTTGATGGCATATGCCTTGCAGGAGATGGTTGTCCTCTTTTTCGAAAATATGTATTGTACAAACCAACCTTTTCATGTGCAGGAGTGTACATGTGCAACGTCTGCCGAAATCTGAATCGAACAGAGTCTCTTGGCGTCTGCCCAAATTTCAAAGGTGTGGCGAACAAGCACGTTACTGTAGCTGCTTTTCACGTTTGCTTAGGGCCTAATCAACGGCGTTTCTTTGAGCTGCGAAAGCTTCAGATCTGCGTAAAGCAGCTCAAAAGGCAAAGCGCGATGAGGGTGCACCCCGTTTGCCATCCTAATTAAATATCGATTAGTACCGTGCATGGTTCCAGCGAGAGAGAAAAGGGGGGTCAATCGTAATCTGTAGGTCCAACAGACGCTCTCCTTGGCAATCCAACGAGGACTAACACAAGAGCAAGTAAACGTCTTCAGGTAACGTTGCTGAGTCTGGTCAATAAAAGTCAAAACAAAGATTTTCACCCCCGAACATTTATCGATGTTCCATTCAACATCTTAATAATGGATCTTTCGATAATCGCCTCCTTCGGTACTCCTTGTCGCGGTTGTCGAGGGCCGCCACCCCCGCTGCAATGGCCAGCGGGGCTTGCCACAGAATTTCATTTGAAAAAGGTACTATTCCCTCCGTTCCTAAATATTTGTCTTTTTAGAGATTTTAAATGAACTATCACATACGGATGTATATAGACATATTTTAAAGCGTAGATTCACTCATTTTGCTCTGTATGTAGTCACTTGTTGAAATCTCTAGAAAGACAAATATTTAGGAACGGAAGGAGTAATTGTTTCGGTCAATATTGTTGATTGTCTGTTGCAAGCTCTAGAGATTGATCTGCTTGATGAGCAGAGCAACATTTTATGTTTGATCACTATCTTACTTTTAAGATCATGATAAGTGTCACTTATGTGGCATAAATATATGGCAACTCTGAATGTTTTTGATTGCAAGTTTAGTGGCACGAGAATGACAAAGCATGACAACTTTCAGTTTTTTTTTTGTTTTTTCTTTCGGGATGGCAACTTTAGTTGTAAAAAACGTTAAGACCGGATTACTTTATGCCATACATGTGACACTTATCATTTGAATATTTTTATATATAAATTTGAATCACTGACTTGCATTTAAATCTTGGAAATGACTGAAGGATTGACAGTCTTATTCGCCTTTGACTAACGCAAAGATTTTTGTAGTAGTGCCCGACCGAAAGGGTGAAATGATTTCGGGTTTGTCTGTCTAGTGGAGATTGGAGTTGAGATCACGGCATACTTAATTGGTTATAATTAGCATTTGGTATGCCGTTTGGTCACAGCATCAGGTATACCGTCACTAGCAACCACTGCTACAGGGGCAGGGTACTTTGGTAGCAATATGCCCAGCTATTATGGCTCTCTGTGAACGCATGAAATTTTACTGGAATCGGCTCGCAGAAACTTCTTTCGTAATAAGCAGGAAAAAAACAACGATCGATTTGACACTAGGTGGCCTTTCCTCTTTAATGCTGTTATTGACAGCCTCGATCTGAGGGAGATCACGATGTCTGGTCGTCAATATACCTGGGCCAACAACCGTTCGGTGCCGACCTTTGAAAAACTGGACCGGGTGCTAGTTACCACTGACTGGGAATACAAATATCCCCTAGCATCGGTTCAGGCACTTGAAAGAATTGAGGCCTTATCGGATCACGCTCCGTTGCTAATTGATTTTGGACAACCAATCCCGAGTTCTAATCGCCATCAGTTTAAATTTAAACTGGGATGGCTCATTAGAGAGGAATTTCAGGAGCTAGTTAAGAAAGTGTGGGCACGCCAGCCCCGCGGTAACACACCCATCCAAAGATGGAATAATCGAATCCGCGCCTTGCGTCGATTCCTTCGAGGATGGGCCAAGCATACTGCTGGAATTTACAAAAAAGAAAAACTGTGTTTGTCTACCCTAATTGATTCCCTTTATAAAATAGCGGAGGTGAGGCCTCTGTCTGCTGTTCAGATTGAGCAAAAAAGCAATCTTAACGAGCAGATTGCCCGCCTACTACGTGAGGAGGAGATTAAATGGTACCAACGTAGCAAGGCGGATTCGTTGATGCAAGGTGATGATAATACGAAATACTTTCAAATGCTAGCCAATGGCAGACATAGAAAGAAGCATATTTTCGCCCTTGACCAGGAGGAAAGCCGAATAGAGGGGGACGTACCACTTAGAAATTTTATCACTAAGTTTTACAAAGACCTTTTTGGGCCTTCAGCCGAGACTAATTTTCATCTAGACGAATCCGTTACTCATGACATCACTCAAGTTACGGAAGCGGAAAATGAATTCCTAACCTCTCCGTTTTCTGAGGAGGAAGTTCGAACCATTGTGTTTCAGATGGAACACAACAAGGCGCCGGGACCGGATGGCTTTCCTGCAGAGTTCTATCAATGCTTTTGGGACGTCATTAAGGCAGACTTGGTTCAGTTGTTTAACCAACTACATTCCGAGGACCTTGATATTTCTCGTTTAAACTTTGGGGAAATTATCCTACTGCCTAAGATTAAGGAGGCTAGTCGTATTCAACAATATCGACCGGTTTGCCTTCTCAATGTAAGTTTTAAATTTTTTACGAAGGTGGCGACTAATCGGTTGAACGGTGTAGTTGACCATGTCGTAAAACCCACACAAACAGCATTTATGCAAGGTCGCAACATTTTAGATGGAGTGGTCGTCCTGCACGAAACTGTACATGAACTGCACCGGAAAAAATGAACGGTGTCATTCTTAAAATTGATTTTGAGAAAGCCTACGACAAAGTTAAGTGGCCCTTCCTGTTGTAAACCTTACGCATGAAAGGGTTTTCACAAAAATGGTGCCGCTGGGTAGAGAGCTTTGTCTCTGGCGGTAGTGTGGCCATAAAAGTTAATGAAGACGTTGGCAACTATTTTCAGACAAGGAAGGGGCTTCGTCAAGGCGACCCCCATCTCCTATTCTGTTTAACATTATGGCCGACATGCTAGCTACCCTAGTGGAGCGGGCCAAGCTGGATGGTCAAATTAGCGGGGTCATTCCACACCTGGTAGAAGATGGTCTATCCATTCTACAATATGCAGATGACACGATTCTATTTATGGATCATGATCTAGATAAAGCAAGAAATCTCAAGCTGCTCTTATGTGCCTTTGAGGAACTTTCTGGTCTCAAAATTAATTTTCATAAGAGTGAACTTTTTGCTTTGGAGATGCTGCAGAATCTGCACCTGAGTACGCCGACATTTTTGGATGCCAGCTCGGGCAGTTTCCGATTAGGTATCTGGGTATCCCCATACACTATCGGCGTTTAACTATCGCTGAGTGGAAGCATGTGGAAGAGAGACTTGAGAAACGTTTAGGCAGTTGGAAGGCCAAACTCTTGTCTTATGGGGGGCGATTGATCTTGATCAATTCTGTCCTAAGCAACATGGTTTTATACATGTTGTCATTCTTCCACCTGCCGAAAGGGGTTCTACAGCGTCTAGATTACTTTAGATCCAGATTTTTTTGGCAGCGTGATAACGAAACCAAGAAATATAGACTGGCTAGGTGGAGCGTATTATGCAGACCTAAAAGCCAAGGGGGCCTGGGAATCCAAGACCTTGAGATTAAAAATATCGCTCTTCTCAGCAAGTGGGTCTATAAACTACTCACTGAGAATGGAGTATGGCAGGAAATCATTCGCAACAAGTATGTGGGATCCAATGCCATTTCTCAAATTCATTGGAAACCTGGGGATTCACATTTTTGGAGTGGTGTCATGAAGGCCAAGGAATTCTTCTTCCAATTGGGGACCTTCTTGGTTAGGGACGGTGCTCAGGTTCGTTTCTGGGAAGATACCTGGCTAGGGAACACTCCACTAATGGTGCAATATCCGAGCTTGTACCGGATCGTCAGACATAAATTTGTCACGATCAAACAAGTATTAGGACAGGAAAACCCCGATATTTCTTTCCGTAGGGATCTTTTGGGCACTCGTCTGACAGCATGGAATGAATTACTCACTCGCCTGGAGGACATTCAACTGTCAGATGAGCCGGACACTTTTCGATGGAACTTGCATCAGAATGGCAAATTTTCGGTCAAATCCATGTATGATGCAATGGTTCATTGTGATGTTCCCGTAGATAACAGGAAATTGTGGAAGCTAAAAATTCCCCTAAGAGTGAAGATTTTCCTCTGGTTTCTTAACAAAGGAGTCATCCTAACTAGAGATAATCTGGCTCGACGAAACTGGCATGGTTCCAAGACATGTGTCTTTTGCCAACATGACGAGTCTATCAAACACCTATTTTTTGAGTGCAAGTTCGCTCGGGCAGTTTGGGCTATGGTCCAAGTAGCTTCGAATTTATACCCACCACGTAGTGCACGGAATATGTTCGGCAACTGGTTGCGGGGTATAGATAAACAATTTTCTGCACATATTCTTGTGGGAGCGGCGGCCTTATGCTGGGCAATGTGGTTTACCAGGAATGATGTGGTTTTTAACAATAAATGTGTCTCATCTCCTATGCAGGTTATTCATGTTTGTACACGATGGCTCCGTACTTGGTCTATCCTGCAGAAGCCGGAAGACAGGGACATTTTTATGATGGCGTCTACACGGCTGGAGCGTACGGCCAGGGAGGTTTTCTACCCCCATGGATGGCGGTGTGATTTACGGATAGGATCTACCGCTCCTTAGGCTGGACACGATTTATTGCTTGGCATTGTATCAAATTATTCTTTTTTAGGGTGCTCTGGAATTTTTGGCTGTGTGCATCTAGCTATGCAGAGGCCGGGCTTTCTTTCAATATGATTGTATTACCTCGATATATCTATTCAATGAAATGTCCTTTATCGAAAGAAAAGCAGAGCCTGAAGTGTCGTTTTCTTTTCATACGGACTGCATTGTTCTTTTCTGTAACGCATTGATTAGGGTTTGGTCAGAGTATCGTGTTTGTTGTAGTCGTGGGGTCTGAAATGGGTCTAAAATCTCCATAAACTTCCCCATCGAGTACATAAGGAAATTCACGGCGGGTGGCTCTCAATTTTGGAAAGATCTTATTAAAGTTCGACTGGTGTTTAAATCCATTGTTAAATTTGTGGTTCATAATGGCAAGTCCACTCGTTTTTGGCTTGATTGGTGGTGCGGGGATTCTCTCCTAGCAGTTTCCTTTCCAGTCCTTTTTTCCTACTGACCCGAACCGGAGATCTCTGTCTCTAAGCTCTCTGATAATAACTGGGACCTGGCCCTTCGGTGACCTCTCTCTCCTGAAGAGTTGGATGCCTGGCAGCGTCTTGTTGCTTGCATCCCCGCGCTTTCGGAGGAGGAGGACTCGGTGGTCTAGCTGTTGGGAATCGTAGCATAATTTAAAATTTTCCTACGCTCACCAAGATGCATCTATGGAGTATACTAGCAACGAGGGGAAAGGAGTGAATCTACATACCCTTGTAGATCGCGAGCGGAAGCGTTCCAATGAACGTGGATGACGGAGTCGTACTCGCCGTGATCCAAATCACCGATGACCGAGTGCCGAACGGACGGCACCTCCGCGTTCAACACACGTACGGTGCAGCGACGTCTCCTCCTTCTTGATCCAGCAAGGGGGAAGGAGAGGTTGATGGATATCCAACAGCACGACGGCGTGGTGGTGGATGTAGCGGGTCTCCGGCAGGGCTTCGCCGAGCTTCTGCGAGAGAGAGAGAGGTGTTGCAGGAGAGGAGGGAGGCGCCCAAGGCTGTAGGTTGCTGCCCTCCCTCCCCCCCCTTTATATAGGCTCCCTGGGGGGGGGGGGGCGCCGGCCCTAGAGATGGGATCTCAAAGGGGGGGCGGCGGCCAAAGGGGGGGAAGGGGTTGCCTTGCCCCCCAAGGCAAGGGGGAAGCCCCCCACCCTAGGGTTCCCAACCCTAGGCGCATGGGGGGAGGCCCATGGGGGGGCGCCCAGCCCACTAGGGGCTGGTTCCCTTCCACTTTCAGCCCATGGGGCCCTTCGGGATAGGTGGCCCCACCCGGTGGACCCCCGGGACCCTTCCGGTGGTCCCGGTACAATACCGGTAACCCCGAAACTTTCCCGGTGGCCGAAACTGGACTTCCTATATATAATTCTTCACCTCCGGACCATTCCGGAACCTCTCGTGACGTCCGGGATCTCACCCGGGACTCTGAACAACTTTCGGGTTTCCGCATACATATATCTCTACAACCCTAGCGTCACCGAACCTTAAGTGTGTAGACCCTACGGGTTCGGGAGACATGCAGACATGACCGAGACGCCTCTCCGGTCAATAACCAACAGCGGGATCTGGATACCCATGTTGGCTCCCACATGTTCCACGATGATCTCATCGGATGAACCACGGTGTCGAGGATTCAATCAATCCCGTATACAATTCCCTTTGTCAATCGGTATGTTACTTGCCCGAGATTCGATCGTCGGTATCCCAATACCTTGTTCAATCTCGTTACCGGCAAGTCTCTTTACTCGTACCGCAATGCATGATCCCGTGACTAACGCCTTAGTCACATTGAGCTCATTATGATGATGCATTATCGAGTGGGCCCAGAGATACCTCTCCGTCACACGGAGTGACAAATCCCAGTCTCGATCCGTGCCAACCCAACAGACACTTTCGGAGATACCCGTAGTGCACCTTTATAGTCACCCAGTTACGTTGTGACGTTTGGCACACCCAAAGCACTCCTACGGTATCCAGGAGTTGCACGATCTCATGGTCTAAGGAAAAGATACTTGACATTGGAAAAGCTCTAGCAAACGAAACTACACGATCTTTTATGCTATGCTTAGGATTGGGTCTTGTCCATCACATCATTCTCCTAATGATGTGATCCCGTTATCAATGACATCCAATGTCCATAGTCAGGAAACCATGACTATCTGTTGATCAACGAGCTAGTCAACTAGAGGCTTACTAGGGACACGTTGTGGTCTATGTATTCACACATGTATTACGATTTCCGGACAATACAATTATAGCATGAATAATAGACGATTATCATGAACAAAGAAATATAATAATAACCATTTATTATTGCCTCTAGGGCATATTTCCAACAGTCTCCCACTTGCACTAGAGTCAATAATCTAGTTACATTGTGATGAATCGAACACCCATTGCGTCCTGGTGTTGATCATGTTTTGCCCTAGGGAGAGGTTTAGTCAACGGATCTGCTACATTCAGGTTCGTATGTACTTTACAAATATCTATGTCTCCATTTTGAACACTTTCACGAATGGAGTTGAAGCGACGCTTGATATGCCTGGTCTTCCTGTGAAACCTGGGCTCCTTCGCAAGGGCAATGGCTCCAGTGTTGTCACAGAAGAGAGTCATCGGGCCCGACGCATTGGGAATCACCCCTAGGTCGGTAATGAACTCCTTCATCCAGACTGCTTCCTGTGCTGCCTCCGAGGCTGCCATGTACTCCGCTTCACATGTAGATCCCGCCACGACGCTTTGCTTGCAACTGCACCAGCTTACTGCTCCTCCATTCAAAATATACACGTATCCGGTTTGTGACTTCGAGTCATCCAGATCTGTGTCGAAGCTAGCGTCGACGTAACCCTTTACGACGAGCTCTTCGTCACCTCCATAAATGAGAAACATATCCTTAGTCCTCTTCCGGTACTTCAGGATATTCTTGACCGTTGTCCAGTGTTCCATGCCGGGATTACTTTGGTACCTTCCTACCAAACTTACGGCAAGGTTTACATCAGGTCTGGTACACAGCATGGCATACATAATAGACCCTATGGCCGAGGCATAGGGGATGACACTCATCTTTTCTCTATCTTCTGCCGTGGTCGGGCATTGAGCTGTGCTCAATTGCACACCTTGCAATACAGGCAAGAACCCCTTCTTGGACTGATCCATACTGAACTTCTTCAATATCTTGTCAAGGTACGTACTCTGTGAAAGACCAATGAGGCGTCTTGATCTATCTCTATAGATCTTGATGCCTAATATATAAGCAGCTTCTCCAAGGTCCTTCATTGAAAAACACTTATTCAAATAGGCCTTTATACTTTCCAAGAATTCTATATCATTTCCCATCAATAGTATGTCATCCACATATAATATGAGAAATGCTACAGAGCTCCCACTCACTTTCTTGTAAACACATGCTTCTCCATAAGTCTGTGTAAACCCAAACGCTTTGATCATCTCATCAAAGCGAATGTTCCAACTCCGAGATGCTTGCACCAGCCCATAGATTGAGCGCTGGAGCTTGCATACTTTGTTAGCATTCTTAGGATCGACAAAACCTTCCGGCTGCATCATATACAACTCTTCCTTAAGGAAGCCGTTAAGGAATGCCGTTTTGACGTCCATCTGCCATATCTCATAATCATAGTATGCGGCAATTGCTAACATGATTCGGACGGACTTTAGCTTCGCCGCGGGTGAGAAAGTCTCATCGTAGTCAACCCCTTGAACTTGTAGATAACCCTTAGCGACAAGTCGAGCTTTGTAGATGGTCACATTACCATCCGCGTCCGTCTTCTTCTTAAAGATCCATTTGTTTTCTATGGCTCGCCGCTCATCGGGCAAGTCAGTCAAAGTCCATACTTTGTTTTCATACATGGATCCTATCTCGGATTTCATGGCTTCTAGCCATTTGTCGGAATCCAGGCCCGCCATCGCTTCTTCATAGTTCGAAGGTTCACCATTGTCTAACAACATGATTTCCAGGACAGGGTTGCCGTACCACTCTAGTGCGGAACGTGTCCTTGTGGACCTACGAAGTTCAGTAACTTGATCTGAAGCTTCATGATCATCATCATTAACTTCCTCCCCAGTCGGTGTAGGCACCACAGGAACATTTTCCCGCGCTGCGCTACTTTCCGATTCGGAAGGGGTGACTATCACCTCATCAAGTTCCACTTTCCTCCCACTCAATTCTTTCGAGAGAAACTCCTTCTCCAGAAAGGAACCGTTCTTTGCAACGAAGATCTTGCCTTCGGATCTGAGGTAGAAGGTATACCCAATGGTTTCCTTAGGGTATCCTATAAAGACGCATTTTTCCGATTTGGGTTCGAGCTTTTCAGGTTGAAGTTTCTTGACATAAGCATCGCATCCCCAAACTTTTAGAAACGACAGCTTAGGTTTCTTCCCAAACCATAATTCATACGGTGTCGTCTCAACGGATTTCGACGGAGCCCTATTTAAAGAGAATGCGGCAGTCTCTAAAGCATAGCCCCAAAATGAGAGCGGTAAATCGGTAAGAGACATCATAGATCGCACCATATCCAATAGAGTGCGATTACGACGTTCGGACACACCGTTTCGCTGAGGTGTTCCAGGCGGCGTGAGTTGTGAAACGATTCCACATTTCCTTAAGTGTGTACCAAATTCGTGACTTAAATATTCTCCACCACGATCTGATCGTAAGAATTTTATTTTCCTATCACGTTGATTCTCAACTTCACTCTGAAATTCCTTGAACTTTTCAAAGGTTTCAGACTTGTGTTTCATTAGGTAGACATACCCATATCTACTTAAATCATCAGTGAGAGTGAGAACATAACGATATCCTCCGCGAGCCTCAACACTCATTGGACCACACACATCGGTATGTATGATTTCCAATAAGTTGGTTGCTCGCTCCATTGTTCCGGAGAACGGAGTCTTGGTCATCTTACCCATGAGGCATGGTTCGCATGTGTCAAATGATTCGTAATCAAGAGACTCCAAAAGTCCATCTGCATGGAGCTTCTTCATGCGCTTGACACCAATGTGACCAAGGCGGCAGTGCCACAGATATGTGGGACTATCATTATCAACTTTACATCTTTTGGTATTCACACTATGAACATGTGTAACATCACGTTCGAGATTCATCAAAAATAAACCATTGACCAGCGGGGCATGACCATAAAACATATCTCTCAAATAAATAGAACAACCATTATTCTCGGATTTAAATGAGTAGCCATCTCGAATTAAACGAGATCCAGATACAATGTTCATGCTCAAAGCTGGCACTAAATAACAATTATTGAGGTTTAAAACTAATCCCGTGGGTAGATGCAGAGGTAGCGTGCCGACGGCGATCACATCGACCTTGGAACCATTCCCGACGCGCATCGTCACCTCATCCTTCGCCAGTCTCCGTTTATTCCGTAGTTCCTGTTTTGAGTTACAAATATGAGCAACCGCACCGGTATCAAATACCCAGGAGCTACTACGAGTACTGGTAAGGTACACATCAATTACATGTATATCACATATACCTTTGGTGTTGCCGGCCTTCTTCTTGTCCGCTAAGTATTTGGGGCAGTTCCGCTTCCAGTGACCACTTCCCTTGCAATAAAAGCACTCAGTCTCGGGCTTGGGTCCATTCTTTGACTTCTTCCCAGTAACTGGTTTACCGGGCGCGGCAACTCCCTTGCCGTCCTTCTTGAAGTTCTTCTTACCCTTGCCCTTCTTGAACTTAGTGGTTTTATTCACCATCAACACTTGATGTTCTTTTCTGATCTCCCCTTCCGCTGATTTCAGCATTGAATATACTTCGGGAATGGTATTTTCCATCCCCTGCATATTGTAGTTCATCACAAAGCTCTTGTAGCTTGGTGGAAGCGACTGGAGGATTCTGTCAATGACCGCGTCGTCCGGGAGATTAACTCCCAGCTGAGACAAGCAGTTGTGCAACCCAGACATTCTGAGTATGTGCTCACTAACAGAACTGTTCTCCTCCATTTTACAGCTGAAGAACTTGTCGGAGACATCATATCTCTCGACCCGGGCATGAGCTTGAAAAACCAGTTTCAGCTCCTCGAACATCTCATATGCTCCATGTTTCTCAAAACGCTTTTGGAGACCCGGTTCTAAGCTGTAAAGCATGCCGCACTGAACGAGGGAGTAATCATCAGCACGTGATTGCCAAGCGTTCATAACGTCTTGGTTCTGTGGGATTGGTGCATCACCTAGCGGTGCTTCTAAGACATAATCTTTCTTGGCTACTATGAGGATGAGCCTCAGGTTCCGGACCCAGTCCGTATAGTTGCTGCCATCATCTTTCAGCTTGGTTTTCTCTAGGAACGCGTTGAAATTGAGGACAACGTTGGCCATTTGATCTACAAGACATAGTGTAAAGATTTTAGACTAAGTTCATGATAATTAAGTTCATCTAATCAAATTATTTAATGAACTCCCACTCAGATAGACATCCCTCTAGTCATCTAAGTGAAACATGATCCGAGTTTAACTAGGCCGTGTCCGATCATCACGTGAGACGGACTAGTCAAGATCAGTGAACATCTCCATGTTGATCGTATCTTCTATACGACTCATGCTCGACCTTTCGGTCCTCCGTGTTCCGAGGCCATGTCTGTACATGCTAGGCTCGTCAAGTCAACCTAAGTGTATTGCGTGTGTTCCGAGGCCATGTCTGTACATGCTAGGCTCGTCAACACCCGTTGTATTCGAACGTTAGAATCTATCACACCCGATCATCATGTGGTGCTTCGAAACAACGAACCTTCGCAACGGTGCACAGTTAGGGTGAACACTTTCTTGAAATTATTATAAGGGATCATCTTACTTACTACCGTCGTTCTAAGCAAATAAGATGCAAAAACATGATAAACATCACATGCAATCAAATAGTGACATGATATGGCCAATATCATCATGCTCCTTTGATCTCCATCTTCGGGGCACCATGATCATCTTCGTCACCGGCATGACACCATGATCTCCATCATCATGATCTCCATCATTGTGTCTTCATGAAGTCGTCACGCCAACGATTACTTCTACTTCTATGGCTAACGCGTTTAGCAACAAAGTAAAGTAATTTACATGGCGTTATTCAATGACACGCAGGTCATACAAAATAATAAAGACAACTCCTATGGCTCCTGCCGGTTGTCATACTCATCGACATGCAAGTCGTGATTCCTATTACAAGAATATGATCAATCTCATACATCACATATATCATTCATCACATCTTCTGGCCATATCACATCACATAGCACTTGCTGCAAAAACAAGTTAGACGTCCTCTAATTGTTGTTGCAAGTTTTTTTTACGTGGTTTGTAGGTTTCTAGCAAGAACGTTTTCTTACCTACGTATGACCACAACGTGATTTGCCAATTTCTATTTACCCTTCATAAGGACCCTTTTCATTGAATCCGTTCTGACTAAAGTAGGAGAGACAGACACCTGCTAGCCACCTTATGCAACTAGTGCATGTCAGTCGGTGGAACCTGTCTCACGTAAGCGTACGTGTAAGGTCGGTCCGGGCCGCTTCATCCTACAATGCCGCCGAAACAAGAAAAGACTAGTAGCGGCAAGAAGAATTGGCAAACTCAACGCCCACAACTGCTTTGTGTTCTACTCGTGCATAGTAACTACGCATAGGCCTGGCTCATGATGCCACTGTTGGGAATCGTAGCATAATTTAAAATTTTCCTACGCTCACCAAGATGCATCTATGGAGTATACTAGCAACGAGGGGAAAGGAGTGAATCTACATACCCTTGTAGATCGCGAGTGGAAGTGTTCCAATGAACGTGGATGACGGAGTCGTACTCGCCGTGATCCAAATCACCGATGACCGAGTGCCGAACGGACGGGACCTCCGCGTTCAACACACGTACGGTGCAGCGACGTATCCTCCTTCTTGATCCAGCAAGGGGGAAGGAGAGGTTGATGGAGATCCAACAGCACGACGGCGTGGTGGTGGATGTAGCGGGTCTCCGGCAGGGCTTCGCCGAGCTTCTGCGAGAGAGAGAGAGGTGTTGCAGGGGAGGAGGGAGGCGCCCAAGGCTGTAGGTTGCTGCCCTCCCTCCCCCCTTTATATAGGCTCTCTGGGGGGGGCGCCGGCCCTAGAGATGGGATCTCAAAGGGGGGGCGGCGGCCAAAGGGGGGAAGGGGTTGCCTTGCCCCCCAAGGCAAGGGGGAAGCCCCCCACCCTAGGGTTCCCAACCCTAGGCGCATGGGGGTGTTGGAAATATGCCCTAGAGGCAATAATAAATGGTTATTATTATATTTCCGTGTTCATGATAATAGTCTTTTATTCATGCTATAATTGTATTGTCCGGAAATCGTAATACATGTGTGAATACATAGACCACAACCTGTCCCTAGTAAGCCTCTAGTTGACTAGCTCGTTGATCAACAGATAGTCATGGTTTCCTGACTATGGACATAGGATGTCATTGATAACGGGATCACATCATTAGGAGAATGATGTGATGGACAAGACCCAACTTAAGCATAGCATAAAAGATCGTGCAGTTTCGTTTGCTAGAGCTTTTCCAATGTCAAGTATCTTTTCCTTGGACCATGAGATCGTGCAACTCCCGGATACCGTAGGAGTGCTTTGGGTGTACCAAACATCACAACGTAACTGGGTGACTATAAAGGTGCATTACGGGTATCTCCGAAAGTGTCTGTTGGGTTGGCACGGATCGAGACTGGGATTTGTCACTCCGTGTAAACGGAGAGGTATCTCTGGGCCCACTCGGTAATGCATCATCATAATGAGCTCAATGTGACTAAGGCGTTAGTCACGGGATCATGCATTGCGGTACGAGTAAAGAGACTTGCCGGTAACGAGATTGAACAAGGTATTGGGATACCGACGATCGAATCTCGGGCAAGTAACATACCGATTGACAAAGGGAATTGCATACGGATTGATTGAATCCTCGACACCGTGGTTCACCCGATGATATCATCGTGGAACATGTGGGAGCCAACATGGGTATCCAGATCCCGCTGTTGGTTATTGACCGGAGAGGCGTCTCGGTCATGTCTGCATGTCTCCCGAACCCGTAGGGTCTACACACTTAAGGTCCGGTGACGCTAGGGTTGTAGAGATATATGTATGCGGAAACCCGAAAGTTGTTCGGAGTCCCGGATGAGATCCCGGACGTCACGAGAGGTTCCGGAATGGTCCGGAGGTGAAGAATTATATATAGGAAGTCCAGTTTTGGCCACCGGGAAAGTTTTGGGGGTTATCGGTATTGTACCGGGACCACCGGAAGGGTCCCGGGGGTCCACCGGGTGGGGCCACCTGTCCCGGAGGGCCCCGTGGGCTGAAAGAGGAGGGGAACCAGCCCCTAATGGGCTGGGGCGCCACTTTGGGCCTCCCCCCCATGCGCCTAGGGTTGGGAACCCTAGGGGGGGGGGAGTTTCCCCTTGCCTTGGGGGGCAAGGCAACCCCTTCCCCCTTGGCCGCCGCCCCCCCCCTTGGAGATCCCATCTCCAAGGGCTGCGCACCCCCCTTGGGGGCCTATATAAAGGGGGGGGGGAGGGAGGGCAGCACACTACAGCCTTTGGCGCCTCCCTCCTCCCCTACAACACCTCTCTCTCTCGCGCAGAAGCTCGGCGAAGCCCTGCCGAAGAGCCGCTACATCCACCACCACGCCGTCGTGCTGTTGGATCTCCATCAACCTCTCCTCCCCCCTTGCTGGATCAAGAAAGGAGGAGACGTCGCTGCACCGTACGTGTGTTGAACGCGGAGGTGCCGTCCGTTCGGCACTCGGTCATCGGTGATTTGGATCACGGCGAGTACGACTCCGTCATCCACGTTCATTGGAACGCTTCCGCTCGCGATCTACAAGGGTATGTAGATCCACTCCTTTCCCCTCGTTGCTAGTAGACTCCATAGATGCATCTTGGTGAGCGTAGGAAAATTTTAAATTATGCTACGATTCCCAACAGTGGCATCATGAGCCAGGCCTATGCGTAGTTACTATGCACGAGTAGAACACAAAGAAGTTGTGGGCGTTGATGTTGCCAATTCTTCTTGCCGCTACTAGTCGTTTCTTGTTTCGGCGGCATTGTAGGATGAAGCGGCCCGGACCGACCTTACACGTACGCTTACGTGAGACAGGTTCCACCGACTGACATGCACTAGTTGCATAAGGTGGCTAGCGGGTGTCTGTCTCTCCTACTTTAGTCGGAACGGATTCGATGAAAAGGGTCCTTATGAAGGGTAAATAGAAATTGGCAAATCACGTTGTGGTCATACGTAGGTAAGAAATCGTTCTTGCTAGAAACCTACAAACCACGTAAAAACTTGCAACAACAATTAGAGGACGTCTAACTTGTTTTTGCAGCAAGTGATATATGTGATATGATATGGCCAGAAGATGTGATGAATGATATATGTGATGTATGAGATTGATCATATTCTTGTAATAGGAATCACGACTTGCATGTCGATGAGTATGACAACCGGCAGGAGCCATAGGAGTTGTCTTTATTATTTTGCATGACCTGCGTGTCATTGAATAACGCCATGTAATTTACCTTACTTTGTTGCTAAACGGTTAGCCATAGAAGTAGAAGTAATCGTTGGCGTGACAACTTCATGAAGACACAATGATGGAGATCATGATGATGGAGATCATGGTGTCATGCCGGTGACGAAGATGATCATGGTGCCCCGAAGATGGAGATCAAAGGAGCATGATGATATTGGCCATATCATGTCACTATTTGATTGCATGTGATGTTTATCATGTTTTTGCATCTTATTTACTTAGAACGACGGTAGCAAGTAGGATGATCCCTTATAATAATTTCAAGAAAGTGTTCACCCTAACTGTGCACCGTTGCGAAGGTTCGTCGTTTCGAAGCACCACGTGATGATCGGGTGTGATAGATTCTTACGTTCGCATACAACGGGTGTTGACGAGCCTAGCATGTACAGACATGGCCTCGGAACACACGCAATACACTTAGGTTGACTTGACGAGCCTAGCATGTACAGACATGGCCTCGGAACACGGAGGACCGAAAGGTCGAGCATGAGTCGTATAGAAGATACGATCAACATGGAGATGTTCACCGATCTTGACTAGTCCGTCTCACGTGATGATCGGACACGGCCTAGTTGAGTTCGGATCATGTTTCACTTAGATAACTAGAGGGATGTCTATCTGAGTGGGAGTTCATTAGATCATTTGATTATATGAACTTAATTATCATGAACTTAGTCTAAAAATCTTTACACTATGTATTGTAGATCAAATGGCCCACGTTGTCCTCAATTTCAACGCGTTCCTAGAGAAAACCAAGCTGAAAGATGATGGCAGCAACTATACGGACTGGGTCCGGAACCTGAGGCTCATCCTCATAGTTGCCAAGAAAGATTATGTCTTAGAAGCACCGCTAGGTGAAGCACCAATCCCTGAGAACCAAGATGTTATGAACGCTTGGCAGCAGCGTGCTGATGATTACTCCCTCGTTCAGTGCGGCATGCTTTACAGCTTAGAACCGGGTCTCCAAAAGCGTTTTGAGAAACATGGAGCATATGAGATGTTCGAGGAGCTGAAACTGGTTTTTCAAGCTCATGCCCGGGTCGAGAGATATGATGTCTCCGACAAGTTCTTCAGCTGTAAAATGGAGGAGAACAGTTCTGTTAGTGAGCACATACTCAGAATGTCTGGGTTGCACAACCGCTTGTCTCAGCTGGGAGTTAATCTCCCGGATGACGCGGTCATTGACAGAATCCTCCAGTCGCTTCCACCAAGCTACAAGAGCTTTGTGATGAACTACAATATGCAGGGGATGGAAAAGACCATTCCCGAGGTGTATTCAATGCTGAAATCAGCTGAGGTAGAGATCAGAAAAGAACATCAAGTGTTGATGGTGAATAAAACCACTAAGTTCAAGAAGGGCAAGGGTAAGAAGAACTTCAAGAAGGACGGCAAGGGAGTTGCCGTGCCCGGTAAGCCAGTTACCGGGAAGAAGTCAAAGAATGGACCCAAGCCCGAGACTGAGTGCTTTTATTGCAAGGGAAGTGGTCACTGGAAGCGGAACTGCCCCAAATATTTAGCGGACAAGAAGAAGGCCGGCAACACCCAAGGTATATGTGATATACAAGTAATTGATGTGTACCTTACCAGTACTCGTAGTAGCTCCTGGGTATTTGATACCGGTGCGGTTGCTCATATTTGTAACTCAAATCAGGAACTACGGAATAAACGGAGACTAGCAAAAGACGAGGTGACGATGCGCGTCGGGAATGGTTCCAAGGTCGATGTGATCGCCGTCGGCACGCTACCTCTGCATCTACCCACAGGATTAGTTATAAACCTCAATAATTGTTATTTAGTGCCAGCTTTGAGCATGAACATTGTATCTGGATCTCGTTTAATTCGAGATGGCTACTCATTTAAATCTGAGAATAATGGTTGTTCTATTTATTTGAGAGATATGTTTTATGGTCATGCCCCGCTGGTCAATGGTTTATTCTTGATGAATCTCGAACGTGATGCTACACATGTTCATAGTGTGAATACCAAAAGATGTAAAGTTGATAACGATAGTCCCACATACTTGTGGCACTGCCGCCTTGGTCACATTGGTGTCAAGCGCATGAAGAAGCTCCATGCAGATGGACTTTTGGAGTCTCTTGATTACGAATCATTTGACACGTGCGAACCATGCCTCATGGGTAAGATGACCAAGACTCCGTTCTCCGGAACAATGGAGCGAGCAACCAACTTATTGGAAATCATACATACCGATGTGTGCGGTCCAATGAGTGTTGAGGCTCGCGGAGGACATCGTTATGTTCTCACTCTCACTGATGATTTAAGTAGATATGGGTATGTCTACCTAATGAAACACAAGTCTGAAACCTTTGAAAAGTTCAAGGAATTTCAGAGTGAAGTCGAGAATCAACGTGACAGGAAAATAAAATTCTTACGATCAGATCGTGGTGGAGAATATTTAAGTCACGAATTTGGTACACACTTAAGGAAATGTGGAATAGTTTCACAACTCACGCCGCCTGGAACACCTCAGAGAAATGGTGTGTCCGAACGTCGTAATCGCACTCTATTGGATATGGTGCGATCTATGATGTCTCTTACCGATTTACCGCTCTCATTTTGGGGTTATGCTTTAGAGACTGCCGCATTCACTTTAAATAGGGCACCGTCTAAATCCGTTGAGACGACACCGTATGAATTATGGTTTGGGAAGAAACCTAAGCTGTCGTTTCTAAAAGTTTGGGGATGCGATGCTTATGTCAAGAAACTTCAACCTGAAAAGCTCGAACCCAAATCGGAAAAATGCGTCTTCATAGGATACCCTAAGGAAACTATTGGGTATACCTTCTACCTCAGATCCGAAGGCAAGATCTTCGTTGCCAAGAACGGGTCCTTTCTAGAGAAGGAGTTTCTCTCGAAAGAATTGAGTGGGAGGAAAGTGGAACTTGATGAGGTGATAGTCACCCCTTCCGAACCGGAAAGTAGCGCAGCGCGGGAAAATGTTCCTGTGGTGCCTACACCGACTGGGGAGGAAGTTAATGATGATGATCATGAAGCTTCAGATCAAGTTACTGAACTTCGTAGGTCCACAAGGACACGTTCCGCACCAGAGTGGTACGGCAACCCTGTCCTGGAAATCATGTTGTTAGACAACGGTGAACCTTCGAACTATGAAGAAGCGATGGCGGGCCCGGATTCCGACAAATGGCTAGAAGCCATGAAATCCGAGATAGAATCCATGTATGAAAACAAAGTATGGACTTTGACTGACTTGCCCGATGAGCGGCGAGCCATAGAAAACAAATGGATCTTTAAGAAGAAGACGGACGCAGATGGTAATGTGACCATCTACAAAGCTCGACTTGTCGCTAAGGGTTATCGACAAGTTCAAGGGGTTGACTACGATGAGACTTTCTCACCCGTAGCGAAGCTGAAGTCCGTCCGAATCATGTTAGCAATTGCCGCATACTATGATTATGAGATATGGCAGATGGACGTCAAAACGGCATTCCTTAACGGCTTCCTTAAGGAAGAGTTGTATATGATGCAGCCGGAAGGTTTTGTCGATCCTAAGAATGCTAACAAAGTATGCAAGCTCCAGCGCTCAATCTATGGGCTGGTGCAAGCATCTCGGAGTTGGAACATTCGCTTTGATGAGATGATCAAAGCGTTTGGGTTTACACAGACTTATGGAGAAGCCTGTGTTTACAAGAAAGTGAGTGGGAGCTTTGTAGCATTTCTCATATTATATGTGGATGACATATTATTGATGGGAAATGATATAGAATTCTTGGAAAGTATAAAGGCCTATTTGAATAAATGTTTTTCAATGAAGGACCTTGGAGAAGCTGCTTATATATTAGGCATCAAGATCTATAGAGATAGATCAAGACGCCTCATTGGTCTTTCACAGAGTACATACCTTGACAAGATATTGAAGAAGTTCAGTATGGATCAGTCCAAGAAGGGGTTCTTGCCAGTATTGCAAGGTGTGCAATTGAGCACGGCTCAATGCCCGACCACGGCAGAAGATATAGAAGAGATGAGTGTCATCCCCTATGCCTCGGCCATAGGGTCTATTATGTATGCCATGCTGTGTACCAGACCTGATGTAAACCTTGCCGTAAGTTTGGTAGGAAGGTACCAAAGTAATCCCGGCAAGGAACACTGGACAGCGGTCAAGAATATCCTGAAGTACCTGAAGAGGACTAAGGATATGTTTCTCGTCTATGGAGGTGACGAAGAGCTCGTCGTAAAGGGTTACGTCGACGCTAGCTTCGACACAGATCCGGATGACTCGAAGTCACAGACCGGATACGTGTATATTTTGAATAGAGGAGCAGTAAGCTGGTGCAGTTGCAAGCAAAGCATCGTGGCGGGATCTACATGTGAAGCGGAATACATGGCAGCCTCGGAGGCAGCACAGGAAGCAGTCTGGATGAAGGAGTTCATTACCGACCTAGGGGTGATTCCCAATGCGTCGGGCCCAATGACTCTCTTATGTGACAACACTGGAGCTATTGCCCTTGCGAAGGAGCCCAGGTTTCACAGGAAGACCAGGCATATCAAGCGTCGCTTCAACTCCATTCGTGAAAGTGTTCAAAATGGAGACATAGATATTTGTAAAGTACACACGGACCTGAATGTAGCAGATCCGTTGACTAAACCTCTCCCTAGGGCAAAACATGATCAACACCAGGACGCAATGGGTGTTCGATTCATCACAATGTAACTAGATTATTGACTCTAGTGCAAGTGGGAGACTGTTGGAAATATGCCCTAGAGGCAATAATAAATGGTTATTATTATATTTCTGTGTTCATGATAATAGTCTTTTATTCATGCTATAATTGTATTGTCCGGAAATCGTAATACATGTGTGAATACATAGACCACAACCTGTCCCTAGTAAGCCTCTAGTTGACTAGCTCGTTGATCAACAGATAGTCATGGTTTCCTGACTATGGACATAGGATGTCATTGATAACGGGATCACATCATTAGGAGAATGATGTGATGGACAAGACCCAACTTAAGCATAGCATAAAAGATCGTGTAGTTTCGTTTGCTAGAGCTTTTCCAATGTCAAGTATCTTTTCCTTGGACCATGAGATCGTGCAACTCCCGGATACCGTAGGAGTGCTTTGGGTGTACCAAACGTCACAACGTAACTGGGTGACTATAAAGGTGCATTACGGGTATCTCCGAAAGTGTCTGTTGGGTTGGCACGGATCGAGACTGGGATTTGTCACTCCGTGTAAACGGAGAGGTATCTCTGGGCCCACTCGGTAATGCATCATCATAATGAGCTCAATGTGACTAAGGCGTTAGTCACGGGATCATGCATTGCGGTACGAGTAAAGAGACTTGCCGGTAACGAGATTGAACTAGGTATTGGGATACCGACGATCGAATCTCGGGCAAGTAACATACCGATTGACAAAGGGAATTGCATACGGATTGATTGAATCCTCGACACCGTGGTTCACCCGATGATATCATCGTGGAACATGTGGGAGCCAACATGGGTATCCAGATCCCGCTGTTGGTTATTGACCGGAGAGGCGTCTCGGTCATGTCTGCATGTCTCCCGAACCCGTAGGGTCTACACACTTAAGGTCCGGTGACGCTAGGGTTGTAGAGATATATGTATGCGGAAACCCGAAAGTTGTTCGGAGTCCCGGATGAGATCCCGGACGTCACGAGAGGTTCCGGAATGGTCCGGAGGTGAAGAATTATATATAGGAAGTCCAGTTTTGGCCACCGGGAAAGTTTCGGGGGTTATCGGTATTGTACCGGGACCACCGGAAGGGTCCCGGGGGTCCACCGGGTGGGGCCACCTGTCCCGGAGGGCCCCGTGGGCTGAAAGTGGAGGGGAACCAGCCCCTAATGGGCTGGGGCGCCACTTTGGGCCTCCCCCCCATGCGCCTAGGGTTGGGAACCCTAGGGGGGGGGGAGTTTCCCCTTGCCTTGGGGGGCAAGGCAACCCCTTCCCCCTTGGCCGCCGCCCCCCCTTGGAGATCCCATCTCCAAGGGCTGCGCACCCCCCTTGGGGGCCTATATAAAGGGGGGGGAGGGAGGGCAGCACACTACAGCCTTTGGCGCCTCCCTCCTCCCCTACAACACCTCTCTCTCTCGCGCAGAAGCTCGGCGAAGCCCTGCCGAAGAGCCGCTACATCCACCACCACGCCGTCGTGCTGTTGGATCTCCATCAACCTCTCCTCCCCCCTTGCTGGATCAAGAAAGGAGGAGACGTCGCTGCACCGTACGTGTGTTGAACGCGGAGGTGCCGTCCGTTCGGCACTCGGTCATCGGTGATTTGGATCACGGCGAGTACGACTCCGTCATCCACGTTCATTGGAACGCTTCCGCTCGCGATCTACAAGGGTATGTAGATCCACTCCTTTCCCCTCGTTGCTAGTAGACTCCATAGATGCATCTTGGTGAGCGTAGGAAAATTTTAAATTATGCTACGATTCCCAACAGGGGGGAGGCCCATGGGGGGGCGCCCAGCCCACTAGGGGCTGGTTCCCTTCCACTTTCAGCCCATGGGGCCCTCCGGGATAGGTGGCCCCACCCGGTGGACCCCCGGGACCCTTCCGGTGGTCCCGGTACAATACCGGTAACCCCGAAACTTTCCCGGTGGCCGAAACTGGACTTCCTATATATAATTCTTCACCTCCGGACCATTCCGGAACCTCTCGTGACGTCCGGGATCTCATCCGGGACTCCGAACAACTTTCGGGTTTCCGCATACATATATCTCTACAACCCTAGCGTCACCGAACCTTAAGTGTGTAGACCCTACGGGTTCGGGAGACATGCAGACATGACCGAGACGCCTCTCCGGTCAATAACCAACAGCGGATCTGGATACCCATGTTGGCTCCCACATGTTCCACGATGATCTCATCGGATGAACCACGGTGTCGAGGATTCAATCAATCCCGTATACAATTCCCTTTGTCAATCGGTATGTTACTTGCCCGAGATTCGATCGTCGGTATCCCAATACCTTGTTCAATCTCGTTACCGGCAAGTCTCTTTACTCGTACCGCAATGCATGATCCCGTGACTAACGCCTTAGTCACATTGAGCTCATTATGATGATGCATTACCGAGTGGGCCCAGAGATACCTCTCCGTCACACGGAGTGACAAATCCCAGTCTCGATCCGTGCCAACCCAACAGACACTTTCGGAGATACCCGTAGTGCACCTTTATAGTCACCCAGTTACGTTGTGACGTTTGGCACACCCAAAGCACTCCTACGGTATCCGGGAGTTGCACGATCTCATGGTCTAAGGAAAAGATACTTGACATTGGAAAAGCTCTAGCAAACGAAACTACACGATCTTTTATGCTATGCTTAGGATTGGGTCTTGTCCATCACATCATTCTCCTAATGATGTGATCCCGTTATCAATGACATCCAATGTCCATAGTCAGGAAACCATGACTATCTGTTGATCAACGAGCTAGTCAACTAGAGGCTTACTAGGGACACGTTGTGGTCTATGTATTCACACATGTATTACGATTTCCGGACAATACAATTATAGCATGAATAATAGACGATTATCATGAACAAAGAAATATAATAATAACCATTTATTATTGCCTCTAGGGCATATTTCCAACAGTCTCCCACTTGCACTAGAGTCAATAATCTAGTTACATTGTGATGAATCGAACACCCATTGCGTCCTGGTGTTGATCATGTTTTGCCCTAGGGAGAGGTTTAGTCAACGGATCTGCTACATTCAGGTTCGTATGTACTTTACAAATATCTATGTCTCCATTTTGAACACTTTCACGAATGGAGTTGAAGCGACGCTTGATATGCCTGGTCTTCCTGTGAAACCTGGGCTCCTTCGCAAGGGCAATGGCTCCAGTGTTGTCACAGAAGAGAGTCATCGGGCCCGACGCATTGGGAATCACCCCTAGGTCGGTAATGAACTCCTTCATCCAGACTGCTTCCTGTGCTGCCTCCGAGGCTGCCATGTACTCCGCTTCACATGTAGATCCCGCCACGACGCTTTGCTTGCAACTGCACCAGCTTACTGCTCCTCCATTCAAAATATACACGTATCCGGTTTGTGACTTCGAGTCATCCAGATCTGTGTCGAAGCTAGCGTCGACGTAACCCTTTACGACGAGCTCTTCGTCACCTCCATAAATGAGAAACATATCCTTAGTCCTCTTCAGGTACTTCAGGATATTCTTGACCGTTGTCCAGTGTTCCATGCCGGGATTACTTTGGTACCTTCCTACCAAACTTACGGCAAGGTTTACATCAGGTCTGGTACACAGCATGGCATACATAATAGACCCTATGGCCGAGGCATAGGGGATGACACTCATCTTTTCTCTATCTTCTGCCGTGGTCGGGCATTGAGCTGTGCTCAATTGCACACCTTGCAATACAGGCAAGAACCCCTTCTTGGACTGATCCATACTGAACTTCTTCAATATCTTGTCAAGGTACGTACTCTGTGAAAGACCAATGAGGCGTCTTGATCTATCTCTATAGATCTTGATGCCTAATATATAAGCAGCTTCTCCAAGGTCCTTCATTGAAAAACACTTATTCAAATAGGCCTTTATACTTTCCAAGAATTCTATATCATTTCCCATCAATAGTATGTCATCCACATATAATATGAGAAATGCTACAGAGCTCCCACTCACTTTCTTGTAAACACATGCTTCTCCATAAGTCTGTGTAAACCCAAACGCTTTGATCATCTCATCAAAGCGAATGTTCCAACTCCGAGATGCTTGCACCAGCCCATAGATTGAGCGCTGGAGCTTGCATACTTTGTTAGCATTCTTAGGATCGACAAAACCTTCCGGCTGCATCATATACAACTCTTCCTTAAGGAAGCCGTTAAGGAATGCCGTTTTGACGTCCATCTGCCATATCTCATAATCATAGTATGCGGCAATTGCTAACATGATTCGGACGGACTTTAGCTTCGCCGCGGGTGAGAAAGTCTCATCGTAGTCAACCCCTTGAACTTGTAGATAACCCTTAGCGGCAAGTCGAGCTTTGTAGATGGTCACATTACCATCCGCGTCCGTCTTCTTCTTAAAGATCCATTTGTTTTCTATGGCTCGCCGCTCATCGGGCAAGTCAGTCAAAGTCCATACTTTGTTTTCATACATGGATCCTATCTCGGATTTCATGGCTTCTAGCCATTTGTCGGAATCCAGGCCCGCCATCGCTTCTTCATAGTTCGAAGGTTCACCATTGTCTAACAACATGATTTCCAGGACAGGGTTGCCGTACCACTCTAGTGCGGAACGTGTCCTTGTGGACCTACGAAGTTCAGTAACTTGATCTGAAGCTTCATGATCATCATCATTAACTTCCTCCCCAGTCGGTGTAGGCACCACAGGAACATTTTCCCGCGCTGCGCTACTTTCCGATTCGGAAGGGGTGACTATCACCTCATCAAGTTCCACTTTCCTCCCACTCAATTCTTTCGAGAGAAACTCCTTCTCCAGAAAGGAACCGTTCTTTGCAACGAAGATCTTGCCTTCGGATCTGAGGTAGAAGGTATACCCAATGGTTTCCTTAGGGTATCCTATAAAGACGCATTTTTCCGATTTGGGTTCGAGCTTTTCAGGTTGAAGTTTCTTGACATAAGCATCGCATCCCCAAACTTTTAGAAACGACAGCTTAGGTTTCTTCCCAAACCATAATTCATACGGTGTCGTCTCAACGGATTTCGACGGAGCCCTATTTAAAGAGAATGTGGCAGTCTCTAAAGCATAGCCCCAAAATGAGAGCGGTAAATCGGTAAGAGACATCATAGATCGCACCATATCCAATAGAGTGCGATTACGACGTTCGGACACACCGTTTCGCTGAGGTGTTCCAGGCGGCGTGAGTTGTGAAACGATTCCACATTTCCTTAAGTGTGTACCAAATTCGTGACTTAAATATTCTCCACCACGATCTGATCGTAAGAATTTTATTTTCCTATCACGTTGATTCTCAACTTCACTCTGAAATTCCTTGAACTTTTCAAAGGTTTCAGACTTGTGTTTCATTAGGTAGACATACCCATATCTACTTAAATCATCAGTGAGAGTGAGAACATAACGATATCCTCCGCGAGCCTCAACACTCATTGGACCACACACATCGGTATGTATGATTTCCAATAAGTTGGTTGCTCGCTCCATTGTTCCGGAGAACGGAGTCTTGGTCATCTTACCCATGAGGCATGGTTCGCATGTGTCAAATGATTCGTAATCAAGAGACTCCAAAAGTCCATCTGCATGGAGCTTCTTCATGCGCTTGACACCAATGTGACCAAGGCGGCAGTGCCACAGATATGTGGGACTATCATTATCAACTTTACATCTTTTGGTATTCACACTATGAACATGTGTAACATCACGTTCGAGATTCATCAAAAATAAACCATTGACCAGCGGGGCATGACCATAAAACATATCTCTCAAATAAATAGAACAACCATTATTCTCGGATTTAAATGAGTAGCCATCTCGAATTAAACGAGATCCAGATACAATGTTCATGCTCAAAGCTGGCACTAAATAACAATTATTGAGGTTTAAAACTAATCCCGTGGGTAGATGCAGAGGTAGCGTGCCGACGGCGATCACATCGACCTTGGAACCATTCCCGACGCGCATCGTCACCTCATCCTTCGCCAGTCTCCGTTTATTCCGTAGTTCCTGTTTTGAGTTACAAATATGAGCAACCGCACCGGTATCAAATACCCAGGAGCTACTACGAGTACTGGTAAGGTACACATCAATTACATGTATATCACATATACCTTTGGTGTTGCCGGCCTTCTTCTTGTCCGCTAAGTATTTGGGGCAGTTCCGCTTCCAGTGACCACTTCCCTTGCAATAAAAGCACTCAGTCTCGGGCTTGGGTCCATTCTTTGACTTCTTCCCAGTAACTGGTTTACCGGGCGCGGCAACTCCCTTGCCGTCCTTCTTGAAGTTCTTCTTACCCTTGCCCTTCTTGAACTTAGTGGTTTTATTCACCATCAACACTTGATGTTCTTTTCTGATCTCCCCTTCCGCTGATTTCAGCATTGAATATACTTCGGGAATGGTATTTTCCATCCCCTGCATATTGTAGTTCATCACAAAGCTCTTGTAGCTTGGTGGAAGCGACTGGAGGATTCTGTCAATGACCGCGTCGTCCGGGAGATTAACTCCCAGCTGAGACAAGCAGTTGTGCAACCCAGACATTCTGAGTATGTGCTCACTAACAGAACTGTTCTCCTCCATTTTACAGCTGAAGAACTTGTCGGAGACATCATATCTCTCGACCCGGGCATGAGCTTGAAAAACCAGTTTCAGCTCCTCGAACATCTCATATGCTCCATGTTTCTCAAAACGCTTTTGGAGACCCGGTTCTAAGCTGTAAAGCATGCCGCACTGAACGAGGGAGTAATCATCAGCACGTGATTGCCAAGCGTTCATAACGTCTTGGTTCTGTGGGATTGGTGCATCACCTAGCGGTGCTTCTAAGACATAATCTTTCTTGGCTACTATGAGGATGAGCCTCAGGTTCCGGACCCAGTCCGTATAGTTGCTGCCATCATCTTTCAGCTTGGTTTTCTCTAGGAACGCGTTGAAATTGAGGACAACGTTGGCCATTTGATCTACAAGACATAGTGTAAAGATTTTAGACTAAGTTCATGATAATTAAGTTCATCTAATCAAATTATTTAATGAACTCCCACTCAGATAGACATCCCTCTAGTCATCTAAGTGAAACATGATCCGAGTTTAACTAGGCCGTGTCCGATCATCACGTGAGACGGACTAGTCAAGATCAGTGAACATCTCCATGTTGATCGTATCTTCTATACGACTCATGCTCGACCTTTCGGTCCTCCGTGTTCCGAGGCCATGTCTGTACATGCTAGGCTCGTCAAGTCAACCTAAGTGTATTGCGTGTGTTCCGAGGCCATGTCTGTACATGCTAGGCTCGTCAACACCCGTTGTATTCGAACGTTAGAATCTATCACACCCGATCATCATGTGGTGCTTCGAAACAACGAACCTTCGCAACGGTGCACAGTTAGGGTGAACACTTTCTTGAAATTATTATAAGGGATCATCTTACTTACTACCGTCGTTCTAAGCAAATAAGATGCAAAAACATGATAAACATCACATGCAATCAAATAGTGACATGATATGGCCAATATCATCATGCTCCTTTGATCTCCATCTTCGGGGCACCATGATCATCTTCGTCACCGGCATGACACCATGATCTCCATCATCATGATCTCCATCATTGTGTCTTCATGAAGTCGTCACGCCAACGATTACTTCTACTTCTATGGCTAACGCGTTTAGCAACAAAGTAAAGTAATTTACATGGCGTTATTCAATGACACGCAGGTCATACAAAATAATAAAGACAACTCCTATGGCTCCTGCCGGTTGTCATACTCATCGACATGCAAGTCGTGATTCCTATTACAAGAATATGATCAATCTCATACATCACATATATCATTCATCACATCTTCTGGCCATATCACATCACATAGCACTTGCTGCAAAAACAAGTTAGACGTCCTCTAATTGTTGTTGCAAGTTTTTTTTACGTGGTTTGTAGGTTTCTAGCAAGAACGTTTTCTTACCTACGTATGACCACAACGTGATTTGCCAATTTCTATTTACCCTTCATAAGGACCCTTTTCATCGAATCCGTTCTGACTAAAGTAGGAGAGACAGACACCTGCTAGCCACCTTATGCAACTAGTGCATGTCAGTCGGTGGAACCTGTCTCACGTAAGCGTACGTGTAAGGTCGGTCCGGGCCGCTTCATCCTACAATGCCGCCGAAACAAGAAAAGACTAGTAGCGGCAAGAAGAATTGGCAAACTCAACGCCCACAACTGCTTTGTGTTCTACTCGTGCATAGTAACTACGCATAGGCCTGGCTCATGATGCCACTGTTGGGAATCGTAGCATAATTTAAAATTTTCCTACGCTCACCAAGATGCATCTATGGAGTATACTAGCAACGAGGGGAAAGGAGTGAATCTACATACCCTTGTAGATCGCGAGTGGAAGCGTTCCAATGAACGTGGATGACGGAGTCGTACTCGTCGTGATCCAAATCACCGATGACCAAGTGCCGAACGGACGGGACCTCCGCGTTCAACACACGTACGGTGCAGCGACGTATCCTCCTTCTTGATCCAGCAAGGGGGAAGGAGAGGTTGATGGAGATCCAACAGCACGACGGCGTGGTGGTGGATGTAGCGGGTCTCCGGCAGGGCTTCGCCGAGCTTCTGCGAGAGAGAGAGAGAGGTGTTGCAGGGGAGGAGGGAGGCGCCCAAGGCTGTAGGTTGCTGCCCTCCCTCCCCCCCTTTATATAGGCTCCCTGGGGGGGGGGCGCCGGCCCTAGAGATGGGATCTCAAAGGGGGGGCGGCGGCCAAAGGGGGGAAGGGGTTGCCTTGCCCCCCAAGGCAAGGGGGAAGCCCCCCACCCTAGGGTTCCCAACCCTAGGCGCATGGGGGTGTTGGAAATATGCCCTAGAGGCAATAATAAATGGTTATTATTATATTTCTGTGTTCATGATAATAGTCTTTTATTCATGCTATAATTGTATTGTCCGGAAATCGTAATACATGTGTGAATACATAGACCACAACCTGTCCCTAGTAAGCCTCTAGTTGACTAGCTCGTTGATCAACAGATAGTCATGGTTTCCTGACTATGGACATAGGATGTCATTGATAACGGGATCACATCATTAGGAGAATGATGTGATGGACAAGACCCAACTTAAGCATAGCATAAAAGATCGTGTAGTTTCGTTTGCTAGAGCTTTTCCAATGTCAAGTATCTTTTCCTTGGACCATGAGATCGTGCAACTCCCGGATACCGTAGGAGTGCTTTGGGTGTACCAAACGTCACAACGTAACTGGGTGACTATAAAGGTGCATTACGGGTATCTCCGAAAGTGTGTGTTGGGTTGGCACGGATCGAGACTGGGATTTGTCACTCCGTGTAAACGGAGAGGTATCTCTGGGCCCACTCGGTAATGCATCATCATAATGAGCTCAATGTGACTAAGGCGTTAGTCACGGGATCATGCATTGCGGTACGAGTAAAGAGACTTGCCGGTAACGAGATTGAACAAGGTATTGGGATACCGACGATCGAATCTCGGGCAAGTAACATACCGATTGACAAAGGGAATTGCATACGGATTGATTGAATCCTCGACACCGTGGTTCACCCGATGATATCATCGTGGAACATGTGGGAGCCAACATGGGTATCCAGATCCCGCTGTTGGTTATTGACCGGAGAGGCGTCTCGGTTATGTCTGCATGTCTCCCGAACCCGTAGGGTCTACACACTTAAGGTCCGGTGACGCTAGGGTTGTAGAGATATATGTATGCGGAAACCCGAAAGTTGTTCGGAGTCCCGGATGAGATCCCGGACGTCACGAGAGGTTCCGGAATGGTCCGGAGGTGAAGAATTATATATAGGAAGTCCAGTTTTGGCCACCGGGAAAGTTTCGGGGGTTATCGGTATTGTACCGGGACCACCGGAAGGGTCCCGGGGGTCCACCGGGTGGGGCCACCTGTCCCGGAGGGCCCCGTGGGCTGAAAGTGGAGGGGAACCAGCCCCTAATGGGCTGGGGCGCCACTTTGGGCCTCCCCCCCATGCGCCTAGGGTTGGGAACCCTAGGGGGGGGGAGTTTCCCCTTGCCTTGGGGGGCAAGGCAACCCCTTCCCCCTTGGCCGCCGCCCCCCCTTGGAGATCCCATCTCCAAGGGCTGCGCACCCCCCTTGGGGGCCTATATAAAGGGGGGGGAGGGAGGGCAGCACACTACAGCCTTTGGCGCCTCCCTCCTCCCCTACAACACCTCTCTCTCTCGCGCAGAAGCTCGGCGAAGCCCTGCCGAAGAGCCGCTACATCCACCACCACGCCGTCGTGCTGTTGGATCTCCATCAACCTCTCCTCCCCCCTTGCTGGATCAAGAAAGGAGGATACGTCGCTGCACCGTACGTGTGTTGAACGCGGAGGTGCCGTCCGTTCGGCACTCGGTCATCGGTGATTTGGATCACGGCGAGTACGACTCCGTCATCCACGTTCATTGGAACGCTTCCGCTCGCGATCTACAAGGGTATGTAGATCCACTCCTTTCCCCTCGTTGCTAGTAGACTCCATAGATGCATCTTGGTGAGCGTAGGAAAATTTTAAATTATGCTATGATTCCCAACAGGGGGGAGGCCCATGGGGGGGCGCCCAGCCCACTAGGGGCTGGTTCCCTTCCACTTTCAGCCCATGGGGCCCTCCGGGATAGGTGGCCCCACCCGGTGGACCCCCGGGACCCTTCCGGTGGTCCCGGTACAATACCGGTAACCCCGAAACTTTCCCGGTGGCCGAAACTGGACTTCCTATATATAATTCTTCACCTCCGGACCATTCCGGAACCTCTCGTGACGTCCGGGATCTCATCCGGGACTCCGAACAACTTTCGGGTTTCCGCATACATATATCTCTACAACCCTAGCGTCACCGAACCTTAAGTGTGTAGACCCTACGGGTTCGGGAGACATGCAGACATGACCGAGACGCCTCTCCGGTCAATAACCAACAGCGGGATCTGGATACCCATGTTGGCTCCCACATGTTCCACGATGATCTCATCGGATGAACCACGGTGTCGAGGATTCAATCAATCCCGTATACAATTCCCTTTGTCAATCGGTATGTTACTTGCCCGAGATTCGATCGTCGGTATCCCAATACCTTGTTCAATCTCGTTACCGGCAAGTCTCTTTACTCGTACCGCAATGCATGATCCCGTGACTAACGCCTTAGTCACATTGAGCTCATTATGATGATGCATTACCGAGTGGGCCCAGAGATACCTCTCCGTCACACGGAGTGACAAATCCCAGTCTCGATCCGTGCCAACCCAACAGACACTTTCGGAGATACCCGTAGTGCACCTTTATAGTCACCCAGTTACGTTGTGACGTTTGGCACACCCAAAGCACTCCTACGGTATCCGGGAGTTGCACGATCTCATGGTCTAAGGAAAAGATACTTGACATTGGAAAAGCTCTAGCAAACGAAACTACACGATCTTTTATGCTATGCTTAGGATTGGGTCTTGTCCATCACATCATTCTCCTAATGATGTGATCCCGTTATCAATGACATCCAATGTCCATAGTCAGGAAACCATGACTATCTGTTGATCAACAAGCTAGTCAACTAGAGGCTTACTAGGGACACGTTGTGGTCTATGTATTCACACATGTATTACGATTTCCGGACAATACAATTATAGCATGAATAATAGACGATTATCATGAACAAAGAAATATAATAATAACCATTTATTATTGCCTCTAGGGCATATTTCCAACACTAGCCCCATTCCACATCCGGGCGTTTTTCTGTCAAGTCTCTTTACGCTAAGCTCATTTCTGGTACCCCTACTACTAAGTTTAGGCTGATCTAGCGGGCCGTATTCCGCCTAAGATCAAGATCTTTTTGTGGCAAGCCTGCAGAGGGAGGTTGCCCCCAACTGATCAAATTCGTAAACGCAATGGACCTGGGTCCAATAGGTGTGCGTTATGTGGGGATCTCAAGGACACGAATCATATCTTTTTCAAATATGTCCTGGCAAAGTTCATTTGGTGTTGTATCAGGTCCTAACTCCACGTGACTTGGAGTCCTTCCTCCTTCTCGGACCTTAGGATCCCGGCCTCTGGTTTAGCTAGGGTTTCTAAACAATTGTTCTGGGTGGGATTCACGGCCATTTGCTGGACGCTGTGGGCCACTAGGAACAAGTTTACTATTGAACATTCCTTTGCTGGTAAACCTGTTGACTGCTTATTTAAAACATGCTTATTCTTGCAGCAGTGGAGATTATTGACTAAGGAGGTCGACCGCGAGGCTTTTGAATTGATGACTTCCAAGATTCGGGCTACAACTGTTGGGAAACGTAGCATGCAATTTCAAAAAAATTCCTAAGATCACACAAGATCTATCTAGGAGATGCATAGCAACGAGAGGGGGTGAGCATCTTCATACCCTTGAAGACCACAAAGCGGAAGCGTTTATCAACGCGGTTGACGTAGTCGTACACCTTCATGATCCGTCCCGATTAAGTACCGAACGTACGGCACGTCCGCGTTCAGCACACGTTCAGCTCGATGATGTCCTCGCCTTCTTGATCCAGCAATACGGGCGAAGTAGTAGATGAGTTCCGGCAGCACGACGGCGTGGTGACGGTGTTGGTGAAGAACAATCTCCGCAGGGCTTCGCCTAACCACTACGAAAACTATGACCGAGGATAAACTAGAGGGGACGGGTTTGCCATCACACGGCTTGATGTTTCTTGATGTGTTCCAGGTGCAAGCCCTGCCCCTCTATTTATATGTTGGGCCCTGGGGTCGAAACTTGGAGTAAAGCCTCCTCAAAGTTGGTTTTGCCCGCAAGGAAGAGTCCTTCTCAGACTTCCAGGACCAGACGCCACAAACCTTGGCGTCTGGCCCAGGGCCAGACACCAGGGTCTCCAGCGTTTGGCCCCTGGCCTCCGCAAAACTCCTTTTGCACCGACCCAAAGCCCCGTGGGCTTTACCCCTTGGTCGAACCATATCATCCTATATATCAATCTTTACCTCCGGACCATTCCAGAGCTCCTCTTCATGTCCGTGATCTCATCCGGGACTCTGAACAACATTCAGTCACCAACATACATAACTCATATAGTACTATATCACCAACGAACGTTAAGCGTGCGGACCCTACGGGTTCGAGAACTATGTAGACATGACCGAGACACCTCTCCGGTCAATAACCAATAGCGGAACCTGGATGCCCATATTGGCTCCTACATATTCTACGAAGATCTTTATCGGTCGAACCTTATGACAACATACGTTATTCCCTTTGTCATCGGTATGTTACTTGCCCGAGATTCGATCGTCGGTATCCTCATACCTAGTTCAATCTCGTTACCGGCAAGTCTCTTTACTCATTCCGTAATGCATCATCCCGTAACTAACTCATTAGTCACATTGCTTGCAAGGCTTATAGTGATGTGCATTACCGAGAGGGCCCAGAGAAACCTCTTTGATACTCGGAGTGACAAATCCTAATCTTGATCTATGCCAACCCAACAAACACCTTCGGAGACACCTGTAGAGCATCTTTATAATCACCCAGTTACGTTGTGATATTTGATAGCACACAAGGTGTTCCTCCGGTATTCGGGAGTTGCATAATCTCATAGTCAGAGGAATATGTATAAGTCATGAAGAAAGCAATAGCAATAAAACTTAACGATCATTCTGCTAAGCTAACGGATGGGTCTTGTCCATCACATAATTCTCCAATGATGTGATCCCATTCATAAAATGACAACACATGTCCATGGTCAGGAAACCTAACCATCTTTGATTAACGAGCTAGTCTAGTAGAGGCTTACTAGGGACATTGTGTTTTGTCTATGTATCCACACATGTATCTAGTTTCCGGTTAATACAATTTGAGCATGAATAAAAAACATTTATCATGATATAAGGAAATATAAATAACAACTTTATTATTGCCTCTAGGGCATATTTCCTTCAGTCTTCCACTTGCACTAGAGTCAATAATCTAGTTCACATCGCCATGTGATTTAACACCAATAGTTCATATCTTTATGTGATTAACACCCATAGTTCACATCGCCATGTGACCAACACCAGAGGGTTTACTAGAGTCAATAATCTAGTTCACATCTTTATGTGATTAACACCCAACGAGTACTAAGGTGTGATCATGTTTTGCTTGTGAGAGAAGTTTAGTCAACGGGTCTGCCACATTCAGATCCGTATGTACTTTACAAATTTCTATGTCAACAATGCTCTGCATGGAGCCACTCTAGTTAATTGCTCCCACTTTCAATATGTATCTAGATTGAGACTTAGAGTCATCCGGGTAAGTGTCAAAGCTTGCATCAACATAACCCTTTACGACGAACTCTTTGTCACCTTCATAACCGAGAAATATTTCCTTAGTCCTCTTAGGTAGCTAAGGATAACTTTGACCGTTGTCCAGTGATCCACTCCTGGATCACTATCGTACCCCCTTGCCAAACTCATGGCAAGGTACACAATAGGTCTAGTACACAGCATAGCATACTTTATAGAACCTATGGCTGAGGCATAGGGAATGACTTTCATTCTCTTTCTATTTTTCTGTCGTGGTCTGGTTTTGAGTCTTACTCAACTTTACACCTTGCAACACATGCAAGAACTCCTTTGATTGTTCCATTTTGAACTCCTTCAAAATCTTTATCAAGGTATGCACTCATCAAAAGTCTTATCAAGCGTCTTGATCTATATCTATAGATCTTGATGCCCAATATGTAAGTAGCTTCACCGAGGTCTTTCTTTGAAAAAACTCCTTTCAAACACTCCTTTATGCATTCTAGAAAATTCAACATCATTTTTGATCAATAATATGTCATTCACATATACTTATCAGAAAGGCTGTAGTGCTCCCACTCACTTTCTTGTAAATACAAGCTTCACCACAAGTCTGTATAAAACTATATGCTTTGATCAACTCATCAAAGCGTATATTCCAACTCCGAGATGCTTGCACCAGTCCATAGATGGATCGCTGGTGCTTGCACATTTTGTTAGCACTTTAGGATTGATAAAACCTTCTGGTTGCATCATATACAATTCTTCTTTAATAAATCCATTAAGGAATGTAGTTTTGATATCCATTTGCCATATTCATAAAATGCGGCAATTGCTAACATGATTCGGACAGACTTCAGCATCGATACGAGTGAGAAAATCTCATCGTAGTCAACACCTTGAACTTGTCAAAAACCTTTTGCGACAATTCGAGCTTTGTAGATAGTAATATTACCATCAGCGTCCGTCTTTCTATTTGAAGATCCATTTATTCTCAATGGCTTGCCGATTATCGGGCAAGTCAACCAAAGTCCATACTTTGTTCTCATACATGGATCCCATCTCAGATTTCATGGCTTCAAGCCATTTCGCAAAATCCGGGCTCATCATCGCTTCCTCATAGTTCGTAGGTTCGTCATGGTGTAGTAATATGACTTCCAGAATAGGATTACCGTACCACTCTGGTGCGGAACATACTCTGGTTGACCTACGAGGTGTTGGGGAACGTAGTAATTTCAAAATTTTCCTACGCACACGCAAGATCATGGTGATGCATAGCAACGAGAGGGGAGAGTGTTGTCCACGTACCCTCGTAGACCGAAAGAGGAAGCGTTATCACAACGCGGTTGATGTAGTCGTACGTCTTCACGATCTGACCGATCAAGTACCGAACGCACGGCACCTCCGAGTTCTACACACGTTCAGCTCGATGACGTCCCTCGAACTCCGATCCAGCCGAGTGTTGAGGGAGAGTTTCGTCAGCACGACGGCGTGGTGACGATGATGATGTTCCACCGACGCAGGGCTTCGCCTAAGCTCCGCAACGGTATTATCGAGGTGTAATATGGTGGAGGGGGGCACCGCACACGGCTAAGAGATCTCAAGGATCAATTGTTGTGTCTCTGGGGTGCCCCCTGCCCCCGTATATAAAGGAGCAAGGGAGGAGGAGGCCGGCCCTAGGAGGGGGCGCACCAAGTGTGGAGTCCTACTAGGACTCCCTAGTCCTAGTAGGATTCCACCTCCCATATGGAATAGGAAAAGAGGAAGGGAAAAAGAGAAGGAAGGAAGGGGGCGCCCCCCTTCCCTAGTCCAATTCGGACTAGACCAAGGGGAGGGGTGCGGCCACCCTTGTGGCCCTTTTTCTTCTTTCCCGTATGGCCCAATAAGGCCCAATACGTATTCCCGTAACTCTCCGGTACTCCGAAAAATACCCGAATCACTCGGAACCTTTCCAAAGTCCGAATATAGTCATCCAATATATCGATCTTTACGTCTCGACCATTTCGAGACTCCTCGTCATATCCCCGATCTCATCCGGGACTCCGAACTACTTCGGTACATCAAAACTCAATAAAACTGTCATCGTAACGTTAAGCGTGCGGACCCTACGGGTTCGAGAACTATGTAGACATGACCGAGACACGTCTCCGGTCAATAACCAATAGCGGGACCTGGATGCCCATATTGGCTCCCACATATTCTACGAAGATCTTTATCGGTCAGACCGCATAACAACATACGTTGTTCCCTTTGTCACCGGTATGTTACTTGCCCGAGATTTGATCGTCGGTATCTCGATACCTAGTTCAATCTTGTTACCGGCAAGTCTCTTTACTCGTTCTGTAACACATCATCCCGCAACTAACTCATTAGTCACAATGCTTGCAAGACTTATAGTGATGTGCATTACCGAGTGGGCCCAGAGATACCTCTCCGACAATTGGAGTGACAAATCCTAATCTCGAAATACGCCAACCCAACAAGTACCATTGGAGACACCTGTAGAGCACCTTTATAATCACCCATTTACGTTGTGACGTTTGGTAGCACACAAAGTGTTCCTCCGGTAAAACGGGAGTTGCATAATCTCATAGTCATAGGAACATGTATAAGTCATGAAGAAAGCAATAGCAACATACTAAACGATCGAGTGCTAAGCTAACGGAATGGGTCAAGTCAATCACGTCATTCTCCTAATGAGGTGATCCCGTTAATCAAATGACAACTCATGTCTATGGCTAGGAAACATAACCATCTTTGATTAACGAGCTAGTCAAGTAGAGGCATACTAGTGACACTCTGTTTGTCTATGTATTCACACATGTATTATGTTTCCAGTTAAAACAATTCTAGCATGAATAATAAACATTTATCATGATATAAGGAAATATATAATACTTTATTATTGCCTCTAGGGCATATTTCCTTCACGAGGTTCGGTAGTAACTTAATCTGAAGTTTCATGATCATCATCATCAGCTTCCTCACTAATTGGTTTAGACATCACTGGAACTGATTTCTGTGATGAACTACTTTCCAATTCGAGAGACGGTACAATTACCTCATCAAGTTCTACTTTCCTCCCACTCACTTATTTCGAGAGAAACTCCTTCTCTAGAAAGGATCTATTCTTAGCAACGAATATCTTGCCTTAGGATCTGTGATAGAAGGTGTACCCAACAATTTCTTTTGGGTATCCAATGAAGACGCATTTCTCCGATTTGGGTTCGAGCTTATCAGGCTGAAGCTTTTTCACATAAGCATCGCAACCCCAAACTTTAAGAAATGACAGCTTAGGTTTCTTGCCAAACCATAGTTCATACGGTGTCGTCTCAACGGATTTAGATGGTGCCCTATTTAAAGTGAGTGCAGCTGTCTCTAATGCATAACCCCAAAACGATAGTGGTAAATTGGTAAGAGACATCATAGATCACACCATATCTAATAAAGTACGGTTACGACGTTCGGACACACCATTA
Organism: Aegilops tauschii subsp. strangulata; assembly: GCF_002575655.3. Taxonomy (NCBI): domain Eukaryota; kingdom Viridiplantae; phylum Streptophyta; class Magnoliopsida; order Poales; family Poaceae; genus Aegilops; species Aegilops tauschii. The sequence goes on from NC_053041.3 coordinate 266,789,863, forward strand.
TGCTGTGGTGTTCCAGGTGGCGTGTGATGACCCACAAGTATAGGGGATCTATCGTAGTCCTTTCGATAAGTAAGAGTGTCGAACCCAACGAGGAGTAGATGGAAATGACAAGCGGTTTTCAGTAAGGTGTTCTCTGCAAGCACTGAAATTATCGGTAACAGATAGTTTTGTGATAAGGTAACTTGTGACGGGTGACTAGTAATGAAAGTAAATAAGGTGGAGCAAGATGGCCCAATCCTTTTTGTAACAAAGGACAAGCCTGGACAAACTCTTATATAGAGAAAAGCGCTCCCGAGGACACATGGGAATTATCGTCAAGCTAGTTTTCATCACGCTCATACGATTCGCGTTCGTTACTTTGATAATTTGGTATGTGGGTGGACTGGTGCTTGGATGCTGCCCTTTCTTGGACAAGCATCCCACTTATGATTAACCCCTATTGCAAGCATCCGCAACTACAAGAGAAGTATTAAGGTAAACCTAATCATAGAATGGAACATATGGATCCAAATCAGCCCCTTACGAAGCAACTCATAAACTAGGGTTTAAGCTTCTGTCACTCTAGCAACCCATCATCTACTTATTACTTCCCAATGCCTTCCTCTAGGCCCAAACAATGGTGAAGTGTCATGTAGTCGACGTTCACATAACACCACTAGAGGAAAGACAACATACATCTCATCAAAATATCGAACGAATACCAAATTCACATGACTACTTATAGCAAGACTTCTCCCATGTCCTCAGGAACAAACATAACTACTCACAAATCATATTCATGTTCATAATCAGAGGGGTATTAATATGCATAAAGGATCTGAACATATGATCTTCCACCAAGTAAACCAACTAGCATCAACTACAAGGAGTAATCAACACTACTAGCAACCCACAGGTACTAATCTGAGGCTTTGGGACAAAGATTGGATACAAGAGATGAACTAGGGTTTTAGAGGAGATGGTGCTGGTGAAGATGTTGATGGAGATTGACCCCCTCCCGATGAGAGGATCGTTGGTGATGACGATGGCGATGATTTTCCCCTCCCGGAGGGAAGTTTCCCCGGTAGAAAAGCCCCGCCAGAGCCCTAGATTGGTTCTGCCTCGTGGCGGCGGTGTTTCGTCCCGAAAGCTTGCTTATGATTTTTTTTCCAGGGTAAAAGACTTCATATAGCAGAAGATGGGCACCGGAGGCTTGCCAGGGGGCCCACGAGGCAGGGGGGCGCGCCCAGGGGGTAGGGCGCGCCCCCACCCTCGTGGCCAGGGTGTGGGCCCCCTCTGGTGGATTCTTTCGCTAGTATTTTTTATTAATTCCAAAACGTGCCTCCGTGAAGTTTCAGGACTTTTGGAGTTGTGCAGAATAGGTCTCTAATATTTGCTCCTTTTCCAGCCCAGAATTCCAGCTGCCGGCATTCCCCCTCTTCATGTAAACCTTGTAAAATAAGAGAGAAAAGGCATAAGTATTGTGACATAACGTGTAATAACAGCCCATAATGCAATAAATATCGATATAAAAGCATGATGCAAAATGGACGTATCAGCGTGAGTTGTGAAACTATTCCATATTGTTTTAAATGAAGACCAAACTCGTAACTCAAATATTCACCTCTGCGATCAGATCGTAGAAACTTTATTTTCTTGTTACGATGATTTTCCCTTCACTCTGAAATTCTTTGAACTTTTCAAATGTTTTAGACTTGTGTTTCATTAAGTAGATATACCCATATCTGATCAAATCATCTGTGAAGGTCAGAAAATAACGATACCCGCTGCGAGCCTCAACACTCATTGGACCGCATACATCGGTATGTATTATTTCCAATAATTCGTTGGCTTGCTCCATTGTTCCGAAGAACGGAGTTTTAGTCATCTTGCCCATGAGGCATGGTTCGCAAGTATCAAATGATTCATAATCAAGTGATTCCAAAAATCCATCTATATGGAGTTTCTTCATGCGCTTTACACCAATATGACCTAAACGGCAGTGCCACAAATATGTTGCACTATCATTATCAACTTTGCATCTTTTGGCATCAATATTATGTGTATCACTACGATCAAGATTCAGTAAACCATTCACATTGGGTGTATGACCATTGAAGGTTTTATTCATGTAAACAGAATAATAATTATTCTCTGACTTAAATGAATAACCGTATTGCAATAAACATGATCTAATCATATTCATGCTCAATGCAAACACCAAATAACATTTATTTAGGTTCAACACTAATCCTGAAGGTAGAGGGAGTGTGAGATGGTGATCGTATCAACCTTGGAATCACTTCCAACACACATCGTCACTTCGCCCATAACTAGTCTCTGTTCATTCTGCAACTCCTTTTTTGAGTTACTAATCTTAGCAACTGAATCGGTATCAAGTACCCAGGGGTTACTTTGAACACTTGTAAATTACACATCAATAACAAATATATCACATATACCTTTGTTCACTTTGCCATCCTTCTTATCCGCCAAGTATTTGGGTAGTTCCGTTTCCAGTGACCATTTCCTTTGTAGTAGAAGCACCCAGTTTCAGGATTGGGTTTAGCTTTGGGCTTTTTCACGGGAGTGGCAACTTGCTTGCCATTCTTCTTGAAGTTCCCTTTCTTTCCCTTTGCCCTTTTTCTTGAAACTAGTGGTCTTGTTAACCATCAACACTTGATGCTCTTTCTTGATTTCTACCTTCGTTGATTTCAACATCGTGAAGAGCTCGGGAATCGTTTTCGTCATCCCTTGCATATTATAGTTCATCATGAAGTTCCAGTAACTTGGTGATAGTGACTAGAGAACTCTGTTAATCACTATCTTATCTGGAAGATTAACTCCCACTTGATTCGAGCGATTATAGTTATTAGACATTCTGAGCACATGCTCACGGGTTGAGCTATTCTCCTCCATCTTGTCGGCAAAGTACTTGTCAGAGGTCTCACACCTCTAGACACGGGCATGAGACTGAAATACCAATTTCATCTCTTGGAACATCTCATATGCTCCATGGCTTTCAAAACGTTTTTGAAGTCCCGGTTCTAAGCCGTAAAGCATGGTGCACTAAACTATCAAGTAGTCATCATACCGAGCTTTGTCAAACGTTCATAACGTATGCATCTGCTCTTGCAATAGGTCTGTCACCTAGCGATGCATCAAGGATATAATTCTTATGTGCAACAATGAGGATAATCCTCAGATCACGGACCAAGTTCGCATCATTGCTACTATCATCTTTCAACTTATTTTTCTCTAGGAACATATCAAAAATAAATGGGAGCTACATCGCGAGCTATTGATCTACAACATAATTTGCAAATACTATCAAGACTAAATTCATGATAATTAAAGTTCAATTAATCATATTACTGAAGAACTCTCACTTAGATAGACATCCCTCTAGTCATCTAAATGATCACGTGATCCATATCAACTAAACCATGTCCGATCATCACATGAGATGGAGTAGTTTTCAATGGTGAACATCTCTATGTTGATCATATCTACTATATGATTCACGTCCGACCTTTCGGTCTTAGTGTTCCGAGGCCATATCTGCATATGCTAGGCTCGTCAAGTTTAACCCGAGTATTCTGCACGTGCAAAATTGTCTTGCACCCGTTGTATGTGAACGTAGAGCTTATCACACCCGATCATCACATGGTGTCTCGGCACGACGAACTGTAGCAACGGTGCATACTCAGGGAGAACACTTATACCTTGAAATTTAGTTTGGGATCATCTTATAATGCTACCGTCGTACTAAGAAAAATAAGATGCATAAATGATAAACATCACATGCAATCAAATATGTGACATGATATGGCCATCATCATCTTGTGCCTTTGATCTTCATCTCCAAAGCACTGTCATGATCTCCATTGTCACCAGCCCTACACCTTGATCTCCATCGCAACGTCGTTGTCGTCTCGCCAACTATTGCTTCTACAACTATCGCTACTGCATAGTGATAAAGTAAAGCAATTACATGGTGATCGCATTTCATACAATAAAGCGACAACCATAAGGCTCCTGCCAGTTGCCGATAACTTTTACAAAACATGATCATCTCATACAATAACTTATATCACATCATGTCTTGACCATATCACATCACAACATGCCCTGCAAAAACAAGTTAGACGTCATCTACTTTGTTGTTGCAAGTTTTATGTGGCTGCTACGGGCTTCTAGCAAGAACCGTTCTTACCTATGCATAAAAATCATAATGATTTTTCGTCAAGTGTACTGTTTTAACCTTCAACAAGGACCGGCCGTACTCAAATTTGATTCAACTAAAGTTGGACAAACAGACACCTGCCAGCCACCTGTGTGCAAAAGCACGTCGGTAGAATCGGTCTCATGAACGTGGTCATGTAATGTTGGTTCGGGCGCTTCATCCAACAATACCGCCGAATCAAAATAAGACGTTGGTGGTAAGCAGTATGACTATTATCTCCCACAACTCTTTGTGTTCTACTCGTGCATATCATCTACGCATAGACCTGGCTCTGATACCACTGTTGGGAAACTTAGCATGCAATTTCAAAAAAATTCCTACGATCACGCAAGATCTATCTAGGAGATGCATAGCAACGAGAGGGGGAGAGCATCTTCATATCCTTGAAGATCGCAAAGCGGAAGCGTTTATCAACGCGGTTGATGTAGTCATACACCTTCACGATCCGTCCCTATCAAGTACCAAACGTACGGCACCTCTGCGTTCAGCACACGTTCAGCTCGATGACATCCTCGCCTTCTTGATCCAGCAAGACGGGCGAAGTAGTAGATGAGTTCCGGCAGCACGACGGCGTGGTGATGGTGTTGGTGAAGAACAATCTTCGCAGGGCTTCACCTAAGCACTATGGAAACTATGACGGAGGATAAACTAGAGGGGACGGGTTTGCCATCACACGGCTTGGTGTTTCTTGATGTGTTCCAGGTGCTAGCCCTGCCCCTCTATTTTTATGTTGAGCCCTGGGGTCGAAACTTGGAGTAAAGCCTCCTCAAAGTCGGTTTTCCCACAAGGAAGAGTCCTTCTCGGACTTCTCAGACCAGATGCCACAAACCTTGGTGTCTGGCCCAGGGCTGGACGCCAGGGTCTCCAGCATTTGGCCCCCTGGCCTCCGCAAAACTCCTTTTGCACCGACCAAAGCCCCGTGGGCTTTACCCCTTGGCCGAACCATATCATCCTATATATCAATATTTACCTCCGGACCATTCCAGAGCTCCTCGTCATGTCTGTGATCTCATCCGGGACTCCGGACAACATTCGGTCACCAACATACATAACTCATATAGTATTATATCGTCAACGAATGTTAAGCGTGCGGACCCTATGGGTTTGAGAACTATGTAGACATGACCGAGACACCTCTCCGGTCAATAATCAATAGCGGAACCTGGATGCCCATATTGGCTCCTACATATTCTACGAAGATCTTTATCGGTCGAACCTTATGACAACATACGTTATTCCCTTTGTCATCGGTATGTTACTTGCCCGAGATTCGATCGTCGGTATCCTCATACCTAGTTCAATCTTGTTACCGGCAAGTCTCTTTACTCGTTCCATAATGCATCATCCCGTAACTAACTCATTAGTCACATTGCTTGCAAGGCTTATAGTGATGTGCATTACCGAGAGGGCCCGGAGATACCTCCCCGATACTCGGAGTGACAAATCCTAATCTTGATCTATGCCAACCCAACAAACACCTTTGGATACACCTGTAGAGCATCTTTATAATTACCCAGTTATGTTGTGATGTTTGATAGCACACAAGGTGTTCCTTCGGTATTCGGGAGTTGCATAATCTCATAGTCAGAGGAATATGTATAAGTCATGAAGAAAGCAATAGCAATAAAACTTAACGATCATTCTGCTAAGCTAACGGATGGGTCTTGCCCATCACATCATTCTCTAATGATGTGATCCCATTCATCAAATGACAACACATGTCCATGGTCAGGAAACTTAACAATCTTTGATTAACGAGCTAGTCTAGTAGAGGCTTACTAGGGACACTGTGTTTTGTCTATGTATCCACACATGTATCAAGTTTCCTGTTAATACAATTCGAGCATGAATAAAAAACATTTATCATGATATAAGGAAATATAAATAACAACTTTATTATTGCCTCTAGGGCATATTTCCTTCAACAACTACTTCACTTTCGCAGCACCAGTCTGACGGCTAGAGGAACTTGGTGGTCCCTTTTGTCGTGCTTTGTCTTAATCTATTGGCCTACGTGTCTTATGTTGGCATGGGTGCCATGTACTCCTTGTTTCTCAGTACTCTGTGTGCGGTTGCTACCCTTATGTCTGTCATGTGTGTACGCTGCTTGGTGGCTTTATTTATATAGTCGGGCTAATGCCTTTTCTCTAAAAAAAATAAGGCAATTCATAAACCTGTGGACTCTACTCCATGGGGTTCAACCTTTAAGAGCATGCAGAAGATGATATTGTTTGGAAGCACACGGAGAATAGACAATACTCAGCGGCCACGACGTAGTTGACGCAATTCATGGGGACTACCTTCTCGCCGATGCCGCGCGCGGTGTGGAATGCTTGGGCACCACCTAAAGTCAAGTTCTTTGTGTAGCTAGCAATCCAGAAAAGGATTTGAACGGCCGATAGATTGGCTAAGCGGGGTTGGCCAAATTTTAATCTTTTCCCCTTTGCAAGAGAGAGCAACAACTTGAGCTCACCTTTTCTACAAGTGTAGATTCACTCTCCGTGGAATTTGGTCAATGAGTGGCTACATCTTGAACACATCGACACTTCCTCATGGCATCTTGAGCCCTCAGTAAGAGCATCTCTAACTGACCCATTATAAAGCCAACCCTTATAAAGGGTTTACAGTTTGCGGTTTCGCTCGGATAAGGACCGAAAATAGTTGCGGTAGAACAGAAACCTCAAATGGACCTTTAAAATTTGAAAATATAATTTTGCGCGAGAGAAGAATACAGGCAGTAGAACTAGGTGCATCCATACATACTTGATTTACATATACTAGATCGGAGGAGGCCGCCTACCCCTAACCCCAATGCCCAAAATGTGGCTCACCAGAGCCCTCCGGGTGCGGCAGCAACACTGCGGCGGTGAAGATCATCAATCGTCGTCGCCGGAGGTGAGGTCGACGAAGATGGCACCCTGCGCGGCGGCTTTGCGGCGCCACGCGACCATGTTGTCGTCAAAATCGCGCGCCCTCTCAAGCCCCCGCTTGTACAGGACGGCGTCGAGTTCCTTGTCCCAGCGGCGGTGTTGTGCCGCCTCCTCCTCCTCCTCTCGCGCACTACGCGCGAGGATGGTCACCTCGATGGCGTCCGTACTGGAAGGGGGAGGAAATCCTCCGGCGCGATGACGCCGACGCTCCATCGCTCCGCCTCCCTCTTCACCGGCGGGAGCGGCATACGCGAGCTAGCCGACGCGACGGAGCTGCCCGCGCCGGAGGAGAGTCGAGCCTGCCGTCGGTCGTACTCCTCCGTCTCGCGGCGGAGAAGGGACAGCGGCGGCTCAAGGCCCCCGTTCGTGTACCGCCGGGCGAACCGCTTCCTCGTCGCGTCGGCGGCGACGCAGTGCTTCCGCTCGGGGTCCTCGCCACTGTTGGCGCCGTTGCTGGAGCTCCACATCCCACACCACATGGTGACGGATCTGTCGGCGGTAGCGGAGTGGGGCGGCGGATTTGGGTTGCCGGCGGTGAGAAATCAGAGGGGAAAGGGGGGATTGCGGCGGCGGGGGGAATAGGGTTTCTCCTCGTATAGCAGTCGCGGACCCGTAGATATACTGCGCGTGAGGGGGGGGGGGGTTCTGGGCCACTGTAAACATTTTACGGGCGGGGGCTATACATGGTTTGGCCTGGCCCAAAAAAGGGGTCAAACCCGTATAGTCGCCCGAACGCTTTTACAACGTCTGCTAGAGATGCTCTAAAGATTGGTGGATCAACCATTCCGACAAAAGCGTCCCAAATCATAGGGCTCGTGCATCCCTTATCATGCACATTTTCTTGGTCTATTTGGAATGAAAGAAATGCAAGAGTATTTCGTAACAAGTCCTCGCCTCCAATGATCTTGCTCAACAACATCAAACTTGAGGCTTCAACTTGGGTGGCCGCGGGCATCAAAAAGCTAGGGACCATTATTCCCGGAGAGTAACAAATTTGTATTTTCGTGCTTGTAACACAAACACTCTAATCTCTCCTTAATTAATACATGCGGCAAATCTTTTGCCCAATTTTAAAAAGAAATTGTGTCTACTGGATGGGCAACCAGCTTCTCCAGTTACAATAATAATGCACGCTTTCTGTCGCAAAATAAATAAATAATAATGCACGCTTCACATTATGTGCCCTCACCATGTGCGTCAGTACATGTACCATTGTACCATCCATTGAGGGAGACATCATCTGTCAATGATCCACAGTTTAGAGTAGTGCAACAAATTCAGAACATGGTGTTACAGTGTGTTTGTATAATACTAGTAGTACCGGTAATAATCATTGGAGAGAGCATGGATGGTTTTGGAGTGGAAGAAAACAGAAGGAGAAGCAGAGATCATTGGTAGATAGTGTGTCTGGACCATAACAGCCTGGGAGAGGAAGAAGTGTCGGCGGCGTCTCCGTTTTCTGAAGGCTTTCGGATGGATATCGTCGTCGCAACGTACAAGACAGAAGAACTGCCCGGCACGTCAGGGAAGGGAAGAGCTTTCATGATTTGCTGGCCCTGTCTCCCTTGACCTCCGCTTCTTTATTTAAACCGTTGCTTGCTCCGTTTGCGCCTAATCACACGCACCGGCACGAGCGACAAGTCTCAGTCTTCTTTCAGCGTTTTCGCAGGCGAAAAATATGCAGCAGATGTAAAATTGGGCAGCAAATGCTTGAGAAGTTTGCTGGGGAGAAGATCATGTCACGTTCGTCTCTGGATGCAAGTCTGGACAACATTACATTAGGATGGGCAGTCGGCAGTAAAACTGTGGATAATACCAAGAGCATGTACCTATCGAGGATGGTGATCCGTCGCGCTCTACGTACAGTCTGTTTAGAGCCTGGTTTTCAGATAGCGACAGTATCGTTGTTAGTTTTATTCATCACTCTGCGAAGGATCTAAAAATTTTTGGAGGAGGGAAATAGGTGAAAAATGTGACGCAGTCAGTTAATAACTTTCAATCATCCGTCGTCGTCGTCCGGAAAAGCAGGAATTCCGTCAGCTCATGTTAGGCTGTTTGAGCCAGTTTGAACAATTTGTATTTGGCGTCTCTTTAGCACCCCAAATCACCTCCAGAATTACATGGAAAGATAAGCTCTGTCACACCATGTAGCCCGACAAGTACTAACAGCAATGCGTATGGACCATTGCAGCTAATGCTAACCGGCAGGTACGCACGCAGAGGGCGGCCACACCCACACACAGACACACAGACACACATCACCATCATTCATCAACATAGAGTAATTGTCATGTGTGCCAGTTCCCATCTGCTGATGATAATAAAACATAAACGTAAAGTGGTGTTTGTTCTGTTCAATTGTCTTCGTACAGATTTCTGGTACCAAATCTTGGGTGTGCTCCGCAACAGACCGGCTTTGTGCGTGCACATCTTTTGCCAATCTCAGTCCTCAGACGGTGAGCAGTCGGCCTCGTCTGTTGCGGACAGCAGGGTCGGTGTGGAGTCAGAGTCGTACTAGGTTCATTTTTACCTTTTTCCTTTCGACAGCTAGCTCACTCCCATCCCAGTAGAGTAGGTCGACAAAGATCTGGCCTGCCTGCCTGTCCCCTTGTTACTTTCCAGGAATCGCGACGGAAACTATCGACCGCGGCACGGCACCGCGTCCTCCTGGGAGGATGGAAACCGCTACGGCTTCCACGAGCGAGCCGCATACCGCTCTTTGCCGGAGTTGGGGCCGCTCTAAACTCGCTCCTCGGCAAGGGGTCTGGTCCTCCGCACCGCTACTTTCTTCGCTCCCTCTCCACCGCCTCCTTCAAAGCCAGAGGAAGAAGACGATGTCCTCTCTGTGGTTGGCTAAGGACCCGAGCAGAGTTTGCATTTTTATCTATACAGTGGGAGCGACAGGCTTGCGGTAAAGAAAAAAAAAACCCATCGATCCAGCGGTCTGCCACCGGTTGAGAAAAGTTCCCGTTTCTCTATTTTCTTTTTCGTTTTGCATCCTTTTTGTTTTCGTTTACTTTTAGATAAAAACCTACTATTTGGAGATATATGAACGCTTATTTTTTTTGAATATCTTTTTTTGTTATTTTCAATAACACTTTTCAAAATATAAAATATTGTGGATACTTTATTTAAATTAAAGAATTATATTTTTAAAGCATTTGAAGAATTTCTTAAAATATACAAACAACTTTCAAAAAAACACGGTGAACAAATTTCAAAACACACTAGCATTTCTCTATAAGAAGATGAACACTTTGAAAATGCATGATGGATGTTTTTTATATGCACGCAGCATTTTTGAAACATAAGATGAACATTTTTAGAAATGCCTTACAGACAATACTAATTTTTTTAATAAAAATGTCCAGTGTGTATTTTGAAATTTGTTCACACAACTTAAAGAAGTGATTAGAAATCTCTAATAAAAGTCTTCTTGATATGTTTAAAAAACCAACTCTGACAAAAGGCGCCATAACATTTTTAAAAAAATGTTCATACCATTCACATTAAAAAACATATACATGAGATTTTTAAAAATAATTATGTAATGTAAGAATTTGTTCAAAAGATATAAATATGTTTTTTCCATTTTAATTCAACCATTCTAAAAGTATTCCTGAAATGTTAAAACATGTTCGTATTTTATAAATTATACATAACATATACAAAAAAGAAAAAGAAAGATGATACAAGAAAAAAAGAAAAAAATGAGAAGCCAAAGAAAAAAAGAAATTAAAAAAAGGGAAACTACGAACGAAAAAAAAAGATGATACTGGTAGTCCGGTAGGAGCAAACCACAAACGAATAATATAAAGCAAGTAAAGTCAGAAAAATAAAATTGAGGTCCTATTTGGCGGGTAATCCTATTTAGAAAACCCCATTGGACGCATTTTGCGTCAAATAGTCGGGAAAACGCACAGCCGAGTCGATAGCGAGCGATTTGGTCCAGCCCATCCGTAGGTTATGTACAGCTTTCTTCCTCTCTATTTTTTGTTTTATTTTTTCTGCTTTTCTTCCTTTTATGTCCTTTTCCTTTTTCTGTTTTTCTTTTCTTATAAATTTCTTTCAATTTTCTTTTTCATTTTTTCCTGTTTTCGCCAAATTTTTCTGAAACTTAAAAATGTTCGTATTTCTTAAAGATTTTCAGTTTTCCCGATTTTGTTCCTGTATTTAATTTCTTTTCAGAGATTCCAAAAGAGTATAACTATTTCAAAACTGTTCACTTTTTTACAAAAAAATGTTAGAAAATAAAAAAAGATTAAATTTTCTGAAAATGTTTTCGTATATTAATTTTGTTCACAAATTCAAAAAATGTTCGCGGATATAACAAAATGTTCCTGTTTCCAAAAATTGTTCACAATTCAAAAAAGTTCATGTTTCCAATATTTGTTCGCAAGCTATAAAAATGTTCGGGAAATTACATTAAATGTTCGTGTTTTGCTAAAATTATTCATTATCATTTTTTCGAAAACTGTTCCTCTGTTCAAAATTTGTTCACAAATTCAAAAAAAAAATCATGTTTTCATAAGTTGTTCGCAAATTGAAAAAATATTTGGGATATTTCATAAAATATTAACGTTTTGATTTTTTTAATAATTTCGGAAATTGTGAGATTTTTTCAACTTTGCTCCAGTTTTTTTGAAAAATGTTGAAAAAGTTGTTTGTAGTTTTGAAAAATGTTTTCGTTTTCAATTTTGTTCCTTTCTTACAAAAATGTTTGAGATTCCCCAAAATTCGACGTTTGTGAGAAAATTTGGAAAATGTTCGTGTTTGTAAATATATTTACCTTTGTGAAAAAGAAAACCATGTGCGAGAGTTCAGAAAAATGTTTATTTTCTTTTGCCGCCTATAGTTTATGTCAACTGAGCTGGCATTTTTTGACAAACAAGTCTATGGCCACTGTGGTTTGCAATGGTGGTTCTCTCACACCAGGACATTTTTGCGAATTTTTTGCGAGCTGTTGATTGTATTTTACCGTTGCCGTTCGTTCTTACTACTAGGGTCAGCTTGTCTCACTGGCTAGCTGCGCAGTCGCATTTGCCGTAGGTCACGGGTTCGATTCCCATCTTAGTTAGTGCACTGTTTTTTGTTATTTTTTTCACGGCACGCTACCTTAAACGGGCCGGCCATGTCAGCTATCTCCTTTGTGAATCATTGACAGTTTGCCGCAATAAGCGGTGTATAGGAGGTCCCATCCTATTTGCCGCGCGAGGGGGCGCCCGAGCCCCCCATATGAGACAGCCCAAAAGCACGTGCCCGGGGTGCACAGTGACCCGCACGTGAAATAGGCGCTTAACGAAATGGTTAGTGGCGCCCAGGGGTTATTGAACCTGGGGCGGTCCAGAAAGACCCCACACTCGCCCTATTTTGATCGTATTGTATGCGCTCGTAGCGACCTGTTGGTACACTGTACATGAGAAAAAAAAGTTTTTTTGTTTTTCCCAACGTTTTTCTTAGTTTTAAAAAAGGGCGAAATAAAAATAGTTCATGATTTTCAAAAATTGAAAAATAGAAAATACAATAATTTAAAAAAAAGTTTGTAAATTTGGAGAAAGTACAGGAATTGGGAAATTGTTCGAGAATTTCAAAAAGGTTTAAGGATTTCAAATCATTGACTAGTTAAGACGTTGGCCGGTTAACCATTAACCTTTAAAAACATGAAATTCAAAAATAAATCTTGGTTTTGAGGTTTTGAAATAGTTAATGGTTTGGAAAAGGTTGATGAATTTGAGAAAAACTTCATGAAGTTTGAAAAAGTTCATAATTTTAGAAAAATGCATGTTGGAAAAAGGTTCGTGAGTTTGAGAAAAGATAGTGGATTTGAAAAAGTTGGTGATTCAAAAACAATGTTCATAAAAACTAAAAAATTAAAAATTAAAACATTTCCTTAATTAATTTTTTTTCCACTAGTTTGAAAAGAAAAACAATAAAGAAACAAAAATTAAAAACTATGAAGAAAAGACAAACTAAAAAGGAAAAAGGAAAAGCAAATGAAAATATAAAATACCAAAAAACCCAAAGAAATTGGAGGAAACCCCTCTCAGAACACCGAAAGTTTCCCAAAATTGGTGCAAGGATAATGGGCCGGCCGCCCATTTACATCCGAGCGAACCAGGAATCCTGCGTGTTCTACCCATCACACTGTAAGTGGCGCTTTGAGCGCCAAATATGAAGTGGCATTAAGGTGAGTGGAAAATAACTTATAGGTGGGCTATAGGCCTCGAGCGGGCGAGTTCCGACTTGCAAATGGAACAGTTTGCAGTAAAACTTGCAATCACTAATATTAAGGGGTGCCCATTTCAAAGATCACTCTGGCTTCCTACGATGGTGCACTGCATGTGCGACACTCGTTCAACGTGGAAACTTTGGTAGGATATCCTATCCACGCACAATGGGTGGGTTTGTTAGTATGATTTTATTTCAAAAAAGTTTATCTCTTGGAACCTGCATCCAAATCATAAAGCATTTTAATTGTTGCATTTCTCGCATCAAGATCTTCGAAACTAATCACATGTTGATAGGTTCTAATGTTTTTTTTTATAAACTATGCTTCCAACCTTTGTTTACACATCATTTTAAGTAAACTAACTTGTGCTACATTTTTTGGTGAAGTTCAAAAGCAGAACTGTGCTAAACTTTTTTTAGAAGCACAAAACCACCATTTATGTTGTACATGTGAAGCACAACTATGGTTCACTATATGCACAATTGTGCTTCTGTGCTTCACGTGGAAAGCACACCGGAAAAACGAAGAATCGAATAATATCTTTTTTTTAGAAAACCTAGAATAAACCATGTAATTTCAGAAAAAAAAGGAAGAACCTCCCCCCCCCCCCCCCCCCCCAAACCGCGGAAGAAAAAGTGCTCCTCCGGGGCGCACCACATGGCGGGTGGAGCGCTCCCGCACGCTTTAGGATTCCAATACCAGCCCTCATCCTTGGACTAGTCGCTCAAGAATATTACACTAGTAGAAGGTAAGACAGCGAACCAACCTGTGGTTGGATGGTTAGAGGGACAGTGGTATCCCCAGCCCACCAGGGTTACGGTGACTTCATAAATTTTAAGATGACATGCCGGCTCAGTCTCTTGGAGGTGCTCATAGGGGTAGTGTGTGCGTGTGTGTTCATAGGGGTGAGTGTATGCGCGCATGTATGAGCGCTTGCGTCTGTACTGATGTTCAAAAAAAAGGTAAGGCGAGTCCCTATGTGGCGCTCCTTCCATCTAAATGCCTCCATTTCGCACATACATGAGTGAGCCGGGTCGGCCTATTAACCCACCAACATATGTTCGTATTTTTCTTTCGACGGTAGTGATCTTGAAGTACTATAGAGAACCGGGATCACTGCAGTGAACCGAGAAACAATATACCAAAATAGAATACACTGTAGCAAGCCGAAAACACTTTGGAACGTGTTTTCTGGTACATTTTTAAAAAGAAATTCTAAATGATATTTTAAAACCTGGGCATGTTTTTTATACGTGAACACTTTTAGGAAACGCAAACAAAATTTTAAAAGATAGTAAAATTTTGCACACGTAGTCATTTTTTTAAAACAATAACATATTATGAAATTTGCGAACATTTTACGAAAACATGACTATTTTCAAAGCATGGACATTTATAAATGAGGTTTACTGATTTTTCAATACAATTTTGTAAATGAGAATATTTTTCAAACATTTGATTTTTTTGAAATAATGAACATTTGTTGAAAAATCCTGAAAATCTTTGAAAATGAGAACATTTTTTGAATTTGTGAACAATTTTCAAAAATGAGAAACTTTTGTTTTGTGAACAAATTTTAAAATTAGGAAGTTTTTGAAATTGGGAATAATATTTAAATTTTCCGAAATTCTTTGAAAAAGAAAAGGCTAAACAGAAAAAAGCATAAGCAGAAAAAATAGGGGAAAACCGCTTCAGAAACCTTCTAGAAGGTTATCAGAACCGGTAAATCAGACATGAACCTCCTAGAGAGTTTCCAAAACGGAAACGAAGGAAAACAGGTTAAATGGCAGACCCTGTGTATGCTAGGAATAGGATTATTTGAAAGTAAGTCGTGGAAATTAAAATACTAAACGATAATAAGTAGAAAAGGTGCGATCAAACGTATACCCCCATGCGCCTCGTCCTCTATATGGGCCAGCCCATTGTGGGTTTTTTTAATTCTTCCTTTGTTCATTCCTCTGGATTTTCTTTAATATTCCTTTTTTCCTTTTTCTTTCCTTCCTTCTTTCTTTTTTATTTTCCCCTTTTCCTTTTTTGAATTTGCAGATTTATATAGAATTTACATTATTTTGTAAATCTTGACCAATTTTTTGAATTAATGGACTTTTATGAAAAGCACAAATATTTTACAAATCCACAAATACTTTTAAAAAGTTGTGATCTTTTTTTAATTCCATGACAATTTATGAAATTCATGATCATTTTTCCAAACTGAGCTATTTTTTAAACTGACAAACAATTTTTAAAATTTGTGAACATTTTTTAAAGTTGCAAATTTTTTTGAACTTTTTGTACTTTTATAAACTCAATAACATTTTTTAAGTTTGTGAAACTTTTTGAATTTACGATCATTTTATAAAAGTTATGAACAACTCACGTGCATTTTTTTGGTCTGTGAAGATTTTTAAATTTGCAAACCTTTTCGTACTTTATTAACATTTTTTTGAATTTGGGAATATTTTTAGAATGATCGAACTTTTTCAGAAGTCAAGAATAATTATTTTACACGCAACCATTTTTTTCCAAATTTGCAAAAAAATTATAATATTTATGAACATATTTTCAAATAATGATTTAAAAAATACAAACACTATGTTTTCAACAGAAATAAAAAAATACTAAATTTGCGAATATTCAAATTTATGAACATTCTTAGAATTTCTTGAAAGATGAAATGTTTTTGAAAAGCAAATAAAAAACAGAAAGAACGTAATTAAAAAAACATGGAAGCCCACGATAGGCCGACCCAAAGGGTTTGTATGGGTGCGCATTTGCTGGTCTCCCCCATCCCCCATAGGCCAGGGAATAGGAATATATAGTGTAACATTTTAAATTATTTTAAAGATTTGTACTCCATCCAATTCATATTAATTGTGGCTGATTTAATACTTCCTCCATTCCTTTATGCAAGGCCACTATGAAAAATACCTTTTGCATCTATACAAGGCCAACAATAATCGAGGCCAAAATTAATGATGTTTCCTCGTACTATCAATTTTTTTGGAAAGTCCTCGTACTATCAACTTGTTTAAACATTGTGGTACTTCCTTCTTATTCCTTCCTTGCATGAATGCGGGCGTATTAATGATCCCGGTTAACGAAAATAAAAGTTGACTTGCAAAACAGTCAGTAAATTTTACCTTGATACGGTAATCTGAGTTTGTGGCCTTGTATAAGATAATGGCGGGAGTACAAAGTTGTACGAAATCAACAGTAATTAATATGCATGGAGGGAGTAACAGTTTTTGGCCCGTTCGAAAAATCTCGCCATGCTTTTAACCTTAAGTGTGATATTGCCTACTGTTTTCCTTGTTTCTATTTTTCCCAAACATCCACCTGTTAAGACGAGATGTCAAGTGACTAGGCAACTAACTCAAACACGTAGTCACTGAAGACATACCAAATCCTATATACATCAAAGAAGTTTATCCCCATTATCTCAATTATCTTGAAATGTACACACTCTAACTCAGCACTACATGCAATCCCCCACCTTAACATGCCACCTTAGCAGTTATTTCCTTTTGTTCTTAAAAATCTATAGTTCCAACTTCTCTCTTATTTTTTTGGAGGCACCAAGTTTTTAACTCCCATCCTCTCCTATTCACACCGGTTTTTTGTCTCTTCATTCACCATCAATTTATTCAACTTTAATCCCCTCACCTGAATGTCTCGCCATTCCCAATCCACTCAAGCATTGTGGCCATATTCTTGCTCCAGCATCTCCGCTACAATGAATAACACGGCCGTTGTTGCTGCTCCTCTCCATCATGTGGTGCATCAAGGGGTTTGGTGCATTATATGATAGTGGGGGTACCGACCCCAACATACTCGTTGGTGGCCTCAATGGCTTCTTCGGTGATTGTTGCAGCTACGAGCGCACTGAGCCCACCCTCGCTGCCTTGGCATCCCTATGCGGCGTGTTCTCCCATCTTGCAACGGAGACAACAACTACATATTATGGGATACCAGCCTCCTCACGGCCCCTCCTCGTCATCGTTGCATGGGGGCACACCACTGGAGGTCATCCTTCTCTAGACCCTTGATGTTGTCCAATAGATTCCTCACCTGTAAGAGCTGATAGTCTAATGGTAGGGAGGATGGACGAAGGTGCAATTTTTATCTCAATTATCTTGACACGCACGCACTCCAACTCAACATATATGCAATCTCCCACCTCAGCAACTATTTCTTTTTTTCTTTAAAAATGTATAGTTCCGATTTCTCTCAAAAAAAATTGGAGGCATCCAGTTTTTAACGCCCATCCTCTCCTCTTTGCACCGGTTTATCTGATGGTAGAGAAATTTGGCCTTTACTTAAATGAAGACTCTAATGAGGTCACATTGCAGACAAACTATGGATATATGTTCCAATTTTGGCTCAATAACGATGATGAAGGCCGCTCCTATTTTCATCCGGGCATGTGGAGAGTGTTTGCTACGCATTACGTACTGAAAACCGGCACTAAAGTGTTAGTGGATATAACACAATTTGGTTTTATCATCCACATGGCCTTACCAAATGAGATTCCTCAATGGACTAACAATCAAAGTTTGTTTTCTTTCAACTTCTTGCATGTTGAACTATAACTTAGCAAAATTAGTATAGTTGTTCTGACTTACTAATTACTCCCTCCGTTCCTAAATAAGTCTTCTTAGAGATTCCGCTATGGACCACATACATATGTATATAGATGCATTTTAGAGTGTAGATTCACTCATTTTGCTTTGTACGTAGTCCATAGTGAAATATCTACAAAGACTTATATTTAGGAACGGGGGAAGTAGTACTAAAGCAATAAATTGGGATTTTTAACTATGTTTCTATACTTGTAACTACTAAACTATTTCCAATAATTTGTGAAAAGTATATTATGTCCATGCAGGGTTTGCTAAAACATGTAGTTAAAGAGGTGAATGTTAGTCCTCAATCCAAATTTCATTGGAAAGAGTTGAAGCATCTCATCAACTTTCTTTGCAGACTTGATTCCCTTGCTAAGCGTTTCCATGATGGAGGCATAATGGAATATGTGTGCCACTAGTGTATACCTTGAAATTGATCAATTGTATCATTCACAAAAATCTGGTACAAAGTCTTTTATGTTATATATGCTCTTCCTAAACTCTTCCTTCATATAGTGTTACAAGTGTTTTATTCGTCTTGTAACAAATATTACCGCCTTCAGTCATTCCCGAATTGGTGCCCCCGTCTGGTCAAATCACACTAGCTATTTCTTAGAACAGGATGGTGATGGCAAGGTACTTCATTTCCCCTAGAAATGGAACCATTCACATTAATAAGTGGGAGGCTGTGATGGCAATGCACCCAAATTTGAAAATAGGAGTCAATGTTATGCTTATGCGTTGTACAAAGGCACTCAAGGGATTTTCCTGTTCATTGACGAGATTCTATCATGCATATCCTAAGCAATGATTTCCTCAAATCATGGTTGTTAAGTAATGTATGTTAAGCACTGCACGTGGGTTATCTCTTAAGTACATGTGGATGTCAAGGTTTTTAAGTATTGCTTGTTAAGTATTACATTAATTATTTTCCCTTCGCTAAAATAGTTTTAACTATGCGCTATGAAATGATAAGGACGCAAGTCATGTATTGTGAACTTGATCATAGTGCACAACTCTTGCAAATTAAAACAACTAATGATACATTACTTGAAAATGTTGACAACCCAAATGCCTTTATATGTGGAACCTTTGGTTAGTACAAACATTCATTTCACCTTCACTTAAATTTGATTGGATTTCACAGAATTTAACTCATTGGAGTACACACAAACATGTTAACTATTTGGACACATAATTTTAAAAGCATTGTACACATTAAGACAAACATAATTGATTTCCAACCAAAATTGTTGCACTGTGAAACCATCTGATACAACACCTAATAATACAAACTATTTTAACAAACTAATATAGTCATATAGCCACGGCCTAGTTGTGTCCATGACCACGATCACCGCCTAGTTCCGGCCACGACCACGACCGCTGCCAAGGCGCCTGCCGATGCCATGGAAGTCACCACGTCAACGTCCGATGCCACAACTGGCGCCACGACCACAACCATGTCTAGCACCACCACCGTGACCACAATCGTGGTAGCATGTGTGGAATGTGGCTTGGTTGTGAGGGTAATACGCTTCAGCAACCATGACCCACTGCGGCCAATCGCCAGTGTTATACATCTCGGGCGGGAACGTCCATATGCTCGGCCTCCACGTCCATCTACGCAACCATCTCCGACGCCATGTGCATCTCCACCCACAAGGGGGGCAAAGGATCCTCTTCATGTTCCTCCTCATCGACGCCAAAAAACAAGATGAGGGGAGTGCTCATATGTGGGTGCACCATTGATGGTGTCCTGGATAAGGGGGTGGGGCGACCCCCCAAGAAAACCAACTAGCGTCGGTGTTAAAACCGGCGGATCTCGGGTAGGGGTCCCGAGCTGGTGGTCTCAGCTAGATGGTAACATGGAGTAGGGAAAGACATGATTTTACCCAGGTTTGGGCCCTATCAAAGAGGTAAAACCCTACGTCCTGCTCTTGTTGTATTGATTGCGATGGGGTACATAATACTTGATGATCTACCTCAAGATCGTATGAATGAGTTCTAAATTTCTTGTAATCTAAGTTGTAATGATCTATTGACTAGCTTGTCCTCGGTTTATATAATGTACCAGAGGCCTTGGATTACAGGAGTTCTCATATTGTGCACCAATTCTTTGTGGAATCTCCCTTTATGCATCATGGGCTGCCCGAAGTGGCCCATTAGGGAACCGCCATGGGGGTCCTTGGCCCGAACCACCTCGTCGGGAGATGACGTGGTGAGTAGCCCCTAGTCCAGGACTCCATCAATTAGTGGGCCACATTCGCCAGGCCTCCAGGAGCGTCCAGATGGAATCTTTTGAAGACTTGGCGCACACTCCAAGACTTAGAGGTGATCTTCGACATAATTACCCTTAGATGTAACTGACCTATGTGTAACCCTAGGTACCCCTGACGTCTATATAAGCCGAGGGGTGTAGACTATAGACGAGGACTTAGACACACATGATCTTGTGCTGGATGAGCCTGTACTCTATACCCCTTCAATCAATACAATCAAATCATGACATAGGGTGTTATCTATTCGAGAGAGCTCGAACATGGGTAAAATCCCGCGTCCTTGTTGCCATCGGGCCAAGGCTACTAGCTCGGGACTCCCTACCCGACTCCATCGTTGGTGGCCCATGCAGGTCCCTCCGAGTGGTCGAAGCGGCTCGATGGCGTTCATGACCGATGATGAGATTGGCACCAATGCGATTCTCGCGCTGGAATTCCCTTTCCTCGGCTTAAACGAGCAATTAGAGAAAATTGAAACTCCAACTCCTGATCGAAGCATCGAACTCGAAAAAATAGGTCCCGCTGCACTCCCCTCTCCTGTGACTATAGATCTGGCTGAGGAACAATTGGTGATCCCAACCCAAGTATCGACGTCTTTCCCAGCTTGGAATGGAAGCTATGTCCCATCAAACGAAAGCTAGAATTGGGATCCGATGACTTTGGGTGATGGCTAGATAGGCCAGGCCCCGCAATGTAACCTAGGGTTGATGTCAGATCAACACTCGGCGAAATCATCTTGGGGACCGATATTAGATCGGATCAGGGCTAAAATTTTGCTCCCACCCACCACCCATGTCGAGTATAATTATGATAACACTGGACCAACCGGCATCTGGAATCTAGCTCTAGTCGAGCAAAAAAAGTGAAGAAACCATCCGATAGTTCTGGACACGCTTTTTGTCATAGAAAAGCGAGATCACAAAATATACAGACGGCAAAGTAGTGGCAGCGTTTTGCCTCCACGTTTGTGACGAATGGGTCCATAGAGAGGTCTTTCCTCACCATTCGAGGATATTCGCCGAACTTCCTGATCTAACGACCAATTATTGTGCCATGGAAGATGCTGGTTTAACCAACCAATGGCGTTGACACCCCGGCTTGGCAACACATGAGGCAGAGGGCGGAGGTAAACGCTCTCGTCGAAATAAGCATCCAGAGGCAACATCGACAAGAAGCACGCCGAACAAATTCCATCAAAGAAGAGTCGAACAATCAACGCTGATAACCGTAGTGGTAGGATAAGCACAGGTAAAAGTCTTAGCCACAACCAAGGGCAAACCTCGTCCGAAGTCATGAATGTGCTTATGATCTACAAAATGATGTAGGGTGGAACCCTATACGGCTGATCTTTCAAGAAAGGAGCGGATCCCGCGATGAACACGAAGAACACGAGGAGAAATCATGAGGGGAAACATGAGAGAATCACTCAAACCAACAAGATTAGGTCACACATATGCTAGATCCGAGTACACATAGAGATCACACGGTCCAAATCCAATAAGGGGCGATACAAAGGGTAATCGGTTCTTCTCCGTGAGGAGGTATTGAGGTCTTCCCGTTAGGGGTCTTGAATCCAAGGTGGATCTTCTCCGAAGAGGTGTCGGTCCCTCGTGATGGAGTATATCCGGATGGATGAGCGAGGCTCTATCTCGCATATGAGCTATCACAACACTGACCCTAGAAAGAGGGAGAAGGAGGAGTATATATAGTCTAGGTGGGCAAAGGGGTACATGGGCCTCGGCCCTTTACTGTGCGTAGACACACGGGGCCGGATGTCCGGGGCGTCGGGCTGAATGTCCGGGCCTTCAGGAGGAGCCGGATGTCCGGGCTGGCGTGGTCGGCCTCGGTGCACTCTAGATAGAGGGTGCCGGATTTCCAGGCTTCGGGCCGTATGTCCGGGCTGTGGCCGGATGTCCGGGGCCTGTAGGTACTCGGCGGCAGGGCGACTGCTGTGGGTGATGTTCCAGGGGCCAGATGTCCGGGGTCATGGCCGGATGTCCGGGTCCTGGAAGTTGTTCTTGACTCCTTCCGTTGGTTCTCTTCGCCCATGAACTTGGGGGCTTGTCCGTCTTCACGTGCATCTTCGGGAGGGTCCTCTTGGTACCTAACCATGCACGACATTTCGGACTTAGGTAGTAGCCATGTCTCGAGTGGATCATATGTGATATCACTAAGGAAGGAAGTCACCTCGGTATCGAGAGCTCTAGCTCGTGCTCGTGTCATAGGTCCTCTTGGCACTTGGTGAGACGATGGTAGGTCCATGGGGATGACCATCGGATGCTCCGCATAATCTCCCCTCCCTTGGGAAAGATCCGACCTCGGATCGATATCTTCATCACCATGGTAGGGAGATAGATCGTTGACGTTGAAGATGTCGCTCATGGAGTACTTATCGCGTGGGATGTCGATCTTGTAGGCGTTGTTGTTGTAGTGTGCAAGCACCTTGAAGGGTCCATCGACCCATGGTAGAAGTTTTGGACTTGCGTTCGTTGGGAAAGCGGTCCTTGCGAAGGTGTAGCCACATAAGATCTCCAATGTTGAACATCATCGCGAGTCGTTGTACTTGGCGCTCGATGGTGTGCCTTGTATCTTCATGCATCTTCTTGAGGTAGTTCACTCGGGCACTCGCGTCCATGTTGGTGCGCTCTTGTAGTGGTAGAGGAAGAATTTCCAATGGGGACAACGGGTTGAAGCCGTAGACGACCTCGAAGGAGGACTTGCCGGTAGTCGAATGTCTTGCATGGTTGTAGGCGTACTTGGTGATAGGTAGGCACTCCTCCCACTCCTTGATGTTCTTCTTTATCAACACGCATAGTAGAGTGGAGAGCGTACGGTTCGTCACCTTCGTTTGGCCGTCGGTTTGAGGATGGTATGCCGAAGAGAACAAGAGCTTGATTCCTAGCTTGGCGCATAAGGTCTTCCAAAAGTAACTCAAGAACTTGACGTCACAGTCCGAGACAATCGTCTTTGGCACTCCATGTAGGCGCAAGATTTCCCTACAAAAAAGATTTGCAACATGTGAAGCATCGTCTATCTTGTTACATGGTATGAAATGTGCCATTTTAGAGAATCGGTCCACAACAACAATTACGGAATCCTTTCCATTTCTAGTTCTAGGAAAACCAAGGACAAAATCCATTCTAATATCCTCCCATGGGTGATATGGAATTGGAAGGGGCATATAAAGGCCATGAGATTGAGCTTTAGAGTTAGCTTTGCGACATGTTGAGCATCGAGTGGTGAAACGTGAGACGTCACGAGACATCTTGGGCCAAAAATAGTTCTTGGAGAGCGTAGCAAATGTCTTGTCATGTCCAAAGTGTCCCCTTAGTCCTCCTCCATGAGATTCTTGCAAAAGAAACAAATAAATAGAAGACTCGGGGATGCAAAGTTTGTTAGTTGAAGATAATCATCTTTGATGTAATAGCGTTCCCAAGATGTATGCGTCAAACATTTGGCATATATATGGAATAGCAAAAGTAGGATCATGCGCATACAAGTCTTTTATGTGCTCAAAACCAATTACATTCAATTCAGGTTTGGTGAAAAGCATGCATATGCGGGAAAGAGCATCCGCCACAACATTTTCCTTACCTTTAATGTATTTGATGACATAAGGAAATGACTCAATGAACTCACTCCATTTAGCATGACGCTTGTTCAACTTAGTTTGACCCTTAAGGTATTTAAACGTTTCATGGTCGGTATGGATGACAAATTCATGAGGGCGAAGATAATGTTCCCATTCATGCAAAACTCTCACTAAAGCATATAGCTCTTTGTCATAGATGGGATAATTGAGTTGCGCTTCGGAATTTTTTCCGCTAAAGTAAGCAATTGGGCGCTTCTCTTGTGTTAACACACCTCCTATGCCATTACCACTAGCATCACAATGAATTTCAAAAGGTTTGTCAAAGTTGGGTAATGCAAGCACGGGAGCATGAGTAAGCAAATTCTTAAGCTCATTAAATGCGCTATCTTGAGATGGTCCCCAAACAAATGGTGCATTCTTCTTACTCAAAGCATGTAAAGGAGACGCAATAGTGCTAAAGTCCTTCACAAATCTATGGTAGAAACTGGCTAAACCAAGGAAGCTACACACTTGTTGCAAGTTGGTTGGTTGGGGCCAAGTTTTAATAGCATTGATCTTAGATTCATCAACATGAACACCCTTAGAAGACACAACAAAACCCAAGAAAACAAGCTTATCAACACCAAAAAGGCATTTGTCCATATTAGCATAAAGGTGCTCTTTCCTAAGGGTTTGCAACACGGTTCTAAGATGGGTGACATGATCTTTAAGAGATTTGCTAAAAACAAGGATATCGTCAAAATAGACCACAACAAACACACCAATATAGGGTTGAAAAACAAAATGCATGAGTCGCATGAATGTACCGGGTGCTTCGGATAAACCCATTGGCATAACAAGCCATTCATATAAGCCAAACTTGGTCTTAAATGCGGTCTTCCATTCATCACCTTCTTGGATGCGTATTTGATAGTAGCCACTTTTAAGGTCAATTTTAGAGAAAATGGAGGCTCCGCTAAGCTCATCAAGTATATCATCTAGGTGTGGAATGGGGTAACGATAACGCACGGTAATAGCATTGATAGGACGACAATCGGAACACATGCGATATGTACCATCTTCCTTGGGAACAACGATTACTGGGACGACACAAGGGCTCAAACTTTCTCGTACATGGCTGTTGTCGATGAGTTGTTGTACTTGCCATTGGATCTCCTTAGTTTCCTCGGGGTTGACGCGGTATGGAGCCTTGTTAGCAAGGGGTGCTCTGGGGATGAGGTCGATTCGGTGTTCAATGCCTCGTAGTGGGGGCAGTCCCGGAGGTAGCTCATCGGGGAAATGTCTTGGAATTCCTGCAATAGAGAAGATAACACTAAAGGTAGATTGTTAGAGGTGTTAGCTTTTGGTGCCTCATCCTTGCACGAAAGGACATAGTGCATGACACTTGATGGGTTCTCACACACTTCTCTCATCTCACGTTTGGTGGCAAATAGGACTAAGTTCTTCTTGTCGCTCATCGTGGAGGCACTCAATTTGGGCTTGTGGCGCTCACTCTCTTTTGGGTGGTTCGCTCTCTCACTATTCTCTCCACGATGGGTGGCTTGCTTGTCGGCGATCACTTGACTTGGAGACATAGGTTGTAGCACGTACTCTTTTCCTTTCATCTTGAAGCTATAGTGATTTGTACGCTCGTTGTGGATGACGCCTCAGTCAAATTGCCATGGCCATCCAAGAAGGAGGTGGCAAACGGACATTGGAACGACATCACACTCCAAAGTGTCTTCGTATGTGCCTCCGCCCTCCTCTCGTACTCATATGCCTCCTCTCTGGTAATAAAATGTCTTCCTTTTGCCTGATAATCAAAGAAGGCAGGAGCAGGGAGAGTAATACGGACAGCACGACGTCTGTCAAAGATTAAGCGATACCGGAGAGGTGATTCATTCCTCTCGACAAACTGGTGGTGGACCATAGCATTATAGTCTAAATAAGTAGGAGGCAACTCAATATCATCCTCACGAACATCCACACCAAGAAAATCAGCTAAGCGGGTTGCATAAATTCCTCCAAAGAAATCTCCATTAAATCTATTATGATGCAACCTACGTGCAACAATGGCTCCCAAATTATAAGATTTGTCTCCTAACACAACACTCCTAAGAATACTAAGGTCAGGGACACACATATGACATGCTTCATCTTTACCATTTATGCACCTACCTATGAAGAGAGCAAAATAATGTATAGCAGAAAAATGAATGCTCCCTATGGTAGCTTGTGCTATATCTCTAGATTCCCCCACAGTTATACTAGCAAGAAAATTTCTAAATTCAGACTTGCGGGGTTCACTAGAACTACCCCATTGTGGAAGTTTGCAAGCAGTAGTAAAATCCTCTAAGTCCATGGTATAAGATTTTTCATAAAGATCAAACAGGACCGTTGGAGAATTACGTGAAGACGAAAATTCAAACCTCCTCACAAAGGAACTAGTGAGATAGTGGTACTGGCGGCATTTGTCTGCCTCGAAGCTCACAAGATCAGCGTTACGCAAATACGCGTTCAATTCTTCCTTGATTCCCGCTCGATCCATAAAGTTTTCTGAAGGCCATTCACAAGGCCGCACTGGAGCGTCCCTTGGTGGCTCATCGTCAGCATCACGCATTGCAAGCCTGGGTCCTTGCTTCCTTGAAGAACCACCTTGGAACATTTTCCTAAGCATATTTCTTCCTCTGAAAAAATTTCTGAAATTTTTAGTAACTTCAAATAAAAGTGAACCAAACTCAACAAAATTGATAGCAACTACTCCTACAAATGACTAGAGCCTATATCAAGCATTAGAACTACTTGGAACCATATAAATTTGACATGCAAGCTCAAGAACATGGTCACCTAGGCAGCACAAATTTGCAATGAATAAAGCACTAGAACAAAAACTAATTGGACCAATGGAGGAGTCACATACCAAGGAACAATCTCCCCAAGCAGTTTTGTGAGAGGAGCAAGGAGATCGAAAATCGTAGCAAAATGAGCTAGAACTCATGCTTGAGCTGGATAGTGATTTTTTTGGGAGGAAGAAGAAGTGTGTGGGTGCAGGAATAAGTGGAGGGGAGCCACCGTGGGCCCACGAGGCAGGGGGCGTGCCCTGGGGGGTAGGCCGCGCCCTCCACCCTCGTGGCCAGGTGCTTGCCCCTCCTGCTGTGTTCTCAGTGCCAGATATTCTCAAAAATTCTAGAAAAAATAATATTCCATTTTCAGGGCATTTGGAGAACTTTTATTTTCAGTATTGCACGGATAAATCAGAAAACAGACAGGAAAAATACTATTTTTACTTCAACTAAATAACAGAAAATAAAAGGAGGGTACAGAAGGTTGTGCCTTCTAGTTTCATCCATCTCATGCTCATAGAAAGGAATCCACTAACAAGGTTGATCAGGTCTTGTTAACAAACTCATTCCGAATAACATGGAACCGGAGAAATTTCTAATAACACTATGTTACCTCAACGGGGATATGCACATCCCCAATAATAAGAATATCATATTTCTTCTTGACAGTAGGTAGAGGAAATTCAAAACCTCCAAAAATAATCGATGGAATTTTTCCAATAGAATTGATACTGTGGACCTGAGGTTGTTTCCTCGGAAAGTGTACCGTATGCTCATTACCATTAACATGAAAAGTGATGTTGCCTTTGTTGCAATCAATAACAGCCCCTGCAGTATTCAAAAAAGGTCTTCCAAGAATAATAGACATACTATCGTCCTCGGGAATATCAAGTATAACAAAGTCCGTTAAAATAGTAACGTTTGCAACTACAACAGGCACATCCTCACAAATACCGACAGGTATAGCAGTTGATTTATCAGCCATTTGCAAAGATATTTCAGTAGGTGTCAACTTATTCAAATCAAGTCTACGATATAAAGAGAGAGGCATAACACTAACACCGGCTCCAAGATCACATAAAGCAGTTTTAACATAGTTTCTTTTAATGGAGCATGGTACAGTGGGTACTCATGGATCTCCAAGTTTCTTTGGTATTCCACCCTTAAAAGTATAATTAGCAAGCATGGTGGAAATTTCAGCTTCCGGTATCTTTCTTTTATTAGTAACAATATCTTTCATATACTTAGCATAAGGATTCATTTTGAGCATATCAGTTAATCGCATACGCAAAAAGATAGGTCTAATCATTTCAGCAAAGCGCTCAAAATCCTCATCATCCTTTTTCTTGGATGGTTTAGGAGGAAAAGGCATGGGTTTCTGAACCCATGGTTCCCTTTCTTTACCGTGCTTCCTAGCAACAAAGTCTCTCTTATCATAACGTTGATTCTTTGATTGTGGGTTATCAAGATCAACAGCAGGTTCAATTTCTACATCATTATCATTGCTAGGTTGAGCATCATCATGAAGAACATCATTAACATTTTCATTAGGTTCATGTTCATTACCAGATTGTGTTTCAGCATCAGAAATAGAAATATCATTTGGATTCTCAGGTGTTTCAGCAATAGGTTCACTAGAAGCATGCAAAGTCCTATCATTTTTCTTTTTCTTCTTTTTAGAAGGACTAGTTGCATCAATATTATTTCTCTGAGAATCTTGTTCAATTCTCTTAGGGTGGCCTTCTGGATACAAAGGTTCCTGAGTCATTTTACCAGTTCTAGTAGCCACTCTAACAATGTAGTCATTATTCTTATTATTTAATTCATTGAGCAAATCATTTTGAGCCTTAAGTACTTGTTCTACTTGAGTGGTAACCATAGAAGCATGTTTAGTAATGAGTTTAAGTTCACCTTTAACATTAGCCATATAATCACCCAAGTGTTCAATCATATAAGCATTTTGTTTTAATTGTCTACCAAAATAAGCATTGAAATCTTCTTGCTTAACCGTAAAGTTATCAAACTCACCCAAGCATTGGCTAGCAATTTTAGTAGGAGGGATTTCAGCTTTATCATATCTATAGAGAGAATTTACCTTTACTACCTGTGTCGGGTTATCAAGACCATGTGTTTCTTCAATAGGTAATGGATTAGGATCATATGTTTCTTCAACAGGCGGTAAATTAAGACCATGTATTTCTTCAATAGGAGGTAAATTCTTAACATCTTCGACTTTTATACCTTTTTCTTTCATAGATTTCTTTGCCTCTTGCATATCTTCAGGACTGAGAAATAAACACCTCTTTTCTTCGGAGTTGCTTTAGGAATAGGCTCAGGAGCTGGCTCAGGAAGTGTCCAATTATTTTCATTTGTCAACATATTATTCAATAGAATTTCAGCTTCATCCGGTGTTCTTTCCCTGAAAACAAAACCAGCACAACTATCCAGGTAATCTCTGGAAGCATCGGTTAGTCCATTATAAAAGATATCAAGTATTTCATTTTTCTTGAGAGGATGATCAGGCAAAGCATTAAGTAACTTGAGAAGCCTCCCCCAAGCTTGTGGGAGACTCTCTTCTTCAGTTTGCACAAAATTGTATATATCCCTTAAAGCAACTTGTTTCTTATGAGCAGGGAAATATTTAGCAGAGAAGTAATAAATCATATCCTGGGGACTACGCACACAACCAGGATCAAGAGAGTTGAACCATATCTTAGCATCACCCTTTAATGAGAACGAAAATATTTTAAGGATATATAGGTAGCAGGTTCTCTCATCATTAGCGAACAGGGTGGCTATATTATTTAATTTAGTAAGATGTGCCACAACAGTTTCAAATTCATTGCCATGAAAAGGATCAGATTCAACCAAAGTAATTATATCAGGATCAACAGAGAATTCATAATCCTTATCTGTAACACAGATAGGTGAAGTAGCAAAAGCAGGGTCAGGTTTCATTCTAGCATTAAGAGATAGCTGCTTCCATTTAGTTAATAACCTCTTGAGCTCATATCTATCTTTGCAAGCTAAAATAGCTAAAGTAGCTTCTTTTTCAAAAACATAACCCTCAGGAATAACAGGCGAGTCTTCATCATCACTTTCACCTATATAATCAGTTTCAATAATTTCTTTCTCTCTAACCCTAGCAATTTGTTCATCAAGAAATTCACCAAGTGGCACAGTAGTATCAAGCATAGAAGTAGTTTCATCATAAGTATCATGCATAGCAGAAGTGGCATCATCAATAACATGCGACATATCAGAACGAACAGCAGAAGCAGGTTTAGGTGTCGCAAGCTTACTCAAAACAGAAGGTGAATCAAGTGCAGAGCTAGATGGCAGTTCCTTACCTCCCCTCGTAGTTGAGGGATAAATTGTTGTCTTAGCATCTTTCAAGTTCTTCATAGTGACCAGAAGATATAAATCCCAAGTGACTCAAAGAATAGAGCTATGCTCCCCGGCAACGGCGCCAGAAAATAGTCTTGATAACCCACAAGTATAGGGGATCGCAACAGTTTTCGAGGGTAGATTATTCAACCCAAATTTATTGATTCGACACAAGGGGAGCCAAAGAATATTCTCAAGTATTAGCAGTTGAGTTGTCAATTCAACCACACCTGGATAACTTAGTATCTGTAGCAAAGTATTCAGTAGCAAAGTAATATGATAGTAGTGGTGACGGTAACAGAAGTAACGGTAGCAAAAGTAATATTTTTGGTGTTTTGTAGTGATTGTAACAATAGCAACGGAAAAGTAAATAAGCGAAGAACAATATGTGAAAAGCTCGTAGGCATTGGATCGGTGATGGAGAATTATGCCGGATGCGGTTCATCATGTAACAATCATAACATAGGGTGACACAGAACTAGCTCCAATTCATCAATGTAATGTAGGCATGTATTCCGAATATAGTCATACGTGCTTATGGTAAAGAACTTGCACGACATCTTTTGTCCTACCCTCCCGTGGCAGCGGAGTCCTAATGGAAACTAAGGGATATTAAGGCCTCCTTTTAATAGAGAACCGGAACAAAGCATTAGCACATAGTGAATACATGAACTCCTCAAACTATGGTCATCACCGGGAGTGGTCCCGATTATTATCACTTCGGGGTTGCCGGATCATAACACATAGTAGGTGACTATAGACTTGCAAGATAGGATCAAGAACTCACATATATTCATGAAAACACAATAGGTTCAGATCTGAAATCATGGTACTCGGGCCCTAGTGACAAGCATTAAGCATAGCAAAGTCATAGCAACATCAATCTCAGAACATAGTGGATACTAGGGATCAAACCCTAACAAAACTAACTCGATTACATGATAGATCTCATCCAACCCATCACCGTCCAGCAAGCCTACGATGGAATTACTCACGCACGGCAGTGAGCATCATGAAATTGGTGATGGAGGATGGTTGATGATGACGATGGCGACGGATTCCCCTCTCTAGAGCCCCGAACGGACTCCAGATCAGCCCCCGAGAGGTTTTAGGGTTTGGCGGCGGCTCCTTATCATAAAACGTGATGAATCCTTCTCTCTGATTTTTTTCTCCCCGAAAGTGAATATATGGAGTTGGAGTTGAGGTCGGTGGAGCGTCAGGAGGCCCACGAGGCAGGGGGGCGCGCCCTAGGGGGGCAGGCGCGCCCTCCACCCTCGTGGACAGGGTGTGGGCCCCCTGACGTGGATTTTTCTTCCAGTATTTTTCTTATTTTCCAAATAGATGTTCCGTGGAGTTTCAGGTCATTCCGAGAACTTTTGTTTCTGCACATAAATAACACCATGGAAAGTCTGTTGAAAACAGCGTCAGTCCGGGTTAGTTCCATTCAAATCATGCAAGTTAGAGTCCAAAACAAGGGCAAAAGTGTTTGGAAAAGTAGATACGACGGAGACGTATCAGTATGCTCCGATCTTGAAGGAAACTTGTACCATATGCTCGACTTGGATAGTGCCGGAGTCGCTTAGCCATTGAACCTTGTAGGGGTGCGGGTGCTTCATCTTTACCAATTGGAGCTTGGAGCATAGTTCTTCACTTGCTAAGTTATGGCAACTCCCTCCGTCGATGATGACCTTCACGGACCTTCCATTGATGTCGGCCTTGGTGTGGAAGCTATGGCATCTTTGGTCTTCGTCTTGTTGATGTTGAAGAGTCAAGACCTTAGATACAGCGAGAGCGGGGCTCGAATCTTCGTCACAAAAGACTTGATCATCTTCATCTTTGTTCACTTGCCGGTGCATGGCCACTTGCTCAAGGGCTTCCATTTCCTCTTCACTGAAGGAGTCATAGGTTCCGTCATCGTTGAGGATCATGGTGCGCTTGTTGGTACATTCAAAAGACTTGTGGCCTCAGCCGCCGCATGTGAAGCATTTGAAGGAACTTGTCTTGATTGTCTCATCGGTCGGAGTAGATGATGATGAAGCTCTCGGCTTGAAGTTGCTTGTAGTAGGAGTACGACTTGAGGTATTCGAAGTTTTCTTGTAACTTGACTTGTCGTTGTTGCTTGTAAATGGCTTGGTTGAGGTAGAAGGTGTTGGATCGTTGGAGCTTGGGAGTTGGAGAAACTATAGGACTTGGATGAGAACTTGGCGTACTTGAAGTCATCTTGCACTTGGCGTTCCGCTTTGGTAGCTTGATGCACTAGCTCGATGAGGTTCGAGTATGGTTGGAAGTCAGCGATCTTCTTGATAGGATGATTGAGCTCATTCAAGAAACGTGCCATAGTTTGCTCATCATCTTCCATGACATTGGCTCATATCATGGCGATCTCCATTTCCTTGTAGTACTCTTCAACGCTCTTGGTTCCTTGCTTGAGGAGTTGGAGTTTCTTGAAGAGGTCGCGGTTGTAGTAAGTTGGCATGAAACGTGCTCTCATGACATCCTTCATTTGCGCCCAAGTTTTCATGGGTGGTTCACCTCTTGCCGCTCGACGCTCGATGACTTGTTCCCACCAAATGACGTAGTCTTGGAACTCAAGGGATGCCATCGCAATCTTCTTCTCTTCCTCATAGTTGTGCAAGCGGAAGATTTTGTCAACCTTCAATGCCCATGATAGGTACTCTTCGGGATCATTGCTTCCGGAAAACTTGGGCATGGTGAACTTTAGCTTGCCGTAGCGTTGCTCTTCATTGTGTTGGGGTCGGGGATGATGACGTCCTTGACAAGGAGGATTGTCTCCCTCAACTTTCTCTTGTCTTGGAGGGTTTCCATTGTCGTCTTGCTCTTGGTGAACTTGATGTTCTTGTCGAGCTTGTGGAGGAGCTTGTCGAGCTTGATGATGCACGCGAGCTTGATATATTCGTTCTTGAACTTCATCGCGAAGCGCCTCTTGTTGTTCACGAGTTTGCCGGTTGCGCGTGGCTATGGCTTGACTTGAATCTCGGAGGGCACGTTGCACCTCAAGTGCTTGAGCTTCGCATAGTTGTTGTTCTTGGTGTTGTGCCTCGGCATCTTGTGCATCTTGGTGTTGTCGCGCTCGCTCTTCCTCTTGTTGTTGGCATTGACGTTGCCGTTCTTGTGCTTGCGCGAAAGTAGCTTAGTTTTGACGGTGTCGATGTTCTTGCACGCGAGCTTGCTCTTGAGAGTCGTTGTCATGTAGAGGATTGCGGTTTGCTTGATGATCTTGACGCGCAGCACGACGAAGAGTGTTCGATGTCGGAGTACTTGAGCTGGACATGGTGTCATCGGAGTGTCGACTTGAGTGGCTCCGTCTTGAGTAAGACTACGAGGTAGACGAGCGGTTGACCATCATGGTTCGAATATCCTCTTTGAGAGATGCCATGGATGTGTCGAAGTAGTCTCTTGTGCGTTGCTCGGATTGTCGTAAGTCGGTGGCGAGGTTGTCGATGCGGTCGCCCAAAGCTTGTTGTTCTTGATGCAAAGCTCGTTGTGTGCCAAATAGGTGGAGCTTGGTGACGTAGTTGTTCGGGTCGTCGTCTTGCTCAAGGAATAGTGGGTTGGTAGAAGAACTTGGCCTATCCATCGTTCCAAGCAAATATGTGAGTGGTAGAAAGAGAAGAACTTATACCAAATGTACCTTGACCGATGTTGAAGATGGATCAATGATAACTCAAATGTGTAACATGGAAATAGCACAATTGGTACCAATTCTTGTCGGTTTCTCACACCTACACAAATATAAGCTTATGGTGGAGCTTGGTTAGGATGGTGGCACAAAATTTGATGCAATTCTTAGTTAGCCTCAATAATGTTGGAAAAGATCCACAAATTTGCAAATGCAACAAGTAGACCAATAGCAAGATATGGTACACGGAAACACACATGCAAATAGATAAATGGGGTCGTGCAACCAAGGAATGAGCCAAAGTGTGGAATCCACGAAAATGCTCGTGTTGCACAACACTAGAGAGACGCTAGCACGATTGCACAATAGGCGGATACGAAACTTGTGCACAACCTACTAAGCAAAAAGGCAACGACTTCTATCCCAAGTATGCTATATGTATGGTATTCCAATGATATGATCCAAGATGATCGAGTATGACAATCTTAATGTAGTATGATGCTATGGTTCTTGCTTATAAGCTCTTTGCTTATCTTTCCCGTTTGCTTAAAAGCTTGTTTGGCTCTTTGTCTTTTGAGCTCTTTTCTCATGCAAAACTTCACGAACCAAGATAGCAATTGTGTATGCGATGGCAACTTTGTGACACAAAAGATGATACCAAGATATGTACCAAGAGGATATGGTAAGTATGCAATGTAAAGTATGACCACTAATGTGCACAAGTGACGTTGCCGGCAATACTCAAAGGCTAGTCTCGATGGGTAAGATACGCAAAATTGGGCTATGGTGGTTATCAATGCAATGGCAAGAATGTAAAATGATGGGATATCACGATACCAAGATGAGGTTACCGTTGTTGCTTACAGTATGGTGTCAAAATGGTGGAGTGGTCGTTGTTGATGAAGAGTTTGTGGCGAAGATGAGCGGCGGTGATGTTGATGTCGAACCGTCCCTAAGTAGCCGAAACACATTAGGAAACGGAAACCGCAACTCAAATTCTCAAAGCAAAATGTGTTAAAATTGTTGGGTAAGCAATGGTGGTGTTTGCGGAAAACGGTGGTGCTATGCGGAAGGGATGGTGGTATGCGGGAGTGTAAGTGGGCACCGGATCAAAATTTGTCGAAAGTTAGGCAGAAAACGAAGCGGTGGAAGGAAGTGATGCTGTCAGGGGCCGGATGTCCGGGCTTTCGGGCCGGATGTCCGGGGGTGACCGGATGTCCGGGCTCTGGATCCGTGGACGAACTCGATGAACTCCGCGTGGAAGAGGCAAATTCGGGGCAAATTCGGGAGATTTTGTGGATGGAAATTGGGGAAAAGATGGGGGAAAGCTAGATCTACCTGCAACACACGAAATCCACGGATCAAATCCAACAAAACTTCATCACACCAACAAATCACAAAAAAATTGGGGGGCTATTTTTGTGGGGAATTTTTCGAATTTGGGACAAAATCAACAAAACAAGGCTAGAAAACAAAGAGGGGGGCTCCGAAATCGAGATCAACGTGGCTCTGATCCAAGATGATGTAGGGTGGAACCCTATACGGCCGATCTTCCACGAAAGGAGCGGATCCCACGATGAACACAAAGAACACGAGGAGAAATCACGAGGGGAAACACGAGAGAATCACTCAAACCAACAAGATTAGGTCACACATATGCTAGATCCGAGTACACATAGAGATCACACGGTCCAAATCCAACAAGGGACGATACAAAGGGTAACCGGTTCTTCTCCATGAGGAGGCCTTGAGGTCTTCCCGTTAGGGGTCTTGAATCCAAGGTGGATCTTCTCCGAAGAGGTGTTGGCCCCTCGCGATGGAGTAGATCCGGATGGATGAGCGAGGTTCTATCTCACATATGAGCTATCACAACGCTGACCCTAGAAAGAGGGAGAAGGAGGATTATATATAGTCTAGGTGGGCGTAGGGGTACATGGGCCTCGGCCCTTTACTGTGCGCAGACAGACGGGGCCGGATGTCCGGGCCTTCAGGAGGAGTCGGATGTCCGGGCTGGGGGCCGAATGTCCGGGCTGGCGTGGTCGGCCTCGGTGCTCTCTGGATAGAGGGTGCCGGATTTCCGGGCTTCGGGCCGGATGTCCGGGGCCTGTAGGTACTTGGCGGCAGGGCGGCTGCTGTGGGTGATGTTCCAGGGGCCAAATGTCCGGGGTCATGGCCGGATGCCCAGGTCCTGGAAGTTGTTCTTGACTCCTTCCGTTGGTTCTCTTCGTCCATGAACTTGGGGACTTGGCCGTCTTCACGTGAATCTTCGGGAGGGTCCTCTTGGTACCTAACCATGCACAACATTTCAGACTTAGGTAGTAGCCATGTCTCAAGTGGATCATATGTGATATCACTAAGGAAGGAAGTCACCTCGGTCTCGAGAGCTCTAGCTCGTGCTCGTGTCATAGGTCCTCTTGGCACTTGGTGAGACGATGGTAGGTCCATGGGGATGACCATAGGATGCTCCGCATCACGAAATGCACTCCTCGCGAAATGAAAGAAAGATAGCTCTTCGAGAGATATGTACTATTGCAAATGCAACAACATACAAGGATACTTGGTCGGATGTTCCGATCACCTTTGATCGCCCCAATCAGCTGAGGAGTTGCGGCTCTTGTCCTCGACCCCATAATCGATGATTATCGACTATCCAAGGTCTTAATGGATGGAGGCAACAACCTCAACCACATTTATGAGGACACCCTATGAAAAATGCAGCTCGACCTATCGCACATCCAGTTGAGTAAGACAACCTTTCAAGATATTGTCCCTGACAAGGAAGCACGCCGTACCGGGAAAGTCAAGCTTGACGTGGCTAGGCTACGAGAGAGGCGAGAGGCGGTACCCTCTGAATGATTTTCACAAGCGGAGCATCCTTGCTGCCCGACACTGCAAGGCGAAGGTGCTACAATGGGGGCTCACCAAGGCCGTCGACCGTGCTTTCAAGCGACGGTGATCCTACGGATTGAGAATCGTTGGATGAGCTGCAACACACATCATGCTTCAATGACGCAGAATTTTTGTGACCAAGGGAGTTTGCAACAGGCACCATGCTGCAAAGAAGCCTCGCCACATTCCCCATGTTGCAAGGGAGTCGGAACGCTAGACCGTTTGATCTTGCCGATCCAACAGCTCACGACATGTCCCGAAAAGCTCGGACCGTGACCACCAGCTGAATGCACAGAGCACGGCCCTAAGTCCAACTCCAACGCACGACCTCAATTGGTCCGTCCATGTCCATTTGGGGGTAAATGGACACAAAACGTGACCCAACGCGTGAGAGCAAACGGACAAACGTCCGTTTTTTGTTTGGTTTTGACCCATTGCTAGCCCAAATTTGGGCCACATTTGCGTCGACACGGACATGCGCGGACGCGCGGGACGCGTGGCCTTGTCCTTCTCTGGCCCGCCCGTCGGCGACACACACATCCCTTTTTCTATTCCACTCTCCCCCAGCCGCCCTACCTTCGCCGTAGTCGCCGCCGCCATTTTCTTGGCCACCTCGCTGTCCAGTCCGCCCGCGCGCCGCCCCCTACCCCTGCCATAACCGCCGCCATTTTCTGGGCCACCTCGCTGTCCAGCCTGGCGGCCGGATTTGAGCGCATCCGGCCGTCTGAGGCTGCGCCTTGCCATGGATTGGCCGGGTACCGGACCGTACGGCCCTTGTTACGCCTCCACGCCGCATGCAGGTACTGACTCCGCCTCTAGCCGCTCGGATCTATCATGTCGGCGATTCGCCGGCAAAGACATGCCCGACCGTCGTCCGAGCTCGGTGCTGTCCCAGCGGCTCGTCGGCTCACCATTGCCACTCATAAAGTGCGACGACTACCCGTGGAAGTTTGTGCGCTGCGTATCTACAACGCTGGAACATCCCGAATGGGTGTTCATCAAGTGCAAAAACAATGGGGGTATGTGCTTGTTTTCCTTCAGTTGTGCTTCCGGATTCGGTGCATTTTCGATAGCTCTTTGCTTATACAAATTTGTGTGTAGGATGGATGTAAGTTTTGGTATTGCGAAGAAGAATACATCGATCTATCGATAAGACGAAATTTGATAGATGTCCATGCACTCGTTGCTACAGTAGAGGCTAGAGATGAGAGTAGATGCGAAGCAACGTCTCCTTCTTTAGAATCGAAGAAGAAACAAATATGCAACATTGAAAAGCCGCAAATCAACAATGAAGGCATCGAGAAGATATTAATCCAACTTGTGGAAGCATTTATGAAAATTGGATATCTTTTAAAATGTCTAGTTGTGATTCTTGTTTTCTTTGGTCTTACTATTTTAATCAAGAATTGATGAATGTACTTCATTTTTTTTAGAAAAGGAGGAAGACCCCCGGCCTCTGCATCTGGACGATGCATACAGCCATTTTATTAATTATTAACACAAGACCTTACAAAGTCATACAATAGTAAGACTAAAGACACCGTTTAAGCAACATCTGTCGCTACTCCTATCCAGTTGATGAAGGGGCGCTGATAGTCTGGGCCTAATACCAAACAGACCTCGCAGCCAAACCTAACATCTAAGACCTGAGGTCCCAAGCAGGACGCCTGCCGGGTATGAGGCCGCCGCAGCCACCTGCCACCAATCCATCTTTAGAGCTGTACTGCTGCATCTACCTTGCCCGGTCTAGCTACCGCCGAAGCCACCACGACGCCAGACAGCGACACGCTCCTGCGCGAGTCCATCTCCGCGCATCGGGCGCCGAGTCTCCACTGCGCCACGCCGTCGAGATCCGCCATCATCAATGGGCAAGATAAATCACCGCTCCTCCTCTTGTCCCCTCCAACCAGCACTTGCTCCAAAACGATGCCCCCAGGAGGGAGAACGACACCGAAGGCGCCGTCATCGTCCGATCCGGTAGACCCAGATCTAGGTTTCCCCCAGAACTTCTCGATCAGGTTGACGTGACCTGCAATGACGATGCCTCAAGAAGGGAACAACGTCCGAGACGCCGCCATCGTCCGCCAAGACCGCAGTCAGGCGCGATTTTCACCGGAAGCCACGTCGTCTCGATCTCGCGGCTGGCTAGAACCGAGCGGAACCTCGCCATGAAGACATATGGTGCCGTCGGAAAGCCGGTTGAGGACCTCCGGCCGCCCCACCCCGGCCCCATCACGCGCCGCTGGCCGGCCATAGCCGAACCACGGCGGATCTGGCCGGGACGCCAGATCCACGGCCACAGCCGCCGCCCATCGCATAGCGGAGAATCCCACCGGAGGACCTCGCTAGCTTTGGGTTCGCCGGCTGCTGCCGCACAGCTAGGACGCCGCCGTGACTGCCGCGCAAAGATCCCGCACGAGGCGCCCCAGCCGCCTGATGGGAGATCCGTCGCTTCCCTCCTGCCCTAGCCCTTTAGGCGTCGGGCGCTGCCACCACCGCGGCCAGCGCCGGCGGCAGCGATATGCCTCATGAGAAGGCTGGCGGCGCGAGGAATTAAGTCCCCCTGGCGTCACCCTGGATGGCGGCGCAAGGGGGTCGCGAGAGGGAAAGTAAAATAATAATCAGATAATACTTCATGTATCAAAAATGTCGTTGATGAAATAATGAAAGAAATGCGGTCAAAATGTATATATACGGGCACCAGCCGGCTGTGTCCGCATGTTGGGCGCACGGGGCCTCCATAAAAACGACTGGCCGGACGCCGTTCTATTTCCCTACTCAAACAGATGAAATCCGAAGAAAAACGGATGTATGTTTGGATGCGTTGAAGTTGACCTACAATAGAGCAGCGCGGCCTCCTCCAGCGGCCAAATTTCATGTTTTGACCCTTTTGTGGTACAAAATCGGGATCTGACC
Organism: Aegilops tauschii subsp. strangulata; assembly: GCF_002575655.3. Taxonomy (NCBI): domain Eukaryota; kingdom Viridiplantae; phylum Streptophyta; class Magnoliopsida; order Poales; family Poaceae; genus Aegilops; species Aegilops tauschii. The sequence goes on from NC_053041.3 coordinate 266,829,394, forward strand.
CCCCTTTGAATTTTTTTCGACATCTGACCCTTTTGCTACCGCCAAAGGGCTCGGCGGTAGGGTCACGCAGGCTACCGCTAGGGCTTCTGGCGGTGGCATGGATGGCCCACTGCCGTTACCTAACGGCCAGCGCAACATCCTACCGCTGCAGGTCTTGGTGGTAGGTTGACTTACCCTACCGCCCTATGGCTTGGCGGTAGGGTCCTGTGGGTTTAGGTTTTTACATGTTTTATTGATTGTTTGTTTTGTCATAGGTTTCACATAGTTTCACAAATAGCAAAATATGAGCTCACATATTAATAAAGGTTCGACATAACAAATATCAAACAGTTTACACATAGATTCATAAGTAGGAAATAGCAAATAGCAAACTTGTCCACATAGTTTGACAACCCCAACTAACGCAAGTAATTTCGCAAAAAGCTTTTGCAAAGCCAACAAACGGTGCAACAAGTTCTTAAGACAAGTTTATAGGGCGGATAACCCCCCCTGTATGTTAGGGATGGCCGTGGAGACAGATACGGCAGCGGATCCACCGGTTCAGGCGAAGACGGAACGCTGGTCGGCATCCGACCGTTCAAGCACTCCCACCTTGCCTTGCCCACTGGAGTTTTCGCCTCCGCCCTTCCCCAGCTGATGATATCGAACACCGATGCACTTGGGGGCGGCATTCTGCCTCTCTCCTCCGCATTGCTCTCGAAGTAGATCCCCCGGCCCAAATTGCGCAGCTCCCAGTTGGAGTGCTGCTTGGCAGCTTCAATGGTCCCTTCCCGGCGTTCACGGGAGATAGTTGGATCTCCCTCCATCTCTGCAGTCACTCTCTTCAACTCCTTCACACTCTGCGACCAACACTTCACATCGTCGGAGATCCGTTCTGCCCTCTCGTGCCACCGCACTGCCCTCGTCGGCTCTAGGAACTCGTCTGAAAAAGCTCCCACCGGCTGCAGAAGCTCGGGGAAGGACTCGTACACGTATGGAAGTGGCAAGGCAAAAGGGTCGTGTTGGAGATGAATGGGCGATGTTGCGCCACTGTTGCAGACCTAAACATATGGATCAATAACAAAAGTTCATCATTAACTAAATAAAATACATATATCAAGATGGGTCAAATGCAATATCATATCATATCATATTTACTCCAACCAAATCCACTACTCGCATGGTTGAGAAGTTGATGGTTCAACATTTGTAAAAAAAATCTAAACCTAAACCTAGGGTTCATCAACTAGGGAGCGTTCCGCATATGGTAAAAAAAACTAAACCTAGGGTTCATCAACTACGTTCATCACATTGCAATCATCTAGGTTCATTATATTAACTAGGGTTCATCATATCAACTAGGGATCCTCATGATTTTGAACAAGAACATGAACCTTTTTTAGGCTACAAAAAAGCAGATTGATTTGACTCAAAATCCATGAATAAATGAAGAAGATCAGAGGGGGATGGGAGGAGCTTACTTTCCTCTTTCCGAAGCCATCTCGATCCGCAAAATCCATGAATAAACGAAGAAGATCGGAGGGGGAAGTGGAGGAGATGAGAAAAGGGGCGAGAGGAAGAAGAAGGCGGCTGGGTGGGTGGGGATAAGGGGGTGGGGTGGGGTGGCGGTAGGGTCAGAGCATGTGTGTTAGGTTTTTGTGACCAAAACAGCCAGCGGCTCAGCGGTAGGGTTGCACAACCTACCGCCGGGGCCCTCGGCGGTAGGATCCTACCGCCAGGGCTTTTGGCGGTAGGGTGTGCAACCCTACCGCTGAGCCACTGGCTGTTTTGGTCACATGAGGGGGACGTGGGGGGGGGGGAGGCCCCCTACCGCCGGGTGTCATGACGGTAGGCTGTACAGACCTACCGCCTTAGTGCCTGGCGGTAGGGTGGCCCAGAGTGCATTTTTTTGCATCTCCTAACTTCTCTTGTCTTCAATTTTTGGCAGACAACAATTAAACACTTGTAAACATGAAGCATATGTATGATATATCAAGCACACATCCACAAATCTATAAATAAGATAGGTTGGATACATAGCAAATAGACATCCACAAAGGTTTTCACCAAGTTATACATAGCAAATTAACGAAATAGTTTCACGAGCAAATCCATATGGTTCACGAAGCAAACATACAAGTTTTTAGTTCAACGACACGACAGCAACTTCAGTCCTTCCTTCCCCTCTTCGATGTTCGGTCCTCGTTATCCTTGGATCGCTTCTCGGCCGCCGTCTTCTTGCGGTGAGTAGGACGTGCTTTTTGAAACGGGGATGGACTCTTCCAATCCTTCTTCGGCACATTCCTCTTCTCACGTTGGGTTGGCTGAGTTGCTGGAGGTCCGTCGTCATCATCGTACTCCTCCTCCTCATTGTCCTCTTCCTCTTCTTCACCATGTTCTTCTTCTGCGCCCTCTTCTTCATCTTCCTCTTCATCATCACCGTCCTCGCTCTCCTCCACGCCATCTTGAACCGCCCTAGACGACGAGGCTGCATGGCTCGATGAAGCGAGGCTACGCATCGATGCAGGAGGAAAAACATCCTCGGTGTTTGTAGCGCACCCAAGCAGGCCCACAAGCCGGCGTGCTTTGTTGACGTATTTCTGCAATGATAACGAAACAATATGAACTTCTGCAATGTCCAATTTCTGCTAATGAACTTAAGAAAATGAACTCCATATTACCTTCACCATTTCCCTCAACTTGTTCTCACTAGCTCGAGTCCCAGGGATAGCACTAAGCGCATCAGAGGCTTGAAAAATGCTTTTGTTCAGCTCCGAAGACTGCAAAGTAATAAAATGAGTCAGTAGCACTAAAAGCTGATTTCATCCAACCGTCGGTTCAAAAGAGTTAAAAACAACTTACCACTCTGTTCATGAGGGGTCCGTACTCCCTAAACCCACCTTGAAGGTCTCTGATGCTCTCGTTGTAGGCTTCATTCTCGGAGGCGTCATCGAACAGGTCTTCGACATCTGCTGTCGTCCACTGGGGCCTCAGACGCAGACGATGCTTGATGCCATCGTCGTACCACAGCATGTGATCCTCGTACTCGTCCCGGTCAATCACTCTCCCCTCCGTGTCTTTGCGTCCTTTCCACTCGTTCCATTCCTTCACGTATCTCGCATGTTCGGCTTCCCAATCGGTGATTGTTGATTGTTCTTCCTGCTCATCCTGCAATGCATAAGAAAGAATGTAAAACACCCTTCTTGTATGAATGTAAAACATCAAAACAAGAACTTAGAATCGATGAGAACGGCTTGTGGTACTCACTGGTGTAGGTCGTAGCCACCGGTATCGTGGCCGGCTGGTGGTGTGTGTTGCGCCTTACCAAATTGTGCGGCAACATGCTATGGCAAGTGGTACTCCACGACATAGACACAAATCATGGGCACGATGCACCGGAAGAGAAGCCGGTCCTGCTTGCACATGCTGTTCAGCTCGAACCCCCACTCTCGTTCATCATTATACGGCTGCCAAGTAACCTATAACCAAACAATGGTAAGCTCAAGTGAAAGTGTTATCGAAACTATTCGAAATGTAGTTCTTATACCTGGAAAGGCGTGAGAGCATCAAGCTCGTTGCTGAAGACCTTGTACAAGGCCTTCGATTCGCCCGTGTAGACACGCACCACGTCCCAAGCGTATGCGACGGTCGGGTTCCGATCATCTTCGTCATCTTCGCCATAGTCCGTCCATGCACACGAGCGCAGCTTCTCCGGACGGCCCACCGGGATTCGCCCCAACATCCAAATGGAGAGGCCCCATACACATCCACACATACCGGACGTGTCTTCCGCTCTCTGGGTCGCGTCAAGCTACAAACCAAGTATAGATGATAAGATGTCAAAATCTAAAGCAGCACACGTCCATGATATTTGAAAGAAAGTGATATTCACTTACCGAACGGTATAGGTAGGCGAGTCCGGCGGCCCCCAGCTGTACCCCGCATCCCAGTCCTTTAGGAAGTCGAGATACATCCATAGGGCAGAGTTCCCGGAGCAGTCCGGAAACACTACCTCCGTGAGAATGTACCACAGGTAGGCCCTGGCATACTGCTCCACCACCCGGGGCTCGGCATCTTCCGGGCACTTGCTCCGGTGCTTGAGGAGCCATGGCAGCGGTATGCCAGAAGTCCAGTTGCTCTTAGCGGGGGGGGGGGGGGGGGGGGGGAGGGGGGGGGGCAGTCGCCGATGAGGGTGACAACCCTATCGTGCCAGTTCGCCCTCTCCACTCTTCCTGTGAGAGCACGACCCTCGAGTGGTAGGGCCGTAATCATCGCCCAATCCTCGAGGGTCACAGTCATCTCCCCACATGGAAGATGAAAGCTGTGCGTCTCTGGCCGCCACCGGTCGATCAAAGCCGTGAGAGCTGAGTGGACGAGAGTCGGCGGCTTACGCTTGAACTGTAGGACGAAACCCAATAGTCGGGCTCTCCTGAAGAACGGTGCGTACCGCTCGTCGTACTCCATCTTAACCGTCGTCTTGTGAGCCCTCATCCGCAGTGGCGGCAGCATTTGTTAAAATCAATAACCAAAGCATAATTAGCATGGACATAATAGTTAGCAACTTGTTTTCATCAATTCAAAAGATTTGGTTTAAAATGGTAATTACCACTCCATTCTCAATGAAACGGGCACGGTGACGCTTGTCGAACCTAGGGTCAAGCATGGTGTACTTCGTGCCGATGTCGTCCGCAAGAGGTGGCCTCCTAAAAGAATTGCATAAGCATATCAAAAGATTTTTCAACATGAACCAGGGTTCATCATTAACTACGAAACATATCGATGCATAACAAAGGTTCATCACATCCAAAAAAACCTATGAGTTCAATCTTTGAATAATCATATATCAAGATTATCATGAACATGAACTAAATACAATACATATATCAAGAACTAAATCAAATACATATATCAAGATGCAATCACCATGGTTCAAATGCATCATATCATATCATATTTCTCTAACAACATCCAACATGCATCATATCATATTGTTTTCAAAAACAAAAACCATGAACTAGGGTTCATCTTGAGGGATTAACCATGTTTACTCCAACAAAATCCACTACTTGCATCATATAAGATCCACATGCATCCTATATCAAAACAAATATCTCCAATATTCATCATATCATAACTTTTTTAACACAAAAAATTATGAACTAGGTTCATCTTGAGGGTTCAACATTTGTTCTCCAACTATATCCACTACTTGCATCATAGCCTATCAACATGCATCATCATATCACAATAAATTCCTCCAACATGCATCATATCAAAAAAAATCCTTCAAAAATAATATGAACTAGGGTTCATCTTCACATAACCATACCAACTAGTGACTAGAGTTCATATCTAACACAATATAACATCTATCATCAACCTAAATCAATCCTAGGGTTCAAAATATTTAAATCTAGTTCAAGAAGGGGGGTGATTTGAATCAAATAATGCGACGAATCGAAAGCTATTTGACTAAAACTAATTTGAGGGATCGAATGAGCTTACTTTTCTTTCTTCGGGACCATCTCGATCCACAAAACCGTGAAGAAACGACGAAGATCAGAGGGGGGGGGGGAGTGGAGGAGATGAGAGAGGGCGAGAGGAACTGCTCTGTTCTTGAGGGGGGCGGCTGGGTTGGGGGAGAAGGGGGTGGGGCGGCCGGCCCGCGGGCTTATAACTGCCCACACCCTACCGCCAGGGTCCCTGACGGTAGGATCGGACAGGCTACCGCGAGGACCAACGGCGGTAGGGTGGGACGGAGGGGGGACGGAGGCCGTTACCGCTGCTGACATGGATAAGTTCTGGCGGTAGGCTGTAGCATCCTATCGCCAGGCCTCGTGACGGTAGGAGAAAGGGTCAAATGTCGAAAAAAAATTCAAACAGATCTTAATTTTGTTTGGCAAAAGATCAAAACACAAAATTTTGCCTCCTCCAGCAGAGTGCAGAGAGAAAGGCGGCATGCTTCTGCTGCATGCATTGCAGGCAGGCAGCGATCGGGCTGATCAGAGCTCTGATCAGAACGCAGAGTGCTGAACGCGAAGCGGCAGAAAGCTGGCACGGCGCGGCCTGGCGCAACACAATGATTACTGGCCTCGATCGATCTATCCATTCCCAATTCCCTCTCCCACCTCTCTCTGCTCTCTCCTGCACAGTCCTGTGATAGTAAAAATTAATTACTAGCTCGTGTTAGTCCACATCACCACATGCTCCTTTGTTTCCTTTCGGAATGGATCAGTGTCCATGCTTTTGTTAGTTTATACGTATATCAACGGTCGTTGACGCTTACCTTGGAGCAGCACATCATCTGGATCCTGTCATCGCTAACGGTCACACAAATCCGTGGACGTACGGGTACGCACTTATACCGAGTCACTCATTGGATTCTAGTAGCAGCAAATGGAGATGAGAGTCCCCAACCAACCAATGTTGCTGGAAACACGGGTCGTTGGGCGAAAAGGCTAGGAAATGTCTGCATGACTGCATCAATTCCATTGGAATAAACGATCGCAGTATAATTCTGGAACAAAGAAAAACGATCCATGGTACACTCCAATGGAGCTGCAGGATGTACAGAACACGGCATGCATGGAATTATTTTTGCGCGCGTGCATGCAGCTCAATGCCCATGCCTTTACTTTTTCTTTCCAAAAAAAATCCGATCTTTTCATCAAACATCGTAGTAATAAAAAAACACGAAAGGTAACAGAAATTACAGTCATGTTTGTAGACCATGTAGCGACGGGCATCGCCCTGCCATCAATGAAGCCAGACAGACCTTGTTGTAGTAGATAGTTGCAAAGTCGTCTTGCTAAGACCCTAAAGAATCAGCGGATCAGAAAAACAACCGTCACCGATGAAGAGAAAGTTAGATTAGAAAGACCAACCTGTTGACTCACGCACACAACCAAACGAAGGCTGGATCTAAGCAGATCCACCTAAGACAAACACCGACCAAAACCGAAAAGATCCGTCGGAAACACACCTCCACATACCCTTCGACGATGCTAGATACATCGTCGGGACAAGCTAGGCGGGAAGAACTTTATTCCATTTTCTGGAAGGCTTCGTCGCGTTGCCTTAAGGAGCATGACAAAAACCCTAAAAAACTCAAAAGAACACCAAAAAATGGAGTAGGAGCCCTCCCGCCATCAAGTGTTGGGATCCACCGCGCCTCCATAGCCCTAAGGACACATGAGACGAGGCAAATCGGCGGCAGCGTCGACGGGAGGCAAGGAAACCCTGGACGGCTAGGAGTCGCTCTTGGAGGAGGAGGGGGAGGAGGAGGAAAGTGTTTTGTCACAGCCGAGTGTTTTGCCCATGCATTTACATGATACCTATACGGGAGGCGAGTTATAGCATCATGAAGAGATCACATGTTTGAAGCTTGCCGTCCATTCTAGTGATAATTGACATGTGAAGAGGTGCCTAAGAGAGTCTCATCCATAGTGAAGTATGGGGGAGCAATTTACTAGTGTTTATCGAGCCAGTGTAATCAAGAAAGGTGGTCCAACTTGAAGAGGTCAAGATCGTCATCATCTAGCTCAAGTGGACTATGCACAAGGCAACTGTATAACATTGATAGGTTTTCTATCTTACCGGTCTCATGGTGTTAGTTGGGAGACCGGGTTATAGGATCGATAGTCGTACTATCAAGGGGGGCTCTTGAGTGAGTAGCTGGATCTTATCGTTCACAGAGAGATCAAACCTTTGCGTACTTGGCATCACGTTTCTTGGTTCTTGTTTGACTTTTCTCTATGAGAAGTTTTGGATCTTGCGGTTATCGTCATGACAAGCTCAAATTCACCGAAAACAGATTTCCTATGCATCTACTATTATGTTTTTGATGTTGGAGTTTTGTCGGGTCTTCACTTATGGAGGTTTCACGCTTCTATTTTATTGGCATATTACTCTTGCTTGTTCTGAAGATTTCCATTCTTGATTTGATAACTCTTGTCGTTAGCCGTCTATCAAGGTTGACTTTGTCAAAATCAGAGTTCGCTTGCAGAAGTTATGACAGTTTTGGTCTTACTTGTTTCTGTAGTTTTAACTTGTCAAGTTGTACATCATGTGCTAGAGATTGTACCACTCCTTATGGAGTGGACACAACTATGCATGTCAAGGAAGTTGTACCGCTCCCTCAATGAGCGGTACTACCGGACCAAGTACCGGTCCAACTACCGCCCGAGGGGTGATTCCCACGGGTTTTGCTATGGTGCTTGGGCGGTGGCCAAATGGTTGTTCTGGTTAATTTCATAATAATTGTTACAATCGGGCACTCGCGGTTCTACCGCTTTGATTCTAGCTACTTGTGAGCCACGTTGAGATTTCCCCGAAGAGGAGAGGATGAAGCAGTACAGTAGAGATAAGTATCTCTACTCCTAATCTTCTCTACTCCTAATGGAGCAGTTGGCAGCCTGGTACCCTGGTTTTATTTTCGTCCGGTTTTGTTTTCTCCCACCTCCCACCACCCCTCCCGCCCCACCGTTTTTTCAATGGTTCATCCCGCACCGAACGAAGCCCACTGCAAAAGAAAGAAAACAGAATGAAGCCCATACGGGTCTCCGTTCTCCTCCCACCTCACCCTAGCGCCGCCTCCCTCACGGCGTCTCGTTCCTTGCCCCTAAACCACCCCCTCCTACCCGAGCGATGGCTGCACCAGGATGCGTGGAATCATGTTGCTTGGTGATGGGCTCCATTGCCAGACACCGAACAGCATCGGCGGGCAAGCCGCGGCGGCGCGTCGGCGCTGTCTACCGAGGGGCGGCACTGCGGGCCGCAAGACGATGGCGTAAGGCACGAGTCTATGACGCCAGGCATGGGAAGCCTCGGCATCCCGTTCCCATCCAGTCATCCAAGCCTCCGGTCGACTGAAGCTCACCTGGGCCGCCTTGCTCATCGCATCTCGATGGGATCATCGTGAGCGAGTCCTTCCGGGTGAGTTTGTATTGAACTACTGATCATCATGCTCGCTTCTGCCTGCCGCAAAATCAATGCGTTGTTTCAAACAAAATGAATGCATCTGCCATGGAAATTTTTCTTAGCTTCTGTTGAGATGACGCCCGTCTCCGATAGGTACAAGCTATACGTCCTTGCACACTAGGTGCTTGATGAAATGCCCTACTTCGTATGAACGTATTAATTATTTTTCTATTGTGTGATGTATGCTTTGAGGTGCTAAATTCTTGATTAGCTTAGCCGTGGAATTCTAATTTTTCGTTTGTTTACAGATGCTAAAGTTTGGACGTCAGCACATGGTGAAGCCAAGTGACACTCTTATTTTTCTTTCATACATGACCGTTGTGGTGCGTAGAAGAAAGGTGCTACTTTCACTTTTAACTTTCTTGTTGAATTACTAGATGTATGTGTATATAACGCTTGCATTTCTCTCAGTTCTAAGCTGGGATTGCAAAAATTTGAGGATTTCCCCACATGTGAGTTGCTTCTATAATTCGTCGACTCACATTTGCACTTAATTGATGGTGGCTTGTAGGTACCTCTACTTACCTGATATTGCATTTGCTAGGGATAACTCGTGAAAATAGACAATTAAAAATTCATTACCACCTAGGTGTGGGATAGAACATAGGAAAACAAACATGTTCTTCCTCTAATGTGGAGCACAATGGTGCTGATGGCGCATCAAGCTGAAATTTGATTTTGTAGGAACTACATTGTATTGACTATGGTTACCATTTCTAGATCACTCTGGGAAGGCACTTGCTGCAAGCATTATGTACCTTGTTGCTAGGAGCATCGGTTACCAAGGGGATACTTTTCCCTTATATTGAATAGTACATTTCCCTTATATTGTGAGCAGATTAGTTGTTTTCTACCCTTCCCTTAAAACGCATTATAAGTTGCCTCGATTAGTTTTGGCTTAGTTCATGTAAATGAACTGGAAGTAACTTCTGAATTTGTTTGACTTTGGACTTGCTAGAGCCCCGAAGTTTCTGCTTCTAGCATTTCTCTTCTTTAAGCAACATGGCAAGCCCGGTTTCAAAGCAAAGACCTGAGGAAGAATGTAGATTGATCACTGTGATTTCAAGTCCTTCAGGTGATTGATCACTGTGGTAATTCATTCTTTTGTCAGAATTTGATTGCAATTGGGGTTGGAGGGAAGCAACAAAATTCCTATCTTGTAATAGGTGTTTTTGGTGTGTGCCTTGACAGTTGTTCAGGTCGATACAAAATTTAATTCATGTGGTTTTTAAGGCATTTGAATTTAACATTTTTTTTATGTTTGTCTAAGAGCTAGAGCTGCTAAGACTTGAGACAGATATATACAGGGGCCTACAAGATCCAATTCATGTTAGTTACCTATAACTCTGTACCTCAATGCATCTTTCACAATGTTATTTCTGTAATTTATAGAAGTAAACAAATTCCTTACAGGTTTGACAGTTTGTCAAAATAAACTAGTATCAATGGGTAAAGGTGGGTACTGATTTAGTATGAACAAGTTTGCATGTTTTAGAACTTCTGTATTTTCTGAGTTTTCTTCCCTTCATGGATTTTTCGAGCTTATTCATTTTTTGAGTTTTAGGCTAGCTGAAAATATGGCGCTTATTCGAGAAATGGTGGCATATCAATATCATGTGCATGCATTTGTAGTATCTTTGTACCTCAATGCATCTTTCACAATGTTATTTTTGTAATTTATAGAAGTAAACAAATTCCTTACAGGTTTGACAGTTCGTCAAAATAAACAAGTAGTATCGATGGAAAAAGGTGGGTATTGATTTAGTATGAACAAGTCTGCATGTTTTAGAACTATTGTATTTTCTTAGTTTTCTTTCCTTCATGGATTTGCCGAGCTTATGTAATTTTTGAGTTTTAGGCTAGCTGAAAATATGGCGCTTATTCCAGAAATGGTGGCATATCAATATCATGTGCTTGCATTTGTAGTATCGAGAGAAAATGATATGTAATGATGAATCTTGACAATCTACACACACATCACTGTATTTTGTTCACTTGCTTGCTCTTTCTGGACTATTATTGATGGAGCAGCAGAAGAGGCTTTTAGTGTTATAATATATGTTTGACTTATAAATTCAATAGTTGAACAAAACTTTCAAAAATATTACTTTGACTAACTAAAGTATGTACATATGCACAACGTGTTATCGTTTATTCTTCTTCAACTAACTACGTGTGAAGCTGAAGCTAAGCCAATGTGCTTTTCTAGAAGAAGGCCGAGGCACATCAATCAAACGCCAACTCACCTGCTATTGGCACTAAGGGAGGAAGAAAAAATAACATTGTCCCTGAAGGCTCGAGACACGCAAATAGGAAACTGAGTTTGGGAAAGGTGGTTGTCTCCTTGACGCACACCATGGTGCCCTTGTCTACTCTCCGTCTTCTTCCTTGGACAAGTATTTTATTTCAGGATTTCGCAAGTGGTCCGTATTGACAAATAAAATGCATAGAAAAAGATACTTATGTTGTTCTATTCTTGCAGACACCTTATGACGCGGAGCATCCCAAGGTCATCCCCATGGACCTACCATCGTCTCACCAAGTGCCAAGTGGACCCATGACACGAGCACGTGCAAGAGCTCTCAAAACCGAGGTGACATCTCTCCTCTCACAATTCCTCTTTGAAACACATGAGATATGGCTACTACATCAAATGGAGACACTTTGTATACCCAGGTACCAAGGAGTTAGCCATGGAGAAGCTAAGGAGCAAGGAAGATCGAAGGAGGAAGGCATACGCGAAGATGGAGAAGAAAACAGGCAAGTCAGCACTTGCCCTGATGATCCAGACCGCCGTCCGGACGATCCTGACCCCGGCCCGGATGATCCGGCTAATGTGCCCGAAGACACTCGAAGGCCTCATGCTGAAGCCGGATCTTCCAGACCCCGGCTCGGATCATCCAGATGGACTTGGGCGTTCGGACCAGGACCAGGACATCCGGACCTCCTGCAGTCTCCATGACATGTCTGGATCATCCGGACGCCGCCCCAAATCATCCGGACCAACATCCGGATCATCCGGAGAGTGCCTGCGTGCATGAGTTGGGCCGAGGCCCATGTACCCTTTCGTCCCCCTAGGCATTTTATACGACTACACCTCCTCTTTTCTAGGGTTAGCATTGCTTTATCTCATATGAGAGATAGAGCTTTGCTCATCCAGTTGATACCTACTCCATTTGAGGCCAATCCCTCCATCTAGGAGAAGATCCCCCAAGTGGATTCAAGCCCTCCATCTAGGAGAAGACCCCCTAGTGGATTCAAGATCTCCTCTTGGAGAAGAACTAGCTACTTGTATCTTTCCTTTGTTGTCTTTGGATCTTGTGATCTCTTTGTGTTCATGGATCTAGCATATGTGTGATTGGATCAAGTCAATTTGAGTGTTTCCCCTTATTTTCCCCCTTGTGTTCTTCGTGTGTTCGTCGTGTTCTTCGGGAATCCCCCTCCAAATCGTGAAAGATCGGCCCCTAGGGTTCCACCCTACTGAAGAAAATATGCCCTAGAGGCAATAATAAAGTTATTATTTTATTTCCTTATATCATGATAAATGTTTATTATTCATGCTAGGATTGTATTAACCGGAAACTTGATACATGTGTGAATACATAGACAAAACAAAGTGTCCCTAGTATGCCTCTACTAGACTAGCTCGTTAATAAAAGATGGTTAAGTTTCCTGACCATAGACATGTGTTGTCATTTGATGAACGGGATCACATCATTAGAGAACGATGTGATGGACAAGACCCATCCGTTAGCTTAGAATTATGATCATTGAGGTTTATTGCTATTGCTTTCTTCATGACTTATACATGTTCCTCTGACTATGAGATTATGCAACTCCCGAATACCGGAGGAACACCTTGTGTGCTATCAAACGTCACAACGTAATTGGGTGATTATAAAGATGCTCTATAGGTGTCTCCAAAGGTGTTTGTTGGGTTGGCATAGATCGAGATTAGGATTTGTCACTCTGTGTATCGGAGAGGTATCTCTGGGCCCTCTCGGTAATGCACATCACTATAAGCCTTGCAAGCAATGTGACTAATGAGTTAGTTATGGGATGATGCATTACGGAACGAGTAAAGAGACTTGCCGGTAACGAGATTGAACTAGGTATGATGATACCGACGATCGAATCTCGGGCAAGTAACATACCGATGACAAAGGGAACAAAGTATGTTGTTATGCGGCTTGACCGATAAAGATCTTCGTAGAATATGTAGGAGACAATATGAGCATCCAGGTTCCGCTATTGGTTATTGACCGGAGATGTGTCTCGGTCATGTCTACATAGTTCTCGAACCCGCAGGGTCCGCACGCTTAACGTTCGATGACGAATTTGTATTATGAGTTATGTGATTTGATGTACCGAAGTTTGTTCGGAGTCTCGGATGAGATCACGGACATGACGAGGAGTCTTGAAATGGCCGATAGGTAAAGATTCATATATTGGAAGGTTGCATTCGGACATCGGAATGGTTCCGAGTGATTCGGGCATTTTTCCGGAGTAGCGGGAGGTTACCGGAACCCCCCGGGGAAAGATATGGGCCTTATGGGCCATAGGAGGGAGGCTAACCAGCCCACAAGGGGCTGGTGCGCCACCCACAAGGGAGGAGGCCGAATTGGACTTGGGAAGAGGGCGCCACCCCCTTTCCTTCTCCTACTCCCTCTCCTTCCCCTTTCCCCCTTCCGGTAGAAGGAAAAAAGGGTGGGGCCGAATCCTACTAGGACTGGAGTCCTAGTAGGACTCTCCTCTCCCTGGCACGCCCCTTGTTGGCCGGCCTCCTCCTCCCCTCCTTTATATACGGGGGAAGGGGGGCACCCCAAAGACACACAACAGAAGTTGATCTTTAGCCGTGTGCGGTGCCCCCCTCCACAGTTTTACACCTCGGTCATATCGTCGTAGTGCTTAGGCGAAGCCCTGTGCCGGTAACTTCATCATCACCGTCACCAGCTGTCGTGATGACGGAACTCTCCCTCAGCCTCAGTTGGATCTAGAGTTCGAGGGACGTCACCGAGCTGAACGTGTGCAGATCGCGGAGGTGCCATGCGTTGTACTTGATTGGTTGGATCGCGAAGACGTTCGACTACATCAACCGCGTTACTTAACGCTTCCGCTTTCGGTCTACGAGGGTACATGGACACACTCTCCCCGCTCGCTGCTATGCTTCTCCTAGATAGATCTCGCGTGATCGTAGGAATTTTTTTGAAATACTACGTTTCCCAACACCTACATCATCTTGGTATCATGAGCCAAGGTTGATCATGAATTTGGAGTCCCTACCCCTCGTTTTCTAGCCTAATTTTGTTGATTTTGTCCCAATTTCAAAAAATCCCCACAAAAATAGCCCCAAATTTTGTGATTTGTTGGTGTGATGAAGTTTTGTTGATTTTGGTCCATGTTTTCGTTTTGTTGCAAGTGGATTTACCCTTTCCCCACCATATGCACCACAAAATCCATCAAAAATCCTTGAAAAATTTCTTTTTCCCACGATTTTCGAGCTCATCCTGAGCCTCACCTGCGCGCAGTTGACCTGCCCGGATCATCCGGACGCGCCCGGATCATCCGGCTCCTGGCCTGGATCATCCGCCTTTGCCTGACGAAACCGCACGTATGCAGTATTTTGACGCACCACTTCCGCCACCGCATACCCACTTCGACCACCACATTCGCACTTCCGCTAACCCGTTGACATACCTAACCGTGCCACTGCTTTCCGCAACCACCATCGCTTATCCGCTTCCAACTACGACAAATTTTGACAATTTTCTTTGAGAATTTGAGTTGCGGTTTCCATTTCCTAACGTGTTTCGGCTACTTAGGGACGGTTCGTCAACAACATCACCGCCGCTCATATTCGACACGGATTCCTCATCGACAACAACCACTCCACCTTTTTGACAACATCAACCATAAGAAAGGGCGGTAACCTCGACGACACTCTCGTACATTCTCCCTTGCCATTGCATTGATAACCACATAGCCCTTTTTGTGTCACTTTCCTATCGAGACTAGCCATTGAGTATTGCCGGCAACGTTACTTGTGCACTTTAGTGATCATCATTCCCATTGCATACGTACCGTATCATCTTGGTACAAACATCTTGATATCATCGCCTGTGTCACAAGGTTGTCACCGCACATACACAATTGCTATCTTGGTTCGTGAAGTTTTGCATAAGTGGCCAACAAAAGAGCTCAAAAGAGAAAGAGCCAACAAGCTTCTAACCAAAAGAGAAAGATAAGCAAAGAGCTTTTAAGCAAGAACCATAACATCATACTACATTAAGATTGTCATAATCGATCATCTTGGATCATATCACCGGAACATCATACATATAGCATACTTGGGATAGAAGTCGTTGCATTTGTGATTTGTAGGTTGTGCACAAGTCTCATATCTGCCTATTGAGCAATCGTGCTAGCGTCTCTCTAGTGTTGTGCAACAGAAGAATTTTTCGTGGATTCCACATTTTGAGCTCCATCCTTGGTTGCACGACCCCATTTATCTTTCCGTGTGCCACATCTTTCTATTGTTCTACTTGTTGCATTTGTGAATCTTTTTCAACATTATTGAATCTCGCTAACAATTGCATAATTTTTTCCACCATCCTCACCAAGCTCCACCAGATGCTTTACTTGTGTAGGTGTGAGAAATCAACAAGATCCGGTACCAACTGTGTTGTTTCCTTGTTACATTATTGAGTGATCATTGATCCATTTTCAACATCGGATAAGGTACATTTGGTCTTGTTCTTTCCTTTCTTCCACTCACATATTTGCTTGAGATGATGGATTGGCCAACAACTTCTTCGAATCCACTCTTCATAGAGAGCAAGATGAGGACCCGAACAACTACGTCACTAATAACCACCTCTTTGGCGCACAAAGAGCTTTGCATCAAGCACAAGAAGCATTGGGCGAACGCATCAACATACTCGCTACTAACTTGCGATAATCCGAGCAATGTACAAGAGACTACTTCGACAACAAGCTCGCCGCACAAAAGGAGGAGAACAATGCAAGGATGGACGAAATTCGTGCCTTGTTGATCAACCGTTCTTCTACATCTTCGTCCTATTCAAGATAGAGCCATTCAAGTCGTCATTCTTTGCAATTTTCTTCGGATGCAGGTCCTCCACGAGCTCGTCCACAACGTCGCCAAGACCATTAAGTTCATCAAGCTCCACAAAATCCATTTCACAGCAATGGATTACAAGCATATCTATGTGAACATAAACGACTATGGCGACAAGCTAATGAACCTCCGGTCCAAGAGCAAGCTCCAATGCGCCAAGATCAACAAGAACAACAAGATGGTGATGCCCCTCGACAACAACAACATCGTCGTGAGGAGAAAAACCTTGAATCTTGACGTGCTCTATGCGAAGCTACACTAGCCGTCGACGAGTGCAACCGCCAAGCATGACTTCAAGAAGAGGCCCTCCGACGAGAGCGACAGGAAGAAGCCACACGCCTTGAGGAGCGCCAACAAATGAGGATCCGTGCAAGAATTCCACAACCGCAATGACAAAACAATCAAGCGAAGCATGAGGAGCAAGCAGTTCAAGACCCTCCTCCACGCCAAGAGCGTCATCACCATCGACCCCAACACAATGAAGAGCAACGCTACAACAAGCTCAAGTTCACCATGCCTAAGTTCTCCGGAAGCAACGACCCCGAAGACTACCTTTCATGGGCATTGCAAGTTGACAAGATCTTTTGCTTGCACAACTATGAGGAAGAGAAGAAGATTGCCATGGCATCTCTTGATTTCCAAGACTATGTCCTCATTTGGTGGGAGCAAGTCATTGAGCGTCGAGTGGCAAGAGGTGACCCACCCATCACAACATGGAATCAAATGAAGGATGTCATGCGAGTGCGCTTTGTACCCACGTACTATAGCCGCGACCTCTTCAAGAGATTGCAACTTCTCAAGCAAGGCACAAAGTCCGTTGAAGAGTATTACAAGGAAATGGAGATTGCCATGATTCGAGGAAGATGAAGAGCAAACAATGGCACGTTTCTTGAATGGCCTCAACCATCCTATCAAGAAGATCGCCGACTTCCAACCTTACTCCAACCTCATCGAGCTAGTGCACCAAGCTACCAAGGCGGAGCGTCAAGTGCAAGATGACTACAAGTATGCCAAGTACTCTTCCATGACCTACGGCTCCTATAATCAAGATTTCCCAACTACACCGCCTTCTACCTTGACCAGAGCTTCCACAAGCAACGACGGCATGCCAAGTTACAAGAAAACTTCAACAACCTCAAGTCGTCCTCCTACAACAAGCAACTTCAAGCCGAGAGCTTCTTCATCTACAACTTCACTGGATGAGACCATCAAGACAAGTTCCATCAAATGTTTCACATGTGGAGGTCGAGGCCACAAGACATTCGAGTGCACCAACCGGTGCGCCATGATTGCCAACGATGATGGCACCTATGACTCTATGAGTGAAGAAGAAATGGAAGCCCTTGAGCATGTGTTCATGCACCGGCAAGTGAATGAAGATGAAGATGACCAAGTATTTTGTGACAATGATTCGATCCCCGCTCTCGTTGTCTCCAAGGTCTTGACACTTCAACATCACCAAGACGAAGACCAATGATGCCATATTTTCCACACCAAGGCGGGCATCAACGGGCGTTCCGTGAAGGTCATCACCGACGGAGGAAGTTGCCACAATTTGGCAAGTGAAGAGCTATGTTCCAAGCTACAATTGGTCAAGATGAAGCATCCTCGCCCTTACAAGGTTCAATGGCTTATCGACTCCAGCACCATCCAAGTGGAGCACACCGTCCAGGTCTCCTTCAAGATTGGAGCATACGAAGACACCTTGGAGTGTGATGTGGTTCCCATGTCCGTTTGACATATCCTACTTGGACTACCTTGGCAATTTGACCGCGGCGTCATGCAGAATGTAAGAAACAATCACTATAGCTTCAAGATGAAGGGAAAGGAGTATGTGCTACGACCTATGTCACCGAGCCAAGTGATCGCCGACAAGCAAGCAACCACCCATCATGAAGAGAATAGTGAGAGAGTGAACCACAAAAAAGAGAGTGAGCGCCACAAGCCCAAATTGAGTGCCTCCACGATGAGCGACAAGAAAAACTTAGTCCTCTTAGCTACCACAAGAGAGACGAGAGAAGTGTGTGAGAACCCATCAAGTGTTATGCACTATGTGCTAGTGTGCAAGGTCGAGGCAACAAAAACTAACACGTCTCACCATCTACCTTTAGTGTTATCCTCTCTATTGCAAGAATTCAAGGACGTTTTCCCCGATGAGCTACCTCCGGGACTACCTCCACTACGAGGCATCAAACACCGCATCGAACTCATTCCCGGCGCACCCCTACCAAACAAGGCACCGTACCGTGTCAACCCGGACGAGACAAAAGAAATACAAAGGCAAGTACAACAACTCATTGACAATGGTCATGTACGTGAAAGTTTAAGTCCTTGTGTCGTCCCGGTCATTCTTGTGCCTAAGAAAGACTGTAGTTTTCGCATGTGTTCCGATTGCCATCCCATCAGTGCTATCACCGTTCGTTATCGCTATCCTATTCCTCGCCTTGAGGTATGCTAGATGAGATTAGCGGAGCTACCATTTTCTCTAAAATTGATCTTAAAAGTGGCTATTACCAAATACGCATTCAAGAAGGCGATGAATGGAAAACTGCTTTCAAAACCAAGTTTGGCTTGTATGAATGGCTAGTTATGCCTATGGGCTTATCCAAAGCACCCGGTACTTTTATGTGTGTGATGCACTATGTTCTTCGCCCTTACATTGGCGTATTTGTTGTGGTCTACTTTGATGATATTCTTGTGTTTAGCATGTCTCTAGAAGATCATGTCACCCATCTTAGAACCATTTTGCAAACTCTAAGAAAAGAGCGCCTTTATGCTAATATGGAAAAATGCCTTTTGGTGTTGATAAGCTTGTTTTCTTTGGTTTTGTTGTGTCATCTAAGGGTGCTCATGTAGATAAAGCTAAAATTGATGCTATTAAAACTTGGCCACAACCAACCAACTTGCAACAAGTGCGAAGTTTCCTTGGCTTATAGCCGGTTTCTATCGTAGATTCGTTAAGGACTTTAGTACTATTGCATCCCCTTTGCATGCCTTGAGTAAGAAGAATGCACCATTTGTTTGGGGACCATCCCAAGATACCACATTTCTTGAGCTTAAGAATTTTCTTACACATGCTTCTTTGCTTGCTTTGCCCAATTTTAACAAAACCTTTAAAGTTCATCGCGATGCTAGTGGCAACGGTATAGGAGGTGTGTTAATGCAAGAGAAGCGCCCAATTGCTTATTTTAGCGAAAAACTTTCCTGCGCGCAACTCAATTATCCCATCTACGACAAAGAGTTGTACGCATTAGTGCGAGTTTTGTATGTGTGGGAAGATTATCTCCGTCCTAATGAATTTTTCATTCATACCGACCATGAAACTCTCAAGTATATTAAGGGTCAAACAAAGTTGAATAGACGGCACGCCAAATGGAGTGAATTTATAGAGTCTTTTCCTTATGTCATCAAGTACATTAAGGGTAAATAAAATGTAGTGGTGGATGCCCTCTCTCGCAAATGCATGCTTGTGACTCAACTTTAATTGAATGTCATTGGCTTTGAGCACATAAAAGATTTGTATGCGCATGATCCTACTTTTGCTATTCCTTATCCCAAATGTTTGACACATACATCTTGGGAACAATATTACATCAAGAATGATTATCTTATGAGAGCTAAAAAAACTATGTATCCCCGAGTCTTCTCTTTGTTTTTTAATTTTGCAAGAAGCTCATGGAGGAGGACTTATGGGTCATTTTGGACGTGACAAGACATTTGCCACGCTCTCCAAGAACTACTTTTGGCCAAGATGTTTTGCGACGTCTCATGCTTCACCAACTGATGCTCTACATGTCGCAAAGCTAATTCTAAAGCTCAATCCCATGGTCTCTATATGCCACTTCCTATTCTATATCACCCATGCGAAGATATTAGTATGGACTTTGTGCTTGGTTTGCCCAGAACTCAAAATGGAAAGGATTCCATGTTTGTTGTTGTGGACCGTTTCTCTACGATGGCACACTTTATCCCATGCAACAAGATAGACGAGGCTTCACATGTTGCCAATCTCTTTTGTAGGGAAATATTGTGTCTACATGCATGGAGTGCCCAAGACTATTGTATCAGACCGCGATGTCAAGTTCGTAAGATACTTCTGGAAGACGCTATGCGCCAAACTCGGAATCAAGCTCCTATTCTCTTCGGCATACCAACCACAAACCGACGGCCAAACGGAGGTCACGAACCGGACGGTATCTACTCTCCTACGCGTGTTGATCAAGAAGACCATCAAAGAGTGGGAGGAGTGTCTACCCATCGCCGAGTATGCCTATAACCGCGCAAGACATTCGACTACCGACAAGTCTCCTTTCGAGGTCGTCTACATCTTCGATCCGTTGTCCCCATTGGACATTCTACCGCTACCTCTACAAGGGCGCATCAACATGGACGCGAGTGCACGAGCGAGCTATCTCAAGAAGGTGCATGAAGATACAAGGGACACCATCGAGCACCAAGTACAATGCCTCGCGACCAAGATCAACATCAATAAGAATCCCATGATATTCAACGGCAGAGATCTTGTGTGGCTACACCTTCGTAAGGAATGCTTCCCCAATGAACGCAAGTCCAAGCTTCTACCTCGAGCCGATGGACCCTTCAAGGTGCTAGAGTGCTACAACAACAACACCTACAAGATCGACATCCCACGCGACAAGTACAACCCGAGAAATATCTTGAACGTCAAGGATCTCTCTCCCTACCATGGTGATGAGGTTTTTTATCCGAGGTCGGATCTTTCCCAATGGGGGGGATGATGTGGACCATTCCAAGGTCATCCCCATGGACCTACCATCGTCTCATCAAGTGCTAAGTGGACCCATGAAACGAGCATGTGCAAGAGCTCTCGAAACCGAGGTGACATCTCTCCTCTCACAATTCCTCTTTGAAACGCATGAGACATGGCTACTACCTCAAACAGAGACACTTTGTATACTCAGGTACCAAGGAGTTAGCCATGGAGAAGCTAAGTAACAAGGAAGATCGAAGGAGGAAGGCATACGCGAAGACGGAGAAGAAAACAGCCAAGTCAACACTTGCCCTGATGATCCGGACCGCCGTCCGGACGATCCGGCCCCAGCCTAGACGATCCGGACCCCGGCCCGGATGATCCGGCTAATGTGCCAGAAGACACCTCGAAGGCCTCATGCTGAAGCTGTATCATCTAGACTCCGACCCGGATCATCCGGACGGACCCGGACGTCCGGACCAGGACGCAGACATCCAAACCTCCCATAGCCTCCACGACATGTCCGGATCATCCGGACCAACATCCGAATCATCCGGACAGTGCCTGTGTGCATGGGTTTGGCAGAGGCCCATGTACCCTTTCGTCCCCCTAGCCTATTTATGCGACTCCACCTCCTCTTTTCTAGGGTTAGCATTGGTTTAGCTCATATGAGAGAAAGAGCTTTGCTCGTCCACTTGGTACCTACTCCATTGGAGTCCAAGCCCTCCATCTAGGAGAAGATCCCCCAAGTGGATTCAAGCCCTCAATCTAGGAGAAGATCCCCTAGTGGATTCAAGATCTCCTCTTGGAGAAGAACTAGCTACTTGTATCTTTCCTTTGTTGTCTTCGGATCTTGTGATCTCTTTGTGTTCATGGATCTAGCATATGTGTGATTGGATCAAGTCAATTTGAGTGTTTCCTCTTGTTTCCCCCCTTGTGTTCTTTGTGTGTTCGTCGTGTTCTTCGAGAACCCCCCTCCAAATCGTGAAAGATCGGCCCCTAGGGTTCCACCCTACATAACCTTATTTACTGGTAGTAGGTTCTCTCGTATCATTTTTCGGTCGAGTTGTACTTGCATCTTGGACTAAAGTTTCTTTCAACTGGTTAGTTATAATCTTCCCATTTCTGAAATTTCAAAGTCAAATGATTGGGGAATGCATCTCACTATCCATTAGTTCAATCAAGCTTATTCACCACCGATCTGGAAAAAAGAAACCAGTAGCTCACATTATTGGCAATTGAGTTAAGTCTTATGTGCCTGCATCACTCAAAACTTTCTAAAATGGGAAGTGATGTGTTAATTTTTGGAGAGACCGTGGTTATGTTACAAGCATATATATACATTACTGGCAATGCGAAAAACACTAATAATACCTTTTCCAGTTATTTTAGCTAAAATAATGGAGCACATGTTATTTGCAATCTGAAGCTTTCGTTGTACTTAAGTCTCTAGCAATTGGTTTATTTCTTGTGGTCTTATTCTGAGCCATCTGCCATCATGTATATTAGTTGCGACTGGGTTTTGGAGTGCCATGGCTTCCAATCTTCCTAATTACTTGTGATATGTTTTCGGCAAGAATCTTTTTACTGACAAGGAGGATGAAGACGAGGATGAAGCCAAGGAAGCGGGTATGGTCTTCTAGGTCGAGACCATGGCCCTTAGTGCAGTCGTTGCACACAGCACGACGATGCTCCCTAGTGTGGCCTAGGCCATTTCGTCTGGTGCCTCAGACGGGCTTGGGCCTTTATGGCATGCGTGAGAGAGTAGACGGCAGGGGCGCGCAACCAACGTTCTATGCACTATTGGTGGGCATGGGGCATCACTATGGCCTATAGGTGCGAGGATGGAGAGGCACATATATTTGTAAGGCCCATAGGCAAGAACCCACTCAACTACTAATTAGAGGTTTGTCTATCGTGTCTTCAATAGTGATGTGTTGATGCACATATATCCAGCTATTCACACTCTATTTTGGCGGCGACCCAATTGCGACGTCCTCGTCGACTACCCTAGCGTCAGCCGCCGCCACATCAAGTTTTGCTGCAAGGCACTAACACTGGATCTGCATCACTGTCTAGCTCCCCCTGCCTAAGTTTGTCCCAGGATAAAGTACAAGTAGAAGTAAGTTCAGCTTGTTGCGACCATGACTTGAATAACATGACAACGTGTTGATGATGGATGGCATGTGTTCCACGATGGTGGTACATGCCGCAGTATACTCAACGGATGGCAGGTTTATATATGACATATGGAGATACTGGGTGCCTGAGGGACATCAAGCTTTCCCATGTCTTCTTCCTTCAATTCAACATTGTTAAGATTTTGAAGATTTTCTGCGAGTTGAACCCGCATGACATGGATCCTTTGCAACGGACTCTTGGACTACATAAACCCTTTTGTCGATCGAGTACCTATACTGGAGCATGATCCCTGGAGTGGATCACTGCATGCTATCCTGAAACGACTGGGTAACCAACCTTATTGTCATTTCTGGCATTTGTCGATGAATCGTGGCAGGTGTAGTTCAGTCATGTGGTCTTGCCATGCTCAGCTCTGTTTATTGTGCACCAACGGCCATCAATGAGAAGGATTAATATGTTGAGTAGATATTATGATGTGCAACGCCAACCCGTTGGAGGGATTTAACGCCTCCAATTATGCATTGTATATATTTTCAGATTATTACGCATGTGTATGTCTGCGACCACCTACTTTAGCTTATTGCACATCTGATGTTTCCTATTAATAGTCACAGAATTAGTTGGTTATCCCTTGTGTATGTGTGTTGTTATTTTTTGCACACCTCTTATATCAACTTGATCTGATGCTTATCTTCTGCAATAGTCATGTCAAGTATACAGTGTTTTCAGGCTACAATTTATGTATATATGCTGCAATGTTGATCCAACTTATCAGCCCTCATTCTCCTATCGTAGAATATTTCGGTGAGAACCTGTGTCCACTTAGCATGGAGGAGCTTGAGTAAATTGAGAACCAAATAGAAATACCCCTTAAGTTGTCAAGCATATCAGGTCAAGAATAATATCAAGTTCATCAGTTTTAGATATTTTTCTGTTATACGTAACTCCTCCCATGTAAATTGGGTACATGTCTTTCTACTCGATATTAGTGCAACCTGCCATATCTCTCCCATGTAAATAGACCCTCATGTTGTCGCAAAGAGGAGCGGCACTGCCCAACCTCCCAAGTATCCGTTGTCTTGAGTTAGTTGCCCTTGAGGTCCATACCTACCATCTATTATGATTTTATCATTATTCCTTATTTGGAGCTTGAGGTCTAGGCCAGATCTGTGCGTCTGAGGGGCTACAGAAGCTCAAATGGAAGATTCCTCGCCAGCAAGCAATTTATTGGCCAGATCGACACTAAAGCTCTTGCATGGATGTGAAGGCATGTATTTATTGAGAAGTTCAATCTTTGGAAATTGGCTGCGAGGATGTGTAAAAATAGAAAGATGCTAGAAAATTGTCCCTGGCCAATTCCGTATGTAGCTGTGAGCATTGCTAATTTCTGTCAACATGAATGATATTTGGACTCTTTATATAGCTATCTTGTGCTGAGCAAATTGTCTAATTATTGTAACACTCCTAAATAGATTGGTGTGTGTGCCATGTCATTTGGTCTCTGTTACACTAACAAAATCATTTTGTCAATGCCTGATCCATTAATACTGATTTGAGAGAAATGTGCTTCCAAAATTTTATCCTGACTGCAACATTGTAGTTGTTTTTCCGGTATGTATGATAAGCATAGGTGTCAATTTTGGAGCAGATGATAGATTGTTGGTTGTAGCGATTTAATATTTTAATGACTATTCATACAAATGATTATCTTTGGCCCCATGAGAAAGACATGAAGAAGAAAGGATTGTGAGAGAGGGAGGGGAAGAGAAATATGACGAGAAGATGCATTTATCTACCACATCACAAGTATGAAATATCATCACATGTCAATTGTTTATGACTCCCATATCACATAACATTTCTCTTTATATATACATTTTATTATCATATTTCTCGTTGTACATTCATTTTTAGCCCGTGGCAACACACGGGCATTCTACTAGTTTCCCTCAGTTAAGAACTAACCAAGGTTACCAATCCAGTAGGAGAATCACACAAAACCTCCTTAGCAGCACGTGCCCACACAAAAGCACGTACTTGCACCCAACACAAACAAGGGGGCTGTCAATCCTCTCGGCGGTTAGTTGCAAGGATTAAATCTCAGAGTGGTAGGTAATAAGATAAATTGCAAAACAAAAATAAAAAATAAAATTGCAGCAAGGTATTTTTGTGTTTCTATCTCTAATCTCTAATACTTGAAAAGAACGTAGGGTTCCCATTTCACCTCTCTTTCGTCTAACCTTCCTTATATATGTACCACTCTTTCCTTCTCCTCTTTGATTTTTTCCCTCTCATCTCTGATTTTTCTCCCATCCATTCTCCCTAAAATAGAACCAATTGTCTCATGTTTTATTAACTTACCAAAAAACACATTTTGTTTGCTAAGTAATTAAATTCTTACCAAATAAGTGCTTAACAATAAAATGACAGGTATTGGCGATTGCATACAAAAACTTGCTAAGATTTTAGCGCATCAATATAATAATAGACGCGTTGTCGTGAGCTAATCTAATAGAATATTTATATTCCCATTGGAACGCACGGGTAATTGTCTAGTACATGATAAAAGTACACCCGGGGGCCATAGTTTTCACTAGAGGCTTCTCGCTCAAGCACATAACATATGGTGGGTGAACAAATTACTATTGGGCAATTGATAGAAAAACACATAGTTATGACGATATTCAAGGCAATGATCATGTATATAGGCATCACGTCCGAGACAAGTAGACCGACTCTGGCCTGCATCTACTACTATTACTCCACCCATCGATCGCTATCCAGCATGCATCTAGGGTATTAAGTCTCTACTCCTAATGTCTTAGTTGGTAGTCTCCATTCCGGGTTTATTTTCGTCCCACCACTTTCGTCCGGTTTTTTTTCATCGGTTTTTTTTCGTCCCCTTCTCGCACCCCACCTCACGCACGCACCAAAAAAAAAACCACCACGCACAAAACACCGCTCCTCTCGATCCCCTGATGCGATCTTCCTGGAACCGTCGCCTTCGCGGATCCGCCACCGCAACCATCGCCTTGTTCCCGTGCGCCGCCGTCGCACCCTCTCCCAGCGCCCGAGCATCCCCGTCGCTCCCTCTCCCAGCGCCGCCTCCGCCGCCATGGCCCCTCCCCTTGCGCCCTGAACTGCCTCGCGCACTCGTCGCCCGTTATACCACAGAGGAGGCGAAGACAGCGGCAGCGCGCCGCCTACTTCGCCGGTCGCCGCCTCGGCTGCACTCGGCGGGCGCCACGCCGTCTCCTCTCCATGGGAGTGGCGGATGGAAATATATCAACGATGGGGTGTGGTTCGTTCCTGTCAGGGTTTTTTCTTTGACGCTGCTGCTCCTGGAGCACCAACTCAAAATTTTCTCATATACTGGTGTTGCCCGAGCACGAGCACAAGGCGACATTTTTGCTGGCCATCTTGTTCAACACCTGCTGGTATGTGACCTGTTTGATGAAATGCTGTACCAACATTGTTCTTGGATTTTTTTTATTGCTGGTTGAGTTGAGACATTGCTCGTCAGCACACATGAATGAATACTTCTTTTTGGTGTTTGAAAAAAGTAGGGGAGGGGGAGGAGGCCGGCAACAGGAGAAGGCGCATGCCAGCGAGGAGGGCGAGCAGAAGGGTGCGGTGGAGGACGATCAGGGGGAGACGTACGTGCCGTCGGGATTGGTCTCCTCCTCTTTCATATCGCTTACTTTTGGAGTTCTGAAGTTAATTGTTCATAATGCTTATTTGTAATGCATTTTTTGAAATCTAATCGCTTATTCTTTGTGATGTTTTTGTTTTTTAGGTGAGCGCTCAGGCCTAGGTTTGTGTTGTTCTCGACTTGAGTATATGGGGCTCGAATTGTGATGGATATGAGGAGAGGAAAGAAGGTTTGGTATGCAACTCACAGTTCTCTCGGTATGTTTTCGGTACATGTTCGGAATATCTGCAACTAGGTGCATACAAGATGGATCTTCAAGACATGCTATCTTGTTTCGTAAGTACTGCTATTTAAGGTTAGCCTTGCAGAACTATCTTTTAATGTTCCCAGTTTATCCTAAAGTATTTTAGCCTAAATTTCCTGTCATTTAGATAGATGTGGGTTATGCTAATCTGACTGGTGTTATGGTATTGTAGCTACTGCACATGTCCCTCGATTTCCCAGTTCCATGTGTCAGGATGCTAATATGGGTGTTACTATATTGCCTTCCAGTTTATCCTAAAGTATTTTAGCCTAAATTTCTTGTCATTTAGATAGATGTGGGTTATGCTAATCTGACTGGTGGGTTATGCTAATCTGACTGGTAAGTATGGTATTGTAGCTACTGTACATGTCCCTCAATTTCCCAGTTCCATGTGTCAGGATGCTAATATGGGTGTTACTATATTGCCTTCCATTTTGTAATATGTTATGTTTGCAATTTCTCAGGGCCGCCGCCGCCGCCGTCCATAGCAACGCATAGGCCGCTTGCCCAGCTCCCTCATTCCGAGCACGACACCACGCGTCGGAGCTTGTCGGGAGGCACGGAAGGACGAACAGAGTTCTACCGGTGATCCGTGTTGTCGCTGACAGTGTCATAGGATCTGCGGTGCACGTGGACAAGGCGATGGGGCTGCCAACCTACCTCCTCTTCACCACAGCGCGTGTGGATTCTTGGGCTACCTCAACTTGGATCAACTTTTTCAAGAGGGGATGCTTGCCATTCAGAGGTAAATGGTGCTCTTCAATTTTGTTGTTGTTTGATTTGGCTTGCAGTTTCTACAAATGATGTGAGGCTTGGCTTTGGGTAGTACATCATCTGCTCCAGTGTCTAATTGCACGCATAACAATCACTTGATTTATGCGCTTCAACCTTCAAATAGTTTGTAATTTATAGAATTCACTATGGCACTTGTTCATTCATGTATATGTGGCAGGATCTGATGGAGAAGATAAAGACAACTAATACGCTGAAAATGATTTTACATCCTGGTTCGAAAAGTAAAAGGGAAATCTTCGAGTAAAGGTATGTTCTACTGCAAAGGAACTTCCCGAGGGATCCCATTGAAATTGAAAGTATGTTTCTTTTTTTATTCCTAGATTTTGAGCATCTTGAAGGTTCATCACTTGATTTTCACTACTACATCATGTTTTATGTAACTCCACACCACCAGAGTCTGGTAATGCAATTCCACCTCCCTTTCTTTGTTCTGAGTCAATGTTAATCATCCGACCGGAGTTGGTCAATGCTAGAGGATTTGGCTTGGTGGTGGCATTGCATATAGCAGCTTGTGGAATGGTAATGTTGCTGCCGTAGCCTTGATTGCTTTGTAGTTTCATCCTAGGAAGCATTTAGGCTGTTATGAACCTGGATGTTTCACTTTAGGTTGGTTAATTCAACTTCTTGATGTCAGTGACGTATTGTTTTTCTTTAACCTGCTAGGAGTCTTGGGTACTGTCATGGTGATGATGTCAAACAACCTTCATCGACAGGTACAAATAGTTTAGGTTGTGTTTTGCCTTGTGTTATCCCGTCTCTATTTTTTTATTCATGTACCTTTGTATAGTTGTATCCCCTTTTAAACAGTAGAGATTTATTGGCCAAGAGAAAATCTTGTTACATTTGAGGCTAATATCTTGCTAATTTCAGTTATGTTATTGTGAAACCAAGACCTTGGAAAATACCGGTTAGTGATCCTAACAAGTATTTGTGTGCAGTATACTAAGATTGTTATGTCTTGCTTTAAATCTTCCTGTATATAAGAAAATTTAAAGTAGCACCGGAACTTCTTAAACTAACCAGCCAACAAATATATCAGCATATTCACGGTTAAGACAACTCACAAATAGAAATATTTTGCTGGCAATATCTACCTAATACGACTGAAGATAAATGTTCTTGATGTGTGCCGCTTGGATAAGAGATTTGATGATGCTAATTGAGAACTTTACCTGACCAATAATCCGCGACATTGTGATGGTTGCATAGATTAGAAAATGAATGGACAATGTATTTTTTTGCCATCTTAATGTTAAATAATTACCCTGTACCTTAGTACCTATAGATAATATTTTTGTATAGCAAAGGTGATGGCTAGATCATAAAATTGGCGGATTTGCATGCCTGATATGAAAGTACAATTCGTACTCATAGTGAGATTTTTTATCGCTCAATATATCAGATGCTTCATTCTTGGGTGTTCATTGTATATCTTATTACGATGAAGACATACTTCCCATTGTGTTATCCTGCCAATGAATGTATTCAATTTATAGTGTAGTGGCTAATTTCATGAACTAAATAGGTGTTATAGAATTTTTTTTCTTTTCATTTTAATTGTGTATATGTAGTTCTGCACAACACGCCTTCTTGCTGAGTTATATCAACAGAAGCCAGTATGCTAAAATTAACAAAGCTCTTATGCGACATTTACTTATGTGATGTGGATCAATCTAAACAAGTTTTTTTGGTTAGTTTGTCTATTTTTTCAGGGATAAACTGCCTTAACCGAAGCAGCATATGTTGGAGAATGTAGATTCAGCTTTTGTTTCAGTAGCTTTGGAGGTATCCTATATGACTATGAGTGATATACTCTCCTGTCTCCTCCCTCCATTTTACTCGAGTTAACCCCTGTACGCACATCTCTACGTCTGCCTTCAGGTGCTTTTCCATTTGCTACATATAGTGTAGTTTTATGTATTTTCAAGCTCTTACTGTACCAGACTAAGTGTGGTTAAGTAAATCGCTTTTGCTCTCTCTTCGGTCTTTCTATTCCGATGTCTCAAAGGAACGGGGTGATACGTGATATACGTATACGGGTAAGGAATGCTGGTTGTCTGTGATTTTCATGGTGGTGGAAAGGAATGTGCGAAGAGACAAGCTGCAGGGACCATATGATGCAGAAGGAACGGAGACGGGCCATGCAAGGTATGTCCTCATTTCACGACCCCCTCACGCAGTGACTGCTCCCGAAACTATCCCAGCCTCACAGTGTCATCTCCTACACGCATCTCCCTGTTAGGCCACCGAAATCAATATCCACTTAATTTTCCTTCTTAATCTTATAAAAAATATTAGAAAATAAAAGTTCATGTAAAATACAAAGCACACACACAAAAGTTATTAGCGAAAACCAAGCTGCCGCTTAACCCTCCCTTCGGTCCCCCCCACCCATCCCACCCACCGACATCGGCAGGCATCACCAAGCAAAGCCCGATTGGCGGTTCTTCTAAGACTGGCGCAGGATGAGTGGTGCGAGCGGTAGCGTTGTGCTTGCGTGGGGGCGGGCGTTCAGTTGGCGGTGTTGGCTTGCTTTCGCGGTGTGGCGATGACATGGGGCATCTATCGGTGGCGCGTACACATCAGTGTCTGGTGGGGAGGTTGGTTGGAGGGATGAGAGGCTTCGATGATGGTCGAGCCACGTGTTGATGTCATGGGGTCGCCGATCGTGGGTGCATATCACACCTTCTCCTCACCTTTTCGTCGATCGAGTGCTTGGTGGCTCATATGTGACAATGTCCGGGGCTGCCGATTTGACAAAGCTGGGGCCTTTGGATGATATCGGGGTTGTTTGGAGGCAAGGTGGCGGCCTTGGCGGTGAGGGAGGCGGTGTTCATGAGTAGAGCGCACGTCTCGGGTGCGGGCTGCCTGCCATGGCCACGCGAGTGGCATGGTCGTTCGTGTATGTCGTAGAATGGCCTTGGTGCTGCTGGTGCTTTGGCGTCTAGCAGTACTTGCTTCGGCAGAGGTGTGTGAGTGTCGATATGCATAAGTTGCATGATTTTTGCCAGGTCGACTTGTTGCGTCCGCGGGTGTCGTTACCTCCTTGAAGGTTCCTTCGTGGTCGCTCCATGTTCTTCGTGTTGCTCCTTGTGAAAATTAGATCCTCGGGATCAAGCGGTGGCGACACTCCAGTGGCATATCCTTCTTATAGGCACCAGTTTAGAGTACATGCTTCGTCGGCGTGCGGTTTCACCTCTTCGCGGTTCCTAGCTCATGGTGGAGGTCTCGGTGCAGTCGAAACGATTGGTCCATCTGTAGTGTGCTCGGTGGTTGATTGATGGGTGTTGTTGTTCCTAGCCACCCTTGTTTTCTTCCTTGTGTTTGTGTTGTGTATGTGGTGGTGACGTGTTGTATGTGGTTGCGTGTATATTAGTCGTTGCTGCAGGATAAGTTTCTTTTTCAGTAAATTCTTTAGTTGGCCCGTAGCAACGCACGGGCACTCTACTAGTATAAAACAGAGTAACGCCTTAAGCAAGATGACATGATGTAGACAAAGTAAACCCAATCAATATGAATAAACCCTGTCGTTTATCCTTAATGGCAACAATGCAAATACATGTCTTGTCCCCTACTTTGTCACTGGGATAGAGCACCGCAAGATTGAACCCATCACAATGCACCTCTCCCATTGCAAGATAAATCAGTCTAGTTGGCCAAACCAATGGATAGATCAGAGAGAAATACAAAGCTATAACAATCATGCATAATAAAGTTCAGAAAATACTCAATTAATATTCATGAATAATTTGATCATAAACCCTCAATTCATCGGATCCCAAAAATACACCGCAAAAGAAGATTACATCGAATAGAACTCCAAGAACATTGAGGAGAACATTGTATTGAAGATCAAAGAGAGAGAGAGAAGAAGCCATCTAGCTACTAGCTATGGACCTGTAGGTCTCTGGTGAACTACT
Source organism: Aegilops tauschii subsp. strangulata (assembly GCF_002575655.3). Lineage (NCBI taxonomy): Eukaryota > Viridiplantae > Streptophyta > Magnoliopsida > Poales > Poaceae > Aegilops > Aegilops tauschii. The sequence continues at coordinate 266,861,032 of NC_053041.3, forward strand.
CATGCATAATTGGAAGGCGGCAAGGATAATGTAGAAGCCCCCCGTGATCTATTTCCCCTCATGCAGAGTACCGGAAAAGGCCTCCAGATGGGATCGCGAAAGAATAGAAACTTGTGGCGGCGGAAAAGTGGTTGGGGTGGCTCTGCGTTGGTTTCTCGATTTTAGAGAATTTATAGAGGTGAAATTAGGTCAGACAGAGCCCCGTGGGGCCCACAAGGTAACAAGGCGTGCCAACCCCCCTGGGCGCGCTCTGTTTCCTTTCCGTCTCCTCGATTGCCATCTGGTCTCCCCTGAAGCTTCTAGGGTCTCTCTTGTCCAGAAGAAAATCGTCAAAAAGTTTCATAGCGTTTGGACCCTGTTTGGTACCGATTTCCTAGGAAACCAAAAACAGACAAAAAAACAACTGGCACTAGGAACTCGGATGATACGTTAGTCCCAGAAATTGATATAAAATAGCATATAATTGCATATAAAACATCCAAGATTGATACTATAATGGAATGGAATAATAAAAAATTATAGATATGCTGGAGACGTATCAAGCATCCCCAAACTTAATTCATGCCCATCCTCGAGTAGGTAAATGATAAAAATAGAATTTTTGATGTGGAATGGTACCTAACATGTTTATCATGTAATCTTTATTTTATTGTATGAATATTTGGATCCAAAAGATTCAAAGCAATAATCTATAATTTGACATAAAGACATCAGTACTCAGGCATACCAACAAACAATCATGGCTTTCAAAATAAAAATGCTAAAGAACACCATTCCTACAAAATCATATAGCCTTGTCATGCTCCATCTTCTTAACTCAAAATATAAATCATGCACAACCCCGATGTCAGCCAAGCAATTGGTTCATACTTTTTAATGCGCTTCAGCTTTTTCAACCCCCACACAATACATGAGCGTAAGCCATGGACATAGCACTATGGATGGAATCGAATGCGGTGGTGGAGATTAATAAGGGGAAGACAAAAAAGGAAGATAGCTAGTCTCACATCGACGCGGCTAATCAACGGGCTATGGAGATGCCCATAAATTGATGTCAATGAGAGGAGTAGGGATTGCCATGCAACAGATGCACTAAGAGCTATAAATGTATGAAAGCTCAAACCGAAAACAAAGTGGGTGTGCATCCAACTTGCTTGCTCATGAAGACCTTCATATGTATCTAACATATCTATAATTTATGAAGTATTCATGCCATGTTTACAACAATTTTATATGGTTTTGGTGCACTTTTATATGAATTTTATGGATTAACATATTAACCTAGTGCCCAATGCCAATTGTTGTTTTCTACTTTTTTTGTTTTCCAGAAAATCCATACCAAACGAACTCCAAACGTGATGAGACTTTTTGACGATTTTTGGAACATAAGAGACCCCCGAAACTTCGTGGGAGGATTAGAAGACCCATGAGGAGGTGACAAGGCAACCCGACACGCCCATGGGGGTGGCCACACAGGGATACCTTATGGGCCCCTCGTAACTCCATTTTGCGTGATTCCAACTCTGAAAATTCTTATAAATAGGGAACCCCCAAAAAATAAACCTATAACTTCAACTCCACCACCGCAAGCCTCTGTTCTGAAGAGATCCCATCTGGAGGCCTTTTCCGACACCCTGCCGGAGGGGGAAATCATCACCGGAGGCCACTTCGTCATCCCGGTGGTCTCCATGAGGAGGAGGGAGTAGTTCACCCTCTGAGGTGAGGGTATGTACCAGTAGCTATGTGTTTGATCTCTCTCTCTCTCTCTCTCTCTCGTGTTATTGGTCCGGCACGATCTTGATGTAACCATGGGCTTTGTTAATATAGTCGGATCATATGGTGTTTCCCCTCTCTCTATCTTGTTGGGATGAATTGAGTCTTTCCCTTTGAGGTTTCACTATTATCGGATTGAATATTTTGTATTTGAGAACACTTGATGTATGTCTTGCATTTGGATACCCGTGGTAACAATGAGGTGTTCTATTGTATATGTTTTGGCAATCAACTTGCGGATTCCCATGGTGAAATTGGGGTAATCTTGGCATAGAGGTTAATGCACTTTTGCTTCCTACTTTCTTCGATAAAAACTTTGGGGTACTCCTTGAAGTTCTTTGTGTTGGATTGAATATTATGAATCTAAAGTTGTTTGATGCATATCGTATAATTGGCTCACGGATACTTGTGGTGACATTGGAGTATCTAGGTGACATTAGAGATGATTGGTGCGTATCATATGATGTTATTTTAGTATGAACTCTAAGCTGTTTGTGACACTTATAGGAATAGCTCAATAGATTGATTGGGAAGGATAAATTTGAGGTAGTTTACTACCTACAACAATTTCTTCTTATGTTCTCTGCTATTGATAAGAACTTTGGAGTGATTCTTTGTCGCACACTGAGGGATGGTTAGATGATTCAATTATGTTAGCATTGTTGAGAGATTGCACTAGTGAAAGTATGAACCCTAGGCCTTGTTTTCAAGCATTGGTATGCCGATTTTTCTCCATTTTATCACTCGCTACCTTGCCATTTTTATATTTTCAGATTACAAGAACTTATATCTACTAACCATACTACACCTGTATCACCATCTCTTCGCCGAACTAGTGCACCTATACAATTTACCATTGTATTTGGTGTGTTGGGAACACAAGAGATTTCTTGTATTTGATTGCAGGGTTGTTTGAGATAGACCATCTTCATCCTACGCCTCCCACATATTGATAAACCTTAGTTCACCCACTCGAGGGAAATTTGCTGCTGTTCTACAAAACTCTGCGCTTGGAGGCCCAACACGAGTCTAAAAGAATAAGTTGTGTAGTAGACATCAACTCTGTGCTTGAAGGTATATCTTTAGATCTTGCAATTGAATACTTTAGTTTCTTGTTTTATCACTAGTTTGGTTTATAAAAGAAAAAGTACAAAAAATGGAACTGAGGTTGCCTCAGATGCTTTATCTTTATAATGTCTTTCTTCAAAATCATGGATCGGAAAATTGTGCCAAAGTGTTGGAAGAAGAATTCAATAAAATGTTCGGCATAAAATCTTTGAATGATAAGCATGATTGCAATGTTGTTAGTATGAATTCTGTGAATATCCAAAATACTAATGATGATTGCACTAGTCATGATAAAAGGTTTCTTATAAGCATGTCAATTTTTGTGGTGTGCATAAGTTTGTGAAGACATGCCTTATAGGGATGATAGATTTTGTAAGAAGCATAAACATGATAAAACCAATTGGTTGCTTGAAGTAATAGAATCATGAATTTTCTACAAAATTATGCTCTCTTCATCCTATTACTTGTGAACTTTGCAATAGGGTTGGTCATCTTAATTTCAAATGCATACTTCTTCATGATCAAATCGTGGCCAAATATTGTAACAACTCGATCACCCTTGGACTTTATGGTGAACTTTGTTTATTTTTGAGAGGTCATGACTTTATTTAGTAATGATTCCACTATCTTGGAAGACGTTTCAATTGACTATGATGAGAACAAAGTTGCTACTTATGATGATTATTGTGATGATACTTATGTTATGAAAAGTAGGTGATGATCATTCTTATAAAACTTGTCATAATTATGAATACTATTTTACTGAACATTACTATTTTAATGTGGAAACAATTTATAGTATTCGAGTTTCATATGATACTCCCACTATTACGAATAAGAAGAGAATTGCTTATGAGAAGAGTAATAAAAATTCTATGCTTGTGGATCATGAAAGAGATGCTTAATGTGATAGTTATATTGTTGAATTAATTCATGATGCTACTGAAAATTACTATGAGAGAGGAACATATACTTGTAGGTATTGCGATAATATCAAGTTTCCTCTCTATGTGTTGAAAATCTTGAAGTTTTGCTTGTTTTGCCTTCCTATGCTAGTTGATTCTTGTTCCCATGAGTTGTTTGCTCACAAAATCCCTATGCATAGAAAGAGTGTTAGGCTTAAACGTGCTTTCCATGTGATTCATGGTGCTCTCTTTGTGTTTCAATTCTTTACTTTTATGTGAGCATCATTGAAATCATCATGCCTAGCTAAAGGCATTAAAGAAAAGCGCTTGTTGGGAGACAACCCAATATCTCTACTTACTGTTTTTGTGTGTTCCCCTGATTAATCTACTGCAGAAATCATGTTTTATAGCTTTTGTTTAAATAAAGTGCCAAGTAAAGCCTTTGGGATGATTTGGATGATAGTTGAATTGATTATGTGCAAAAATAGAAACTTTTGCGCCTAGTGCTAGAATTACAATAATTCACTGGGATACGATTCTGAAATTTTTATAGATGACTGTTATACAAATTATTTCCTACGATTTCCTAGTGATTCAGAATTTTTGGAGTTAAGGAAGTATGGTGTTTGTTCAGATCATTATAGACTGTTCTGTTTTTGACAGATTCTGTTTTCGATGCATAGTTTGCTTGTTTTGTAGTTTCCATGACTTATATAGGTCAAAATAAGTTGTAGAAATGATAGGGTACAGTAGGAATTATGTGAGAAAAATTATGAATCTTGTCTTGACAGTACCAAAGTGAATGATTTGCTCTTTATCATACTAACCTATCTCACGAAGTTTCGTGAAGTTTTATGTGATTGAAATTTTCGAGTTTTGGGTGAGATATCGATATGAGGAGAATAAGGAGTGGCAAGACCCTAAGATTTGGGATGCCCAAGGCACCCCCAGGTAATATTCAAGGAAGAATCAAGCTTCTAAGCTTGGGGATGCCCCGGAAGGCATCCCCTCTTTCGTCTTCAACATTATCGGTAACCTCACTTGGAGCTATATTTTTATTTGTCACATGATATTAGTTTTGCTTGGATAGTCATTTTATTTTATTAGGATTTGCTTGATGTTTTTTATAATAATATTTTGTATCCTTTATTTCAATAAAAGTGTCAAGTATAGCCTTTACCATGCTTAGTTTGCATGTTCATGAGTTGCTGTTTCAAAACAGAAAGTTTTCTTTGTTGACTGAATTCTTCTGGATAGTCAAAACATGATAAAATCTTGAAATTTTTACTCAGTAAGCACCGGTACGCGTCGGTGCTATACAAACGGTTTTTAACCCCTTTCCGCGACGGCATTTGGAACCGTCGCCTAGTGAGTGTGGGCGATAGGGGGTTCCTTCCCACACGACCCAGAAAGCGTCGGGGATATGCCCTCCTAGCACACACGCTCGGCAAAATGAGGCCGTGTGCGACCGGCGAGCGCTCAAATACGGAAATACATAGAGTAGAGCTAAAAAATACAATTATACAGGCGAAATTGTTTCCGGTCGCAAGTACATCCCACACAGTCAGTCCCCACTAAACGTTTCCGTTCGTATGTACATCCCACACAGTCGCTCCAAGGAAAACGTTTCCGTTCACTGGTACATCACACACAATTTTTCCCGTTAAATCATTTGCGTTATTGAACGCATCACACACGGTGCGTAGAAGAAACTGTGTGGCAAAGGCTGTCCATCACACACCATTTTTATGTGGTAAACGTTTGCGCAAGGTGGACTAATGCAAACAGTTTTCAAGAGAAAGTCGTGTGTGATTGTTCATTGATCCAACACGGTTTATTCCTAGAAACTGTGTGCATTGCCTGAGGCCATCGCCCACAGTATTTTTTCAATAACTGTTTGCAATAGCAAAACCCAATTAGCAGGCTAATGCTCCACTAGCAGGCTAATTGCCCTATTATTAATAATCCATTTATTAATCTAATTGACATTGATATTAAGCACATAATATATTTCATTTCCATATTAAGGAAGCATAATTTCATAATTGAAATACATCAGAGTACAACATGATATAGCTTCAGCACTCAGCTACCCCATTACACAACTGCACCAGCACCAAGTTTCACATGCAACATGTAGAACCTTTCGAAATTACCATCGTAGACGGTATATAGACAGATGCATTTCATTTGGAAAACTGCTGAAGCGGAAGGCGAATATTGAGCCTTCATTCATGTTGAAGGTCTTTGCAACTTTAGGCCAGTGCCTGTGGATGATTGACTGTCCGTCCTTCGTCCTCTTCAGGAACACTTCAATATTGAACCATGGGTGTCGTATGAAAACCTTCCTCGCCTCCTGACCATAGAGGTGGTTTGAGAGGTAATCATCAGTGAACTGCTTTGGAAAGTCCTGAAAACAAGGATGTGCATAAATATCTTCTCTATATTGGAAATGGGGCAAAGGAATTAAAAAAGGCAAGGTATAATAGTTAGTACCATCTTGTAGTGAACTGATGTCTTCTTCATTGTGCAGACAAAGATCTTGTTGTTTTTTGTCGCTAATTTCTTTATCCTAACAATCTTTCCGAGTTTCTTGATTTGATTGATATTCATGGACAACTCATTTCCCCATATGCAAAAAGGGTCGAATAGTGGGTCAAAACCTCTGACAGCACGACCTACATGTGCAAGACCAAATTGTTAAAAACCTAAATATTAGAATGGTTCCTGCAATTGCACAATAATGTGCTATTAGACAACGGACTATGCACGTGCTAACCTCGATTGTAAACCTGAGTGCTTCCCATTGTTTCCCTGCAACACATATAAGGTAGTTAGTCATTAGGTTAAGTAAGGGTTCGCATGCTATCAGTAAAATATGTTGATGAAAAATAAGCACATTGCAGATTCATCAGATTAATTCAAGCCACATGGAAAACCCATTTATCCAAACCAAGCATGATTAAGAACTAGAAAATATAGCACTTGTATATGTTTCTCATGTATTAAGTGCAGCCAAATTCGATTTATTTCTCACATGGTATACAATAACAGAATGCAACCACAACAATTGGACATTGCATTGCAGAATTGAACCATGCAGTTAAGTAAACACCACAACAAATGAACAAAATATTAACTGAGCACCACATTGCACAATATAACATACTCCTAATAGAAGATCAGACAGTTAACCAAACCAAGCATGCTTAACAACTTGGAAATATAGCAACTGTATTTGTTTCTCATGTATTTACTATAGCCAAATTCAATTTATTCCTCACATGGTATACAATAACAGAATGCACCCACAACTATTGAACATCGCATTGCAGAATTGAACCAAATGATTAACTAAACACCACAACACAAATGAACCAAACGTTAACTGAGCACCACATTGCACAATGTATAACCAAACCAAGCATGCTTGACAACTTGGAAATATAGCAATTGTATTCGTTTATCATGTATTTTGTAAAGATAAATTCGATTTATTTCTCACATGGAAGACAATACAAAATTGCAGCCCTGAAGAATTGAACATCACATTTGCAGAATTGAACAAAACATTTAATTGAAGACGACAACTAATTAATAAAAAAGTTAATAAGTGAGCACCACACCGCACAACATATAGAACATATACACTAGAGCAACAGATTGCACGATAAAATTAGATAGCACAATTCACTAGAATTTGTGAAGGAAAGGCAGGAGCAGCACACGCAATGGGTAAACCGAGCATGCTTAACCGGCATAGCTAGCAAATGGCAAGGTGCTCCTCCAAGATCTGGGGGTCGGCGCGAATGGCAGCCATCGCGACCTCATCCGTGCACCCGACCGCGATTTGCTTCTCCGCTGCCAAATGCTCCTTGAGATCCTGGCTAAACTGCGTGCACCATGGCTTAGGGAGGCGCTTATTTGGTGGAGGGGTCGGTGATTTGGGTGGAAGGTGTCGCGCTCGCGCCAGCGATCGGGGCATGTGGGATGTGGAAGGAGGAGGAGGATGGGGGTCGGGTGTGGATTACCTGCCTGGATAGACGAGGCCGATCAGCATGAAGGAGGGTCGCCGGCAAGGAGACGGCGCTGCAAGCAAGGAGTGAAGGTTTCAGCTTGGAAAGGAAGGCGAAAATAGGGGAAATGTGGATTTTGGTTAGGGGCGGGGAGGTAGATATTTCCGCAGAAGCCGAAAATTTGGAATCGCTTCAGCGAAAAAACTGGTGCGCAAAGTGTCATCAGACACGGTCCCTTATTCAGAACTGTGTACGATATGTGAACATCAAAAACGATTCAGATAGCTTAACCCGTGTGTGATGAGTTTGAACGTCAAAAATTTTGGTTCGAATTTCCATGGTTACAGTGGTCATCCACGTCATTGCATAATTAGGGTACACAAAGGAGACTACAACACACCCACACTTCTTAATCGAGCAAGTTCAGCAATTAAACAGAGCTAGCTGACCTAAACATTACTCTAACAAATTAAAGACTGATGCTCTTAATTAAACAAAACAAAGAGTACTAGTACTATGTCTGGTGCTCGTCAATCTCCTCCGCCGCCTCCATGTCCAGCTCGCGCCCGACGGTCTCCTGGGGAAGGGGCTCCATGCCATCCATCGCACCATACTCGGCAAGCATCTCGCCATCCGTGTCCGCCATCTCTTTGGAAAAGGCCGCCACGAGCTGTGCGTGGGAGGCCGCGATCTGGGCTTGGGCGGGCTCCGTTGTCACAAGGCATGCGGCGGAGGAACGGACGGCTGCTCGAACGCTCTCGGCGATTGCCAACTCTTCGGTCGTGGGTTGCCGACCGTTGTCGGAGAAGCTTCGTTCAATTTTTGCGGTGACCGCCACGAGCTTGGCATGGGCGGCCTCCATTAGGGCTAAGGCCGCCGCTGCGGAACGTACAGCTGCTGTGCCGCTCTCGCCAGTTGCTATCCCCGAGGCAGATGTTGCTGCTGCCACCTGAGAAGCAACAGCGGCCGTTTGGGCTGCCTTGGCCGCCCGGTCGCAGATTGTGGCCGCACTCATGCACCTTGTTAGCACGTGCATGGCGGCTGCGGCCGCGCTCTCGCCGGAGTGGGCCATCGAATTTTCCCTCACGACACGGGTCCACGTGCCCATCTTTCACCGGCGATGATTGAACAGTGAAATGATATTCGTGGAGCGAGCTAGTGTGCTTGAGACGCCGGCTGTGGACTGTAGCCGACGCACCTTCTCGCGTAAGCCATAGGCGTACTATATATACACCGATGATGCTCCAGTATATTTTGTGCTGCATCTCACATGGTTGGTGATAATAAACTGTGTGCGATCTACTTGATTTTTCATCTTGATTTGAATTACATAATGGGGTCACAGCGGCAATGGACGGTGTTTGAATTGCTAGACCTTTTATCTGCAGTGAACATGCAACTATATGTGTGTCGTAAAAGAATTGGAATTATTCAGGGTTTGTTTGAACATTTTATGCATTAAATTGGTTTTCTAGTCATTTCACGTGCACAATTCAAAATTAAACTACATGCAGATGCTTCGGTGCACAAACATGGGTTGTAAAATCATATATGTGTCCATGGGTTTATGCTTATGTCCCATGCAAGAAATGGGGACGAAATTCGATGCCACGGCACCATGGCTCTCCGGAAAACGTCGACGTACTTGTGTTTGTAATTCTAGTAAATCCAAAATTCGTCCGAAATTCATGAAACTTGGCATGCTATCATGTAGCGGCATCAACATGCCGCGGTACATTTTTTTCCCATTTGGGGCAGGTTTGGGTATAAGCTTCTCATAAACCAGAGCTTCTGACAACAAGTGTGATGGTTTCGGTAGGGAACGTTTCACCTTTCTGGATGAAACGCTATCCGTTGCCTCTTCTCGATTTCAATTTTTTTCCTAGTGTCAACATAGAACAACAGGAGTGTTGTGTCAATTTTTGGGATTTTTCGGGGTTCGCTTGGACATTTTTATACATTAACTGAGTTTTCTATGCATTCATGTGCATAATTCAAATTTGAACTATAGGCACATGCTCTAATGGATATAAATTAGTTGAAAATTCAAATCTGTGTCCTTGGTTGCCTGCTTAGGTCCCATGCAAGAAATGGGAATGAATGTCAAACACCCTGCCACTGTTACTCGGTTACAAACATTGAGATATCTGGTTTTTAAATTCTAGTAAATCCAAAACTCGTCTGAAATTCATGAAACTTGGCATGATATCATGGAGCGGCATCAACATGCTATGGTAAAATTTTTGTGCCATTTTGGGCAGGTTTGGTATATGCTTCTCACAAACCAGAGCTTCTCACAACAAGCATGATGGTTTCGGAAGGGAACGTCCCACCTTTGGGGACGAAACGATATCCATTGCCTCTTATTCCTTTCAAAATTTTCTCGTGTCAACATAGAACAACAGGAGTGTTGTGTCAATTTTTAGGATTCTTGGGGTTTGTTTGGACATTTTTATGCATTAACTGAGTTTCCAATGCATTTATGTGCATAATTCAAATTTGAACTACATGCACATGCTCCAGTGCATATAAATTGGTTGAAAAATCAAATCTGTGTCCTTGGGTGCATGCTTAGGTCCCATGCAAGAAATGGTAATGAATTTCAAACACCAGGGCACCGTTGATTGCCGGCAAAACATTGAGATGCCTGGTTTTTAAATTCTAGTAAATCCAAAACTCGTCTGAAATTCATGAAACTTGGCATGCTATCATGGAGCGGCATCAACATGCCGTGGTAAATTTTTTTGTCCCATTTGGGGCAGGTTTGGGTATATGCTTCTCATAAACCAGAGCTTCTCACAACAAGCATGATGGTTTCAGTAGGGAACGTCCCACCTTTGGGGGCGAAACGATATCCATTGCCTTTTATTGCTTTCAATTTTTTCTCATGTCAACATACAACAACATGAGTGTTGTGTCAATTTTTGTGATTTTTCGGGGTTCGTTTGGACATTTTTATGCATTAGCTAAGTTTTCAATGCATTTATGTGCATAATTCAAATTTGAACTACATGCACATGCTCCAGTGCATATAAATTGGTTGAAAAATCAAATCTGTGTCCTTGGGTGCATGCTTAGGTCCCATGCAAGAAATGGTAATGAATTTCAAACACCAGGGCAGCGTTGATTGCCGGCAAAACATTGAGATACCTGGTTTTTAAATTCTAGTAAATCCAAAACTCGTCTGAAATTCATGAAACTTGGCATGCTATCATGGAGCGGCATCAACATGCCGTGGTAAATTTTTTGTCCTATTTGGGGCAGGTTTGGGTATATGCTTCTCACAAACCAGAGCTTCTCACAACAAGCATGATGGTTTTGGTAGGGAACGTCCCACCTTTCGGGACGAAACGATATCCATTGCCTCTTATTGCTTTCAGTTTTTTTCTCATGTCAACATAAACAACAGGAGTGTTGTGTCAATTTTTGTGATTTTCCGGGGTTCGTTTGGACATTTTTATGCATTAACTGTGTTTTCAATGCATTTATGTGCATAATTCAAATTTGAACTACATGCACATGCTCCAGTGGATATAAATTGGTTTAAAATCAAATCTGTGTCCTTGGGTGCATGCTTAGGTCCCATGCAAGAAATGCAAATGAATTTCAAACACCAGAGCACCGTTGATTGCTGACAAAATGTTGAGATACTTTATTTTTAAATTCTAGTAAATCCAAAACTCGTCTGAAATTCATGAAACTTGGCATGCTATCATGGAATGGCACCCGACATGCCGTGGTATTTTTTGTGTCCATTCTGAGAGAAGGCGCACTCGAATAATGACAGCCAATAAAGGCATTTTAAAAAAATAGCTGCCACTTTAATATCTCAAACGTTTGTATAATTCAAACCGTGTGCGTTCTGTTAACCATTCATGTGACGCCACATGTCTTGGTTTTAATGGCTGTAGGAGGTGCCGTGCGGACAACTGCTTGACCTTGACTGAACGGGATGCGTGTGAGCGCAGTCCGGTGCACAGGCTGGCCGAGAGGCGTGCAAGCTGTCCTCGAATGCGCAGGCTCACCGGGAAGCGTGCGAGCTATACACTGCACAGGCTCATTAGGAAGCGAGCCCTTTGACTTCCATGGCCGCCCGCCTTCCTCTCCGTGCGTGCCCCGCCCTCAGCGGCATGGGACACTGCAGTCGAACGCTACCTCTCAGCGCCGCCAGCTGCCGTCCTCCCGCGCCCCGCCCGTCGATGCCGGGACGACATGATGCAAAGTGAGAGCAGGATTTGTGCATCTCTTCAATGCAAACGGTTCTTTTGGATGACCCATGTGCAACCACGTACAGACAATTTGGTAAGATTTGCATCTGTCATATTGGGTATGTTGCCATTTGTCAAACTGGAAAGATTGACATTTGTTGATCTAGTAACATTGCCATTTGTCAACCTTGTAACACTGTGATTTGTCAAAATATGAAGCTAAAAATTCAGTAATTAAGCATAGATTTCATTCATAGATTAAGCAGTCATTCTTAATTTATACAAACAGTTCAACTCGATAGCTGAACCGACCAAACTTTTCCCCAATTGTTGCCAACCACGTACTGAAATAGCTAGTTCAACTATATATACTAGCTAATTTTAAGTATGTTGTACAGTTCCACCACATCTATAGTCAGATGAACTGAACAAAATAGCCCCTAAATACTACTACTACTACTGCGGAGGGGATTTGTACTACTTCCGGCTGCCTCTCCTCTGCCGAGCGCGCTCAGTAAGAGGCGGAGGAGGAGGAGGAGCCTATCGACTAGCTGGGCAACCGCAATACGGTGCCTGCCGCTATTGCAGCTTCAGCGACGCTCACCTCGAACGCCCTCCGCCGCTCCAGACGACCCCTCTCGAAGCGGTGGTTCTCCTCATAGATCTCCTGATTCCTCGCCTCTGAGGTGGCATGTGCCGCGGCCACGGCGGCAGTAAGGCTCTTTGCGTGCTCGACGAGGTGCTCCTCGTCCTCCTGCAGGAACTCGGTGTAGCGCGTAAGGTCGTTGACGCACGTGCGGGCATCCACCTCCGCCTCCCACCTTCGGGCAGCGGTGTCGGAGCGGGTGATGACCCCGGCGGTCGACGGTGGGCTGGCGGCCATGGCGGCCGACGATGGGGTTGCGGCCACGACCACCACCTCCCGCCTTCGGGCCACGGTGGCGGAGCGGGTGATGGCCACGGTGGCCGGCAGTGGGGTAATGCCTAGGTTACAGCTTTTTCTCACTTTCTCTCTATCTATTTCCTCTCAAATGTTTTTTACCTTTCTTTTTTGAAGACACAATTGTTTTTTATGCCTTTTTAGAATTATTTTTTTATACCTAGGAGCACGTGTAGAGACGGGCTCTTGCAGAGCCCACTCCTTGACTTTGTCAATGCCTCTCTCCTCCACATAAGGAGTACTACTTGCTATGCATGCATGCGGCGGGCAGCTGGCGTCTTGAGGGGCCAGGGCGGTGAGAGCGGGCTCCGGAAGCGGTCCAAACTCCAGCATGGCCCACCTCACATTATCACCATATATTTCTTGGAGTCCGTGCGCGGCGGGCGGGCGATCTCTTCTCCCTCCCCCGTTTCTCTCTTCTCAGCCGACGCCCGCCGAGCGATTAGATTTCGGCTATCGACGGTTTATTCAAGTACGGCCCCACATGTCAGTGAAATTGCAAGACAATGCGTGTCCCCTCTGGTGAGCGGCGTGCGAGCCGGACTGTCGGGGTTGCGACGCGTACGAGTCGTAAGTGTGCTGCCTTTTCCTTTAGAACTTGCAAAGCATAACATTTTCACGCGATCGATCGATAGAAATCCAGAACAAAATGACGAGGGCGGTGCTTTCCCGCTCGTTAGGCGGGCTAGTTCGAGTGATATGACGTGCTACAGTGCCGTCCACTTGCTCCATTTTTATGTAAGCAAGAGTTTACACTCTTACGCGGGAGGAGTGCGAAACACCGCGGATCTGATTTTGATCGAGGGATAACTGTTCCCTGCCAAATAATGGAGGATTGTTTGCGATTATAGCATGATAGTTAGGGCATCTCCAGCGCTGGCCCACAAATTTACACCGGCATCTGTCCGAGGACACTGATGGATGCCATCCGATGCTTCCCGCATACCTTTCGACAACTATATGAACTAACCAGACGAAATTCGTGCAAACAAAGCAAATTTCAAATTAACCGGATGAAATTCATTACATTTCGAAAACTTTTCCTACAAACTGGATGAAATTCATTACATATTTCGCACAAACCGTACTAAAACCTACTGTAAACCTAATCTAAACGATCGCCGACGCCCGACCACCATGTCCGGCCATGAACCCGAGAAAGCCGGCCATTGCCTTTGCCTCCTCCTCATCCGCCTCGATAACCTCCTCCTCCGGAGCACAAGGTTCTGAAGATTTCCGTCTTCACGTCACCGTCAAGTGGCTAATCGGCCGCCGATGTTTACCCCACCAAGCTTGGCGTCGACTGAGTGGAGTAGCGGTGGCCTTCCCGGGACCAGAGCAGCGGCGACCTACCGTGTACTACTCTTCCTCGCTGCCGGCTGCGCCCGCGCACGCGCGCCGGCTTCGTGGTCATGGCGGCGGAGGGCGGCAGGGGGGGTGCCGGCGATCTCCTTCGTTTGCTCCCGCGATAGTACGTCGAAGAGAGCTTTGGAGCGCGCCCGGAGCGGAGCCGCCGATGTCCCTCGTCTGCTCCTGCGACAGTACGTCCAAGAGAGCTTCGGAGCGCCAGGAGGCCATGGTTGAAGTGGTGCCGACAGAAGGAAGGGACCGCAGGAGAATAAGTGTGGGTCTTTGGCTATGGCTGGGAGCTGGGGCTCAAGTTAATATAGCGGGCGAAGGGTAATGAGCCGCGGCAGACGGATGGACAACTGGCGCCGGAGTAGGTTCGTCGGGCATGAATGTGGACGCTGCTTCAGTGACTTAACTGCAGATGCGTTTGGGTTACTGACATGTGGCCCAACGGGCATCTGGCCCGCATGTCAGTGACACACCAATTGCACCTGCAGTTAAGTCCGGTGAATGCGGCATTGACATTCTGGAGAGACGGTGACCGTTTAAGGCGGGAAGCGCGCGCTAGCGATGGAAGGGGTTTCGGTGTGCAGTGGCACTAAGATCGGTCGCTCACGATAGTACATACTCCGTACCATACTACCATAGTACCCTCTCTAGCTTAGGCTGTTTTATAGATTGTTGTTGTGATGGACGATATACATGAGCAAGGCGGTCTGAGTATGACCGTTGGTGTTGAGCGAGGTGAATACATGCTCGGCGTTCGCGTAGGCCTCCATCAAACGTCTAAACAGTAATGTCAGGCACCGCCGGGGCGCGCAGGTGATGGGCTCTTTGCGTTGCGCCATGAGCAGGACTTTGATTTAGAGGGCGACGTGCATGCATTAGCATGCTTTGACAGCGTGAGCGTGAGTGTCTGACACGAAGTATTACATTTTCATTTGGCTGACGAGGGTGCGTTGCAGCGACGAGTCCGTGGTTTGATTCCCCACATACGCATAATTTTGGTTTTTACAGTATTTCTTTCTCCATTGACAGGTAGGCCCGTGTAGATAGATAAAGAACTCGAGCTGATGAGGCGCATGCGGACTGTTTGACTGGTCAACCAGACAAATACAGAGCTATACGCTGAGCCAGTGACCGTATAATCACCATATCTCGTATACAATGATCAAAGTGAGCTATCAAGACAAGTTCGATGACCGCCAATGCATTTTACTCGGTAATAAATGACCAGGATTGAAGGGGAATCCAAATTTGCTTCGTCTTCTGTCCTTGAGCTCTTGACAAACCAATGCACTATACGGTTGTCCGGCCACTCCACCCCAGAGCTCTCACCGAGCGTCGTTTATGCCACCGCGCTGCACACTAACCGGTAAGGCAGCGATGGCATCCCGCCGCGCCGAGTTCCTCGCCGCCCATGACCGCACACAAAATGGTAGGGAAGCGATGGCATCCCGCCGTGCTGAGTTCATTGCCGCTCGCGACCTCACAACTATGTGGGAGGAATTTGAAGATGCCAAGGCCGAATGGGCGGTAGAGCAAGAGGCGGCCAAAGCCACACAGAGGGAGCGGAAAAGTCAGAAAGCACTCAAGAAAAGAGAGGCCCGCCGCCACAAGAAAGAAAAGGACGCACGCGCTGCTGCGGAGAGGTCGGCGGAGATCCAAGCACGGTGGGATGTCGCCGACAAAGCCGGGAAGGAGAATGACGGCGTCTGGCCAGCATGTGAGAAGTAGTAGTACTAGTAGTTAGTGTGTGTGTCTGTGTCTGAGTACGAGCATGTACCGATACTACTAGTTACTACTGTAGTTTTTAGAGCAAATTACCAGTACATTAGCCTAGACTAAATGGAAAAATTCCTATCCTAAGCATCAAATGGCATCTCTTTCTCTATAGGAATTGAGATGCATCTCATCTCACTTCCTATGATTTTCATATTCCTATCCTATGAACGAAAGGAGGTCCCTGTTGGAGTAACTACTGTAGCTAGCAGTACTGCTGGTACAGTAGTTTTCTTCAAGAAGCGGAATTCAACGAAGTCATGATGGTTCCTTTGTCCGAGCAACTTCAAAGTGGGAAGTGGGCATGTGATTTGACGGCTCATTAGTCATTGTTACTGCGGCGCGACGACCTGGGTGACTCTCCCTTGGAGTTCTGCGTGCATGGCAAGTGGACCAGGATGGTCGACGTCCCACATGTTGGCGAACGGAAGTATTCTTTCCGACATCGAGGAGCAAGGAAACCGCGTGGTATAGTATCACTGCTGATTGGTTCGCAAAAAAATAGTATCACTGCTGATTTATAATTATTTTTTATTTCTGATGAATGCTAGCGTTTCAACTCTTACGACAAAGGGTGCCAAACACAACACGTGCTGGATGTCCCACACGTCAGCGAAAGGAGTGGGACATGAACAGCGTGGTAGAGCCCAGCGTAAAAAAACAGCGTGGTAGAGCGTCTCCACTTCTTCCACTTCTGGGTCGGAGACCACACGTAGTAGTACTTAGTGGTATGAATGATACAAAGTGCGACCTGGAGAGAAAGACACGTCTAGTTGGAAGGTCTCAGGGCATACACGTAAACAAATATAAAAGTTAATATGTGCCTCCAACTAATATAGTAGTAGTAGAGTACTTAGGCACGTACTCCATAACATCACCGTGCATTGCACGTACAACATTTAGTGGTAGTACGTAGTAAGAGACAAATGCTGCCCAAGAGTTCCCTTCTTGACCTACTTTTGGGTGTTTGGTAGAGTGTATGGAGGGTGCATGAGTCCACACTAGTTTAGCACAAATACACTAGAAGCATGCATGAAGAGGGGTGTTGAGTTGAGCATGCATGAAGAGGGAACAACTATGCTGAGACGAGAACGCAACCAAACACACCCTATATGCCACGCATGTTCATACCATTTGTGCCTTTCTACTTCACTTACTGCGCTACATTACTCAGGTTCGTACGTCCACTCCTGGGTACATGTCCGTCTCGTAGTTCCAGTCCCACGTGTTCTTCATATAGATGGAACGATCCTTGCATAACACGTGCACCTTGATGCTAGATGTCTCACGTGTTGGCAAAAGGATGAACAAAGCTCACGTAAAAAAAATAGAGTGGAAGAACATAGATTCCGGACGACCGAGAAGGAGCAAGGAACCTCGTGGTGGAGCGTCTGCACTCATAATATTTAATATTATTGAGCGATATAAAATTAACAAATCATCTCCACAGTGGACTGGAAGAGTACGAAACACGACAGCCTAGTGTAGTTACATCATACTAGTACATGGCTAACCCACGCTATCACCATATTGCTTGGCTTCCGTGCGACACCTATCTCTAGTAATCCAGCAACCTGTATCGCTTCTCCCTCCTTGTCTCTATCAAAGTGCGGCGGGCTGGCGTTTCTGCCGTCTATTGAGGTCGGTTAACTGTCACATGTTAGCGACATGCCAAGAGCATTCTAAAAAAAATTCCTTTCACGTTCCGTTTTCAAAAAGAAAAAAATCCTTTCACGTACGAATTTGCCTGTATGCTTTGAGCAACTTGCATGCCCTATACTGCTCCTGTTTGATACTCTAACTTAGCTAGAGGTTAGACTAACTCATGACTAACCCTGAACTAACTGTAGCCAAAGAGGTGTTTGGGTGACAGGGTTAGATTGACAATAAATGCACTTCATGGAGAGAGAAAAGTGATTTTTCAGTGGTACCAATGAGAACTATCTCCAGTTAGCACCTCTTGGGTGGGATAGTTTTTTTGGTGGGTTCGGTGCAACTTGCTCCAATTTAAACCCTCATGCTTGGATACTTTAGGGCTATTTGAGCCCCAACTAGCTCAAACTAACTCTAACCCATGGATCCAAACAGGGCCTATGGCCAGTCTCGACGCGGAGCAGTCGCGTGCACCGGGAAGCGGCGTTCTCTCGGCCGTCGCGCCACTTCAAAGCCAGCACCAGTGAGAGGTCGCCTCTGCTCTGGCCGGGCATTAATGCGGCACTGACGCTCCAGGGCGACGCTGACCGTTTCACGCGGGAAGCGCGCGCTGGCAAGGGAGTATATGTTTTGAACCGTTTCAGGTGTAGTACTGGTAGTTTGCAAAACTACTCAATTATTGCACTCAGTTTCCTAAGAAATTGTGGTAAAAACGTTACCACAGCCCGCTTCCCTTCTCCTTCCTCTTCCACCGCCCGCGCATGTCCGCGGGAAGCGACCGGTCAACCCTTATATAGGAGTGGTAGCACAAAAAGATGCATGCAAGACCACTAAAATTTCCATATTAAAGCGCCGCTCCGGCGGGAGTATGGCGTATGTTGTTACTTCGGCCGACCCATGGCTACCGGGCGACGGCGACCAGAGAAGAGGCGGCGGGAGGGGAATGAATGCAGCTACTGTTTGGGTTCGCCTTCCGGCTTAAATAAATGCGCAGCATCACGTGTACCCGCGGGTGCACAAATTGTAACATACGTGTCTGCTTAAGTGGGCGTCACATAACTGGTGTGTGTGAGAGAGAGATTCTGAGAGATAGAGTGCGTGTGTGCGACTCTACTCTTCGGACATGTACTCAACCTTTTGCATCAGGATATAAGTATAATGGTATTTACTTTAGCTAGTGATTTACATGGCCATGTTAACGTGGTTGTGTAAAAAAATGTCACTTCCTGCTCGTGATTTGCGTTATATAATTACAAGCAAGATTCTCGTGCATTGCACGGAACATCAATATACATTTTTTTTACAGAACACCTGTTGTGATTGACCCATGCAGGAGTAATCCCATGTGTAAAAACTAATGATATCTTGAGAATTTTATCGGAGAACTGGTATCTCGAGAATGTCATCGAAAAAATGAAAGATGAGAGATAAGGCGAGGAGGAGTGGAGCGTGGTGGTGACTGGTGGTCGGAATGGGCGGAGGCATGGGGATGGACGGCGCCGGCAGGCCGCAGCGGCCACCATGCATGCTAGATTGTTCCAGAGACTTATTCCTTTTTTAATTGCTGAGCAATGAGGTTGCGAGAGATAATGATGTGGAGAGAGGTTTGCTTTCTATCCTCAGATATA
The DNA here is from genome assembly GCF_002575655.3 of Aegilops tauschii subsp. strangulata. Taxonomy (NCBI): domain Eukaryota; kingdom Viridiplantae; phylum Streptophyta; class Magnoliopsida; order Poales; family Poaceae; genus Aegilops; species Aegilops tauschii. Next base: position 266,880,355 of record NC_053041.3, read on the forward strand.
GATCATACGGTCTGTATTACAAGATGGCAGGCACACCATCACCGCCAACTCGTTTTTTTATAAGGGTACAGATGATAAGTTTGCTGACTACTAAAGTAAAGTGGAATTTGTCCATGTTATGCAAGTAAATAAAGGTGATTGTTTATCATACGGGTAAGGTTGGATGAAGGGTGGTAGGAACAAATGCTCCGCCTAGAGCATGTGTGTGAGATGGAGTCTTAGTGTGTGTGTGGGGTGTGTGTGTATGTGAGAGAGAGAGAGAGAGAGGAGAGAGAGATGGAGTCTTAGTTTGTGTGTGTGTGTGTGAGAGAGAGATAGATGGAGTCTTAGTGTGTGTGTGGGGGGGGGGGTGTGCGTGCGTGCGTGCATGTGTGTGTGTGTGTGTGTGTTTGTGTGTGTGTGTGTGAGAGAGAGAGATGGAGTCTTAGTGTGCGTGCGTGTGTGTGGGGGGGTGCGTGCGTGTGTGCGTGTGTGTGTGTGTGTGTCGCGGGGTCCTCTGTGGAGGATGTAATTTAAGTGTGCATGGCTTCATCATAGAGAGGTGATGTGTATGGTAGAGGCCACCAACGATGGGTTGCGAGAGAGAAAATGCCCGTAGAGAGGGAAGAGAAGGTGTGTGCGCGTGAGAGGAGTCGACATCGAGAGAACGTGTTTGTTCGAGAGACACCGAGGAAGACTACTATATATCGATGGTACATGTAGGCGGGAATTAAACAAAGGGATGGTCTTTTTACCCATCCCTTTGTTAAGTGTGAGAGTGTGTTTTACCCATCCAGGCGGAAGTTATGTGCACAAAAGAGGAGAACGATTCAATGTGGCGTTAGGATTGAGGGTAATTAAACGAATGGAGACATAGAGACCTTGAACGTGCATGTGTGAGAGGTATACATGTATACGCGGGATGTGTGTGTGTGCGCGCGCGCATGACCGAGATAAAAGAAAGAAGACATAAGTCATAAGATCAACGACATGGGAGAGACGGATTGGTATGACAATATGCATGCATGTGAGAGTGCAGGGAAGAAGGCCCGACAATTGAGCATGTGTTTTTGTCTTTAAGAGATAGTGGCGTGGGCTGGAGCATGCATCTATGGCGAGCAGAGGGAGTGAGGCGCAACGATTGTGCAAAAGAGACCAACCTATAAATGCATATGTATGGAGAGACATATATAGTGTGGGTGATAGGAAGCAAGACTCCGTGCGAGAAAGAAATGTTGACGGAGAAACTACAGATAGATACAGAGATGGAGATGCTAGCTAGAGGGCCTTCCGCTAGTTTGGGTGTTGGAGATGACCGTCGGGTGGTTCAAAGGGTGAAGTTATATATGTGTGTGAGAGGGCATTTGACTGCATGTAGAGAGAAACATATGTAGTGTGCGTGATAGGAATCAAGAGTGAGAGCGAGAAAGAAGGTTGATGGAGAAACAGATAAATAGAAAGATAAAGATGCTAGCTAGTGTGCGTTAGAGATAGGAGTCGAGTGGATCAGAAGGCTGGGTTATGTGTGTGGGTGTGAGAGAGATAGAGAGAGGGTGCATGTGAGTCACATACAAACAGATATCAGAGAGAAATGAGATCCAGAGAGACGGAGTTTTGTGTCTGCGAGAGAGAAAGATATTTCACAACGAGAGTGATAGCTAGAGAGACATACGAGGGAACGCAAGATATCTCTAGGGAGAGAGGGTGTGTGTGAGCGACATACAAGAGAACAATGGAGAAATATGAGACCCTGGGAGACAGAGTTTGTGTTTGTGTGTGAGAAAGAGATATTGAAGAGGAAGAGTCGTAGGTTCTCATATCTAAGGAGCGAAAGACATCTCTGTATGAGGGGTGTGCGAGTGGCACACATGGGAATAGTAGAGAGAAATGAGACCCCGGGAGACAAAGTTTTGTGTTTGTGTGAGAGAAAGAGATTCCACATGGAGAATCATAGTTAGAGACACATAGCAGGGAGCAAGATATACTTAGAGAGAGATAGAGTGATGAAGGTCGAGGGACAGAGTACCATCAGTGTGTTACGAAGATAAAAGATCATTGTCGACATACAGGTAGCACGAGAGATACCTGAGAGACGATGAACGCGTATAGGTCCAGAGAGATAGTCCTATATAAGCATGAGTGATAGCTATATGAGACAAATATCTGGATTAAAGGGGATTCAAATATTTAAATTGGAGATCACGACATCGATAATATCATAATGCAAATTGGTGTATCAAACATGCATATTCATTTGAATTTGGGCACACGTGTAATGTTATATAGTTTATCAATATTGGTGATCCATAGATTCTTCAATTACAAACAATGCATGGTTTATATGCAATTAATGTCTAAACGGGATTACACTATATGTTGCGTGTGTGAAACACATTATACATGTTTGAGAAGTAAAAAAAACCCGCATGAAACACACATTAATTGGAGACAGTTAGCGAGGAATGCATACATTGGATTTCAACATAAAGTGGTTTCAAATATTTGAAAATCCAAATTGATGGATACAACCTTATGAATCTGAGATCATGCCATTTGTAAACCATATTTATGTATAAATAGTGTTGTGCTTTTGAAAGTATATATAAAAAATGATGTATATAGAATGTAATTCCAATTGAAAATGGATCCCGCCTGAAAAAATAGAATAAAAACGGGATTTGAATTTAGTTGGCATGGTAAACGTGCACTCTGCAAAATTTGAACGAAGCGGGGAAAGTCGCAGTAACCGCCCGAAACAAAAATCTGCGAGATGGAAATCACTACTGCCTATCCCTGCCACGCAAAGCCTATCTGCTGGATTTCTATAGGTTTTGATAGGGGTAGGTTTGTAATTTCACCCAAACATGACATAACCGCCTCTCACCTGGATTCATACACGGTGGGCACCAAAACACAGTGTGTCCTCAGCCGAAATCGACTCCCTCCCCGATTCATATTCATACACGGTGGGCACCAAAAACAAACTCTCGTCGGCAAATATTCGGTGTATGCGAGATTACCGTCCTATCCCCAACCGACTAATGTTGCTGTGATGTAGTAGAAATTTGAAACAGGGGCTAAGTTTGTAAATTTCCTCGCATTTGAGACAAGCGCGCCCTGAATACATGGTTCCCCCTTGCTCTCTACCTCCCTTTTCCCCATTCGTACTCCGTGGGCGCCAAAACACCCTCTCCACCCCACCCTCCTCCGTCCGCCGCCATCCGCCACCCCATCCACCGCCGTCCTCCTCCACCATGCCGGAGCTGATACCCCAACGTCGCCGTCCATTACAAGAGATCGACCTCTCTCATCCACGGCTTCGGATCGGGATCCTTGCATCCCGTCCTCTCGCTTCATCCCCGCCGTCGTCCACCTTGCCGGCGCCACTCCTACGACAGTCTCGTCCATCGCGCCCCGCCGCCACCGTCTACCCTCCTAGATCTGCTTCCACGCCGCCGACAGCCATCGCTACCGCAACACCATCAAATTCTCAGCAGATGCGTACACGGCGCCGCACCAGAGGCGGTACTCTTTCGTATCTGCTCAACTTATTTATCGTAGCAAGAAAATAGATTGCCACTGCTTTACTCTGATTTCTTGTCTTGGTTGTGAAGTTGCCTTTGTCCGGTTTGCACCTTCAGATCTGCCATGGCACGCTCAACACTATACTCCCAATGCTTATGGTTTTCAACTTCTATAATCCACACTAGTTAAATCACAGTAGACTAAATTTCAAAATTGGGCCAGTCGATTTTTCAGAGCTCGCCGGAGTTCGCTGGTGCGATCGAAGGGGCTCGAGTGGTTGTGGGGCCTCGCCGAACGAAGAAAACTCGACGCGAGTGGGGGTTGGGGCGGGGGTGGGGGTGGGGGTGGCGGAGGAACACAGGCGATGGGGGCCGGTGGTCCGGCCGGCAGCCCGTGCGGTGTTCTGTATGGGAAGAATCAGAGACGAGGAAGAAGAAGGGTTAGGAGACGTAGGATCTTCATCCAACCGCCTGAAATGGTCGAGAGACAGCTGGGAGTTGCATTCTTAATGCGCTCTGGTTCATCATGTGCGGGCACTGTGCAACCAACATTTTATTATCCAAAATCTGCTTGCTCTTCTTTACCATGTTCCTCTTCCGTTCTTCTTTAATATGTACTCTCTCCGTTCCTAAATACAAGTCTTTGTATAGATTCCACCATGGACTACATATGGAGCAAAATGAGTGAATCTACACTCTAAAATGTATCTGGATACATCTGTATGTGATCCATAGTGGAAATCTCTACCAAGACTTATATTTTGGAACGGAGGGAGTATGATAGTAGTACAGTATGTTCCTTGTACTGAAGATGAGCAGGGACATTTGCAGTGTAGAGGTCTATACGGTCGGTTGTGATGGACACTTTGAGCCTCTTTGATTCGTAGGATCTTGTAAACATAGGAATAGGATTTGTAGTGGCCTGCCCACTTGAATCCTATAAGAATAGCAAGGAAATGCGGGGAGCTGTGTCGCCTTTGAGAGTTACACTGATATTAACAGTACCGCACCTTCACTTGACGAGAGCTGGTATCCGAAGCCTTTCTAGCCGTACCGGCAATACTAGCACATATATTCCAGCAAGTTCCACTTTGCTGATTTTACTCTGATGCTTAAGGTTTTCCCGTTATATCTACACTATGATCTGTGTAGTTGCTTTGTGTCGCACTAGCAGCAGTCCACTCTTGAAGCTAAACACTGCAATGACTTACAAAATTGGCACCAAGGCATTGAGTGCCATTCTAGATGCAATGAAACTCATACGCTCCCCACCTGTTGATTCTTGTTCAGAATATGATCCTAATGACTATTCTAACCTCGAGGAGTCAAAGGCAGATGGCCTGTCCTGTTCACCCATCAAGGCGCCTGTTCTAATTTGGCAATGTTTTATTGATTGCGGGTATCTTGCATATGTTGTCTTGCATTTCTTCTACTTTGTTGCACCGCCATCTGCTTAGTTTACTCATCATATATGTTGAGATGCCATGCCCATCCATTATCAATACATATTCCATCAATCATCATACCATGTTTTTCCACTCAAATGCTATTCTTGTGCATCAGACATCAAAAAGGAAGAGGGTGATTGCCGAACCTGAAGGATCACCAGCAAAGTCCTTGAAAAATGTGGTGGTGCCGGAGAAATCAGACAACACCCCACTTATATTGGCTGTACAACCAGTGACACAAAACGTAGGACCGACTCCAACAGACTGTACCCATACTTCAGTGGCCACACCACTAGCCCCACCACACAGGACCTGCACTCCAGCAAAAGGTATACCGATTTCATTTGCCATAGCACCAGCTGTACCACAGAAAAATCCCACTCCAGCAAAAAGTACAGCAAGTCCACCGGTCGAAGACGTATCCCAACTGCAGAGACGGCCAATTCCTGCAGATTGGAACCCCATTCCATTTATTCCCAGTTTAAAAGACAATTCTTTCAATGTTGTTAGGGACTACGTGCATATATTCCCATCATGGGAAGATTATTGTGAAGACAAACACCATTTTCACATCTTCCTCTCCAACTTACGTGTAAGTGCTATTATTCATGGTTATTATTTTCCTGTTTTCTGCTGATTGAACACATCAATGATTTACATTACATTGTTGTAACTAGGCGAGGGTCAATCTGGATAGTCATGACGAGCAAAGCTTGCTTGTGCTTTTCAAGGAAGCATTGCAACAGTATCGGTGTTACCTGAGGAAATCACACTTTGATGGCAAGTCTATAAACGAATTTCTGGTGAAGTCTCCTGTGCTAAATTTAGAAGACATCGAATGGAAAAACCTTGTTATGCACTGGTCTCGTTCCCAGGATGAGGTACTGTCTATGAAATCACATGACAATTTGAACTTCTACTTTTCCACATATGCCTTACGGATCTTTTTTGCAGGAAATCAGCTCGAAGAAGAATTCCGGTTTGACAAGAACGACAGGATATCGCAAATATGTTGCCCGCTGGTTTGCTCTTGTTAGTACCTGTTGTCCTGTATCACTGTACTTGCATACATACCTGGTTCATTATGTGACAGCAGTATGCATGATAGCTTGCTTATCAATTGTTCGCTCCAAATTATCAGATCTGTATGAATGGTTACATTAGTGTAGAATATATCCAATGCCAATGTTTTTTTAGCTCTGCATTGTTCTTGTAAGTACATGTTGTCCTTTATCAGTGTACTTATAATGACATGTAGTTGTTCATGTACCATCACTCTGCAGCTTATTTTCCTTTGCCCTCCATTTTCTACACATCAGATCTATATTTACTCTTACCATAAGGTTGGTACTGAAGAAGTTTAGCTGTGCATTGCTCTTGGCTGTACCTTTTGCCTGTATCGCTGCACTTACATTTATAGCTACTTGGTTATGTAGCATCACTCTTCATCTTATCTTAAATATTCTCCATTTTTTCGTATATTATCACATCTATATTTACTCTTAACGAAATGTAGAATAAAGGCAATGCTTTTGAAGAAGATTCTGTGGTAAACTTCTTGAATTGCCCCCCCATCAGCATGGACAAGGCCTTTATAGAGCCTGTCTTCACCAATAATGTAAGTTTGTCCATCTCAAGCCTTCAAACTTTGTTGTATATATTTGGTTAGGCATGACTGCAACAGCTGTTTATTTTTGGTGTTTGCATCAAATTGCTTGTTTAAAGTTTATTATGTAGTTCATAAACAAAAGTTTGTCCTTTCTCAATTTAAGTTTTCAGTTGTACAACCAAGTTCCTTCTTATTACCATGTAAATTAAACTATACACAGCAAGTGATCTTCTTTTGCACTGCATGTATGCTTCTGTTCTTCATCCGTAATCCAGTGGTGTGGTGAACCTACCCACTATAGCACAATGTCATATTCTGCAATGTCTTAACTATGAACAATGTCATATCATTCTACTATTATTTAAACCGTCTCTTTATTTGCCAATCTGAAATGGTATAAATTGACAGCACACTAACCATTGATACTTATGAGTTCTTGATCTGTAATCCAGTGGTGTCGTGAAGCTGCCAACTCCTTCACAATGTCATTTCCTGCCATGTCTTGACCTGAACAATACCATATTGTGTTAATGCAATTTTAAACCGTGTCACTTTATTCGTCAGTAAGAAATGTGATGAATTGTCAGCACTGATACTTTTATGTGCAAAACCTATCATCTGTCTGCTTGTTTATCTTTCAGAGTGAGGAAGATATAAGTGTTGAACAAGCGCAGTCTCATCATCTTGCTCAGCTGCTTGCGCTGCAGCTCCCCAGCAGGGCTAACCTTTCTTGAACTCTATTGAAGTGCTGTCGGTTTTGTATATTATTTTGTCGGCGTGTTTATTTGCACTGGTGGCGATCTTTGATGCCCAGTGTATGTAATCTGCTGTCTGCTTGTGCTTTATTATCATAGTGGCGAACTTTGATGCCCAGTGGATGTAATATGCCGTAATTTCTTTGTTGTATAGTCTAGGTTTTTTCTTATTCACGATGCTGCAGTTATTTTACTGTATATATATCCTGTCTTCGCAGTAAACCGGCCAAACCGTAAAATTACGGTACATAATCGGACCGTCATGCAATCACGATGTAGGTTGGGCCTGAAACGTGCCGAACAGCTCACGGGCCGGCAGCAGCCCGAAATGAACCCTGACCCATGATTGTGCGAATCAAATCACGGGCTTTTAACAGGCCAAAATTGTCTCGGTCCTTGTTTGGCCCAATCAGATATCGGCTGCGAGCAGGCCGGATGCAAACCGGGCCGTAGTTAGGCCCAACTATATGACGGGCTTTTAACAGGCCGAAATTAATATAGGTCCGAAATGTTAAACAAGCCTTTAACAGGCCAAAACTAATATCAGGCCGAATTACTAAGTGGGCCTTTAGCAAGTGGGCCCAAAAGCATAGTGTCCAGTTGACGGGCCGAATCTGATATGGGCCATAATTGAGCCCAAAGCCTCTTAAAGGGCCGGACCTGATCTGGGCCGTAATTTGGCCGAGAACGTGGTAGGCTTTTAACGGGCCGGATCTCATATGGGCCACTATTAGGCCCGGAGCGTGGCAGGCCATTAATGGACCGGATCAAATATGGGCCGGCATTTGGCCCGAAACATGGCAGCCAGTTAATGGGCCGGCCTACTAGGGTCCTCAAAATCTTGTGGGCCTACAGCTGGGCCGGCCCATTAATGTCGGCGAAATCTCGTGGGCCTTTAGCTGGGCCAGCCCATTATGATCCACAAGAATCTTGTGGGCCTTTACCTGGGCCGGCCCATTATGGCCCGCAAAATCTTGTGGGCCTTTAGCTGGGCCAGCCCATTATGGTCCGCAAAATCTCGTGGGCCTTTAGCTGGGCCAGCCCATTATGGTCCACAAAATCTTGTGGGCCTTTAGTTGGGCCGGCCCATTTTAACTTGATGGGCCGGTCCATGTGTCAACATATCATAGGCGCGTCTCGCCCATTGGATGAGTGACACCTGTGCCAACGCGGACCTGACACGTGTCTCCTCCAGCCAATGATGATTTTACACGTGGAAAATCCCCATTGGTCGGGGCTGTTAACGGGTTATCGGGTCCAAAACCCGACCCGATAGCTTAACGGCGTTCCGTTACGGTGGATGCCACGTGTCGGTCACCCTTGACGAAAGCACTTTTGTGACGCGCGATTTATCGTCATGGAAGTGGACACTTCCGTGATGATAATTTTGGTAATGTCATGGAACACTTCTACGACAGCACAGGTATGACTATCTTGATTCTTTCATAAATTTGTCATGGATGTACATGCATGACAAAAAACGCGACCTACTGTGACAAACACGTATCATCACGGAAGTGTATTTTTTTTGTAGTGCACCAGCCCATGTCACAAAAACCCTCACCCCGCCCGCCACCCCCTACAGTCCCCATTCACACCTGCACAAGCTCCTCCGCGTCTATGCATGGCACCACCTATCATGGCGGTAACCACTTAGCTCGACGCCTACCGCTGCCAGGCTACCGACAAAGCCCACCGCATTTCGCCACTTCCGCTTGCCGCCGCCTATCGCCATCGACTTTCTCGACGCTGCTCACGGTCGACCTAGCTCTGCTCAGTTGGGGAATCTGCCATACTAAGGGTTCTTTCTCATGGACAAGGTAACTAATTTAATGATATATTATCTCATCTCTTATCCCAGTTCATCTGCCTCCTTTAATCAACCGGCCGCAATCGCCGTGAATTCATTTTTATTCGAGCTGATTTGAGGGTTTTCTTCCGTTCATATAGTGTACAATGCGCGGACACATTAGGACCTTGCGGCCTCCGCCAGACATTCCATCTCACCGTACCAGATGACCTGAGGATGCGCGCGGTATGTTCAATCTCACCTAAATCGGATGGCATGGCCTACTTTCCTGAACATATTCTAAATATTACTACATTTGGATAAAAGGTGCCACATGCACCATATACGTCAAAGGGGATTTCCCCCTCTTCTTTCTATATTAGGCAAATTAATGATGTATTGTTCTTTCGATTACTCTCATATTTCCATGACACCATGTTTACCCTATCTGTTTAATTATAGATTTTTGTCCTTCGATTTCGACCGCTGTACAGTTCTTTCAATTTGGGCCCATATTTGCATGTTACCATATTTTCTTTAACAATACTACCATTTTCTGCAGCACGTCCCTTGCTATGACACAGAATTTGTAGTGCACAATCTTTCCCTTTACATAAATCAAGACTGCAGGGATGTCATACTGCACACAAACCATGGATTTACAATCGTTGCTACTGTAAGACTTGATGAACGTGGTGACTCCTATTTTGGCACTGGCTTTTGGAAAGAAATTTCTAAGTTTTATGAACTTAAAGCTGGCACTAGAATTGCACTGCACATAAAAGGGCCTGGTCATGAGATATATGCTAGCTTCCCCGATGATATCATCTGTCCAGACTTTGTTCGAAGTAAGTTTTCTTTTCAACTACCTGCATGTTGACTTACCCAGCAATATCAAATGAACTGTGTAGTATTTAAGCAACAAATTGTTATTCCCTTTTCTTACTATATTCGTACCTAATAACTTCTAGTTACCAATACACTTTTCTATAGCCCTGTTTTAACTAAATATTCCATGTACTCCCATTTCTATCAAAAAGCGCCGCTGACAAGGAGACTCCGGAGGTGGAGAACGGGGCTGCCAACAAGCGGAGGCGGGGCGAGCTAGAACCGCAAGCAACTCCAACATGCCTAGACTTCATTAGCAGCCTCCCCGATGATATGTTGATAGTCATCATCTCCCTCCTCCTAATCAAATATGGGGCGCGGAGAACCGTCCTTTCCTGGCGGTGGCGCTCCCTATGGAACTCCAGCCCTCTCGACCTCATCGTCACCCACGAGCTCTACCTTGGCTATCGCAAAAGCTTGGGTGCGTTCTCCAAGATCCTCGGCAGTCACCTTGGCCCAACCAAAGGCCTTAGAATGGGCAAGTTCCGTTCCAACGGCAAGTACCGAGCCAAGCTTGACGACTGATTCCGATCCCCCGCCCTTGATCAGCTCGAGGAGCTCACTTTTAATGATGGGCATATGCGCTCGCTGCCAACGTCCGCGCTCCGCCTCGTGCCCACGCTGCGCGTCGCCAAGTTCAGGAACTGCCATCCCCCTCAATGACGCGCCCGCACTTATTCTACCGACTGAAGCACCTCGAGCTCGTCGCCGTCTGCCTCTAAAACGGTGACATGGAGCGCCTGCTCCGTGGCTGTACTACACTCGAGTACCTTCGTCTTCAGGCAATCAATGGGTTGAGTACCTTCCACATCACCTCCATGACTCTCCGGACTATTTATGTGTGTTGCTGGTGCGGCAGGAAGACATCACAAGATGTGTACCACGGTATGGTCATTGAGGACACACCTGCACTTGATAGATTACTTGTAGTTGATCAAGAAGGCCCAACAAGAATCAATGTCATGTCTGCGCTGAAATTTACAGTGGTGGGCTACTCATCTGACAAATACTCCGAACTTGTTATTGGATCCACACCCATTCAGGTACAACAGCCGCCTTCTACCTCTCCTTCTACAAATTAACATTATTTCTAATTTTGAAGATGTTTGTTCGTCTATCATTCAGAAAATGATTCCGACAAGCTTGACCCCGAAACTGCGCACAGTGAAGGTCTTGGGCACTAGAATCTATCGGCCCCAACCTGGAGCAAGTTGTCAGTTTCCTAAGCTGCTTTCCGTGCCTGGAGAAGCTATATATCGAGGTGATGTTCCTTTCCTGTTAAATGTTAACCATAAGGGAGTTCAATTTGTGATACCTTTTTCCAAGTTTACAATGACAATGTACAATGATTTCTGAAGGATTCTTTTGGAGGATTTCAGTACATACATGTTCCCCCCCATATTGGTTGCTTGATCCATATGGTTACAATCAATAAGCATTTCTCCTTTGGATTCATCTGTACTAGTTTTCTTAGGGAACTTTTCATCCACTCCAACCTCTTGTGAAGAAGGCTACATTTTTCTAGAATGTAATCAAATGCCCATGTTAAACATGTCAGATCGAAGACGGCATGTTAGTGCATTTTACAAATCCTGGAAACCAAATAGGCCTGTAGTAGTGTTCAAAACTCCATGTAGGCACTAACACGTTTTCTTATTTTGTGGATAAGATTAGGCCCACTGGTGGATAATGTGATACAATATAACAATCACGTTGAATGCCTAGATCTGCATCTCTCAGAAATTACTTTGAACTCCAACCGAGGGACCTTACCAGAGATTATATTTGCCATGTTCTTTGTTGTCAGAGCAAGGGTGTTGAAGGTAATGAGGTTTGCCCTACATTTATTTTGCAAAAATGAATGGTTTGTAGATCAGCGCCGGCGCATGCGGCAGAATGGAATAGGCTCCAAAAATGTTGAATTTCATTTTGGAACTTCAGATGACAGAGTAATAAGAAGTCATCGTGTCAAGCCCATACATGACTTCCCAGTGGCTGATCGCTTTGCAAAAATTGTGAGGTTTCGAAACCAGACTTAGAAGTGGTAATATTAGTTTGAACCTCTTTGATATCCATGTTCAGCAGATCAGCGTGAGCGTTTGCAGCTGATGAGCTGGATTTCATTTCTAATATCAGTTTGAACCTTGTAATCTTCGAATTTGAGCCATATAACTCTGGAATTTGAACCTTGTAATATTTTGAGCTTTTGTGGTACAATCGTTGAAATGGCATCGTATGAGACTCGTATATTGGTAGCACTATTTCGACCTTAATATGCAATGGTCTTAGATTTTATTAACCATTCTCGAATCTGTTTACCTTGTCGATCTCACAGAACACGATCTGTATAGCTAACTCGACTGCGATCTTCGACATTATTACACACAGTTGGTTTCGTCCACCGTGTGCCCTGTAGAGCACAAAATTAATTATCGCACTCGAGTGTCCATCATCACCCTTCTGTGTAACTTTGACCTCATCACCCATGGGTATACTTATGATTGAAATCATTCCACACACTTCGTTTTTACAAAGCTTTTTGCCGCTAAACGCCCACAATTTGACCCTCTTCTAGCCCACCCGTGGCCAAACTAGCCGGGCGGGAAGCTTGCATGGTAAACTGTGCTATAGAGCAGGAACAGGCTCACCGATGATACATTGGGCGCCTCTTGGAGCCCACGCGGTCAAACATAACGCGTGCGGTGCGGTGTTGTCAAGTGTGCACTGGAATCCTCCGCTATGAATGCTGTGACAAGACATGACGATTACAGGCCGGCCGACCCCCATTTATTACAGCGGCCATTTAACCCTTGTGTCTCTTCAACCTTTCGATCGCGCCCCACCATTGCAAGAAGCACACCCACCACGAGAAATTCTTAGAGGGTATCCTGCGCGGCTCCAATGGTGCTCTGAGCGGCTGCCGACGACGAGCAGCAGTTCACCATGCATGTCGTGGTGGACACCCATAGAAGGTTCATGGACCTCTCGGTGGTGTACACCAACGACCCGGTCTGGGTGGAGCACTCCATCCACATCATGGAGCTGTTGCTTGCGGAGGAGAAGTACAAGGTGGTCGGGTACGACCTCGAGTACACCCGCGCTCATGCCGGGTCTCGTCCCAAGGTCGCCGTCGCCCAGATGTGTGTGCGCCACCATGTCCTCGTCTACCACTACTGCCTGGCCACAAGGCCTTGCGAGCATTTTGCCAGGTTTGTCAACAGCCCCCACTACATGTTCGCTATGGTGGACATCACCAACGATGTAAAGGCGCTCGAGAATTGGGGTATCGCCTGCCAGAATCTTGTTGACATCCAGGGCCAATACAAGATCTGGGGCAGCAAGGAGCATGAGAAGGACTCACTGGTTCACCTCGCCGAGGCCATCATTGACCCCTACTACAGAGACATGAAGGATTCGTGCAACAAGGACAAGAGTGCCCATCACTCGGCCTGGATGGAGAAACTCCACAAAGCTCATGTTGTGTATGTGACCAAGGAGGCATACACGAGCTACGACATGTACATGCGGATCATTGACATGAGGAAGTGCCTCCTTCCCCAAAACGGCCAAGGATCCAGCCGGAAGCAGAGCAATGGCAAGCGTCGTCGCAACAATAATTAGATGATTAGATCATCGTTTCTCCTAGTTTAGTATGCACGTAATTTCTTACTTTGGTGTGTGGAAATGTTATGTGTGTAGTCACTTGTGTAATTGTATGCTTAATTTGGTTATGCAATGCTATCTTTTTAAGTATATATGTTTGATGCTCTGTAGACAGAGCGTAGATGTTGTGCGGACAAAGAAAATCACATCGCACACGGACTAAACAATGAAAAACGTCGGTGATGTTTTCATCAATCACTCACAATTGTATACCAGCAATCGTTTGCTCACAACACACATGGCTTGTTAGCAACAATTGTCTGTATTGTTATCGGTCTTCACACATGTTTCTGATTACAGACCTGTTTGCCGCGTATCACACACATCTTGTTAAGTTGAACCATTTCTGTTCTCTTGTCTCAATGCAAACAGTTCATCCGAGTGAATCGCATGCCGTATATCGCACACGCCTTGATCTGGCCGACCATTTCTTTTGTGTTGCCTAATCACAAACAGTTCATCCGAGTGAACCATATGCTATATATCGCACACACCTTCATCTGGCTGCCCGTTTCTTTTGTTCCTCCTCATCACAAACAGTTAATTGAACTGAACCATATGCCCTGCATCGCACACGCAACTAAAATCTGAAAATGTTTGATGCATCCTCCATCACAAATGTTTTTCACCTTTTTTGACGGTTTTTTTACACCACCGTTTGCGATTATTGCATCGCACACAGTTTCGTCGAAGGGTCTCTGATCGTAGTGTCACATTAGCAGCATCCTACTGTAGTGGGCGGTCAATATCGTCCATGCCAAGCGGGTTATTCTCATGATGAGTTTTTATTCACTTATCCTTGCACGAGAGAGGCTGGTAATTGGGATGCCCAGTCACTTAAATAAAAAATAAAGAAACATATAATAAAACAAAAGCTCCCTTGGAAAGTTGACAGTTTTGAGGGCAACCGTGAATTCGGATAGCCATGTCTTGTGTTTGAATGGTTGAGAGGGAGTTAAACTTTTCATTTCTTCATGGGAATCGCGAATACTGTGTGTTAGCATGGAAGATATTGAATACCTTAGTCGTGACGTTGACAGGAAAGGCACACCACCCAAAAGGTATTCATCTCTATTTTAAGCGATGAGCTCTAGCACCGCTACAATTCCATGCTTCCCTTTGCGAAGGGCTTATCTGTTACTTTTTCTTTTAATTTTATTTTTGTTGAGTCAATTTCTTATTCCAACCTATTCTTTAGTTGGAAAGCATCATGTGGTGGGGAAAGATCCAGGCACATATGGCCATTCAAATATATTTGATCATGAATCAATATTTTTGACAATTATCTCTATGAAAAATGAGTTGGGAGGCAAAACAATAAGCCCCTATATTTCTCTGTGTTTGATGGATGCTATTTGTTCTAAAAATATGCTTTGAGTATTAGCAATCATAGAAGACTAAATGATAGTTGAGTATGTGGAACTCTTACTTAGGCTTTGTTGAAAATAAGATGCATTGAAATTGTATGGTGACTAAGAACATAGGTTGTTAAGTTGTAAGAGAATGCATTGTTTGAACCATAACATATGAATTGATTGCTACTTTATCATGATGAGTTTTATGAGAACGAGTTGCTATTTATGATGCTAAAAAAGTGAGTGAGCTTGACCAAACTTATGCACTATGCTAGCATTCACACTTCCTAAATTATTTCTTTTATCATTTACCTACTCGAGGACGAGCAGGAATTAAGCTTGGGGATGCTGATACGTCTCCAATGTATCTATAATTTATGACGTATTCATGCCATGTTTACAACAATTTTATATGGTTTTGGTGCACTTTTATATGATTTTAATGGACTAACAACCTAGCGCCAGTGCCAGTTCTTGTTTTCTGCTTGTTTTTTATTTTCCAGAAAATTCAAACCAAAGGAAGTCCAAACGCGATGAAACTTTTTGACAATTTTTTCGGAACATAAGAGACCCCCGAAGCTTCGTGGGAGGGTCAGAAGACCCACAAGGAGGTGACAAGTTAACCCGGCGCGCCCAGGGGGTCGTCGTGCCAGGATACCTTGTGGGCCCCTCATAACTCGATTTTGCGTGATTCCAACTCTAAAAATTCTTATAAATAGAGAAACCCCTAGAAACAAACCTAGAACTTTGACTCCGCAGCAACAAGCCACCGTACCAAAGAGGTCCCATCTGGAGGCCTTTTCCGGCACGCTGCCGGAGGGGGAAATCATCACCGGAGCCCATCTTCATCATCCCGGCGGTCTCCATGATGAGGAGGGAGTAGTTCACCCTCGGGGTTGAGGGTAAGTACCGGTAGCTATGTGTTTGATCCCCCCTCTCTCTCTCTCGTGTTCTTGATACGGAAAAATCTTCATGTAACCATGGCTTTGTTAATATAGTCGGATCATATGGTGTTTTTCTATCTCTCTATCTTGTTGTGATGAATTGAGTCTTTCCCTTTGAGGTTTCACCATTATCTGACTGAATATTTTGGATTTGAGAATGATACGTCTCCAACGTATCTATAAATTTTTATTGTTCCATGTTATTATAGTATCAATCTTGGATGTTTTATATGCAATTATATATCATTTTTTGGGACTAACCTATTAACTTAGTGCCAAGTGCCATTTGCTGTTTTTGCCTATTTTTGGTTTTCTAGGTAATCAGTACGAAGCGAAGTCCAAATGCCACGAAACTTTTTGACGTTTTTTTCTAGACATAAGAGAACTAGAAGCTTCGGGAGGAGGCCAGAAGACGAAGGTGTGGGCCATGAGCCACATGGGTGCGCCCAGGGTGGGTAGGCGCGCCCATGTGCCTCGTGGGCCCCTCATTCCTTCATTTGACCTAATTCTAGCTCTATAAATTCTCTAAAATTGGGAAACCAATAGAGAGCCACCCAAAATACTTTTTCCGCCGCCGCAAGCTTCTGTGCTGGCGAGATCCCATCTGGAGGCCTTTTCCAATACTCTACCGGAGGGGGAAAAAACGATCACGGATGGCCTCTACATCAACCTTGCTACCCTACCAATGATGTGTGAGTAGTTTACCACAGACCTATGGGTCCATAGCTAGTAGCTAGATGGCTTCTTCTCTCTCTTTGATCTTCAATGCAATGTTCTCCATGATGTTCTTGGAGATCTATTCGATGTAATCCTTTTTTGCGATGTGTTTGTTGGGACCCGATGAATTGTGGGTTTATGATGAGATTTTCTATGAATATTATTTGAGTCTTATCTAAACTCTTTTATGCATGATTATTATAGCTTTGTATTTTTCTCAGATCTACCGTTTGGTTTGGCCAACTAGATTGATTTATCTTGCAATGGGAGAGGTGCTTTGTGATGGGTTCGATCTTGCGGTGCTCAATCCTAGTGAAGAAAGGGACATGACACTTATTTGGATCATTACCATTATGGATAAAACTATGGGGTTTATTCATATTGATGGATTTACTTTGTCTACATCATGTCATCTTTCGGATGGACAAAACCCTTAGGATGTATCGTATATACTTGATCGGTCAAATTTCCATGAAGGGAAGCGTTTTGACATCCATCTGCCATATCTCGTAATCAAAATATGCAGCTATAGCTAGTACAATCCTTACCGACTTCAGCATCACTACCGGCTTGTAAGTCTCGTCGTAGTCAATTCCTTGAACTTGTCCATAACCTTTAGCGACAAGCCGAGCTTTCTTGATCTGAACATTTTCATCCACATCGGTTTTCTTCTTAAAGACCCATTTGCAACCAATGGCTCTGACGCCAGGTGGCGGATCAACCAAGTCCCAGACTTGATTTTCATCCATGGAATTTAACTCGGATCTCATCGCATTGAGCCATGCCTTAGAATCTGGGCTCACCATCGCTTTTTTCTGAGTTCATTTCAACTTTTTATGAATGTTCAAACAACTTTGACCATTATTTCAAAACTTCATAACAAGTTGATATGAACTCAGAAAAATGCAAATAAGATACCAGGATGTTTAGAAATCGTCACCTACATTTGCATGTAATTTTTATTCCTGAAAAAAGTATTATTTATACCTTTTTATTTTTAATAATGTTAAAACTTTAATAAACTTAGGTAGTTTGAACGATACTTTTTCCTGAGTGCAAATGACATACACATAAAGGTAATGTTTATCTGAACATTTTGATATCTTATTTGCATTTTTATGAGGTCATATCAATTTGTTATGAATTTTGAAAGTATTGGTCAAACAGTCAAAGGGCATTCGGGCGACCTCGGAGGAAACTCTAAGGGCAAAACAGAGTAGGGTCAAAAATTAAGGGCAAAACCCGTGGGTAGGTTCCAACTAGGGGCAAAAATGCATTTGTCCCATTATTCAATTCCAAAATAAATCCAGAAGGAAGCTGGAGCTACATCGTGCCAACCTACAACGCAGCAACTCTTGCTTTGTTGCCGACCCTTGATACGTCTCCATCGTATCTACTTTTCCAAACACTTTGCCCTTGTTTTGGACTCTAACTTGCATGATTTGAATGGAACTAACCCGGACTGACGCTGTTTTCAGCAGAATTGCCATGGTGTTATTTTTGTGCAGAAATAAAAGTTCTTGGAATGACCTGAAACTTCACGGAGAATATTTTTGGAATTAATAAAAAATACCGGCAAAAGAATCAAGGCCAGGGGGCCCACACCCTGTCCACGAGGGTGGGGGGCGCGCCCCCTGCCTCGTGGGCCACATGGTGCTCCACCGACCTCAACTCCAACTCTATATATTCACGTTCGGGGAGAAAAAACCAGAGAGAAGGATTCATCACGTTTTACGATACGGAGCCGCCGCCAAGCCCTAATCTCTCTCGGGAGGGCTGATCTGGAGTCCATTCGGGGCTCCAGAGAGGGGAATCCATCGCCGTCGTCATCATCAACGTTCCTCCATCACCAATTTCATGATGCTCACCGCCGTGCGTGAGTAATTCCATCGTAGGCTTGCTGGACGGTGATGGGTTGGATGAAATTTACCATGTAATCGAGTTAGTTTTGTTAGGGTTTGATCCCTAGTATCCCCTATGTTCTGAGATTGATGTTGCTATGATTTTGCTATGCTTAATGCTTGTCACTAGGGCCCGAGTGCCATGATTTTAGATCTGAACCTATTATGTTTTCATGAATATATGTGAGTTCTTGATCCTATCTGGCAAGTCTATAGTCACCTATTATGTGTTATGATCCGTTAACCTCGAAGTGACAATAATCGGGACCATTACCGGTGATGACCATAGTTTGAGGACTTCATGTATTCACTAAGTGCTAATGCTTTGGTCCGGTACTCTATTAAAAGGAGGCCTTAATATCCCTTAGTTTCCAATAGGACCCCGCTGCCACGGGAGGGTAGGACAAAAGATGTCACGCAAGTTCTTTTACATAAGCACGTATGACTATATTCAGAATACATGCCTACATTACATTGATGAACTGGAGCTAGTTCTGTGTCACCCTATGTTATAACTATTGTATGAGGAATCGCATCCGACATAATTCTCCATCACCGATCCAATGCCTACGAGCTTTTCACATATTGTTCTTCGCTTATTTACTTTTCCGTTGCTACTGTTACAATCACTACAAAACCAAAACTGCTACCATTACTTTTGCCACTGTTACCGCTACTATCATATTACCTTGCTACTAAATACTTTGTTGCAGATACTAAGATATCCAGGTGTGGTTGAATTGACAACTCAACTGCTAATACTTGAGAATATTCTTTGGCTCCCCTTGTGTCGAATCAATAAATTTGGGTTGAATACTCTACCCTCGAAAACTGTTGTGATCCCCTATACTTGTGGGTTATCAAGACTATTTTCTGGCGCCGTTGCCGGGGAGCATAACTCTATTCTTTGAGTCACTTGGGATTTATATCTGCTGGTCACTATGAGGAACTTGAAAGACGAAAGAACTAACATTTTTCCCTCAACTACGAGGGGAGGTAAGGAATTGCCATCTAGCTCTGCACTTGATTCACCTTCTTTTTTGAGTAAGCTTGCGACACCTAAACCTGCTTCTGCTATTAATTCTGATATGTCGCATGTTATTGATGATTCCACTTCTCCTATGCATGATACTTATGATGAAACTACTTCTATGCTTGATACTACTGTGCCACTAGGTGAATTTCTTGATGAAGAACTTGCTAGGGCTAGAGAAAAGGAAATTATTGAAACTGATAATATTGATGAAAGTGATGATGAAGATTCTCCCCCTAGATATGAATTGCCTGTTGTGCCTGAGGGTTATGTTATGGATGAAGAAACTGCTAGAGACTTTCTTGCTTGCAATGATAGAAATGATCTTAAGAAATTATTAGCTAAGCTGAAAGAAAAGTCTTTGAATGCTAGAATGAAATATGACCCTGCTTTTGCTACGTCACCTATCTTTGTAACTGATAAGGATTATGATTTCTCTGTTGATCCTGAGATAATTACCTTGGTTGAATCTGATCCTTTTTATGGCTATGAATCTGAAACTGTTGTGGCACATCTTACTAAATTAAATGATATAGCTACCCTATTCACTAATGATGAGAAAACTCGCTACTACTATATCCTTAAATTATTTCCGTTCTCATTAAAGGGTGATGCTAAAACATGGTTCAATTCTCTTGATCCTGGTTGTGTGCGTAGTCCCCATGATATGATTTATTACTTCTTTGCTAAATATTTCCCCGCTCATAAGAAACAAGCTGCTTTAAGGGAAATATATAATTTTGTGCAAATTGAAGAAGAGAGTCTCCCACAAGCTTGGGGGAGGCTTCTCCAATTACTTAATGCTTTGCCTGATCATCCTCTCAAGAAAAATGAAATACTTGATATCTTCTATAATGGACTAACCGATGCTTCCAGAGACCACCTGGATAGTTGTGCTGGTTGTGTTTCAGGGAAAGAACAGTTGATCAAGCTGAATTGCTATTGAACAATATGTTGACTAATGAAAATAATTGGACACTTCCTGAACCAACTCCTACGCCAACTCCAAAGAAAAGGGGTATTCTATTTCTCATTCCTGAAGATATGCAAGAGGCAAATAAATCTATGAAAGGAAAAGGTATTAAAGCTGAAGATGTTAAGAATTTACCTCCTATTGAAGAAATACATGGTCTTAATTTGTCGCCTGTTGAAGAAATACATGGTCTTGATAACCCGACACAGGTAGTAAAGGTAGATTCTCTCTATAGATTTTATGAAGGTGATATCCCTCGTTATAAGTCTGCTAGCCAATGCTTACATGAGTTTGATAATTTTATTGTTAAACAAGAAAACTTCAAGGCTTATGTTGGTAGACAATTGAAACGAAATGCTTATGTGATTGAACACTTGAGTGATTATATGTCTAGTGTTAAAGGTGAACTTAAAATTATGAGTAAACATGCTTCTATGGTTACCACTCAAGTAGAACGAGTGCTTAAAGCTCACAATGATTTGCTCAATGAATTAAATAATAAGAAGAATGATAATGCTATTAGAGTTATGACTAGAGGGGGTAAAATGACTCAGGAACCTTTGTATCCTGAAGGTCACCCTAAAAGAATTGAGCAGGATTCTCAGAGAACTAATGATGATGCACCTAGTCCTTCTAAGAGGAAGAAAAAGAAAAATGATAGGACTTTGCATGCTTCTAGTGAACCTATTGTAGACACACCTGAGAATCCCAATGATATTTCTATCTCTGATGCTGAAACACAATCTGGTGATGAACATGAGCCTAGTGATAATGTTAATGATGATGTTCATGTTGATGCTCAACCTAGCAATAACAATGATGTAGAGATTGAACCTGCTGTTGATCTTGATAACCCACAATCAAAGAATCAACGTTATGATAAGAGAGACTTTGTTGCTAGGAAGCACGGTAAAGAAAGAGAACCATGGGTTCAGAAACCCATGCCTTTTCCTCCTAAACCATTCAAGAAAAAGGATGATGAGGATTTCGAGCGCTATGCTAAAATGATTAGACCTATCTTTTTGCGTATGCGTTTGATTGATATGCTTAAAATGAATCCTTATGCTAAGTATATGAAAGATATTGTCACAAATAAAAGAAAGATACCGGAAGCTGAAATTTCCACCATGCTTGCTAATTATACTTTAAGGGTGGAATACCTAAAAAACTAGGAGATCCAGGAGTACCAACTATACCATGCTCCATTAAAAGAAACTATGTTAGAACTGCTTTATGTGATCTTGGAGCCGGTGTTAGTGTTATGCCTCTCTCTTTATATCGTAGACTTGATTTGAATAAGTTGACACCTACTGAAATATCTTTGCAAATGGCCGATAAATCAACTGCTATACCTGTCGGTATTTGTGAGGATGTGCCTGTTGTGGTTGCAAACTTACTATTTTAACGGACTTTGTTATTCTTGATATTCTTGAGGACGATAGTATGTTGATTATCCTTGGTAGACCTTTTTTGAATACTTCAGGGGCTGTTATTGATTGCAACAAAGGCAATGTCACTTTTCATGTTAATGGAAATGAGCATAGGGTACACTTTCCGAGGAAACAACCTCAAGTCCGCAGTATCAATTCTATTGGAAGAATTCCATCGATTACTATTGGAGGTTTTGAATTTCCTCTTCCTACTGTCAAGAAGAAATATGACATTCTTATTGTTGTGGATGTGCATATCCCCGTTGAGGTAACCTAGTGTTATTCAAAATTTCTCCGGTTCCATGTTATTCGAAAAGAGTTTGTTAACAAGACTTGATAAACCTTGTTAGTCGATTCCTTTTGATGAGCATGAGAGGGATGAAGTTAGAAAGCACAACTTTCTTTACCCTCCTTTTACTTTTTGTTATTTAGATTAAATAAAGAAAAAATAGTATTTTTCTGTCAGTTCTCCGAATTATCCGTGCAATAAAAAATACCCCAAAAATAAAAGTTCTCCAAATGCCCCGAAAATGAAATATGATTTTTTCTAGAATATTTGAGAATATTTGGCACTGAGAACACATCAGGGGGAGCAAGCACCTGGCCATGAGGGTCCAGGGCGCGTCCACACCCCCTGGACGCGCCCCTTGCCTCGTGGGCCCCTGGTGGCCCCCTCCACTTATTCCAGCCACCACACACTCCTTCTTCCTCCCAAAAAAATCACCAACCAGCTCAAGCACGAGTTCTAGCTCATCTTGCTGCGATTTTCGATCTCTTTGCTCAAAGCTCCACTCACAAAACTGCTTTGGGGGATTGTTCTTCGGTATGTGACTCCTCCAATGGTCCAATTAGTTTTTGTTCTAGTGCTTTATTCATTGCAAATTTTTGCTGCCTAGGTGACCCTGTTCTTGAGCTTGCATGTCAAATTTATATGGTCCCAAGTAGTTCTAATGCATGATATAGTCTCTAGGAACTTGTGGGAGTAGTTGCTATCAATTTTGTTGAGTTTGGTTTACTTTTATTTCGAGTTACTAAAATTTTCAGAAATTTTTCAAAGGAAGAAATATGTCTAGGAAATTGTACCAAGGTGGTTCTTCAAGGAAGCAAGGACCCAGGCCCGCAATGCGTGATCCGGACCATGAACCACCAAGAGAAGCTCAAGTGCGGCCTTGTGAATGGCCGTCAGAAGATTTCATGGTCCAAGAAGGAATTAAGGAGGAATTTGACGCATATGTGCGTAGTGCTGAACTCGAGGGCTTCATGCTAGATAAGTGCCGTCAGTATTACTACCTAACTGATTCCTTTGTGAGAAGGTTCAAATTTTCATCTTCACGTAATTCTCACACTGTCCTATTTTTTATCTATGGTAAAGCTTACACTATGGACTTAGAGGATTTTAATATTGCTTGTAATCTTCCGCAGTGGGGTAGTGCGAGTGAACCTCGCAAATCTGAGTTTAAGGATTTTCTTGCTAGTATCACTGTGGGGGAATCTAGGGAAATAACACAAGCTACCATAGGGAGCATTCATTTTCCTGCTATACATTATTTTTCTCTCTTTATAGGTAGATGCATAAACGGTAAGGATGAGGCATGTCACATGTGTGTTCCTGACCTTAGTGTTCTCAAGAGTGTTGTTTTAGGATATAAACAATATAACTTGGGGGCCATCGTTGCATGAAGGTTGCATAATAATGGTTTAAGTGGAGACTTTTTTGGTGGGATATATGCAACCCGTGTGGCTAATTTTCTTGAGATACCCATACATGACAATGATATGGAATTGCCTCCCGCCTATCTAGATTATGATGCTATGGTTCGCCATCAGTTTATTCAGAGGAATGAACAACCTCTCCAGTACCGACTAATGTTTGACGGGCGCCGCACTTTCCATGTTGCTCTCCCTGCTCCTACTTTCTTTGACATTCAGGCAAAAAGGAGATATATTATAACCAGAGAGGAGATGAATGAATATAAGAGGAGGACAGAGACAGCTCGCCTCCAAGCTGCAGCTCATGAGAAAATAGCTGATGCATCTCAGTATGACCCCAGCTACAACTTTGATCCTTGGGCGTAGACCAACTTAGGCCAAAAGCCTAAGCTTGGGGGGAAGTACGTATTTCTCACCGACATTACATTCATGTTCACACACTCATTCCAGTTGTCGGTGCTCATACTTTTTCACTATAATATCCATGCTAGTTTATTTTCTTTTCTCGCTTTCTTCTTGTGTGTTTGAAAAACCTTAAGAAAAAAAATTAGTTGTAGCTTTTAGCTAGTTTACTTTCCATGCCTATAGTAGTAATAATTAAAAAGAAAACCCAAAAAGATTTCTCGTTCTTCTTTTTGCTTGTTGGGAGCTTTCCCATGTAAATAGTTTTATTTCCTTTCTTGTTCTTTGGGGGTCGAGAGGAGAAGACCATAATGAAAATGTTGAAGTGGCTCTTATATGCATTATTGTTGATTTAACCAAGAGCCCATATTACCTTGTCTTCTCCTTTGTGTCAGATGCTTGCAGATTCCAGCTTAGTCCAATGCACGTGCACTATTATTATTATCACACCGTCCGTTCATGCAAGTGAAGCTGGTATGAACTCAACCTCTCTTGTTTTTGTAAATATGATTAGTTCATCATTCCTGATTCAGCCTATTATGAATGAACATGTTTGCAATGACAATTAGAGATTATAGTTGCTTATGCCATACTTAATTTGCTAGGAGTTTATAATGGTTTACCTTGCGTGCCAACATGCTATTAAAATGGTTGTGATGTGGTATGATAGGGTGGTATCCTCCTTTGAACAATTCGAGTGACTTGACTTGGCACATGTTCATGCATGTAGTTGAAACAAATCAACATAGCCTTCATGATACTTATGTTCATGGTGGATTATATCCTACTCATGCTTGCACTCAATGTTCATTAATTTTAATGCATGTTCATGACTGTTGTCGCTCTCTAGTTGGTCGCCTCCCAGTCTTTTTCTAGCCTTCACTTGTACTAAGCGGGAATACTGCTTGTGCATACACTTCCATAAACCCCAAAGTTATTCCATATGAGTCCACCATACCTTCCTATATGCGGTATCTACCTGCCGTTCCAAGTAAATTTGTATGTGCCAAACTCTAAACCCTCAAATGAAATTCTGTTTTGCATGCTCGAATAGCTCATGTATCAACTAGGGCTGTCTGTATCTTCCATGCTAGGTGGGTTATTCTCAAGAGGGGTGGACTCCGCTCCTCACTCACGAGATAATGGCTAGTCACCGGGATGCCCAGTCCCATGCTCTAAGCAAATCAAATCAAAATAATTGCAAACAAAACTCCACCAGGGCTGTTGCTAGTTGGAGGCACTCATTGTTTTGAGCAAGCCATGGATTGATGCTTGTTGGTGGTGGGGGAGTATAAACTTTACCATTCTGCTTGGGAACCGCCTATAATGTGTGTAGCATGGAAGATATTGAGATCTCTCGGTTGTTATGTTGACAATGAAAGTATGCCGCTCAAAATATTATTTATCTCTATTTCAAAATCGAGCTCTGGCACCTCTACAAATCCTTGCTTCCCTCTGTGAAGGGCCTATCTATTTACTTTTATGTTGAGTCATCACCCTCTTATTTAAAAGCACTAGCTGGAGAGCACCGCTGTCATTTGCATCCATTACTATTAATTTATATTGGGTATGACTATGACTGGATCTCTTTTACCATGAATTACAATGTTTAGTCAGTCCTTGATCTTCAGAGGTGCTCTGCATTTATGTTTTGCGGTCTCAGAAAGGGCTAGCGACATACCATCTTGTTATATCATATTATGATTGTTTTGAGAAAGTGTTGTCATCCGAGATTTATTATTATTGCTCGCTAGTTGATTATGCCATTGATATGAGTAAACATGAGACCTAAATGTTATTGTGAATATGGTTAGTTCATAATCTTTGTTAAAACCTTGAATGCTGGCTTTACATATTTACAACAACAAGAGCAAACAAAGTTTGTAAAAGTATTTCTTTATCACTTTCAGTTTGTCAACTGAATTGCTTGAGGACAAGCAAAGGTTTAAGCTTGGGGAAGTTGATACGTCTCCATCGTATCTACTTTTCCAAACACTTTTGCCCTTGTTTTGGACTCTAACTTGCATGATTTGAATGGAACTAACCGGACTGACGCTGTTTTCAGCAGAATTGCCATGGTGTTATTTTTGTGCAGAAATAAAAGTTCTCGGAATGACCTGAAACTTCACGGAGAATATTTTTGGAATTAATAAAAAATACTGGCGAAAGAATCAAGGCCAGGGGGCCCACACCCTGTCCACGAGGGTGGGGGCGCGCCTACCCCCCTGGGCGCACCCTCGTGCTTCGTGGGCCCCCTGGTGCTCCACCGACCTCAACTCCAACTCTATATATTCACGTTCAGGGAGAAAAAAAACAAAGAGAAGGATTCATCGCGTTTTACGATATGGAGCCGCCGCCAAGCCCTAATCTTTCTCGAGAGGACTGATCTGGAGTCGGTTCGGGGCTCCGGAGAGGGGAATCCGTCACCGTCGTAATCATCAACCTTCTTCCATCACCAATTTCATGATGCTCACCGCCGTGCGTGAGTAATTCCATCGTAGGCTTGCTGGACGGTGATGGGTTGGATGAGATTTAACATGTAATCGAGTTAGTTTTGTTAGGGTTTGATCCCTAGTATCCACTATGTTCTGAGATTGATGTTGCTATGACTTTGCTATGCTTAATGCTTGTCACTAGGGCCCGAGTGCCATGATTTCAGATCTGAACCTATTATGTTTTCATGAATATATGTGAGTTCTTGATCCTATCTTGCAAGTCTATAGTCACCTATTATGTGTTATGATCCGTTAACCCCGAAGTGACAATAATCGGGACCATTACCGGCGATGACCGTAGTTTGAGGAGTTCATGTATTCACCAAGTGCTAATGCTTTGGTCCGGTACTCTATTGAAAGGAGGCCTTAATATCCGTTAGTTTCCAATAGGACCCCGCTGCCACGGGAGGGTAGGACAAGAGATATCATGCAAGTTCTTTTCCACAAGCACGTATGACTATATTCAGAATACATGCCTACATTACATTGATGAACTGGAGCTTGTTCTGTGTCACCCTATGTTATAACTATTGTATGAGGAATCGCATCCGACATAATTCTCCGTCACCGATCCAATGCCTACGAGCTTTTCACATATTGTTCTTCGCTTATTTACTTTTCTGTTGCTACTGTTACAATCACTAAAAAACCAAAACTGCTACCGTTACTTTTGCGACTGTTACCGCTACTATCATATTACCTTGCTACTAAATACTTTGCTGCAGATACTAAGTTATCCAGGTGTGGTTGAATTGACAACTCAACTGCTAATACTTGAGAATATTCTTTGGCTCCCCTTGTGTCGAATCAATAAATTTGGGTTGAATACTCTACCCTCGAAAATTGTTGCGATCCCCTATACTTGTGGGTTATCAACCCTGATGTCAATTTCCCCTTGTGCCACACGCCTAGTTCTTACGAGCCCCTGCATCGAGTTGCAAATATGAAAAACCGATCCGGTAACAAATACCCACGAGCTACTAGGTAAGTCAGCAAGGTAAATGTCTATAACATATGTAACAAGTATACCTTTGCTTGAAGAAGCATTTCTGGCCTTCTGGCCATGCTCAGCAAGCCACTTGCTACAGTTCCTCTTCAAGTGACCAGTTTCCTTGCAATGATAGAAAATGGTATCCAAGTCCGGTCCTGACTTCGGCGCAGCGGCGGAGGTTACCATCTCTGTGCCCTTTGCCTTAGCCTTCTTCTTCGACCAACTCTTCTTGAACTTAGCCGAGTTCTACACCATCAACACTTGATGTGTGCCTTTCTTAATATCCCGCTCTACCACCTTGAGCATCTTATGAAATTTAGTGAGCTTCTTATCCATGCTGTGCATATGACAGTTCGAGATGAACGCCCCATAGCTAGGCGGAAGAGAACCTAGAACTGCATCTGTAGCTAGCTCATCCAAGAGTGGGAAGCCCAACCGATCCAAAGCTTGCACGTATTTGATCATCTTGATCACATGCGGGCTCAGTGGTTCACCTTCCTTCAGCTTACAATCCATCAAGGATCGCCAGACGTTGAACTTTTTGGTCCTAGCCTGCACCTGAAACATGCTCTTGAGACTCTCGATCATACCGAAAGCCCCAACATCTTCGAAATGCTGCTGCAAATCAGGATCCATACAAGCCAGCATGAGGCAGCTGATCTCATTTGATTCATGAATGAGTTTCTGGTAAGCATTCCTGGTTGTGGAATTTGCATTATCGACAGGTTCATATGGAAGTGGATCCTCTAGAACATGCTCCTTTTTATCATGCTTGACAACAATTCTCAAATTTCTATACCAGGTGGTAAAGTTTGTTCCATTCAATTTATCCTTTTGTAGAATTGATTTTAATGCAAAGTTGGGTTGAGCATGTGGTGCCATTGATCTACAACAGAAAAAATATCCAATCACTAAGCAATGTGTTTATGTAGAGTAATTCAAGCCTTAAACAGAAGTACTCCCACTAAAGTCGGGATCCCTCCGGAAACTCTGAGTGATTCAAGATCCGACTAGCACATGCAACTAGTGAGCTTTAGCATCACTGCAAGCCAACATGACTATCCGGTAAGCAACTCTTTGCTAATCGTATCTCTATACGACTCCTATCGGTCGGTAGGTATCTCATACCCCGTCTCCCGACCTCCTTTGCCACAAGGCCCAAAACCGTTTTGATAGCCTTGTCAAGTCAACCAGATGCAGTGCATGTCCGTGTCCGACACCAACCCTTCAGTTGAAGGACACCAAGCATCACCCCAATTTTATAGACCACTACTAGACATACTTGACGTGCGAAGGTGCAACATCTGGGATGGAAATTTGCTTGATATTACCAAGGGATCTTTCTACCATATTAACATGCATAGAAAACAAGAAGCATAACAATCACAAATAAACATATATTGTGAAATAGTATGGCTCCTTCATGGACGCTTTTCTAGGTCGGCTCCGACTCTGATGACCAGCTAGGAACTCCATCTTGTTCATCATGCTAGGATGCCAAGCCACCAACTTGATCTCTATCTTTCAACTACTACAACTAGTAATGAATTTTACAGAGAATCACAAGTCGACATGCGGGTCGTTATACATTATAATGACAACACTTTGGCTCCTGACGGCTGACAAATCATGACACACAGGCCATGTATAATTTACACACATGCATGACATACACATGAGCCATACTATTCACATCAAACCCTGTAAAATAAAGTTATGCATAGAATCGCATTCTACCGGTTTGAGTGACCGTGTACGAAATACAAGGCGCTACACACAAGGCGGTCCTGCTAGTCGTTTAGCTGGCGGGGTTCGAAGGGCAGCGCCCGACATTTTTGGAAATCACAGATCACATCTGTACTGCGATAACACCGGATTTTATGATTTGACCGATCTTATCGACCATCGCAAATCCGATTCGGATTTACGTTTCACTATTAACCCTGATGGCGGATACTGGTAGGGGTAGGTTGTGTCACGACCTCATCTATTCCGATCATCAAACAACATAGCCACATCGATCCCCATGTGCAGTTGATCTCATCGACCGTGGACATTGCCAATTTCATAAACGACAACAGATCTCATCTGCCGCCTCCACATATCAAATATGCATCCGATCTAAATCCAAATCTTATGGAAGAGGCTCTGATACCACTGTTGGGTTCTACGGTATGGTGCGTCGACTAAAAATTAGAAATTCCCACCCACAGAACAACCAGGAACATGCTACGAGAATGGATCACGGAACGTTACCACTAGACGTGCAATGCCGTGCAACGGAAGTAGAGTTGGGGCAACGCGTCTAGACTCATCTCCTCCTCGTCCGATCTCCCTTCAATAGCCGGTCGTCAGATCCCACATACAAGTTCGCTGGAGCGGTGCAGGTGCATCGCCTCTAACGGTATTCATGCGTGTTGGTGAAACATCGGGCGGCGGACTGCTAGGTTCGATCACACAGTCGGCGGCGAGTGGAGGTGGCTATTCACAACACATGTAAACCCTAGCCACAGCACCGAAGCGGTCAACCAAATGAGTGTGCCGCACCTCCACTTTA
Organism: Aegilops tauschii subsp. strangulata; assembly: GCF_002575655.3. Classification (NCBI taxonomy): domain Eukaryota; kingdom Viridiplantae; phylum Streptophyta; class Magnoliopsida; order Poales; family Poaceae; genus Aegilops; species Aegilops tauschii. Next base: position 266,910,518 of record NC_053041.3, read on the forward strand.
TATAGGTATCTATCATGGGCTCAATGCTTGGGCCTCACACGGATCCTAAAGCCCAAAGTCTATTTGGCTTGGTTCCGAGTCCGAGTAGGATCACACCTGATTTGTGGAGTCGGATCCGAACTCACAGGTTCCTTCCCTTAAGCGTGCAACTCCTTAGGTTCTCGTTCACTTGGTCGCGAGTCAGATCACATCCGGCTCGACTAGTCGGTAGCGGCCTCTAGCAAAGCGTGCCAACTCCAAGTGTCCGATGAAGCTGGTTAAGCGAACCAATACAACATGTCACACTTCTGTTCCCTTGGCCACACGATATATATTGTTGGGCTCAAGGTGAGTTTGTCATCCTTGTGCTAGCCCGACCTCTTTGTTGTTCTAGTGATAGTGACCACAAACCGGATTATCTCATAGTCCTTGTCACATGGCCATGCTTATCTTGGTCCGATCACACGAGGGGCCCAGAGTATATCTCCCGTGATCGGAGGGGCAAATCTCATCTCGCTTGACCATGTCTCGCATCATGGGTCTGGACAAGATCGAAACCTACCTTTGTAACTACCCAATCACGAAGTAGCATTTGGTTGGCCCAAAGCAGGTCTGTCACCATCCCGACTGCATGCGCCAGCTCAAGTCTTAAGACATACAACATATGTTGTATTAGAGACTCACAGAGGGAATATCGTTGCTTCTCATAGTTGGGTCTATCTGACTCGGACCTTATCTCTACTTGGATCCAATTATGTCAGATCCGACCAGATCCTTCCGAGTCCATATTATTCGGTTAGCATCCAATCCTCCGTGGATAGTGAGACCAAGCCATCAACCATGTCATATGCTAGTCTATTCGGCTGCGCATCCACACAGTCCTTTCGACTAGGGACCTTTTAGGACAGTAATCATACAATGCATAGTCCCAGAAACAAGTCACGTACTTGTTGATACACATCATTGATAATGTCCAAGGACTATCTTTATTCATAAACACATAGGAAATATCACCATACATGATTGCCTCTAGGGCATATCTCCAACAACAAATTTAAAGTCATACAAGCTTTATATTACAGGCCAGGGGCCTCGAGGGCTCAAATACACAAGAGTCAACAAAAGCAACAATATCTGAGTACAGACGTAAGAAAACAAGTCTGCCTTAAGAAGGCTAGCAACACAACGACAACTGGATCGAAAAGGCGCAAGCCTTTGGTACTTCTTGAGCTTGCGTTGGTTTTTCCTTGAAGAGGAAAGGGTGATGTAGCAAAGTAGAGATAATTATTTCCCTCACTTTGAGAACCAAGTTATCAATCCAGTAGGAGGAACACACAAGTCACCCATGGTTGCACCTACACAAACAAACAAATACTTGCACCCAATGCGATAAAGGGGTTATCAATCCCTTCACGGTTACTTGCAAGGATGAGATCTGATAGATATAGGTATAAAAGATAAATAGAAGTGCAAAACTAAGTACAGGTAAATAAATTGCAGCAATGTATTTTTGGGTTTTTGGTTTGATAGATCTGAAAATAATATGATAAAAATAGACCCGGGGGCCATAGTTTTCACTAGAGGCTTTTCTCTTGAAAGAACGCATACGGTGGGTAAACAAATTATTGTTGAGAAATTGATAGAAAAGCGCAAAGTTATGACGATATCTAAGGCAATGATCATGTATATAGGCATCATGTCCGTGACAAGTAGACCAACTCCTGCCAGCATCTACTACTATTACTCCACACATCGACCACTATCCATCATGCATCTAGTGTATTAAGTTAATAAGAACGGACTAACACCTTAAGCAAGATGACATGATGTAGAGGTCCAATCAATATGAACAAACCCCATCTTTTTATCCTTAATGGCAACAATACAAATACGTGCCTCGTTACCCCTTCTGTCACTGGGTGAGGACACCGCAAGATTGAGGCCAAAACAAAGCACCTCCCCATTCCAAGATAAATCAATCTAGTTGGCCAAACCAAATCAATAGATAGGATAGAAATACAAAGCTATCTTAATCATGCATAAAAGATTTCAGAGAAGACCCAAATAATATTCATAGATAATTTGATCATAAATCCACAATTCATTGGATCTCAACAAACACACTGCAAAATAAGATTACATCGAATAGAACTCAAAGAATATTGAGGAGAACATTGTAGTGAAGATCAAAGAGAGAGAAGAAGCCATCTAGCTACTAGCTATGGACCCATAGGTCTGTGCTAAACTACTCACACATCATCGGACATGCAACAAGGTTGATGTAGAGGCCTCCGTGATTGAACCTCCTCCGGCAGAGTACCGGAACAGGTCTCCAGATGGGATCTCACGAGGACAGAAACTTGTGGCGGCGGAAAAGTATTTTGGTGTGCCCTCTGGTATACGAGGAATATTTGGGTACTTATGGAGCTCGAATTAGGGTTGGAAGTCCCATGGGAGGCCCACAAGTTTGGGGGCGCACCTACCGAGCTTCTGGCTCCTCCGTGGCTCTTCTGGCCTCCTCCCGGAGCTTCCTATGTGTCTTCTGGTCCAAGAAAATCATCAAAAAGTTTTGTTCCATTTGGAATTCATTTGGTATTGATTTTCTGTAAAAGACAAAAACAAGGAAAAAATAGCAACTGGCACTAGGCACTAGCTTAATAGGTTAGTCCCAAAACATGATATAAAATAGCATAATAATTTCAAATAAAACATCCAAGATGGATAATATAATAGCATGGAACAATAAAAAATTATAGATACATTGGAGACGTATAAGCCTCCTGCCTGGGAGCCTCCTAACTACTCCTGGTCGTCGGCGGTCTCCACGTAGTAGTAGGCTCTGCCGGTGTAGTAGTAGGCATCAGTGGGATCAACTGGCTCCTAGACTCTGTCATCTGGTCGCATCTATCAGGTAAAGGGAAAAAGAGGTAGCAAAGCAACTATGATTACTCATCCGAAGTACTCGCAAGACTTACATTAGATCTATGCTAAGTATGCATCAGTGTCAAAGGAATGGGGCTATATCTTTGGACTGAACTGCAGAAATACCAGAATAGAGGGTAAGGCCTAGCCTATGGATGATACGTCTCCAACATATCTATAATTTATGAAGTATTCATGATGTTATATTATCATTCTTGGGTGTTTTACAATCATTTTATAACAACTTTATATCATTTTTTGGGACAAACCTATTGACCCAGTGCCCAGTGCCAGTTGCTGTTTTTTGCTTGTTTTTTACATCGCAGGAAATCAATATCAAACGGAGTCCAAACACCGCGAAACTATTTTTTGGATTTTTTTTATGGACCAGAAGGAAACCAATGGGCTAGAGCAGCACCTGGGGGTGCCCTGAGGGGGGCACAACCGCCCAGGTGGGTTCTGCCCACCTCGGTGGCCTCCCGCACCCCTTCTTTGCACTATAAATTCCCAAATATTCCAAAACCCATCGGGGTTACCCTAGATCAGAAGTTCCGCCGCCGCAGGCCTCTGTAGCCACCGAAAAACCAATCTAGACCCCGTTCTGGCACCCTGCTGGAGTGGGGAATCATCTCCGGTGGCCATCTTCATCATCCCGGCGGCCATCACAATGAGGAGGGAGTAGTCCACCCTCGGGGCTGAGGGTTTGTACCAGTAGCTATGTGTTTAATCTCTCTCTCATGATCTATGTCACGGGCTTTGTTAATATAGTTGGATCATATGATGTTTCTCCCCTCCATACTCTTGTTGTGATGAATTGAGTCTTTACCCTTTGAAGTTTTGTATTGTCGCATTGAATATTCAGTGATGAGAACACATGATGTATGTCTTGCGGTATGAATACTTGAGGTGACAATTGGGGTATCATGTTGATTCACCTGATATGTGTTATGGCATTCAACTCGCGGATTCTCGCGGTGATATTGGGGTAATCTATGCATAGGGGTTGATGCACATTTTTATTATCTTTTCTCCGATAGAAACTTTGGGGTCCCCTTGTAGTTCTTTGTGTGGATTGAGTATTATGAATATGAGTTTGCTTTGGTGCTACTTTAGTACGAACTCTTGATTAGATCGATCAGAAAGAATAGCTTGCGTTATTCTAGTACGAACTCTAGGATAGATCGAACGGAAAGAATAGCTTTGAGGTGGTTTCATACCCTACGAACAATTTATATATTTTGTTCTCCGCTACTAGGAACTCGGTAGTGATTCTTTATTGCACTTTGAGGGATAATCATATGATCCAACTATGTTAGCATTGTTGAGAGATTGCACTAGCGAAAGTACGGACCCTAGGCCTCATTTTTAAGCATTGCAATACCGTTTTTGTGCCTGTTTAATATTTGTTACCTTGTCGTATTTATTTATTCAGATTATAAAAATATATTTCTACCATCAATATTACACTTTTATCACCATCTCTTCGCCGAACTAGCGCACCTATACAATTTGCCATTGTATTGGGTGTGTTGGGGACACGAAAGATTTCTGGTATTTGGTTGCAGGGTTGTTTGAGAGAGACCATCTTCATCCTACACCTCTCACGAATTGATAAACCTTAGGTCATCCACTTGAGGGAAAATTGCTACTGTCCTAGAAAACTGCGCTCTTGGAGGCCCAACACGTGTCTACAAGAATAAAGTTGCGTAGTAGACATCAAGCTCTTTTCTGGCGCCGTTGCCGGGGAGGTGAGTGCTTGAAGGTATATCTTTAGATCTTGCAATCGAATCTTTTAGTTTCTTGTTTATCACTAGTTTGGTCTATAAAAGAAAACTACAAAAAAATGGAATTGAGGTTGCATCATATTATTGATCATCTTTATAATATCTTTCTTGAAAATGATGGTTCAGAAAATTGTGCTCAATTTTTAAAAGAAGAAGTCAATAAAATGTTTGGCACAAAATATTTAAATGATGAGCATGGTTGCAATGTTGTTAGTATGAATTCTTTGAATATCCATGATGCTAATGATATGCAAAGCCATAAGCTTGCGGATGCTATATTTGATGAAGATGATATTTTTACTCCCCCAAGTTTTGATGAGAAAATTTATTATGATGAAAGCATGCCTCCTATTTATGATGATTATATTGATGAAAGTGGGTTTGGAAGACTGTCAGCTCAAGGTACTAATGATCCCGCTATTTTGGAGGGTGTTGAATCTTATTGTAATAATTATGAAAGTGGATTTGGAGAGGTCATGACTTTATTTAGTGATGAATCCACTATTTCGGAAGAGGTTTCAATTGATTATTATGAGAACAAGGTTGTCGGTGTACAAAAGTAGGGGCCTTCTGTACCCCTTTACTTGTGTGCGGGCAGTTGTAGCCACACCTGCGGCCACGCTTGATGGGGCAGAAGGAGGAAAAGAACAAGACTACCAGAGCAGCGCTCAAGCCAGAGGCACGAAGAGCGAAGGGACAAGGTGGGCTTCCCTTGGCAAGAGCCTTGCCGGAGCAGCCTACGTGGCCCCGGCAAGGGCCTTGCTGGGGCAGCTTGCCCAACACCAGCAAGACCGCCACCCTTGAGCCTGAGAGTTTCGACACCATCGACAGCATCAGGAACCAAGGCTCAGGAGGCGCCTGCATGGTGGCATGCAGATCTTTGTGAAGACCGAAGGCCTACAAAATCTAGATGAGAACCATAAGACGAAGACCCCCGGCAAGATCCTTGCCGGCGACGCCCACGAGACCACGGCAAGATCCTTGCCGGGGACATCTGCGGGGCCGCGGTTAGGCTCACACCTGCCAAGGCTCCGCCGCCCCGCAGCCATTCCAACATGGCAAGCGCCTGCGTGGCAGCGTGCGGCTTCCAGGACAATTAGACACGCCCCTACATGGCAGTAAGCCACCGCTAGGCCAACCAGCCAAGCACCTGCGTGGTGGCGTGCAAATCTTCATGAAGATTCTGCCACCGCACCAGCTCAGCAGCCAGCCAACCAGCATGGCGCTGCATGCCTCCTCGGCTTGGATGCGCATCGAAGCAAGGCGAGGCGGCGGCGGACGGGACGAGTTTCCTTGCCGTCCTTGATAAAGCAAGGGGACACGTTGGTAGCACATTAAATGCGTTTTGTCCTACGATGTCAGGAGATAAACTTGTACACTGTACATACTTTCCACCTCCTGTGTGCCGCTGTGGCAACCCCTTTGACATATAAAAGGAGGCCTGAGGCGTATTGAGGGGGGATTCTGACTTTTTGGGCTAGGCATGCACCGCAACTAGTTCAGGAACTCAAGAAGACCAATTATACACCAAAGCAGAACTAGGGTATTACGCATCGCTTGCGGCCCGAACCTGGATAAAATTCCCCCGTGTTGATCTTCTAAACCCGCTCTTTGCATAGCCCCCGCCCCGCCAACCGTAGTAGGGATTCCCTGTGATCCCTTAGGTGTCATTTCCCCGACATCTTTGGCGCGCCAGGTAGGGGAGGTGCAAGCTGTGAAAATCCGGTTTTGGGGTCGACTCATCGATTCCTTCCTTGAGATGGCTCGAGAGAAGAAGGCGGCGTCGATCAGCCACCCTCTGGTGCCATCAGATAGGCGAGGTGGTGCTGTCCGCAGCCACAACGACCCTCCGCGTGACGACGGAAAAGCTAAATCACGCAAAACCTTGAGCAATTTGTCCTTTTTATAAGGTTATTCTCCTCGAAAATCTTGCCCCTTGTATGGAAAACCTGTACGCAATGGAACCCTTCCGCTATTGCTAAGGTGGCTTGCCCGGCAGCAAGCGCCCCCTGGCAGGCTGCTAAGGATCCGTCCTTCAAAGCGCCATAGCATGAGTTTATGCACCGGCAAACCTATCCAACTAGGCGTAGGGCGTGTACATACAAGGAACGGCCGAATAGAAAGATACCATGTTTCATTTTAAAGTACTGCAGAGTTATATTACATCAATGTTACCACGGTTCTAACTTAAGATAAATTGTCTTGGGCATGAACTCGCTGGGGCAAGGGGAAGCGGGGTGGCTAGTCTCGGCGCTGGCCCTCCACCCTCTGGACTCCGTCGACGCAGCTGATGATGGGCTTGATACGCTCCTCGAGCGCCGCGAGGTTCGCATCCTCCGCCAGGCTCTCCAGCATGTCGGCGAAGTCGACGCTCGGGTTCCAGAACACCACCTTGGTGAGCACCTTGGTCAGGGCGCCCTGGCAAAGATTTCGGGCCTCGTTGGCTAGAGAAGTCGCTCGATTGGAGTGGAGCTATTCCAGGGCGTCAAAGATGCGCTCGAAGAACAGGGTCAGCCTGGCATTGGGGCTCACGTTAGGCTCCTGGGAGTACCTGACATCCGGCAGGCCCATGACGGCGAGCTGCGCGGTGAGCCTCCCTGCGACGTCGATGAGGCGGCTGATCCAAAGATTCACGCTGCCCACATAGTCCTTGTGGGCGGCGGCATCATCACTCCGCAGCCGCTTCTCGGTTTCGAGGGCCTTGGTCAGGGTCTCCTCCCGGGCCCTGACCTCTGAGAGCGTCCCCTCCAAGCCCTCCAACTTCAGCTTCAGATCGCTGATGGAGTCGTTGACCTCAGAGAGCAGCTTGGCCTTGTCGGAGATGGCGACCTGCGAATCCGCTGGATTATGGTTCCCCGTGTCCCTCTCCTCCGTCGGCTCCGAGATCTTCTTATTCAGCTCCTCCCGCTCCAGCTCCAGCTTTCCTACCTCGCCGGCGTGGTCCAGGGCCAGAGCATTGAGTGCGTCCTTGCGCTTCTGCTCCAGCTCCTGGGTCCGCTGCGTGACGATCTTCTCGATTTCCTCGTCCTTGCCCGGAGCGTGGCGGCAAGCTCCTGCTCAAGGGCAACGAGATCTTCTTCCTGGCTGTTCAGCAGAGCTTGCTGCTACAACCGGGCAGCCTCGTCCTTGGCGGTCTGATCCTTCGCCGCCTCCTGGGCCTTCTCGATATCGGCCTGCTTCAGGATGAGGTCTCGCTTGCGCTCGTCCAGCTCACCCTGGGCAGCCCTCAGTCCATCCCGGGCCTCGCCAAACCAGACTTGCGTCTGAGCGACGTGCTCCTCAAATTCTGCCTCCGCCTTGTCCACCGCCGCCATCCTGGATTTCACCTTGTCTTCGTGTGCACGGTGGAGTGCCTAGAGCTTCTGGAAGTTGGCGCTCATGGCTCGGAGGAGGTGCTCCTCTTGAGAACCATCGCCGCCGGCGCTCGGTTCGTCAACAACCTGGAGCCCGGCGGTGGTGAGTGCCTCGTCATCAAAAACCTCCCCCTCAGTTGGCGCTCTGGCGCTTGCCGTCCCCGGGAGGAGGACGAATAGATCGTCGCCCACCTTCAAGTACTTTCCTGGGGCGGGGGCTGTAGGGAAGGAGGGTTGGTTGTTGGCCACCTCCTCCTTGGCAGCGGCCTTGCCGGCCTCCTTGGCAGCGGCCTTGCCGGCCTCCTCGGCAGCAGCCTTGCCGGCCTCCTCAGTGGCAGACTTGGCGGCTTCCTCAGCCGCGATCTTGGCGTGCTCGGCCTCGGCGTCCTTGGTGACCTCCTCGATGACGGTGTCGATATCTTCAGGGTCCGTCGAGGGTGGGTCTGGAAACCAGAAGGGAAAGCTAAGCAAGGCCAAGGTCATGGTTCAGAGCCAGGTAAAAGGAAAACATCGCGTGGCAAGAAGAAAAACAAGAACAGGGATGGGAGGCAGGTCTCTTACCCGTGCCAAGCTGAGAAGAAGCTGTTCCCTCCCTGCCAACGTTCGTGGCTGGGACAGAGCCACCAGCGCCCAAGCCCGCCTCCTTTTCCTCCGTGTGCGTGGGCTCGGTGGTAGATGCCCTTGCCGAGGACGCCCCTCTGGGCGGCGTGGTACATCCATTTTCCATCATGCTTTTATATCGATATTTATTGCATTATGGGCTGTTACTACACATTATGTCACAATACTTATGCCTTTTGTCTCTTATTTTACAAGGTTTACATGAAGAGGGAGAATGCCGACAGCTGGAATTCTGGGCTAGAAAAGGAGCAAATATTAGAGACCTATTCTGCACAACTCCAAAAGTCCTGAAACTCCATGAAAGTCAGTTTTGGAATATATTAAAAATATTGGGCGAAGAAAGCACCACAGGGGGGGCACTCCCTGTCCACGAGGGTGGAGGGCGCGCCCCCCTACCTCGTGGGCCACCTGGAAGCCCCCCAATGCCCATCTTCTGATATAAGGTGTCTTTTGCCCTGGAAAAAAAATCGAAAGGAAGCTTTCGGGACGAAGCGCCGCCGTCTCGAGGTGGAACCTTGGCGGAACCAATCTAGGGCTCCGGCGGAGCTGTTCTGCCGGGGAAACATCCCTCCGGGAGGGGGAAATCATCACTATTGTCATCGCCATCGATCCTCTCATCGGGAGGGGGTCAATCTCCATCAACATCTTCACCAGTGCCAACTCCTATCAAACCCTAGTTAATCCCTTGTATCTGATCTTTGTCTCAAAACCTCAGATTGGTAGCTGTGGGTTGCTAGTAGTGTTGATTACTCCTTGTAGTTGATGCTAGTTGGTTTATTCGGTGGAAGATCGTATGTTCATATCCTTTATGCATATTAATACCCCTCTGATTGTGAACATGAATATGATTTTTGAGTAGTTACGTTTGTTCCTGAGGACATGGGAGAAGTCTTGTTATAAGTACTCATGTGAATTTGGTATTCGTTCGATATTTTGATGAGATGTATGTTGTATTTCCTCTAGTGGTGTTATGTGAACGTCGACTACATGACACTTCACCATTATTTGGGCCTAGGAGAAGGCATTGGGAAGTAATAAGTAGATGATGGGTTGCTAGAGTGACAGAAGCTTAAACCCTAGTTTATGCGTTGCTCCGTAAGGGGCTGATTTGGATCCACATGTTTCCTGCTATGGTTAGGTTTACCTTAATTCTTCTTTCATAGTTGCGGATGCTTGCGAGAGGGGTTAATCATAAGTGGGATGCTTGTCCAAGGAAGGGCAGTACCCAATCACCAGTCCACCCACATATCAAATTATCAAAGTAACGAACGCGAATCATATGAGCATGATGAAAACTAGCTTGACGATAATTCCCATGTGTCCTCAGGAGCGTTTTCCTTTATATAAGAGTTTTTCCAGGCTTGTCCTTTGCTACAAAAAGGATTGGGCCACCTTGCGGCACCTCGTTTAGTTTTGTTACTTGTTACCCGTTACGAATTACCTTATCATAAAACTATCTGTTACCAATAATTTCAGTGCTTGCAGAGAATACCTTAATGAAAACCGCTTGTCATTTTCCTTCTGCTCCTCGTTGGGTTCAACACTCTTACTTATCGAAAGGACTAGATAGATCCCCTATACTTGTGGGTCATCAAGACTCTTTTCTGGCGCTGTTGCCGGGGAGTGAAGTGCCTTTGGTAGGTGGAATTTGGTAAGGAAAAATTTATATAGTGTGCTGAAATTTACTGTCACTTGTTACTATGGAAAATAATCCTTTGAGGGGCTTGTTCGGGGTATCTTCACCCCGACCAGTAGAGCAAAGAGTTGCTCCTCAACCTACTGAACCTACTGAAAATGTTTACTTTGAAATTCCTTCGGGTATGATAGAGAAACTGCTAGCTAATCATTTTACAGGAGATGGAACATTACATCCAGATATGCACCTAATCTATGTGGATGAAGTTTGTGGATTATTTAAGCTTGCAGGTATGTCCGAGGATGTTATCAACAAGAAGGTCTTCCCTTTATCTTTGAAGGGAAAGGCATTGACATGGTTTAGGCTATGTGATGATATTGGATCCTTGAACTACAACCGATTGAAATTGGAATTTCATCAGAAGTTTTATCCTATGCATCTGGTTCATCGTGATCGTAATTATATATATAATTTTTAGCCTCGCGAATGAGAAAGTATCGCTCAAGCTTGGGGAGGCTTAAGTCAATGTTATATTCATGCCCCAATCATGAGCTCTTGAGAGAAATTATTATTCAAAAATTTTATGCTCGGCTTTCTCTCAATAATCGCTCCATGCTCGATACTTCTTGTACTGGTTCTTTTATGATGAAGACTATTGAATTCAGATGGGATTTATTGGAAAGAATTAAACGCAACTCTGAAGATTGGGAACTCGACGAAGGTAAGGAGTCAGATATAACACCTACATTTGATTGTGTTAAATCTTTTATGGATACCGATGTTTTTCGTGAATTTAGCACTAAATATGGACTTGACTCTGAGATAGTAGCTTCTTTCTGTGAATCATTTGCTACTCATTTTTATCTCCCTAAGGAGAAGTGTTTTAAATATCATCCTCCCATTGAATTAAAAGTAGTTGAACCTATTAAAGTTGAAGAAAATACTATCACTTATAATGTTGATCCTATTGTTCCTACCGCTTATATTGAGAAACCACCTTTCCCTGTTAGAATAAAGGATCATGCTAAAGCTTCAACTATGGTTCGTAAGAGTAATGCTAGAACATCTACACTCTCTGAGCAAATTAAAGTTGAGCCTAGCATTGCTATGGTTAAGGATCACTTGGTCGATAATATTGATGGGCATGTTATTTACTTCTATAATGAAGCTACTAGAATTGCTAGACCCGATACTAAAAATAAACATAGACCATTGTTAAAAATAAACATAGACCATGTTATTTACTTCTGCTGTAATGAAGCTTCTCTTTGTCGGCACGCCTGTTGTTTCTGTTAAAATAGGAAATCATTGTTATCATGGTTTATGTGATATCGGTGCTAGTGCGAGTGCAATACCTCATTCCTTATACAAAGAAATTATGCATGATATTGCACCCACTGAGATAGAAGATATTGATGTTACAATTAAGCTTGCCAATAGAGATACTATTTCACCAGTTGGGATTGTTAGAGATGTTGAAGTCTTGTGTGGGAAAGTTAAATATCCTACTGATTTTCTTGTTCTTGGTTCCCCACAAGATGACTTTTTCCCCATTATATTTGGTAGACCCTTCTTGAATACTGTTAATGCTAGGATAGATTGCGAAAAGGATATTGTTACTGTTGGTTTAGGGGATATGTCTCATGATTTTAATTTTGCTAAATTTCGTAGACAACCCCATGATAAAGAATTGCCTAGTAAAGATGAAATTATTGGTCTTGCTTCTATTGTCGTGCCTCCTAATGATCCTTTAGAACAATGCTAGACCATGAAAATGATATGTTTATGAATGAAAGAAGGGAAATAGATGAAGTATTCTTTAAACAAACACCTATTTTGAAACGCAACTTGCCTGTTGAAATTCTAGGGGATCCTCCTCCACCCAAGGGTGATCTTGTGTTTGAGCTTAAACCATTACCTGATACTCTTAAATATGCTTATCTTGATGAGAAGAAGATATATCCTATTATCATTAGTGCTAACCTTTCACAATAGGAAGAAGAGAAATTATGGAAAACTCTGAAGAAGCACCACGCTACTATTGGATATACTCTTGATGACCTTAAGGGCATTAGTCCCACTCTATGTCAGCACAAAATAAAATTGGAGAAAGACGCTAGACCGGTTGTTGATCACCAACGACGGTTAAATCCTAAGATGAAAGAAGTGGTAAGAAATGAAATACTAAAGCTTCAGGAGGCAGGTATAATTTATCCTGTTGCTGATAGTCCGTGGGTAAGTCCTGTCCATTGTGTCCTAAGAAGGGAGGTATTACTATTGTTCCTAATGACAAAGATGAATTGATCCCACAAAGAATTCTCACATGTTATAGAATGGTAATTGATTTCCACAAATTAAAGAAAGCTACTAGAAAGGATCATTACCCTTTACCTTTTATTGATCAAATGCTAGAAAGATTATCTAAACATACACATTTTTGCTTTCTAGATGGTTATTCTAGTTTCTCTCAAATACCTGTGTCAAAAGAGGATCAGGAGAAGGCCACTTTTAATTGCCCTTTTGGTACCTTTGCTTATAGACGTATGCCTTTTGGTTTATGTAATGCACCTGCTACCTTTCAAAGATGTATGACTGCTATATTCTCTGACTTTTGTGAAAAGATTTTGAGGTTTTCATGGATGATTTCTCCGTGTATGGAACTTCTTTTGATGATTGCTTAAGCAACCTTGATCGAGTTTTGCAGAGATGTGAAGAAACTAATCTTGTCTTGAATTGGGAGAGGTGCCACTTTATGGTTAATGAAGGTATTGTCTTGGGGCATAAGATTTCTGAAAGAGGTATTGAAGTTGATAAAGCTAAAGTTGATGCTATTGAAAAGATGTCGTGTCCCAAGGACATTAAAGGTATAAGAAGTTTCCTTGGTCATGCCGGTTTCTATAGGAGATTCATTAAATACTTCTCAAAAATTTCTAGGCCTCTGACTAATCTCTTACAAAAAGATGTTCCTTTTGTCTTTGATGATGATTATGTAGAAGCATTTGAAATACTTAAGAAAGACTTGATTTCTGCACCTATTGTTCAGCCACCTGATTGGAATTTACCCTTTGAAATTATGTGTGATGCTAGTGATTATGCTGTAGGTGCTGTTCTATGGCAAAGAGTTGATAAGAAATTAAATGTTATCCAATATGCTAGTAAAACTCTAGACAGTGCCCAGAGAAATTATGCTACTACTGAAAAAGAATTTTTAGCAGTTGTATTTGCTTGTGATAAGTTCAGACCTTATATTGTTGATTCCAAAGTAACTGTTCACACTGATCATGCTGCTATTAAATATCTTATGGAGAATAAAGATGCTAAACCTAGACTTATTAGATGGGTTCTCTTGCTACAGGAATTTGATTTGCATATTAGTGATAGAAAGGGAGCTGAGAACCCCATTGCAGACAACGTGTCCAGGTTAGAGAATGTTCTTGATGACCCACAACCTATTGATGATAGCTTCCCCGATGAACAATTAGCTGTCATAAATGCCTCTCGTACTGCTCCATGGTATTCTGATTATGTTAATTACATTGTTGCTAAATTTGTACCACCTTGTTTCACATACCAGCAAAAGAAAAAGTTTTTCTATGATTTAAGACATAACTTCTGGGATGACCCACACCTTTATAAAGAAGGAGTAGATGGTGTTATTAGACGTTGTGTACCTGAGCATGAACAGGAACATATCCTACGCAAGTGTCACTCCGAGGCTTATGGAGGACACCATGCTGGAGATAGAACTGCGCATAAGGTATTGCAATCCGGTTTTTATTGGCCTACTCTTTCTAAAGATGCTAGTAAGTTTGTATTGTCTTGTGATGAATGTCAAAGAATTGGTAATATTAGTAAACATTAAGAAATTCCTATGAACTATTCACTTGTTATTGAACCATTTGATGTTTGGGGTTTTGATTATATGGGACCGTTTCCTTCCTCTAATGGGTATACACATATTTTAGTTGCTGTTGATTACGTTACTAAGTGGGTAGAAGCTATTCCAACTAGTAGTGCTGATCATAACACTTATATTAAGATGCTTAAAGAAGTTATTTTTCCGAGGTTTGGAGTCCCTAGATACTTAATGACTGATGGTGGTTCACATTTTATTCATGGTGCTTTTCGTAAAATGCTTGCTAAGTATGATGTCAATCATAGAATTGCATCTCCATACCACCCACAATCTAGTGGTCAAGTAGAACTAAGTAATAGAGAAATTAAATTAATTTTGCAAAAGACTGTTAATAGATCTAGAAAGAATTGGTCCAAGAAACTTGATGATGCATTATGGGCCTATAGAACTGCATATAAAAATCCTATGGCTATGTCTCCGTATAAAATGGTTTATGGAAAAGCTTGTCACTTACCTCTCGAACTAGAACATAAGGCATGTTGGGCCATTAAAAAGCTCAATTATGATTTCAAACTTGCCGGTGAGAAGAGACTATTTGACATTAGCTCACTTGATGAGTGGAGAACCCAGGCCTATGAGAATGCCAAATTGTTTAAAGAAAAAGTTAAAAGATGGCATAACAAAAGCATACAAAAGCGTGTGTTTAATGTAGGTGATTTTGTTTTTGTTATGCTACTATCGTTTAAGATATTTTGCAGGAAAACTTCTCTCTAAATGGGAAGGCCCTTACATTATCGAGGAGGTCTATCGTTCCGGTGCCATAAAAATCAACAACTTCGAAGGCACAAATCCAAAGGTGGTGAACGGTCAAAGAATCAAACATTATATCTCAGGTAATCCCATAAATGTTGAAACTAATGTTATTGACACTGTAACCCCGGAGGAGTACATAAGGGACACTTTCCAGAACGTTTCAGACTCCAAAAAGGAATAGGTATGTGGTACGATAAGTAAACCGACTCCAAAACAGTTCTAATAGCAATTTTTCTCTGTTTTGGAATATTTAAGAAAATAAGAAAATAAGAACTAGTTCGGGAAGAACACGAGGCATCCATGAGGGTGGAGGGCGCGCCCCCTGCCTCGTGGACACCTCATGTGTTCCCCGGACTCCGTTTTCTTGCACGATACTTCTTTTGGTCGGTAAAAATTCATTATATAATCTCCCGAAGGTTTTGACCACCGTATCACGAAAATATCTCCTGCTTTTGTTTCGAGCTGTTTTTCTGACAGATCTAGATCACCATGACGTCTTCAAGCGCCCCCAAGGACAAAGTTTGTTGAGAAGGTCATCAACCCCTACCTCGCGGAGGTGTTGCATCAACCTCAAATCATTGAGATGCGTGAGGGGGTGCTGCACATCAGCGATGTTGAGGGACCAAGGAGGACCGGAAGCGTGGAGACAGGACTCGAAACAATGGAGCAACAAGTTTTCAAGTGCCAGGGGATGGTGGAACACGGACTCAACGCCAACCACATGATGATCGTGGATTTCAGCAACAACCAAAAGCTGGATGCCAAGAACATTGGGGAGACCATCTTCAAGCTTCACGAGAAAATCGAGCACCTCAAAGCCCAGATCTATGACCTGCAAAACCAAAACTGTGAGTATGAATATAGATTCAAGAGGATGAGTTTGGCTGCAGATTTGAGGATCTCGGAGACTCGATCATCCTTCTATGATGGTGAGCCGATGCCTTGGAACATGGATGACAAGCCTACATCATCAACAACTCCATCATCACCACCTGCAAAGAAAGAGACATAATCACATGGGTATGGGCACTCCCCGTGGAACAGCCAAGCTTGGGCGAGGTGCCCTAGTATCGTATCACCATCACACTCCTATCTTTACCTTTTTCTTAGTTCGATCCTTTTGGTTATATCTTGATCTAGTAGAATAAAGTTTTAGTATGATCTAGTTTTGAGTTTTGCTTTATGATCCTTCTATGTAATCGAGCCCGTGATCTATATATATAATAAAAATTTGTTTTGAGTCGAGGGCTTTGCTATCTTGCTATGATCTTGAGGAAATAAAAGAAAGAATAAATACAAATAAAAAGATCATACTGATCTTATGGAGAGTAATGACTTCACATATAAAGATGTATGATGAATAAAAGTTGTTGAGAGTTGACAAACATAGTTTTGGTCAACGTTGCAATTAATAGGAAGTAATAAAGAATGAGAGGTTTTCACATATAAATATACTATTTTGGACATCTTTTATGATTGTGAACACTCATTAAAATATGACAAGCTAAAAAGTTGATGTTGGACAAGGAAGACAACGTAATGGGTTATGTTTTCTCATATCCGAAATAAATTATATTGTCATGGATCATCCAACATGTTGAGCTTGCCTTTCCCCCTCATGCTAGCCAAATTCTTTGCACAAGTAGAGATACTACTTGTGCTTCCAAATATCCTTAAACCCAGTTTTGCCATGAGAGTCCACCATATCTACCTATGGATTGAGTACGATCCTTCAAGTAAGTTGTCATTGTTGCAAGCAAAAAAATTTCTCTTTAAATATGTATGATCTATTAGTGTGGAGAAAATAATCTTTATACGAGCTTGTGATATGGAAGAAATAAAAGCGACGGACTGCATAATAAAGGTCCCTATCACAAGTGGCAATATACAGTGACGTTCTTTTGTATTAAGACTTTGTGCATCCAACCATAAAGCACATGACAACCTCTGCTTCCCTCTATGAAGGGCCTATCTTTTATTTTTATCTTATAACTTATACAATCATGGTGATTTTCACCTTTCCTTTTTACACTTTATCCTTTGGCAAGCACTATGTGTTGGAAAGATCCTGATATATATATATCCAATTGGATGTGGGTTTTCATTAAGCATTATTGTTGACATTACCCTTGAGGTAAAAGGTTGGGAGGCAAAACTATAAGCCCCTATCTTTATCTGTGTCTGATTAAAACTTCATACCCATAAGTATTGCGTGAGTGTTAGAAATCGTGAAAGACTAAATGATAGTTGAGTATGTGGACTTGCTGAAAAGCTCTTATGTTGACTCTTTCTGATGTTATGATAAATTGCAATTGTTTCAATGACTGAGATTATAGTTTGTTAGTTTTCAATGAAGGTTCTGATTCATACTTTACATTGTGAATAGATTGTTACTTTAGCATAAGAAATCATATGACAATATATATATATATATGTTGCTATTCTAAGAATGATCATGATGCCTTCATGTCCGTATTTTATTTTATCGACACCTCTATCTCTAAACATGTGGACATATTTTTCGATATCGGCTTCCGCTTGAGGACAAGTGAGGTCTAAGCATGGGGGAGTTGATACGTCCATTTTGCATCATGATTTTATATCGATATTTATTGCATTATGGGCTGTTACTACACATTATGTCACAATACTTATGCCTTTTCTCTCTTATTTTACAAGGTTTACATGAAGAGGGAGAATGCCGACAGCTGGAATTCTGGGCTGGAAAAGGAGCAAATATTAGAGACCTATTCTGCACAACTCCAAAAGTCCTGAAACTCCAGGAAAGTCAGTTTTGGAATATATTAAAAATATTGGGCGAAGAAAGCACCAGAGGGGGGCCACTCCCTGTCCACGAGGGTGGAGGGCGCGCCCTACCCCCTGGGCGCGCCCCTGCCTCGTGGGCCACCTAGAAGCCCCTGGATGCCCATCTTCTGGTATAAGGTGTCTTTTGCCCTGGAAAAAAATCAGAAGGAAGCTTTTGGGACGAAGCGCCGCTGTCTCGAGGCGGAACCTTGGCGGAACCAATCTAGGGCTCCGGCGGACCTGTTCTGCCGGGGAAATATCCCTCCGGGAGGGGGAAATCATCACCATCATCATCACCATCGATCGTCTCATCGGGAGGGGGTCAATCTCCATCGACATGTTTACCATCACCATCTCCTCTCAAACCTTAGTTCATCTCTTGTATCCGATCTTTGTCTCAAAACCTCAGATTGGACCTGTGAGTTGCTAGTAGTGTTGATTACTCCTTGTAGTTGATGCTAGTTGGTTTATTCGGTGGAAGATCGTATGTTCAGATCCTTTATGCATATTAATACCCCTCTGATTATGAACATGAATATGATTTTTGAGTTGTTAAGTTTGTTCCTGAAGTCATGGGAGAAGTCTTGTTATAAGTAGTCATGTGAATTTGGTATTCATTCGATATTTTGACGAGATGTATGTTGTCTTTCCTCTAGTGGTGTTATGTGAACGTCGAATACATGACACTTCACCATTATTTGGGCCTAGGGGACGACATTGGGATGTAATAAGTAGATGATGGGTTGCTAGAGTGACAGAAGCTTAAACCCTAGTTTATGCGTTGCTTCGTAAGGGGCTGATTTGGATGCACATGTTTCATGCTATGGTTAGGTTTACCTTAATTCTTCTTTCGTAGTTGCGGATGCTTGCGAGAGGGGTTAATCATAAGTGGGATGCTTTTCCAAGGAAGGGCAGTACCCAAGCACCGGTCCACCCACATATCAAATTATCAAAGTAACGAACGCGAATCATATGAGCATGATGAAATCTAGCTTGACGATAATTCCGATGTGTCCTCAGGAGCGTTTTCCTTTATATAAGAGTTTGTCCGGGCTTGTCCTTTGCTACAAAAAGGATTGGGCCACATTGCTGCACCTCGTCTACTTTTGTTACTTGTTACCCGTTATGAATTACCTTATCATAAAACTATCTGTTACCGATAATTTCAGTCCTTGCAGTTAATACCTTACTGAAAACCGCTTGTCATTTCCTTCTGCTCCTCATTGGGTTCGACACTCTTACTTATCGGAAGGACTAGGATAGATCCCCTATACTTGTGGGTCATCACCGGCGCCGTTGGCCTCCCCGGCAGATCCCACCCATTCGGCGAGCTCTTTCTCTTCTGCGACCGTGTCGGCCTCGTCATGTATGGCGCCGACGCTGCCGGCCTCCTGGGCGAGTGCCGCCTCCTCCGCCCTGGTGGCAATGTATGCCAGCTCTTTCCAAGTGGTGTCGTGGATGAGCAGTGGCTCGTCACGAACGTACCTCTCCGATAGGTTGTCGAAGAAGGCCTGCACCCGGTCCGCTTCTGGCTTGGCCCAGCTTGGATCGAGGCCGTGCGTGTTGAAGTCCGGCATCATGGCGATGATGGCGGTCTAGCAAGAGTTGTTGCTCAACGGGACCACCCCCGCTGTCAACCCAAACAGGGACCTGCTGGCCTTCTCGGCCTTGCCGGTCCTTTCGACCCCGTCGGCCTTGTCCATCTTGAGCTGAAAGAGCCTCTGGCAAAGATGGGCATGCTGCAGCACCGTGAAATTGTGCTTCAAGCCTGGGCGGAGCCTCATGACATCGGCCGCATTCCTGAAGTCCCAGGCCGGCCTCCCGTTGTTGTGCAGTGGGGCAATCCGGAGGCGGATGAAGTCAGCCCCAATCATCTCGAGGGTGAGCCCGGCTAAAGTAAGGCGATGGATCCTGGTGGTGGCGACCGTGAGCTTCTTGTCGTTGGCGTCGAGATCGCTCCAGTCATTGCGACGGACCGGCGGCCTCCGACGGACCCGGCAGAACTCCCGTGGATCTGCCTCCTCAATCCAGCACCACCAGCCCCGCCACTCGTCCCACCTCTCCTTCTGGGTGCCCTCCGTGTACGTGCCCTTGCCCTGGGTCCTCGGGATCCAGGTGATGCAGCCAGAGATGGCGCCCCCTGGCTGGATACGAGGATAGAAGTAGTGGCGGAAGAGCGCCGTGCTGGGGAGCACTCCGGCAAAGCCCTCGCAGAGATGGGCGAAGAAGGCCATGCACGCCACGGCGTTCGGCGTAAGGTCCAGGAGGTGAAAGCCGTAGGTGTGCATGATATCGTTGAAGAAATCAGAGAAAGGGGGCAGAGTCCGCAGGAGAAGTAATCAAGAAGAAAGGGTATCGGTTTGGACCGGCCTCGGCGAAGGCGGCGGGGATGATGCACGTGGCGGGATGCCCCGACATCTCCCTTCCCCACAAGGGCCTGAACATGTCCCAGAGGGTGAGCACATCGACCGTCGAGGGAAAGAGGGTGCGCTGCGTCCGCATCTCCACCAGCTCGCTCTTCGGCGCCTCCTTCCCCCTGGCGTCCTTGGCCTCTCCCTTGCCCTTACTCGCCTTGGGCGGCATGGCAGTTGAGAAGGGGCGGGGGATCGAAGGCGATGGGGGCATGGCGGCGGCGAGCAGGGGCAAGAGCTTCGACCTGCGTTTGGAGAAGAAGAGGGGAATGGCGGTTTCCGAGATTGGAAAGGGCGCAGAGGGTAAATGAGCACCGCCCCTGCGTTTTCCCCTTTTTTATGGGGAAGACGCGGGCCGCCTCTTTACTATTTACCATGACATGATGCAAGGGAGCAGCAACCACTACACGCACGACCCCCACGTCACGCACTTGATGCGGGTCGTGGGGAAGCGCAACTGGTGAAAGGATTACTGCGGTTAAAACTCCGCCGCGCGTGCCCGCGCACCATTCTAGGCCTGGCCCAACAACACTCTACGCTTATGTGTGGCCCAGGCCTGGGGGCTCGAGTTGGTGTACAAAAGTAGGGGCCTTCTGTACCCCTTCACTTATGCGCGGGAAGTTGTAGCCACACCCGCGGCCATGCTTACGGGGCAGATGGAGGAAAATCACAAGACTACCAGAGGAGCGCTCAAGCCAGAGGCGCGAAGAGCGAAGGGACAAGGTGGGCTTCCCTCGGCAAGAGCCTTGCTAGAGCGGCCTACGTGGCCTCAGCAAGGGCCTTGCCGGGGCAGCTTGCCCAACACCAGCAAGACCGCCACCCTTGAGCCTGAGAGTTTCGACACCATCGACAACATTAGGAACCAAGGCTCGGGAGGCGTCTGCATGGTGGCATGCAGATCCTTGTGAAGACCAAAGGCCTACAAAATCTAGATGAGAACCAGAAGACGAAGACCCCCGGCAAGATCCTTGCCGGGGACGCCCACGAGACCCCGGCAAGACCCTTGCCGGGGACATCTTCGTGTCCGCGGTTAGGCCCCACCTGCCAAGGCTCCGCCGCCCCGTAGCCGTTCCAACATGGCAAGCACATGCATGGCAGCGTGCAGCTTCCAGGCCAATTAGACATGCCCCTACATGGCAGCAAGCCACCGCTAGGCCAACCAGCCAAGCACCTGCGTGGTGGCGTGCAGATCTTCGTGAAGACTCTGCCACCGCACCAGCTCAGCAGCCAGCCAGCCAGCGTGGCGCTGCATTCCCTGTCGGGGTGGACGCGCGTCGAAGCAAGGCGAGGCGGCGGCAGACGGGACGAGCTTCCTTGCCGTCCCCGATAAAGCAAGAGGACACGTCGGCAGCGCATTAAATGTGTTTTGTCCTACGATGTCAGGAGTTAAACTTGTACACTGGACATACTTTCCACCTCCTGTGTGCCGCTATGGCAACCCCTTTGACATATAAAAGGAGTCCCGAGGCGTACTGAGGGGGGATTCAGACTTTTTGGGCTAGGCATGCACCGCAGCTAGTTCAGGAACTCAAGAACACCAATTATACACAAAAGTAGGACTAGGGTATTACGCATCGCTTGCGGCCCGAACCTGGATACAATTCCCCCGTGTTGATCTTCTAAACCCGCTCTTTGCACAGCCCCGCGCCCGCCAACCGTAGTAGGGATTCCCTGTGATCCCATAGGTGTCGTTTCCTTGACAAAGGTTGCTATCTATGATGATTATGGTGATGAAATGTATGCTACAAAGAATAATTATAACCATGAAACTTGTCATCATGATCTTAATTTCCAATCACATGAGAGTTATTTTGTTGAGTTTGCTCCCACTACTATTGATGAGAAGAAATTTACTTATGTGGAGAGTAATAAGTTTTCTATGCTTTTGTGTCATGAAAAGAATGCTTTTTGTGATGGCTATATTGTTGAATTCATTCATGATGCTACTGAAAATTATTATGAGAGAGGAACATTTGCTTGTAGGTATTGCAATAATATCAAGTTTCCTCTCTATGTGTTGAAAATCTTGAAGTTATGCTTGTTTTGCCTTCCTATGCTAGTTGATTCTTGTTCCCATAAGTTGTTTGCTCACAAAACCCCTCTGCATAGGAAGTGGGTTAGGCTTGAATGTGCTAGTCATATGCTTCATGATGCTCTCTTTATGTTTCAATTCTTATCTTTTATGGGAGCATCATTGAAATCATCATGCCTAGCTTAAACGGCATTCAAGAAAAGCGCTCGTTGGGAGACAACCCAACACTTTTACCTACTGTTTTTATGTGTTAACATGATTAAGCTAATATAGTAATCATTTTTATTGCATTTTTTCCAATAAAGTGCCAAGTAAAGCCTTTGGGATCATGTTGGGTGATAGTTGATTTGACCATGCTGAAAAACAGAAACTTTCCGCTCACGAAAATGGGTCCCATTTTTAACATAAGTGTGATTTTGAGTTGATTCTTTTTGCAGAAGTTTAATATACAAATTTATCACGTGGTACAATTTGTTTCATAATTTTTGGAGTAGCATAAGAATGGTAGTTATCAATATTACTACAGACTGTTCTCTTTTTGACAGATTCTGTTTTCAATGCATAGTTTGCTTGTTTTCTAGTGTCTATGGCTTATATTGCTCAATATAAATTGTGGAAATGATATGATACAGTAGGCATTGTGTGATAAAAATTATGAATCTTGTCTTTGACAGTACCAAAAGTGAAATGGTTTGCTCTTTATCATACTAACCTATCTCACAAAGTTCCGTTAAGTTTTGTGTGATTGAAGTTTTCAAGTTTTGGGTGAGATGTCGATATGAGGAGAATAAGGAGTGAGAAGACCCTAAGATTTGCGATGCCCAAGGCACCCCAACTTAATATTCAAGGAATATCCAAGCAACTAAGCTTGGGGATGCCCAGAAGGCATCCCCTCTTTCGTTTCCAACATTACCGGTAACCTCACTTGGAGCTATATTTTCATTCGTCACATGATATGTGTTTTGCCTGGAGCGTCAATTTATTTTGTTAGGATTTTATTGCTGTTATTTATAATAATGTTTTGCATTTTTATTTCATTAAAAGTGTCATTGTTAGCCTTTGCCATGCTTATCTTGCAAGTATACATGTTGCTGTTTGAAAACGGAAAGTTTATCGATGTTGCAAAAATTCCCTAGAAAAGTAAGAGTGTGATAAAATGTTGAAACTTTTTGAATAACGAGATCTGATAAATTCTCTATAGCGTGGTAGAATTTCATAATGTTTGGAGTTGAATAAGTATTGATACTCTTGCATTCTTTACAGACTGTACTGCTTTGGCGGATTGCTGTTATTTTTGCATTGTTTGCATATGCTTGCTTGTTTAATGATTCTATTTGAGGATACGAGTATTAAATATGCACAGGCATTTAGTATGCAATGTTGAATAATAATTTTAGTGATTTGATACAGTAGAGTATGATAAGGTTTTTGCATTGGTTTATACTAACTTATGTCACGAGTTCTTGTTGAGTTTTGTGTGGATGAAGCCTTTGAGATTTAGGAAAACCGTGATATGAGAGGAATTAAGGAGACACAAAAGCTCAAGCTTGGGGATGACCAAGGAATCCCAAGATAATATTTCAAGAAGTCTCAAGCATCTAATCTTGGGGATGCCTCGGTAGGCATCCCACCTTTTTCCTTCAACAATTATCGGTTAGTATCGGTTGAGCCTAAGTTTTTCCTTCTCCACATGAGTTGTGCTATTATTAGAATGTCATTTTTTACTTGATGTTTTAATAAAATACTTAGATCTGAAAGTTTTTAAATAAAATAGAGTCCTCAAATAATTGCTAAGGAGGCTAAGTAAGCGGCATTCACATCCCGTCAACGAAGCTCTTTTCTTTGGAATTCGTCTTGTGCTTGACTTATATCCTATGAGTAAATTGTTGAATAAATTGAATGTCATGAAGTTGAAATCATATCATGCCTAGTGGTAGCTTCACATTGGGTTTAGAAAATGAAATCTTTTGAGGCTTGACAATCGCAATATTGGTCATACAAGCAAATACACTATCCTGGAAATCTTTTGTGATTGTGAGCCCCCATCAAAATATTATATGCCAAAATTGTTGACGTTGGACAAGGAAGGCAATGTAATGGTTTATGTTTGTTCATATTCACATAGAAGTCATATTGTCATAGATCCTTCAACATGTGGTGCTTGCCCCCCCCATATTTGCTAGCCAAAAATTCCGCACCAAGTAGAGATACTACTTGTGCATCCAAAAACCCTTAAACCCAAATCTTATTTTCAAGAGTCCACCATACCTACCTATATGTGGTATTTCCGTGCCATTCTAAGCAAATTTGTATGTGCCATATCTAATTTTCAAAAATAAATTTCTCTTTTGTGTGCTCGTACAGCTCGCGAGGCGGTGAGGGGTGGCCAATATTTTCCATGCTAGATGTGTTATTCTCACGATGAGTGTTCATTCACTTGTCATTGCACGAGAGTAAGGCAAAGGTTTTAGGGATGCCCAGTCCCGAAATAAAAAATGAATTTAGTTTATGTTGTCAAATAATAAGTTCCTTGGAAAGTGTTAGTATGGAGGGCACCCGTGGATACGGCTAGCCATGGAAAGTGAAAGTATGGTGGAAAAAGGAATAAACTTTATTTTCTGTTTGGGAACCGCCTATGATATATCTAGCATGGAAAGTGTTGGGACCTCTAAGTCATTTTTGTTGGTGGGAAAAGTATACCTCTCAAAATGTTTTTATCTCTCAATTTTCGCTTTGAGCTCTGGCACCTCTACAAATCCCTACTTCCCTCTGCGAAGGGCCTATCTTTTACTTTTATGTATTTACTTTCATGCAAGAGCCAAAGTTTTTCTCTCTATTCCTTTTTTTCTCTTTTGGAAAGCATCATGTGGTGAGGAAAGATCTAGGAACATATGTCCAGTTGAATATGGGTAGCATGAGTTATTATTGTTTACATCACCCTTGAGGTGAATATGTTGGGTGGCAAAACAATAAGCCCCTATCTTTCTATGTGTCCGGTTGAAACGTTTTTCTCATGTGTATGTGGTGAGTGTTAGCAATCACAGAAGACTATATGATAGTTGAGTATGTGGAGCTCTTACTTAAACTCTGTTGAATAAGTTGAATTGCAATTGCCTGATGACTAAGAACATAGGTTGTTGAGTTTTAAGAAAGTTCATTGTTTGAACCTTAAGATGTGAATTGGTTCCCACTATGACATGAGAAGGTTCATAAAAAAGAATTGCTGTTATGATGCTAAGAAAAGTGATTGAAATTGTCATTGATCAAACTTATGCACTTTGCTAGCATTCACACTTCATAAATTATTTCTTTTATCATTTACCTACTCGAGGACGAGTAGGAATTAAGCTTGGGGTTGCTGATACGTCTCCAACGTATCTATAATTGATGAAGTATTCATGACATTATATTATCATTGTTGGGTGTTTTACAATCATTTTATAGCAACTTTATATCATTTTTTGGGACTAACCTATTGACCCAGTGCCCAGTGCCAGTTGCTGTTTTTTGCTTGTTTTTTACATCGCAGGAAATCAATATCAAACGGAGTCCAAACACCGCGAAACTATTTTTTGGATTTTTTTACGGACCAGAAGGAAACCAATGGGCCAGCGCAGCACCTGGGGGGTGCCCCAAGGGGGGCACAACCCACCAGGGTGCGCCAGGCCCACCTGGCGCGCCCAGGTGGGTTGTTCCCACCTTGGTGGCCTCCCGCACCCCTTCTTTGCACTATAAATTCCCAAAAATTCCAAAACCCATCGGGGTTACCCTAGAGAAGTTCCACCACCGCAGGCCTCTGTAGCCATCGAAAACCAATCTAGACCCCGTTCCGGCACCTTGCCGGAGGGGGGGATCATCTCCGGTGGCCATCTTCATCATCCCGGCGGCCACCACGATGATGAGGGAGTAGTCCACCCTCGGGGCTGAGGGTTTGTACCAGTAGCTATGTGTTTAATCTCTCTCTCTCTCGTGATCTATGTCATGGGCTTTGTTAATATAGTCGAATCATATGATGTTTCTTCCCTCTATACTCTTGTTGTGATGAATTGCGTCTTTACCCTTTGAAGTTTTGTATTGTTGGATTGAATATTCAGAGATGAGAAAACATGATGTATGTCTTGCGGTATGAATACTTGAGGTGACAATTGGGATATCATATTGATTCACTTGATATGTGTTATGGCATTCAACTCGCTGATTCCCGCGGTGATATTGGGGTAATCTATGCATGGGGGTTGATGCACGTTTTTATTATCTTTTATCCGATAGAAACTTTGGGGTCCCCTTGTAGTTCTTTGTGTGGATTGAGTATTATGAATATGAGTTTGCTTTGGTGCTACTTTAGTACGAACTCTTGATTAGATCGATTGGAAAGAATAGCTTGCGTTATTCTAGTACGAACTCTACGATAGATCGAACGGAAAGAATAGCTTTGAGGTGGTTTTGTACCCTACAAACAATTTATATCTTTTGTTCTCCCCTACTATGAACTCGGGTGTTATTATTTATTGCACTTCGAGGGATAATCATATGATCCAACTATGTTAGCATTGTTGAGAGATTGCACTAGCGAAAGTACGGACCCTAGGCCTCATTTTTAAGCATTGCAAAACCGTTTTTGTGCCCGTTTCATATTTGTTACCTTACTGTTTTTATTTATTTAGACTATAAAAATATATTTCTACTATCAATATTACACTTTTATCACCATCTCTTCGCCGAACTAGTGCACCTATACAATTTGCCATTGTATTGGGTGTGTTGGGGACACAAGAGATTTCTTGTATGTGGTTGCAGGGTTGTTTGAGAGAGACGATCTTCATCCTACACCTCTCACGGATTGTTTAACCTTAGGTCATCCACTTGAGGGAAAATTGCTACTGTCCTACTAAACTCTGCGCTTGGAGGCCCAACACGTGTCTAGAAGAATAAAGTTGCGTAGTAGACAACAATGGAAGACTAGCATCTTGCAGCAACAGAAGAGAGTATAGTAACATAACATATAGTAACAAGTTTATATTATAGCAACGCCTAGAGATCCTACCTCGACTCCCTGCGAGAAAGCAATCCCAGAGCCATCATATCCATTTAGTGTCTCAAGTATCCAGTTCCAGTTATAGTAGATCGGGATACAACTCTGAGGGTCCGTTACCGTGGACATGACTATTTGAATATACTTCCCTTCAGGGGTGCACCAACTTACCCAACACGCTTGATTAACTCTGGCAGGACACACTTTTCCTGGTCAAGCCTGGCCTCGGCTAATAGACACGCCGTAGTCGTACCTAGGCTCCATAAAGAAGTCCCCGCTGGTTTACGTCCTAAGTGCTCAGGGGTCTTGGGCCCATCACCCTTTGCACTCCAGGTCATTGTGAGTAGGGTGGATACCAGCACCACCTCCCTCCTGGATGGCACGATCCAACCATGCCACAATGCCAAACTGGACGTCAGCCAGAGCTTTCAGAAGAATCGTACGATGCCAAGTGCCCATACTTATTCCCGCGTGGTGGTCAGTGTGAAAAGGCCAGAGCCCTACTCAGATCACATATCCAAACCTGTTAGTGTCTTGGGAAGCACGCGGAGACGATCAATGACCCACGATCTATAGTCCTGTCACCCCGTCTCGCGGACTTACGACAAGGGCTAAGAATGCCCGGCCGTGTCGCATAATTATCGCGCGGGTACCCTCCAGGTCAACCCGACTCACAAGGGGCTGTCGGCAACTCAGGTCCACCTCTACCAGGGTGGTACTGCCTGTCCCTTCAGTCCCGCAGAAACAGTAACTATCGCGGGTACCCTCACGGGCAACCCAACTCCACTTCTCTCGCGGGTACGCCTCGGGGCCGACCCGACTTCAACATGGTTCTCAGGTAACCATGTGTCCATAACATCAACGGGGAAATCCGAGGAATCACCCTCGATGGATTCCCACTTGATGTAATCGTCAATGTGAACTTGGAGGAATCACCCTCGAGGGTTCACACTTGAGGTGGTGTACGACATAGTCTTTGCAGGGAGTGGTGAAGGAGGAATCACCCTCCGAAATCTACGACCGATTAGCTACACTACAGAGATATCATCAGGAGTGTGTTGCGAGGTATCACCCTCGGCACTCGATAGTAGCTCTGCAGAGTCATACAACTAAGGGGGTGTGCGGTGATGTGAGGGTTTCAACACTTTGATCACGTTAATCGAGTCATAAGGTAGTAAAGCGGGGGCAACAAGACAAGGTGAGGGGTCACTGATGAATCACTACTCAACCTATGCTAAGCATATAGGATATCAAGTAAGGTAACAATAGCAGCTTACAAAATTAGGCTATGCATCAGAATAGGAGCTATCAAATACAGTAGAAAATTCTAATGCAAGCATGAGAGAAAAGGAATGGGCGATATAGAGCTGATCAAGGGGGTTCTGCTTGCCTAGGAGCTATACTGCAAGTGGCTGGACGTCAGAGGTGTAGTCGTACCTAGGAGAAGCGTCTGTCTCGGGGTCTATCCGAGAGAAGAGGGGGAGAAAAAATAAATATAAAGCAATCAAATGCATCAAGATGCATGACATGGCAATATGTTGTGCTAGGGTGACCTAACGCACTGCTACACATTACAAACGGAGCGGCAAAACATCTGGGAATGTTTTCCTGGCGTTTGGCAGTTTTTGGATAGATGAAACAGAGGGAAAGGTTTCATGTTCACCATGTTAGAGGCATGTGACAGGTATGTGGATGGCGTATTCGGATTCATCTTATTTTTCTGAGCAACTTTCATATATAAAATATTTTAATCCGAGCTATGGTTATTTTTCTATGAATTTTCAAAGTTTTAACCATTTTTTAAAAATCAAAAAACAAGGTAGTTCTGAGGAAGGAATATGGTACTTCTGCTAGTACTAGGCCAAGTGCCAAGGGAAGTACTGCTATAAGGAGAGTCCCTATGTCAAAAGCACGCAAATCCTCTACTCCAAAGGAAACAATGACATTCACCTTGGAGGAGCAAAGTGATGAAGAGGCTGTTGCAGCAAAGAAAAAAAAGAGAGTGAGAAAGACAATGGCTCGAGTAATAGGCACACCCTCCATGATGATTGTCGGATTTTGGGTTCCGGCAAAACCCTTGAGGTTCGAACACTGGGGTGCGCACGAAGATTTCCCCTACCTAATCACGCCCTCAGCCTCACCGCGATCTCAAAACCTAGCTCGACGAACCCGCAACACAAGAGACACAAGATTTATACTGGTTTGGGCCACCGTTGTGGTGTAATACCCTACTCCAGTGTGGTGTGGTGGATTGCCTCTTGGGCTGAGGATGAACAGTACAAGGGGAAGAACAGCCTCCTGAGGAGAGGTGTTCTTGTGCTTTGTGAACTTGTGTGGGTGAGGATGATCTAAATCTCTTGCCTCCTACTATGGTGGCTAGTCCTATTTATAGAGGCCTGGTCCTCTTCCCAAATATTGAGTGGGAAGGGATGCCACAACGGCCAATTTGAAGGGGGAAAGCTAGTACAAGCTATCCTGACTAAAGGTGGTCTTCGCCTGCCAAAGGCTCTGGTGGTGACACCGTCTTGGGCTCCACGGTGACCTTCATCCTGCCGTCCTGCTGGTCTTGGTCTTGTTGCACCGATATGGAAACCTTTGCCTGACGCCTCGGTACTCCTCGCCTGTGCTTGCCCCTTTAGCACCAAAGTGGAAACGAGGACACTGTGCGCGCTGGCACCCACCTGGCCTTGGTCGTCATGGCTTACGTCATCGGAACCTCGTGAGGTTCGCCTTGCTTTGATCTCTCCGCCCCTCGCGAGCCAGCTTGGTGAGGCTGCCCCCGAGGAGGTCTTGTGTTGTCCGCCTCGCGAGGCTTGGCCCCTCGCGAGGGTCTTGAGCGTTTGCTGGTGAAGACGGGCCGTACTAGGCCGCAGGTGGAGCCATGCCGTGGGCCGCAGGCAGGCAAGTCTGGGGACCCCCGTTCCCAGAATGCCGACAGTAGCCCCCGGGCCCAAGGTGCGCTCGAACTTGGCTTCAGGGCGAAGCCAAAGGGCAAGTGCGGAGCGCCGCGGGCCCCAACAGCCTGCGGCCTTGGTCGACGCGTGGCGATTGATTGGACGTGGGCGTCTCCGCTTCCCCATGCCGCCTCGGCAACAACCCGACTTGACGAGTCCCTGCTGCATGCAAGGAAAACCATCATTACCTGTGATCATGGGGATCGCCGGTTAGCCTTCTCCTGCTATAAATGAGGAGGGTGGCAGAGCCCCCGTTGCTCATCTCTTCTTGCTCCGCTCGCTTCTTCTTCCTTCTTGCTCCATTGCTAGCAGTGACCCCCATGGCGCCTATGAAGAGGTTCTCGGCCGCGGAGAAGGGGAAGGCTCGCCAAGAGGGGCCCGACTCCCCACCGCCCATGCATGGGTGCGGCCGTCCCCGTAAGCACGCCGCGACCCCCGCCGCAGCTCCTTACCGCCGCGGTGGTGCCTCTTCTCGAGGTGGGGCTCGCCCAGATCGTGGCAGCCCCGTTAATGAGGGGAGGCGCGCCATGGTCGCACGGCCTCCTCGGCCATGCTCTCACTCGGCGGAGGTGCTACCAGAGTTTGTCATTTGGTCGGAGAATCCAGCCAGCACTTGGCTTCAGCTCCCGCGCTTCTTCGCCGGCAAACTGCCGGCCACAGGTCCAGGCGGGCTCTGGCTGCAGGCGGACGGCTACTGCAGCAAAGCTTCGTGGGTCACGGTCGAGATCTCCATTGCTGGCAACGTGGCTCTGGCTCGCGGCTGGCAGAAGTTTGCCCACACGCGCGGCCTGGGCAGGCGGTGCACCCTCCACTTCAAGTACGACGGCAACGCGACCCTCTACGTGAGGGTGTTCGGAGAAGACGGCCGCCGCATCGGGTGCTGCCCCGAGGACAATGATGGCGACGAGGTGCTTGGCCTTGGCGATGGTCGGGATGAGGGTGAGGACGATCTTGCGCCCAGCTACGGCGGTTCTCCCTCCTGCGACAGCTCCAGCAGCGGCGGCTACGACCAGCCGCCATGCTGTCGTGCTCGCTTCGAAGGTGGCAGCGGGTCGTCTCGCCACCGCGCCCCAGTGAAGCGCGAGGAGGGGTCCGACTGAGCTCGGGAGAGCACCATGGGTCCGTCCTCGCGAGCTGCTGCAGGAGCGCGCACCGCCTTTGTTTTGTTCTTCTTTTCCTTCCTGCATTGAGAGAGACAAGTATGGGGCCCCGTGGGGGCGTGCAACAAACTATGATTTCCAAGTTGTTATGCTGTGTTTATTGTTTCCGTGCTGCGTCGGAATATCAATGTTCTTTATAGGCACATAGGAATAACTTATCTTGACGCGCTGGAAGTAGTTTCCGCCTCACGAGGCGCGCGTTTCTCAGTACCTAGCGAGGAGGAACTGCAAAAATTTGTTAGGAGATCCGAGCCCTGGCCGCAGGCGCCTGTGGCCACGACGCGGCGCCTCGTATCACGGTACCTGAGGGGCACGGATTGAGAGAGGTGCGCCAGCTTGCGGCTCAAATGAGGGTGCCTCGCGAGAAACAGATGAGACGCTCACGAAGGCACGAGGGCACCTGTCCAGTCCCCTTGCCAGGGACGTGGGAGAGGGTATAGGTCCAACAAAGAACCGAAGGCAGAAACAGAGGCGGAAGTCGATGGAACAAGATCAGTGAGTAACACCTGAAAGCAAATTTCGATTAAAGAGGGGCAAGCCAACTACGGAAAGCAAATGAAAAGCCGCGTCCGTCACCTAGTCTAGTCTTCTTGTCTTCTCACTAGCGCGGAGCTTAGTGCTGCCACTAGGACGTGGGAGGGAGCCCCAGAGGCCTGAGGGCGGCACTCCTGAGACTCTGGGGCGTGTACAGCCCCACTCATTATTACGTGAGAGTGTCACGAGCGGAGACCTTCACAGGCACGGGGCCTTCTTCACAGGCGCTGGGCCTTTCTTCATGGGTAGAACTTCTGGAGGTGCTGGATGTTCCAGGCGTTCTGGATGGGTACCTCGTCCTGCGTCTCCAGGCGCGTGGCGCTAGGCCTGGAGACATGGGAGACCCTAAACGGGCCCTCCCACATGGGTGGGAGCTTATGTAGCCCTTCCCTGGAGAGCACCAGCCTTAGGACGAGGTCACCCACCTCGAGCGTCCTGGAGCGGATGCTGCGATAGTGGTACCATCACAGCGCCTGCTGATATCTTGTCGCCCGTAGCGTGGCTTCACGGCGGCGTTCCTCCCCTAGCACGAGGTCCATCCCCCGCATAGCATCCTGCTGCGCCTCATCAAACGCCAGGACCCGCACGGAGCGAAGCTTCACCTCGTGAGGGAGAACCGCCTCTGCTCCGTAGACGAGGAAGAATGGGGTCTCGCCCGTTGGCTTGGTGGCGGTGGTGCGGATGAACCACAACACGGACTGGAGCTCGTCGTCCCAGCCCCTGCCGCAACCCTCGAGCTTCTTCTTGAAGGTCCTGGTCTTGAGGCCTCTCAGGACCTCTGCGTTGGCGCGCTCAGCCTGGCCATTGCTCCGTGGGTGCGCCACCGAAGCGTAGCAGATCTGCGTTCCAAGGTTAGCACAGTACGTCTTGAAGAGATTGCCAGTGAACTGCCAGCCGTTGTCGGTGATGATGTGGTTGGGGACCCCAAATCGGCTCATGAGACCTTTGATGAACTTGACCGCGGAGCCGGCTGGGAAGGTGCGGACGGCTTCTACCTCCTCCCACTTGGTCAACTTGTTGATGGCGACGTAGAGGTAGCGGTAGCCCCAGGCGCTCGAGGAAACGGGCAAAAGATATCCAGCCCCCAGGCCGCGAGTGGCCACGAGAGTGGGATGGTCTGGAGGCCCTGAGCCGGCTGATGGATCTGCTTGGCGTGGAACTGGCAGGCCTCGCAGGACTTCACCAGCTCAGTCGCGTCGTTGAGTACCATAGGCCAGTAGAATCCGCTGCGAAACACATTGTCGACGAGGGTCCGTGACGACGAGTGGTGCCCGCAGTCCTTGCCATGTATCTCGGCCAGCAGCTCTTTCCCTGCTCCCTAGAGATGCAACGCAGGGAAACGTCATTTGGTCGTTTCCTGTATAACTCACTGTTCTGAACGCAGTATGCCGTGGCCTGTCAGGCCACACGCTCCGCGTCCTCCTCCTTCTCCGGCAGCGTTCCTTGCATCAGGTATTCCTTGAATTCCCTGGTCCAGCACCCCTCCCGAGGCTCAAGCGCCAAGAGTAAGCGTGCTCCCGAGGTCAGTCCGCAGGCCGGGGCTCCCGAGGCAGGTGGTCGAGGGAGCTCTTCCCGAGGCAGCGCTGTTCTTGAAAGTGGCAGTGTTGCCGATGGCTTGAAGAGCCGCTCCTCGAAGACGCCAGGCTCTTGGGGTAGCCGCTTGGATGCTCTCCTGGCGATGTCGTCGGCTTCCTTGTTGGTGCCACGGGGCACATGCTGCAATTCCAGGCCCAAGGATTGCTTCTCCATCTTGCGCACCTCCGCGAGGTACGCCTCCATGTGCTCGTCCTTCAGCTCGTACACCTTGTTGGAGAAGTTGACGAGGAGCTGTGAGTCGCCCTTGATGGTGAGGCGCTTCACCCCCAGGGCCACTGCAGCCTTGAGGCCAGCTATGAGGCCTTCGTAGTCTGTTATGTTGTTGGAGACCTTCTCGCCCTGCTGGAAGCAGAGCTGCACGGCATAGTAAAGCTTGTCCTGAGTGGGTGAGATGAGCACTGCTCCAGCCCCCGCACCCTGGCGCGCAAAGGCGCCATCGAAATACATAACCCAGCCATCTGGCGCTTCACTCCCCGGCGAGAGGGACCGATCCTCGCCTTCTTCAAGCCCCGGGGCGTCCGTCCATTCTGCCACGAAATCAGCGAGCGCGGCTCCCTTGATGACCCTGGTTGTGCTGAACTCCAACTGAAATGCCTGCAGCTCGATGTTCCACTCAGCAACTCTCCCGGTGGAGTTGGGGCTCCTGAGCACCCTTTCCAACGGGTAGGCCGAGACCACCTTGATGGGATGACCTTGAAAGTAGTGTCGCAGCTTGCGCGAGGCCACCAGGAGCACGAGTAGGAGCTTCTGAGGCATGGGGTACCGTGCCCTCGCGTCCCGCAGCATCGTGCTGACAAAAATACACAGGGTGCTCGATGAGGGCGGGTGCATTGACGAGGCTCGCGGCTTCCAGAGGTTGGGGCGCCTCCTGAGACGACGAAGCCCCTGAAACTTGGTCGCTCGTTGGGGCTTCCGCAGGCCCAAGTGCGCTGTCTTGTTGAGCCTGGTCCGTTGCCGACGTTGCTGCAGCCCTCTCGGAGCCCTCTGGGCCTTGTGCCGCCCCGGCTGAGGGAGTGGCTTGGCGCGACGCATCCCTGACTCGGCGCTCCTCCCAGACCGCCACCAAAGCTGCGCTGGCGGAGTAAGGGGTGGCGGCAAGGTACAGCACCAAGGGCTCGAGAGGTCGGGGCGCCACCATGACTGGAGGACTAGTCAAGTATCTCTTGAGGTCTTGAAACGCTTGGTCGGCCTTCGGAGTCCACTCAAACGGGCCCTTCTTCTTCATCAGCTTGAAGAACGGTAGGGCGCGCTCTCCCAGCTTGGAGATGAAACGCCCCAACGCAGTCACGCGACCGGCGAGCTTCTGCATCTCCTTGGGGTTTGTGGTGGACTCATTCTTCGATTTCCTTGACCTTCTCTGGGTTCGCCTCGATCCCTCTGTGGGACACGAGGAAACCCAGCAACTTGCCGGAAGGGACGCCGAACATGCATTTCTCTTGGTTAAGCCGCAAGTCCACCCGGCGCAGGCTTTCGAAGGTCTCCTCCAGGTCCTGAATTAAAGTTCTCGCCTCCCGAGACTTTACCACAATGTCGTTGATGTAGGCTTCAACGTTCCTCCCGAGCTGCTGACCCAGGGCGATGTGCATCAGCCGTTGGAAGGTCACGCCCATGTTGCGCAGCCCGAACGGCATGCAAGTGTAGCAGTATACCCCGCACGGGGTCAGGAAGGCCGTCTTCTCGACATCTTCTACCGCCATCTTGATCTGGTGGTAGCCTGAGAACGCATCCAGGAAGCACAGCAGGTTGCACTCAGCAGTGGAGTCGATGATTTGGTTGATGCGTGGAAGCGGGAACGGATCTTGGGGGCAGGCCTTGTTGAGGTTGGTGAATTCGACACACATGCGCTCCTTTCCACCCTTTTTGGGCAGAACGACGGGGTTTGCCAACCATTCAGGGTACCGGACCTCGCGAATGACACCCGCTGCCTCCAGCTTGCGGGTTTCTTGGACGATGAAGGACTGCTTCTCCGTGGACTGCCGCTGCGCCCTCTGCTTCACAGGGCGTACATTGGGGCACATCTTCATGTGGTGCTCAATCACTCCTCTTGGGACCCCTACCAGCTGATCGGGCTCCCAGGCGAATACTTCCTTGTTTGCGCGCAAGAACTTCACTAATGCCTCCTCTTGCTCGGGATCGAGGTTGACGCCTATGGTGAAGGTGGCCCCCGAGGACCCATCTTCCTTGACCGACACCTGCTTGGTTTCCGCCCGGTCTTGAGTGAACAACTGCTTCTTCTTAGTTGTTGCGGCCTCTTTAACCTCGGAGGTGCCAGCGTCAGCCGGTCGCGCCGCCGCGGCAATCTTGGGGGCAAGCTTGAGTACCGCCAGAGCCTCCTTAGTGTCTCCCACTATGGTGAGGACGTCCTTGCTCCCAGGCAACTTCATGAGGTTGTAGGACGGATGGGTCGCCGCCATGAACTGAGCCAGAGCCGAGTACCCGAGAATAGCGTTGTACGGGAGGCCGATGTGGGTGATGTCGAAGTCGATCAGCTCAGTGCGGTAGTTGTCGCGGGCGCCGAAGGTCACGGGAAGACGGATCTGCCCCAGGGGGCTGGAGGAGCCGCCTCCGACGCCGGAGAAGGGCTTGCTGGGGCGGGGCCGCTCGAGTGGTACGTGAAGGAGGCTGAAGGCCTCCACCAAGAGCACGTTGAGGCCGGCGCCGCCGTTGATGAGGGTCTTGGTGATGGCCACATGGCAGATGGTGGGCGTGCAAAGCATAGGGAGCATGCCCGAGCCGAAGGTGGTGACGGGGTGATCTTCTGAGTCAAAGGTCAGGTCGGCCTTGGGCGCCACCCAACCCGGGGAAGCTCCCTGCCGCGCGGAAGCAGCACTGATCTGGCGAAAGAACAGCTTGGCGTGGCAGCCCGAGGGTGGCGCTTGGGAGCCGCCGCGGAGGGCCGCGACCGCGTGGGGCGCCGGTGCCGTGAAGCGCACGGCGAAGAGGCCGCACAGCTCCTCCCAAGACACCACCGTGGATCCGGGGAGGTTGAGCATCCAGGCACGCGGCACGACAGTGAGGGCCATGGGAAGCCAGTTGGCCACGACCTTGTCGTCGCCCCCGGCCTTAAGGAAGGCCTCCTCATACGCCAGCAGGAAGGCCACCGGGTCCGCCGTGCCGTCGTAGCGCGGTGGCATCTCCGTCTTGAACTTGGGCGGCCAGTGCACCTGTCGCAAGGTGGGGGCCAAGGCTCGGAGCCCCCTGGCCCCGCCGCCGGCATCAGTCGTCGGAGCAGGAAGCGCGGCGCCTGCCATGGGGGTGAAGCGCGGTGGTGGCGAAGCACAGATCGACGGAAAGAAAGCTCCGGTGCACCCCTACCTAGTGCGCCAAATGTCGGATTTCGGGTTTCGGCAAAACCCTTGAGGTTCGAACACTGGGGTGCGCACGAAGATTTCCCCCTACCTAATCACGCCCTCAGCCTCACCGCAATCTCAAAGCCTAGCTCGACGAACCCGCAACACAAGAGACACGAGATTTATACTGTTTCGGGCCACCGTTGTGGTGTAATACCCTACTCCAGTGTGGTGTGGTGGATTGCCTCTTGGGCTGAGGATGAACAGTACAAGGGGAAGAACAGCCTCCTGAGGAGAGGTGTTCTTGTGCTTGGTGAACTTGTGTGGGTGAGGATGATCTGAATCTCTTGCCTCCTATTGTGGTGGCTTGTCCTATTTATAGAGGCCTGGTCCTATTCCCAAATATTGAGCGGGAAGGGATGCCACAGCGGCCAATTTGAAGGGGGACAACTAGTACAAGCTATCCTGACTAAAGGTGGTCTTCGCCTGCCAAAGGCTCTGGTGGTGATGCCTTCTTGGGCTCCACGGTGACCTTCGTCCTGCCGTCCTGCTGCTGGTCTTGGTCTCGTTGCACCGATATGGAAACATTTGCCTAACGCCTCGGTACTCCTCGCCTGCACTTGCCCCTTTAGCACCAAAGAGGAAACGAGGACACTGTGCGCACTGGCACCCACCTAGTGCCCGCCTGGCCTTGGTCGTCATGGCTTACGTCATCGGAACCTCGCGAGGTTTGCCTTGTGTCGGTGTACAAAAATAGGGGCACGCTTTTGTACCCCTTTGCCTGTGCACGGGCAGTCGGAGCCGCGCCCACGACCACACCAAGAAGAACAGGG
Organism: Aegilops tauschii subsp. strangulata; assembly: GCF_002575655.3. Taxonomy (NCBI): domain Eukaryota; kingdom Viridiplantae; phylum Streptophyta; class Magnoliopsida; order Poales; family Poaceae; genus Aegilops; species Aegilops tauschii. The sequence continues at coordinate 266,948,129 of NC_053041.3, forward strand.
GAGGTGAGCCAAGGTAAGACCGAAGCCCAAGACAATCAAAGCAACGCCAAGGCCAAGACCACAAAGAGCAGATGGACGAAGAAGGTTCCCCCGGCAAGACCCTTGCCGGGCGGCCTCAGCGACCCCGGCAAGACCCTTGCCGGGACAGCTCGCCCCACACCAACAGAGCGAGCCACCCTTGAGCCCACGGCCCCCAGCGCCATCATCAACATGGGGCCAGGGCTCAGGAAGGCACCTCTGTGGTGGCATGCAGATATTTGTGAAGACATATTCAAGATCAGATGAGGATTAGAAGACGACGATCCTCGGCAAGATCCTTGCCGAGGAAGGCCACCAGACCCCCGGCAAGGTACTTGCCGGGGACAACAGCACGCCACGGCAAGACCCTTGCCGGGCCACCCGGCAAGGCCCTCGCCAAGGACGCCAGTGGGGTCACTGCCAAACCCGCGCTGGACAAGCTTCCACCACCATTCACATGCAGCTGCCAGCCCAACCAGCTGGGCGGGCACCTGTGTGGCAACATGCAGCTCCCAGGCCAACTCATCGAGCGCCTGCGTGGCGGCATGCAGATCTTTGTATAGGCTCCGCCACCGCTCCACCTCAGCTGCCTGGCTGCCTACATGGCACCACGCACCCCACAGGCCGGGGCGCGTGTCAAGGCGAGGAGGAGCGGCGACGGACGGGATGGGCCTCGCCCTCGTCCCCAATAAAGCAAGGGAACACCTACGCTACGCATTAAATGCGTCTTGTCCTGTAATACGAGCGATAAGCTCAGAGCACTGTACGCCTTTCCACCTCCTGTGTGTCACTGTGGCAACCCCTTTCAACTATAAAAGGAGGCCCATGGCATACTGGACAAGGATTCGGCTCTTTCGAACCACGCACTGACACTACAAGGATTCGGGTCTATTGCAACAAAATCGTTCGTCGCAATGCATGCTGATTTGTGGCGATAAGTACCTATTGCCATGAAGCAACATTCATTGGCAGCCGTTGCGACTGGACACATGGTAATAGGTTATTGCCACAAAAAAGCAATTGTGGCAATAAAGTGTGCTATTGCAACAACCATGTGGGAAGTTGCCACATGTTTTACCGTGGCAACACTCACCTGATGCCACAATTTGCTTTGTGGAGATAGGTTTAATGCAACATGTAACAAATCATGGCGACTAGTAGCTCGTGGCGATAGACATTTGTGGCAACACCCTATGCCAACAATGTTTGTTTCGTGGCGCATACTCTTCCGTGGCAATAGTCAATTGTTGCAATAAACTAGTTCGAGAGCTCATGAACTCTCAGAAATACACCCACCAAAGCAGGACTAGAGTTTTACGCATCCTCGTGGCCCGAACCTGGGTAAACGATCCCTGTGCTGTCTACTAGCCCTGCTCTCCTCGCAACCCTGCGCCCCGGCAACCGTCGTAGGGATTCTTGTGGTCCCATAGGTGTCGTTCCACACCATCATCTTTGGCTTACCAGGTAGGGGGCGCAATTGTGAGGATCTAGTCTGGTAGTTAGCTTAGCAGTTCTTCGTCGCCATGGCCCCAAAGAACAAGACGGCCACGGCGGTCGGCTTGTTGGGGGCCGAACGGCCCATGCCGGTGCGGACGAGCAGCGGACCGATCGCAAACAGGACCCGGGCTGCGGCCCGCGAGCACCAGCATCGTCCAGGCAGTCGGGGCCTGGCGAGCGGTGTCGTTCGCACGCCAGATGATCGTCTACATGTCGCCAGATCCAAAGACGGAGCTAGGCCCCCCGCAGGCGGCGCGGGGCCCTCCAGGGGCGTTGTTGTGCCGAATCCGGGCGGCGCGGCGACCTCCAGGACGCCTACACCGGCGACCACCGTGCGTTCTTCCCATGGTGTGCGCGCCGAGCAGCGTCACCACGTTGGTGACCCTGGGCACCGCCGTGGGAAGAGCCCTGTGCGTCATCGGCAAGATGAAGGGGTTCATCACGCTCGCCGAAGCGCTGGTGAAAATGGCACGCAGCCGCTGGGTCATGACGGAGCTCCTTCTAACATAGTTAGAAGTCAAAGCGCGCCGCGATCCACGCAGATGTCGCCGCCGCCCACACCAGCGGAAGATTTGGCGCGCGCACAGCTGCTCCTCGATTTCCCTCCTACTGCTGAGAAGCTCGACGAGTGGAGGGCGACCATCCGGAGCCTCGTCGCCGTCGCTAACAAAGACGATCCGCGACCAGCGGGGCCCTCGGGTCGGCGCCCCACCGAGCCACTACATGCTGGCGCTGGGAGGACCGAGGAAGCTGCGGCCACGGTGCACTCTCCTCCTCCTCGCTAGCCGCCGCGGGCGTCGGCCCGTCGTGACGACGCTTGTGATAACATCTCCATAGCGTCGTCCGACCCGTGGACCCTCCGCGACCAGCGCCAGGTCCTTCGGGAACGAGCTCACGAAGACGCTCGAACCACCATCGAGCGTCGGCGCGAAACGCGCCGCCAGTCGGACAAGCGGGCAGGACCCGCAATGGACCACCCGGCACCGGGGGGCTCCGGCGGCCTACCTTACGAGGTGGGCTGCCCGGCCTTTACCCGTGAGCTACGACAGTTCCAGTGGCCGTCCCACCGCACGTTCAAGCCCGACGTCGGCGAGAAGTACACTGGCAAAACCCATCCGTCCGAGTTCCTCAGCATCTACACCATCACGATGCAGGCTACCGGGGCTCGCGACGACAAGGTGCTTGCCAACTATTTCCCGCTGGCGCTCAATCCCAATGTGATGTCTTGGTTGATGCACTTGCCGGTGGATTCCATTTCTTCTTGGTCGGATATGTGCCATGAGTTCGTTGGCGCCTTCACAGGAGGCCACCAAGCTCATGGCCAGGCCAGTGATCTGCACATCATTCCCCAGAAGGAAGGGAAGACCCTGCGCAAGTACATCCAAAGATTCAGCCGGGTGCAGTACAACATCCCCGACGTTCATCCCGCCGCTGTGATTAGCGCGTTCCACCAGAACGTGCGCAATCGCAAGATGCACGAAGAGCTGGCGATGACCAAAGTTAAGGACGTGGCCGAGCTCTACGTCCTGGCCGATAGGTGCGCCCGGGCTGAAGAGGGAAGGAAGTACCCCAGCAAAGACGCCGGCGCGGAAACCGACTCTACCGATGAAGACGCCGCTATCCCGACGAGGAAGGGTCGGCGTCGCAATAGGAAACGCAAAGGCAAGACCGTGCTTGTCGATGAGGGATCTGACGACACCGGTGCCAGCAAGAAGGTCAACGCAAACGCCCCCGGCAAGGAGATTGCCGGGTGCGCCGCCTGCCGAGACTTGGCGGCTACCGACAAGCCAGGAAGCTCCGGCAAGCAATACTGCAAGATCCACCGCACCAAGGGCCACGACCTCCAGAACTACCGGCAAGTCGAGCTGCTTGCTGACAAGCAAAAGGCTGAGTACGAGAGACGGGACAAGGAGAAGGACCAGGATGGTGTGGAGGGGTCCGGCAAGAAGCGTGGTGGCCAAGGAGGCCGCCCCGGCAAGGACAACCAGCAAGAGAGGCCCGCCCGGGGCCGCGACAAGAAACAAGAAGACGATGATCACGACGAGGACGACGAGGACGACGAGTCTGGTGAGCAAGGGTTCGAGAAGGCTACGGAGGCCATGTGCGTCGATGGTGGCGCCTCGCTGCATACCTCTCATCGCCAGCTCAAGAAGTGGGTGCGTGAGATTACAGCAGCAGAGCCGTCGTTCGACGCTCAGAAGCCGCTGAAGTGGTCCAGCACGCCCCTCATCTTTGACGCCGAGGACCACCCTGACCGCACTACCGCGGTCGGGTGTTTGCCATTGTTGGTCTTACCAACAATACGCAACCTCAGAGTGAACAAGATGTTGGTTGACGGCGGGGCCGGCCTGAACCTGATCTCACCTGTCTTGATCAAAAAGTTGCAAATCCCTGATGGAGACCTCGAGGAAACGGGCACGTTTCAAGGGGTCAATCCGGGGAGGAGCCAGCCGAAGGGAAAGGTCACACTGCCCGTGACGTTTGGAGGAGAGTTGAACTACAGGACGGAGAGGATCGTCTTCGACGTAGCCGAGATCCCCTTGCCCTACAACGGGATCCTCGGCCGCCCAGCACTAGCCAAGTTCATGGCGGCGTCACACTACGCCTACAACATGCTAAAGATGCCTGGGCCGTTGACCATCATCTCCGTCCCCTCCGAAAAGAAGGACGCGCTGATCTGCACCGACCAGCTCTACCGGGAACCAGTTGCAGCGGCTGCCGCCAAGGCACCTGCTCCTGCCGCTGAAGCCCCGGGAGGGAAGAAGAAGCCCGGCAAGACCTCTCGCACCCACTCCGGCAAGCGCACCTCCTCAGAGTGTTGTGCTACCGTCGAGGACGTGCCAGAGAGCTCTACCGACAAGAGCAAGAGACCCAGGGCCGAGCCGCCGCAGACCAAGAAGGTGCCCGTCAGGGAGGATGGCACGGGAGGGGCCTTCACCATAGGCTCCACCCTCGATAGCAAATAGGAAGGCACGCTCGTAATCTTCCTGCGGGCGAATGTCGACGTGTTTGCATGGCAAGCATCCGACATCCCCGGTGTTCCCAGGGAGGTGATTGAGCACCACCTAGCTGTCTGCCCCCACGCGCGGCCCGTCAAGCAGAAGGTCAGAAAGCAGGCTCTGGAGAGGCAGGAGTTCATCACAGAGGAGATCAGGAAGTTGGAAGCGGCGGGTTTGGTGAGAGGAGTGCTCCACCCGACGTGGTTGGCCAATCCGGTAGTGGTGCGCAAGGCAAATAGGAAGTGGAGACTGTGTATTGATTACATAGATATTAACAAGGCTTGCCCTAAGGACCCCTTCCCGTTGCCACACATCGACCAGATTGTTGACTCCACGGCCGGGTGCGATCTGCTATCATTCCTCTACGCCTACTCAGGCTACCACCAGATCTTCATGAAGAAAGAGGATGAAGAGAAGACAGCATTCATCACCCCATGTGGTACGTATTGCTTTTTACGACTGCCTTTCGGGTTGAAGAGTGCTGGCTCAACATTCGCAAGAGCAGTCCAAATTGGTTTCGAACCTCAGCTCCATAGGAATATGGAGGCCTACATGGATGACATAGTGGTCAAAACCAAGGACGGGCCAACTCTTGTGCAAGATCTGGAAGAGATATTTGCTAACCTGCGCAAGATCAACCTCAAGCTGAACCCTGAGAAGTGTGTCTTCGGTGTTCCGTCCGGCAAGCTTCTCGGGTTCTTTGTGTCACAGCGCGGGATCGAGTCAAACCCAGACAAGATCAAGGCTATTGAGAAGATCGAGGCAAACCCAGAAAAGATCAAGGCTATTGAGCAGATCGAGGCGCCCAAGCGGATCAAGGATGTGCGTCGGCTCACCGGCTGCGTTGCCACCACGAGCCGATTCATCTCCAAGTCCGCCGAGCGCGCCCTTCCCTTCTTCAAAATCTTGAAGAAGGCAGGCCCAATAGAGTGGACCCCAGAAGCCGAGGTAGCACTGCAGGATATGAAGAAATACCTTTCCTCCACGCCAATACTGGTTGCGCCTAAACCACAAGAGTCGTTGCTGCTGTATCTAGCGGCGACGAATCAAGTGGTCAGCGCCGCACTGGTGGCACAGAGGGAGGTCGACGAGGAGGCAGCAATGGCGGCAGAACTAGCGGATGGCAAGCCAAAGATTCCCTCGGCAGGGCCTGGTGCCGACAAGGCGCGGCCCCCGGCAGAGTCTGGTGCCACCAAGGCAGTGCCCGCGCAGTCTAGTGAGGTGGTGCCGAAGAAGAAGATGATGCAGCACCCGGTTTGCTTTATCAGCTCCCTCTTGCAGGGGGCTAGGTCGAGGTATTCCGGCGTGCAAAAATTGCTCTTCGGCCTCCTTATGGCCTCGAGGAAGCTGCGTCACTACTTCCAAGCCCACGAGATCACTATCGTCACCCGCCTCCCGTTGCAATGGATACTGCACAACCCAGACGCAACCGGAAGGATTGTGGAATGGGCCTTGGAGCTGCCAAGCTTCGGTTTAAAGTTTGAAAGTACCTCGACAATTCAGAGCAGAGTCTTGGCGGAGTTCATCGCAGAATGGACCTCGACGCCTGACGAAGAAATCCAAGAGACCACTCTCCCCGGCGAGGAAGCAGACCGCGACTGGATCATGTACTTTGATGGGGCTTTCTCGCTGCAAGGCGCCGGTGCCGGTGTGCTGCTCGTCGCACCCACCAGAGAACACCTCAAGTACGTGATCCAGATGCACTTCCCCAGGGAGATGTCCACCAACAACACTACTGAGTACGAGGGATTGCTTGCCGGTCTCAGGATCACGGTAGACCTCGGGGTTAAGAAGCTCATCGTCAGGGGTGACTCGCAGCTCGTTGTCAGGCAGGTCAACAAGGATTATCAGAGCCCATTGATGGAAGCTTACGTAGATGAGGTGAGGAAGCTACAGGAACACTTTGATGGTATCCAGGCGGAGCACGTCCCCCGAGCGAAGAACGACATCGCCGATTACCTGTCAAAGCATGCCGCATTCAAGCTACCTGTGGAACCAGGTACCTTTTTGCTTCGGTTAACTCAACCATCCGTCGAACCATCAGCGGGGCAGAACAAGCAGAGGAAATCAGGTCCCGGCAAGTACTTTCCTACTCAGCCCCCTGGGGCTGCCGGCAAGGGTGCTGCCGCGGACGCTGAGCCTGCCCAAGAGCAACTGGCTCCGGCAAGGCATCAAGCCCTGGCCGTAGAGACAGCCGCTCCCATGGCAGAAGAGATGCCTTTGGTCCTTGCCGTCGAGCCCCAGGCTCCGACATGGGCGCAGTATACCGTCCAATTCCTCCAAACAGGGGAGCTTCCTGAGGAGCAGGAAGAAGCGGAGAATGTAGCCCGTCGGTCCGCCCTGTACCAGTTCGTCAATGACATCCTGCACCGAACAAGACCGAACGGTGTGAAACTCAAGTGTATCCCCCGGGAGGAATGACTGGAGCTATTGGCAGACATACACGGAGGCATATGTGGCTCCCACATAGGGTGGAGGGCCCTTGCCGGGAAGGCGTTCCGGCAAGGTTTCTTCTGGCCCACCGCCCTCCAGGATGTGACGGGACTAGTAACCAAGTGTGAAGCATGCCAGTTCCATTCAAAGAAGCTTCATCAACCAGCTCAAGCCCTTCGAACAATCCCTCTCTCCTGGCCATTCTCGGTCTGGGGGCTCGATATACTGGGCCCTTTCCCCCGCACTGTCGGGGGCTTTGAGTACTTGTACGTTGCAATCGACAAGTTCACAAAGTGGCCGGAGGTGGAAGCAGTGAGGAAGGTGACTGCTCAGTCAGCCATCAAGTTCTTCAAAGGACTGGTCTGCTGTTTTGGTGTGCCAAACAGAGTCATCACCGACAACGGCACGCAGTTCACAAGCCACACCTTCATGCAGTACATCCAAGACCTCGGCAGCAAGGTCTGTTTTGCTTCCGTGGCACATCCACGGAGCAACGGCCAAGCAGAGAGGGCAAATGCTGAAGTGTTGTGAGGCCTGTGAACGAAGTCCTTTGACAAGCTGCACAAGAGTGGAAGGCGCTGGATTGATGAGTTGCCGGAGGTTCTTTGGTCGATCAGGACGACGCCAAATCGAGCCACCGGCCAGACACCTTTTGCCCTGGTATACGGGGCAGAAGCAGTTCTCCCCACGGAACTCATATACGGGTCACCTCGAGTGCTCGCTTATGATGAGCTTGAGCAAGAGCCGTTGCGCCAAGATGACGTGACGCTCCTTGAGGAAGATCGTCTTCGGGCGGCTGTGAGAGCGGCACGCTACCAGGAAGCCTTGCGCCACTACCATAGCCGCAAGGTTCATGCCCGAAGCTTTGAGGAAGGCGACCTTGTTCTTCGGCGCGTTCAGTCGGCCAAGAATTCCAACAAGTTGACGCCAAAGTGGGAAGGCCCTTATCGGGTAATACGAGTCACCAGGCCTGGCGCAGTCCGCCTGGAGACCGAGGATGCCGTCCCAGTGAGCAACTCCTAGAACATTGAGCATCTTCGCAAGTTTTACCCGTAAGGCGCGGCTTGCCGGGCCTCCCGGCAAGCCACCTTTTGTACAAGCTTTGCCGGCAAGGCATGTGACCCTTTGTACAAAGCCAGGCGCGGACCCTAAGCATAAATAAATGAAGCGCTGGCGCCCTAAGTCATAGCATCCATGCTAGGTCGAGTCTCTTCCTCAGTTCGGGTTGATAGTGCTCACCAGCGACTAACCCCTAGCTTAGAGGTCGAGTGCGCGTCTATCTGTTCCTCTTCTGTCCTTTTTTTGTTCGCAGGGCACATGAGCACTTCTGCTGTGCTACTTGGAAGAAAGGAAACGGACCGGCGTCCCGACCCCGGCAAACCAGAGTTGCTGGGGGCTACAAGCTCGAGGATCCAACCGCGGCAAGATAAGACTGTCGGGGGCTGCAGATCCAGATAAGTCTTTTTATCCCCTGTCATGCATTTCAAAACAGGACTGGGGCATGTGAAGCCTCGTTTTTATCTCGAGGCTGCCGTGCTCCCTTTTTTCCTATACCTAAGGATTATTTCCTGGGTCCGAATTTGGTTGTAGCCGCGGCGGCAAGGAGATAGAATGAGGAGCCTGAAGCCCACTTCATCCCTGCCTCCGCCAAGAGTGCGAGAACGGTCGAATGGAGTGGGGGGAACGGCAAGGCCTGTTGCCGGGCGAAAAACGTTTATCTTAAACAATAACGAGGATTCACTCCTTGTCGCAGGATTTACCCACGAACGAAAAGCCCGACAAGCATCCCTTTTTCATTAATAACATCCCATATAGGTACAGTTCGTACGAAATGAAAAACATGGACAAAGGGGATTACAAGCTTTAAATTTAACAAGGCCCACAGGCTTACAGATTAAAAAAAAGAGATAAGGTGCCCGTGATCCTTTTCTTGTCCCTCTTCTCAGGAGGCAGGTCAAGGAGGCGAGAGGGCAAAAGGGGTGCCTAGGCGAGCTACGAGCAGCAGAAAGCGCCAAGAGAACACCTCGGTGGCCGCCCACGGGCGGGCTGGTGATGACGGTGCCGGAAAGGAGCTGGAAGACGAGGCGGCAGGACCGGCAGTACGCGATGAAGGCATCGGTGCCTGCGTACTCCGAGTTGACGGCCTTGCCGCCCGCCCTCTTCCTCTTCCACAACCTCCCGACGCCAGCCGCCCAAGGAGACGGCCCCGAGAAGTTCAAGGAGCTGGGCCCGCCCCCGGCAAAACCTTGCCGGAGGAGCGGCCAGGTGCAGATGCTGCTGCTGCCGCACCCACCCAGGCGCGGGGCGTCCGACGCCTAGTCGGACTCGTCCCTGATGTCCTCCTCGTCACTTTCGCTCGAGGAAGAGCTTCCATCGTCGGAATCTCCATCAGAGGAGCTCTCCACGCAGCATTCCAGGCGAGTTCCAAACTCTCCAAAGACCTTGACGGAGAGCAGGCCGTCCTCCATTAAGTTGAAGTAGAGGACGAGCCCCGCCGTCAGGCTATGGATGCGGGCGAACGTCTTCATCCACGGCGGAGGTACATAACCCGAGGAGCCGGGAAGTCGACGTCAACCCGCGTGCCCCCATTCCCACAGCCCCTCATGTGCAACCTGAGGGTCTGGGGCGGGTCACGCTTCATCACCCGAGCAAACGGGGCAGGGAGATGAAGACGGCGATGCGGAGGCCGGCGCAGCCTGATGAAGAACTCGCAAGGCTGGTCTTCAATGTGGCCCTCCATCGGGAATGGCATCGTTGGCAAGGGCAAGGCCGGCGTGCAGCCCCGTCCTCCTCTTCCCCGAGCGCTACGGCCTCTGCCCCGGCCTCGCCCACGGCCTCGCCACCTTCCCTTTCCCCTCGCGGCTGGTTCCACCACCACGGGCTTAGGAGGAGGAGGGACGCGCTGTCGAGCGGCGACCCTCGCCGCCACTGTCGAGGGACCAGGATTCCCCTTCTCCATGGCGGGTGAGAGGAAGAAGCAGAAGAAGGAGGGGATAGAAGATGGAAGAATGCGGGATGACATCCCCCCTTCCCCCTCTTTATAAAGGAACGGGGTTGAGGCTCGGCCGCCCCGCTTGGCCAATCTAGACACCGGAGGCGCAGGGAATCAGGACCGACCCGCTGTCCCAACCGGCGATGGCCCGGTTTCCCGCCTCCACCGTTTGCCACCCCGAGTGCATGAAAGACGTGTGGCAGACGTGCAGAACTGAGGGCACGGGTGAGGTGACCTCTCCCCACCCCGTGATCATGGGGAGTGGACGCCTTGAAGACCGCACCCCGGCCCTGCTCAATAAATGAGCCGCGCCTCCACGCCTCCCTCTTTTTACGGGGAGGGCGCGAGCCGCCTCTTTACTGCGATATGACGCATGCGTCTGGAAACCGCCCCACGCATGCCGCCCACGTCACGCACGCCCCTCCACGCCGCGCCACGCGCGCGGGTCGTGGGAAGCGGAGTGCGCGAAGAGTCTTACCACGGTAAAACCCGCGCCGCCTGCCCGCGCACTGTTTTGGGCCTGGCCCAACAACGTGTCGCGCTTATGTGTGGCCCAGGCCCGGGGGCTCCTATCGGTGTACAAAAATAGGGGCACACTTTTTTACCCCTTTGCCTGTGCACCGGCAGTCGGTGCCGTGCCCACGACCACACCAAGCAGAACAGGGGAGGTGAGCCAAGGTAAGACCGAAGCCCAAGACAATCAAAGCAACGCCAAGGCCAAGACCACAAAGAGCAAAGGGACGAAGCAGGTTCCCCCGGCAAGACCCTTGCCGGGCGGCCTCAACAGCCTCGGCAAGACCCTTGCCGGGATAGCTCGCCCCACACCAACAGAGCGAGCCACCCTTGAGCCCACGGCCCCCAGCGCCATCATCAACGTGGGGCCAGGGCTCGGGAAGGCACCTCTGTGGTGGCATGCAGATCTTTGTGAAGACATATTCAAGATCAGATGAGGATTAGAAGACGACGATTCTCGGCAAGATCCCTGCCGAGGAAGGCCACCAGACCCCCGGCAAGGTCCTTGCTGGGGACAACAGCACGCCACAGCAGGACCCTTGCCGGGCCACCCAGCAAGGCCATCGCGAAGGACGCCAGCGGGGCCACTGCCAAACCCGCGCCGGACAAGCTTCCACCACCGTTCACATGCAGCTGCCAGCCCATCCAGCTGGGCGGGCACCTTCGTGGCAACATGCAGCTCCCAGGCCAACTCATCGAGCGCCTGCGTGGCGGCATGCAGATCTTCGTGAAGGCTTCGCCACCGCTCCACCTCAGCTGCCTGGGTGCCTACATGGCACCACACACCCCACTGGTCGGGGCGCATGTCAAGGCGAGGAGGAGCGGCGACGTACGGGATGGGCCTCGCCCCCATCCCCAATAAAGCAAGGGGACACCTAAGCTACGCATTAAATGCGTCTTGTCCTATAATACGAGCGATAAGCTCAGAGCACTGTACGCCTTTCCACCTCCTGTGTGTCACTGTGGCAGCCCCTTTCAACTATAAAAGGAGGCCGATGGCATACTGGAGAAGTATTCGGCTCTTTTGAACCACGCACTGACCACAGCTAGTTCGAGAGCTCAAGAACTCTCAGAAATACACCCACCAAAGCAAGACTAGGGTTTTATGCATCCTCGTGGCCCGAACCTGGGTAAACGATCCCTATGCTGGCTACTAGCCCCGCTCTCCTCGCAACCCTGCGCCCCGGCAACCGTAGTAGGGATTCTTGTGATCCCATAGGTGTCGTTCCACACCGACACCTTGCTTTGATCTCTCCGCCCCTCACAAGCCAGCTTGGTGAGGCTACCCCAGAGGAGATCTTGTGTCGTCCGCCTCGCGAGGCTTGGCCCCTCGGGAGGGTCTTGAGCGTTTGCTGGTGAAGACGGGCCTACTGTGCCGCGGGTGGAGCCACACCGTGGGCCGCAGGCAGGCAAGCCTGGGGACCCCCGTTCCCAGAACGCCGACAATGATTGATGAGGAGGAGGAAGAAGTAGAACCAAAAGCTGAAGCACCTCCAGCAAAGACACACAAATTGATGTCAGCTACTATGAAGTCAGCTGCTCCCTCCAAGCCCAAGTCAAAACCCAAAGTTGTTGCTCCAAAGAGATCTACAAGAAATATCTCTTCTGCTGAGAAGAACAAGGCCCCAGTGCCCGAAGCTGGTACAGATGATGAGCCACTAGTGCTCAGGTAGCTAAAGCCCAAGATCCCATGTCATGACAATGCTCATCCTGTAGCTGAAAACATGATGCTCAGGAAGGATAAGGGTCTACTTGAGTGGAGGAAGATTGACCCCTATTTTGTCAGGAGGAGGACTGCTTGTGATTATCACTTTCACACCAGAGAACAACAAGATTTCTAGGAAACTGTTTTCCTTGAAAAGAAGCCAATCGTCAGTGACATGAAGTGGATGGATTTGAAATACATTGATGCAAAGATTATTTCCCCCATGTTCATGAGAGTTTCAGACTTGCAAGAGTTGATGCCTTTGTTGATCAGAAGCTCACCAAGTGGAATGACGAGATGATCATGCAATTTCACTCCACAACTCATTTCTATCCAGATGGCAAGATTGCATGGATGATTGAGGGTTCCAAGTACCAGTCAACCATATCTGAGTGGGCTGCACTCCTTGGTGTCCTCGAGGAAGAAGAAAATGACATTTATGTGTACAGGAAGCCCGGCATGGGCAAAACTTCAATGGCCAATATGTACAAGGAAGTTCCTACTAAGGATCTTGAGAGTCATAAGCTTGGACCTGTCAACATTTGCTAGCCGGTTTGGCCACCACAAACACTATATTGAGGCATACTCTTTTGCCAAGTCCGGAGATGACAAGATGATATGTGGCCACTCCATAAATTTGCTCCATTTATTTGACACCCCTCAAAAGTTCAAAGTCATGAGTTCGATTGTCGAGACGGTCAAGAGGATAGCTGCTGACCAAAAGAGATCTTGTGGATATGCTCCACACATTCAGATGCTTATCATCTCCCAAGTTGGAACAAGCACATATCTACTTGATCGTGAGCATATCCCTCTTCAGCCTTAGTTTTAGGATAATGTGGTGGTGATGGACTCCTCACACCCCACATCTATTGAGGCTCAAGAGAAGATTCATGCAGTAGTAGCAACAGCAAGAGCAACTCAAGAGGCCACCACACCCAATGCCCCAATAGCCAGCCTCAAATAAAAGAATGATCAAATGACGTATCTGTTAGAGGTAACCCAGAGGATTGAGAAGAGTCTGACCAACATCTCCAAGAATCAGGAGAGCTTAGAGCGGGTGGTCGAAGCTAAGATATATGATCTTGATGTGCAGATCACCGAGGTACAGTCAGTTGTGACAAAGCTCAAGGAGGATGTTGATGCAGCCAGAGTTGCTGCAGAGGATAGTGGAGATGAGCGACCTATTACTGACAGGTTTCAGGCTGTGCCAAGGGCAACCAGATCGTTAGCGGTGCCAGTTATAGACATGAGGACCACTCACTCTGCACCTGAGGCTACTGCCATAGTGCCACCTCCAGTTTCCACTCCACCAGTTCTGCAGACATCAGGGGAATCCTTCGCGGATGTCATCTACACGCACCAGAGCCACCAGCCAGAAGTCACCTTCAGGAGCTCCAGAGGATCGTGCTTAGAGAGAAGCATAGCTTTATACCTTTTCGAACTTTTTGGTAGTTATTGCCAAAGGGGGAGAAATTTTATAGATCATTAGGCTTCGAGAGAGAGTGTCTCACTTTTGCACTTTGTTTTTTCTCGAGTTCTTACTACTTTGTCCGTTTGATTTGTGCTACTTGTTTGTTATTCTTGTGAGATGCCATGTTTTTGGTGTGTGATTGATCATAATATGCTTTATGTGTGCTTAATGCACATCTGTATCATTATTTGTGTATGACCATTCACTTATATCCTTGGTGATGCGTGCATGTTATTTCACTCATATCATTTTGTGCACTCCATCAAGATGTATGTGACATGGAAGAGTGGCCCATGATCCTAATCGATTGTGCATTTGCATTCAAACGCAAATTTTTAATAATGCACAAATTAAGGGGGAGCACTTTCTAATCACATACTTCTCAAAGCGATGACATATTTCATTTATTTAATCATTTGTCGAAGCTTTGATCTATGTGTTGTCACCAATTACCAAAAAAGGGGAGATTGAAAGTGCAACTAACCCCCTGGTGGTTTTGGTAATTCATAACAACATATATCTCATGGAACTAATATCCATTCAAGATAAATATTTCAGGATGTTCAATGATTTCCATGGCATGACATAGAGATGTGGACCCCTCAAAATGATAAGTTCAAGGAGTCGCAAAAGCTCAAGACTCTACATTTTTGTTTAAGTGATCCAAGATCACATTGAGTCCATAGGAAAGCCAATACTATTAAAAGGGGATGAGGTCACTACAAAAAAAAGACACATCCGTGACATTTTGGGCCGGACGAATTTTTTTCTGTCATACATATGACACTTCTATGACGATAATTGTGACAAAACCCGGTATCATCATAGATGTGGTGGGCTCCTACTTCTATGAGAAAAAATCATGACAGAAAATGGGTTTTTCGTCCTGGGCGGGCCGGAGACGCAGCTGCATGACATTCTTTGGGACGTCCATGACGGAAAAAACCGTGGTAGAAGCGAGGGCGAGGAAAATTTTGGCGAGTTCCCGGTTACGGTGGGAGGTCGGGGGCCGAGCGATGCGCGTTTCTCTCGTACACGTACGCGCGTGTGTTCGAGGCGTTGGCTCTAACTGAACCCGAGCGATTGCACTGCAGGCTACACGTTACTGAACCCGAGCGATCGATCGATGGCTGTTAACTGAACCCAATCGAGCGATTCCTTCGCTACTGCTGCTAACTGAAGCCGATCGATGCTGCCTCTGGGATGAACAGTGAGCGTTGCGGGGGGGTTTGGATGAACAGTGAGCGGTGGCTTTGCCTCTGGATGAACAGGACCCCGTGGTGTGGTGGAGGGTTGGATGAACAGTAGACGGTGGAGGGGTGCCCGTGGAGGGGTGGTTGAACAGGACCCCGTGGTGTGGAGGGCTGGATGAACAGTAGACGGTGGAGGGGTGCCCGTGGACGGGTGGTTGAACAGTAGCCGGTGGAGTAGCGCGCGGTGGAGGCTGGATGAACAGGAGCCCGTGGAGGCTGGAGGAGGTCGACGGTGGAGATGAACAGTATCCCGTGGAGTCCCGTTTTGCGGTACGCCACACCCCTCCCGATGAACAGGACCCCCGTTTCGACTGTAGGAGGTCCGTTTCGTCCGTTTTACGGTACGTCACACCCTTCCCGATCAACAGGACCCCCGTTTCGACCGTAGGAGGTCCGTTTCGTCCGTTTTGTGGTATGCCACACCCCTCCCGATCAACAGGACCCCCGTTTCGACCCTAGGAGGTCCGTTTCCTCCGTTTTGCGGTACGCCACACCCCTCCCGATGAACAGGACCCCCGTTTCGACCGTAGGAGGTCCGTTTCCTCCGTTTTGCGGTACGCCACACTCCTCCCGATCAACAGGACCCCCGTTTCGACCGTAGGAGGTCCGTTTCCTCCGTTTTGCGGTATGCCACACCCCTCCCCATGAACACGACGCATTTCGTTGCCTCCCCATGAACACGACGCATTCCGTTGCCTCCCCATGAACACGACGACGACGCTGTTTCTCCATTCCGACCAAGCCATGTACACGAGCCCTGGCCGTACGTATGCGCGAGTAGGCGTTCGAGACCCCACCCGTATGTACACATACGTGGCCGTATTTCCTTCTTGCACCCTGGCCGCTGTACGTACGTGTACATGCTACATGCGCGCCTCTACTACGACACGTACACGCCTCTACTACGACACATGCGCGCATCTACATCCACCAGTATATATGTACATACACATTCGCGACCAGAATGACAATGCTACGTACGCTTCGACCAGGTGGGTCCCGACTGTCAGGCACTTCCTTGCCTGCGAAGATGTAGCTGGTGGGTCCCAGCAGTCAGGGGGCGAATCATTTTTTTTGCCCGGACGCACTTCCTTGCGTGCGAAGATGTAGCTGGTGGGTCCCGGCAGTCAGGGGCAAACGTTTTTTCGGAAATACGGTGGCCCGTCCGGTGGGTCCCCGCTGTCAGGTGGAGGAATAATTATTTTGCACGTAATAAGGAGGCACTTCCTTGCTCCAGCCATGGACCCAGCTGTCAGCCTCTCCACGTATAGTCCATGTCCGATGGAAGTCGTTCCTTGGCCACGTTGACCACGCCGCGCCGAGAGCACCAGGGCAGTGGACAACGGCGAGGCCTAGGAAGGGGACAACGCGGAGCTGGGGAAGACGCGGCAGTGGATGCCCACGCGTAGAGGAGTATGAGCGTTCACTGGTTCGCTGCGGTGTGAGGCTGCCATCGCCGCATAATAACAGGGGGTGTGGGTGAGTAGAGGGATGGCCTTGCCAGCGGTGGGAGTAGTAGGGGGCGGTGAGGCCTCCGCTGCATTGCAGCCGACCACGGGAGGCAGGAGCACGAGGCACGACCGGCGCTGGTTTGGGTGGCTAGAGCAAGAAGACCAGAGGTTGAAGAAGCACTACGGCCGTTGGATGGACATCGTACGGTCACTGGAGCTAGAATCGTGCATATTGACTAAGTTGACAACGCCCTCCGTCCCCGTCAACTTAGTAGGCCCACAAGTCAGCCTGCCACTATACTGGGTCCCAGCTAACAGGGGGAGTATTCATTTTTTTGTGCGTAATAAGGAGGCACTTCCTTGCGTGCGAAGATATAGCTGGTGGGTCCGAGCTGTCAGCGGCGGTAACGTTTTTTTTGCGAAATACAGAGGCCCTTTCGGTGGGTCCCTGATGTCAGGTGGAGGAATCATTATTTTGCGCGTAATAAGGAGGCATTTCCTTGCGTGCGGCCGTGGACCCAGCTGTCGGCCTCTCCACGTACAGTCCACTTTAGATGCATGTCGGTCGTTGACCACGTTGACCAGGCCGCGCCGAGAGCACCAGGGTGGTGGACGACGGCGAGGCCTAGGAAGGGAACGACACGGAGGCAGGGAAGACTCGGCAGTTGTTTCCCACGCGGAGGGGAGTATGACTGTACGAGGGTTTACTGGTTCGTCTGCCGTCGCTGGAGAATAACAGCAGGTGTGGGTGAGTAGAGGGATGGCTAGGCCAGCGATGGGAGTATGGTGGGGCGGTGAGGCCTGCGCAGCAGCACAGCCGGCTGCGGGGAAGAGGGAGCAGGCAGTCCCGCCGGCGCTTGTTTGAGCGGCTGGAGCAGGAAGAGCAGAGATTGAAGAAGCACGACGGCCGTTCGATGGACATCCAACAGTCGCTGCTTGTGCATCAACCTTTTTTTAGGAAAGCCTCAAATCTGTGGAAAACAGCATACAACCCATCTGCCATTATTTCTAATAATTTACAGCCCATTTGCTAATTCTTAAGGTTTTTTTGGAGCCCATATTCTTTTTGTTAGCATTACAGCCCATATTGTGGCCATGGTTAAAAAATTATACAAAATTTTGCATATTTCGGTGCGGTCCGAACTGTTTTTAATCCCGAAATTTCGACTCACATTCAAACTGATTTTCAAAATAAATGTATATCAATATAAAATCCAACAAATTCTCCATGCATAAAAATTAATGTAATTTAAAATCTCGAAATGAAAAATAGATATTTGAAACTAATTGCCGGTTTGATGTGTTTTAAAAATGTACATCCCATTTCTCATTACTGATAGGCCATTTTCTCGGCCAGCCGAATGAAGCTCTCCTCGTCTTGAAAGATTTGCAGCCCAACAGGCCTGACAAAGCGACTTACTTGGCAAATCACAAAAAAACTGGGCTGTGGCCGTGGACCCAGCTGTCAGCCTCTCCACGTATAGTTCTCTTCCGATGGAAGTCGGTCGTTGACCACATTGACCACGCCGCGCCGAGAGCACCAAGGCGGTGGACGACGGCGAGGCCTAGGAAGGGGACGACGCGGAGCCGGGGAAGACGCGACAGTGGATGCCCACGCGGAGAGGAGTAGAGGGTTCACTGGTTCGGCTGCGGCGTGAGGCTGCCGTCGCCGCAGAATAACAGGGGGTCTGGGTGAGTAGAGGGATACCCTCGGCCAGCAGTGGGAGTAGTAGGGGGCGTGAGGCCTCCGCGGCATCACAGCCGGCCACGAGAGGCAGGAGCACGCGGCACGACCGGCGCTGCTTTGGGCGGCTGGAGCAAGAAGACCAGAGGTTGAAGAAGCACTATGGCCATCAGATGGACATCGTACGGTCACTGGAGCTAGAATCGTTCATATTGACTAAGTTGACAAAGCCCTCCATCCTCGTCAACTTAGTAGGCCCACAAGTCAGCCACCCACTATGGTGGGTCCCAGCTAGCAGGGGGTATTCATTTTTTGGTGCGTAATAAGGAGGCACTTCCTTGCGTGCGAAGATATAGCTGGTGGGTCCGACCTGTCAGCTGGGGGAACGTTTTTTTGCGAAATACAGAAGCCCTTCCCACGTACAATGCACGTACATTGCGTAATAAGGAGGAACTTTCCTTGCGTGCGACCATGGACCTCGTGGGTCCCAGCCGTCAGGCTCTCCATGTACAGTCCTCTTCCGATGACTCTCGTATGTTGACCATGCTGCACCGAGCGCACCGAGGCGGTGGACGACGGCGAGGCCCCAGACTGGAATGACCTGGAGATGGTGAAGACGCGGCAGTGGAGTCGCAGACGGAGAGGAGTGGGAAACTTGACTGGTTCGGGTGCGGGGTGGGCCTACACTCGGCACAGAATAACAGGAGGTGCGGAGTGGAGGGATGGCCTGGCCGTCGGTGGGGTAGCGTTTCGCTGAGGAGCGCAAAACAACGCCGCTGGACGCCGAAGGCTGGAGCAGGCGGTTCCGGCCGCGGTGGGGGAAGAAGACGAGAGATTGAAGAAGAATGCCGGCCGTTGGATGTAAATCCAACGCCTTCTTAGGCTTCGACCTACTAGTCCACATGTCAGCCAGTCCATTTGTTTTTTAGTCCATTTGGTGGGCTGGGTGAAACAATGATGTAGCATCTATGCAGCCCGTTTAAATCTCATTTGCATTTTTTGTCGAAATCCGCGGACTTGCTGGGCTGGGTGAAAATATCATGTTGGGCTAGACGGAGAAATCTTATAAAAACATAAACACATGATTGCACGTCAGTAAAATCTTTGCAAGCTTATGTACGCAATCACTAGGAGTTAACTTGCCAAGTTATATATCAACAATTATTATTATTATTTTGTAAGAACTTTCAACTTATGAAATAAAATATCATTTTAATTTGATGAGTTAATAGTACGTGGGGCATTATTATTTTTTAGGCTACACGTGGGACAGTTGAGTTGGTTCTAGGGGAAAGTACTGGGAGAAAACTCAGTTTACATCAAAAAGAAAGTGGGAGAAAATTCAGAGACCTGCTGGGTCCACCTGAGGAGGGGAATATGTTGGGAGGAAGGAGATTCAAAGCACGGCAGCCGAGTGAACTAGTTTTTTTACGGACAAGTGAACTAGTTTACATGCATAAGCAAATAGGCACTAAAAAAGCAATCAGGTTAATGGGTTCTTAAAAGAAATATTTCGGACAAAACAGATAATTATGACACATAGGCTAATGCATGAAACACTCAGATGATAAAGGTGCTTATAAACAGATAAAGTACAACATCTAGACCTTCCTGGCACGCTTGATCATGACGCTACGGCTGTCCGTGTACTCGTCGGTTACGGGAAGCAGACACGCCCTCATGTCCAAGATCTTCCTGTACATGTCGTAGCATGCGTATGCGTCCTTGGCCGCGTAGGTTATGTAGGCTAGATTCAGAGGTACCTCCCACGTGTTCAGGTTGTCTTCTTTCATGTTGGCGTATCAGGGGTCGATGATGGTCTCAGCGAGGTCAACCACGGAGTCCTTCTCCTGCCCGTTGCTGATGATCTTGTATTGCTTCTGGATGTCGACAAGCTTGTTGCACCAGATGGCCGAATGGTCGCGTTCTTCCTTCTCTCCACCGTAGCGAAGGTGCAGTCGGTGCTGCCGATGAAACGGGCGAATGCTCCAGAACCTGGTGCAGCCATAGGACTGAGGCGAGGCAGAGCTTCACCGAGTCCGTATCGTTGGTGTACATCACATTCAACTTGGTGCAGCCATAGGACTGAATGGCGAACTCAAAGGGGAACTCCTTGCTGAAGTCCATATCCAGCAGGCTCACCCCTCGGATCGCCATTGGAGTCTCTTCGAGTGAACGAGTGTGTAGGCGGCGGCAGCAGTTCGTTTTTCAGCTCTTGGGGAACTGGATTCAATAGTAAGCTGAGTGTGTACAGGCGACAACAGTTACTACCCCTCCCTCGTCCGCTGCACGCCCGGCAGAAGATGCACCCTCGGTCACACGTCGGTTCACGAGCGGGTCTGTATTGGTACTGTAATAACAGGAGTTAGTGGTCACTTTACTTAAATTTAATTAGCTTTAATAGAAATTTATACTTAAAACAAGCAATGCATTCGCTCGTTCTATCAGTGCCACAGGATCAACATGCACAACAATTAGAATTATTATTCTCAGGACGCACACGATCAGCACATTTGTCGCACTTTCACAAAGATAATACTACCAAGTTTGAACTGTTTTTTATGGTTGTTGTCCTCTACATCATCATGCCGTGTTTCCCAGCTTGCAAGATTCAGAACCAACAAATAAGATCCAAATAATAAGGACAACAAAGATGCCTACACATCTCATTGATTCCTAGGTTGCAAGATTCAGAACCAACAAATAAGATCCAAATAATAAGTACAACAAAGATGCCTACACATCTCATTGATTCCCAGCTTGCAAGATTCAGAACCAACAAATAAGATTCAAATAATAAGTACAACAAAGATGCCTACACATCTCACTGATTCCCAGCTTGCAAGATTCAGAACCAACCCATTAGAGCCTTTTGATAAAGTGAATATTGGGATTAAATCCATCTTGGCTAGCCATGTCATACAATCGAAGAACTTGGCGAATGCTCTTGACCATCACAACATCTGTAGTTGAGTATTCCTGTTTGCACAGCATGTTTGCACAGCACAAACAAGGAGACAGGAGAGCATGATTTCGCTTTAATAGCGGCCTCCTTGAACTCAACCTCCAGCTCTACTTGGATGAGGTCTGCCTGGAGTTCCATGATTCAATTCATGCGGCTTTTTCTGCAGTTCACCTGAAATGAAGCAAAGATTGAATCATTCAGCTAGCAAGAAGTACTTGCTCTTGTGAGCTGGCAGGTTCTTCTTTAGTAGTTGCACTAAAATTGAGGAACATTAAGGTTGGCTGTCTGGCTCATGTAAGGTGCAACTATAATTTTCTTATCCTTTTGTGCAGTTCCACTAAAATAAAGTGCCATTGTGGTGACAGTGATGGCTCCATCTTGCAAAGGCTAACAAAATGTTGCACGAGATTACCAGCAGAACTTGACGGAGATTTTGGAAACTCCAATCACCATTTTGTGCAGTTCCACCAAAATTGAGAGATGTTTCCCACGTGACATTTTAGTTGAACTGCAAGACACTCATTCCAAAAAACGTGAAATGGATATCCCTATCTGCACAAAAAGATAGAAAGTAAACAGTTGTTGGTCAATAAGAATATACGAAACATATACAAAATGAAAAGAAGCATCTTAATTATGTTCATGGCAATCACGCAAGGACAGTAGAAATTTTAAAACGTCAGCAATGCTTCATGTTACTAGAAGCATTACGATCAACAATGAGATTCCTCAAATATGGGATTACTTTAATGGTGGCACTGCTTTTTTACTAGACACAGTAAATCAACAACAGCTAAAGAGTTGGTTTAAGGGCATGGGACCATGGGGACACCAGGACACTCAGCAGCATAAAGGAGCAACTTACTTATCATACTGGGGAAAAAAGCAGGAGTGCCATTTGTAACACAGTTTAATTGCATCTTATCACTGGAGGCATTAGATTAACAATAACACTGGTTAGACATGTCCCTAAGGTAACAGTGTGATCGCTTCATTTTACATGCGCCCTTACATTAACAACAGCAAAAGGTTGGTATAAGGACATGCGACAGTGGACGCATCAGCACAATGTACCTACAAGGAGGCATAAAGTGGTGATGCCGAGTTTGTTCATGCTATGTGAGGGCAGCAAACCTAATCCTGGGGACCTTGTACTATGTGAGGGCAGCAAGTCTAATCTTGGAGACCTTTTACTATGTGAGGGCAGCAAATCTAATCCTGGAGACCTTTTACTATGTGAGGGCAGCAAATCTAATCCTGGAGACCTTTTACTATGTGAGGGCAGCAAATCTAATCCTGAGACCTTTTACTATGTGAGGGCAGCAAATCTAATCCTGAGACCTTTTACTATGTGAGGGCAGCAAATCTAATCCTGGAGACCATTTACTATGTGATGGCAGCAAATCTAATCCTAGACATACTCTGTTGACTTGTCCACCAGCCGCCACTTTCTATCCTTTTTTCAACCAATAATAGATCTGTTCCTTATCCAGTTTGTACTGCGTTTTCCCATTATTTCCCTTTTCAACCAAGAGACCGGTTGGGTATCCGGTCTCTACTACTTTCACCATATTATTTCCTCTTTGAATCAAGTCCTAGATTCATGCTACAACTTTCCCCCTTTCTTCGTTGTTTGAACAAAGCCCTAGATTCGAATGCATGAAGTAGCTTTACCTCTAATAATACTAAAAATTTAGGTGGCTTTGGAAGAGCTGATGGGAGTAGAAAAAGATGCACATGCAGACACGTGGGGAGCTGGGGCAGTAGAGCAAGGCGGATTTCGAAGAACTTATACCTGAGGGTCGCCGGGATGTCGGCGGTGCCAGGTCGGATCTGCGGACAATACGGCAGGGAGGAAGAAGGGTCGGAGGACCTCCCGAGCCGGCGCTGTGTCCGGGAGAACGGCACGGGCAGAGGATCGGGCCCCTCCGGCAGCTGTGGGTTTTCTCCCTCGGCGGCGATGACCGCGTGAACGATGCACCTTTGGGTCCTCTACACACACCGGCCGAAGGGATCCGGCCGGATCTGTGACCAGCGGTGAGCAGAGAGAAAATGTCGCTACCGCTGTCTTGTTTATATCTGGAGAGGATGAGAGAATGAAGAGAGCAACCCTAGTAAAGCAAGCGCTCAGGCCCCTGCGTCCATATATAGTGGAGTGATTATCTTTTTTCTCTCCACAACAAGCGTTTCAATTTGTGTACGTGGCATTAAAGAAAAGAAACTCTCTATTTAAGGTGACTACTGTACGACTCCTACTTACTACTAGTAGTACTACATTATTGTTCACTTGTGCTCCCCGCCCCTCCATTCATTGAACAACCCCACGGGTGAATAAACATACAATAAGTACTGTATTTATATAGAACGAACAAGCTCGAACTATTTTCGCGTAGTTAAAAGTTCAGGGCGGGGCTTTTCCCGGGCAGTACGCGTGGCAGTTTTCGGGTAGGCGGTTTGACAGAGAGGCGAGGAGGGTGAGCGAGTGGGGCTGTGCGATTTGACGGCGCGTTACTGCTGGAAAGACTTGTGATATGACCACTAACTATAGTCATGAATTACCTGCGCTCCGACCGCGGTGATGCCCTCCTTCCGTTCCGTGCTCTAATCTGGTGCATGACACGTCGACCCGGATGCTGGCTCTCCCACATGTCGGAGTAGTAAGAAGGAGCAAAGAATGATGCGGTATATACTAGTACTATACTATAGTACTACTCAGGTCGGAGGAGTGCGAACCACGACAGCCCAGTGAACCAGCAGTGCGAACCACGGTAGCCCAGTGAACTAGCAGTAGAAAACAATGTGGTGATATGGCCATAAAAAACAATGTGCTATGGTCCACACTGTAGCATGTACAGTAACACTCCTCTTTGTTTGGATCCCTGAGTTAGAGCTAGTTTGGGTTGAAATAGCCTCAAATTATCGAAACAAGAGGGGTTAGTTTGAGCTAGTTTGCTCTAACCCAGCTAAAAAAAACTAGCCCGGTGGAGAGGTTCTAATTGGGTTAGTTATCCTCGGGCCCACTAAAAGAGAACTAAAAAAATCTCCCCTGCCCGCACCAGATCGCTCCCCCCTCTCGCACGACTCCTCTCTGTTCCCCATAGGGCCGCTCGCCCTCTCTCTCCTCCGGCCGCCCTCTCCTTCCGGCCTCCACCGCCCTACTCCGGCCGCACTCTCCCTCTGGCCTTCGAAGGTCGCCCCGCTCCCCCTTCACCAGTCGTTTTTCTCCCTCTGTCGTTCGCGGCGGCGGCGCATCTACCATGGAGGTCGCGAGAGGGGTGAGTTTGTTCGTTCCTTCTCTGTCTCACGGCCATATCATTGATCTTGCTTGCTCTAGCGCTAATTCTGATTTGGAAAAGTAGATCCTGATCAAACTTGGTATAGATTTGTGGTGCACGCATGGAATTGTTTGATGCTGCTTGAGGAGGTAATAAATCTTTCTAGAGGCCCAAAGATTCAGGTCACCTTTCTAGGTATTTCAATTTCAGGCTTGCATTATTTCTAGAGGCCCAAAGATCCAGTTCACCCTTTCTAGGTATTTCAATTTCAGGCTTTCATTATTTCTAGAGGCCCAAAGATTCAGTTCACCTTTCTAGGTATTTCAGTTTCATGCTTGCATTATTTCTAGAGGCCCAAAGATTCAGTTCACCTTTCTAGGTATTTCACTTTCAGGCTTGCATTATTTCTAGAGGCCCAAAGATTCAGTTCACCTTTCTAGGTATTTCAGTTTCAGGCTTGCATTATTTCTAGAGGCCCAAAGATTAAGTTCCCAGTCGACGGCAAGTGGCCCTGCTACCCATGCCGGTGTCGACCTCAACTCGCAAGGGCCGGCGTCGGAGGGGTTCCCGGGGCTTGGGCTCTACAGAGCCTTCCTCTAGAGTGACGATGGCGAGCTCCTCCCTCGGTGCGTGAGGGGCTCCGGGCTCCCTCCCTATCGTGAATGACTTCCGTGATGAGTTAGCTCATTCTTTGTTTCATGAAGTGTTTTTTTATTTTGTGAAGCTTGATTGACGACTTGTATGTTTAAGTGGGATATCTCATTTGTATGGACAAAGTAAAAATTATCATGTTTTGCATGCTTGATTTGTATAGATGGTTCTTTTATGTCAATTGTGAGCGGGAGGAGGCCACAGAAGAGCCGGCCACACAAAGAGGGTGCTTGGATCCAAGGGACTTATTTTAGTCCGACTAAAAATAGTCTCTTTAAGAGGCTAAAGTTCCAAGCACCCCTGACTAAAGAGGGGCTAAAACTAGTCTTGAGACTAAAATTTTTTAGTCAGGGGTACCCCTACTAAAATGTGGATTAGTCCTCTCTCTCCTCATTTAACTCCTCTCCTTTAACACAGGCGAGTTCTAGATTGGAGGGTTTGGAGGATAATAAATGCTCATTAACTTGATTTTAGTCTCTTTAGTATTTGGATCCAAGCATGGGTGAGGCTAGCAAGTTTTAGTCCCACTACTTTTAGTCATGGAACTAAAACGTATCCAAGCACCCTCCAAATCCGGCAGGAAATAGGGTCCAAATTAGTCAAATGATTGAGATAGAGCATTTATTGTCAATCTAACTCTGCCATCCATACACCTCTTTGGTTTAGAGTTAGTTCAAGGTTAGAATCTAACTCTAACCTCTAACTGAGTTAGAGTTCTCCTCATCTCGGTTCATCGCCATCATACTTTCCCCATTCCTATGTTTTCAGTATTCTGCGAATCAAAGAGGCCCTTTTTTGCGGGAAAATCAAAGAGGCCCTTAGACTGGTTTCGGTCCGGTCATTTTTTATAAACGTGTTATGTCCAAAATTTAATGAACGTGCTCCGGTTTCCACGAAAATAATCCGGTTTCATGTAGTAATTCATTCATCTATTTATTCTTCTTCGGGGGGTTTGCATGTAATTCATGAGGTCTGAAATGTAAAGTACCCCGGCATATGCTTCGAGTCGTGCATGCACTACGACCCAGATGCTCTATGTCCCACATGTCGGCGAATGGGAGCATGTGGAAATAGCCTAGGAGTACATATAGGAGGATAAATGCGTGAAATAATATGTACTGTGAAGTGTAGCCGCACCCACCCAAAGTGATGACAGCTATAGGTCGCACGCACCCAACTAGTGGTACTAGACATACGACTAATTTTTCCCTCAAAAAAAAAGAGGCACGAGTGCTCAGTACTCCTATTCTACAAACACGAGTCCCATCTGACAACAGCGTCCATGCTACAGCGAGCTCTCCTCCCTCGTTTCTCTCTTCTAGTAATTCTAAACTCGGCCGACGCCCGGTGGGCGGGGTGGGTTTGCTCAACTGCGGCCCCACCTCATAGTGAAAACGTTACGACTGGAATAAAAATGCCATATACTCCCTCCGTTCATAAATATAAGCCTTTTTAGATACTATTTCAAATGGAATACAACATACAGATGTATGTAGACATAGTTTAGAGTGTAGATTCACTTATTTTGCTCCGTATGTAGTAGTCACTTGCTGGAATCTTTAGAAAGACTTATATTTGGGAATGGAGGGAGTACTATACTAATAAAACATTAAGGCCACGAGGCGATGCAGTGTTGGTTACAGGAGGCAAGAAGAGATGCATCCATCGACGACGTCCACCTCCTCGACTCAGGGCGCCGGCCCACCGAACGGCGCCTAAGTAGCAGCGGCTTTTGTGGCCAGGTCGACGTGCTTCTGAACAATGGCGTCCAAAGATTCCAGCTGCTGGAAGAAGGCCAACGTCTTTCTGTCCTCGCTTGCCTTGTAGTGGCCTATGTAGACGATTTCCTCATAGACGTGGATGTGCAGGTCGACAGTTTCTTGCATGGCGAGGCGCTGCGTGGCGAGCGTGGCCTCGAGGTGCACATTCTTCGTCGCGACCTCCGGCACCTGCAGGGCCACCAGGGCTTGAAAGAGTTCGTCACCATGGAGGCCGATGAGGGTGGCTGGCAATGAGGAGCCTGGGTGCGCGGGCTGGAGCAGTACGGCAAGGTCGTCCACGCGCTTCTTGACGGCGGTGAACTTGCGGATGGAGTTGACCATCATGTCGTCCATGCGAGAGGCGAAGCCGGCGTCGGCGAGGGCTACGATGCCTGCGGTCGCCAGCACCGTCTGGAAACGTTGTGCGGTGCGGGGCCGCAAGCCGGCGCCTTGGATGATTTGGCACAGCCGACTACCGCTCGCGTCCATCGCCTCCATAGGTGCTTGTGGCTTCTGGTCACTTGGTCTTGGATTGGAGTGAGCAGTGTTGCGCAGAGACTTGGGAGTAGATGGATTGGAGTGGTGGGGCGCCTTTATTATATGAGAGTCCAAACTCTGTTGCATTCACATCGTGCTGGCTCTATTCTCTTCTCCAATTAATTCCCTCTGCATGTAATTGAGGATGCATCATTGACCATTCAACGTCTCGGGAACCGCTACCCTCTCCCTCCTTGGCATTCAAGCACCTATGGACCCGTCGACGACGAGGTGCCTATGGTGACTTCATAAATTTCAAGATGATAGTGTCGTGCGTGTGCGCGTTCATAGGGGCGAGTGTATGCACGTGTATATGAGCGCTTGCATCTGTACTGTGTAAAAAAAACGTAAATGCGTGTCAAAAAGAGACTAGTCAGTATACTCAATATTGTGCACCTCGGAGAGGAAAACGATAGAACTAGTACGTATTTATTTATGGTGCAGATTCACTCATTTTGCTCCATATGTACCCCGTCTCAGTGTAGTCTAGTCACTTGTTGAAATCTCTAGAAGGGCAAATACTCTTTTCTGGTTTACAGGACTATACTAGCAAGTAGTTGTACGTACTAGTACAATAGTGGGCTCACATAGCAATTTTGTCTCATGCAAGAGCCTGGCTATATGCATGCTCCAATGTTCGCAACTGCAACGTTCGGTTTGCGCTTGGCTCTTCGCCTCTTCGAGAAGACGAACAATGATGTTACTACTACTGCTTCTACAGTGTCGAATCCACTGCTGCATATCCGTCCACCGCGAGCGGGACGGATAGCTTGTTGTAGAAGTACTACTAAGCAAAAGCATGTCCTCGTTTGCGAGCAACCGCGCACATGGGTGAGGGAGAAGGCGTGTAGTAAAATCAAGCTTCTCCTCGTTGTACGAGTTGACGCGACACATCATAGCACTGGCCCAACATGCTTGCCTCTAAACTTGGCTGAAAGACCCGAAGTGTACAATATATTTGCTGCAACCTCTAACATTTACCCAGCACAAATTAAAATATATGTGGCCGTATGCATCGTTCTGATGCAGAGGCCGGGGAGTCCCCCCCTTTTCAAAAAAAACAAATTAAAATATATATTCCTGTCTTGACCAGATGAGCGTGCAAACTAAAATCACCAGGGTGTCAGGTAGGGCCAGAAGACTATTTTAATTTTTTTAAAAAAATTCGAGACGACCACATAGAATGGAGCCGACCCCAGCGATTTTAAGCTTACATGCACAGTACACGCTATCCTAGACTACTCCACATGAAACTGCCACACGAGCGTCCGGGCTGCGCTTGGCTCTTCGCCTCTTCGGGAAGTCGAACAATGATGGAGTACTACTGCACTGGAGGAGTACTACAGTACGCTTCTGGCCATCTGACACCGATTGAACTGCTGCATGTCCACCGCGTGCGGGAGGGAGAGCATGTAGCGAAAGCTTCTCCTAGTCTTGCCAGACACCACGCTCATGGGCGAGGGAGGGACGCTCCTGCCTTTGCGTGTATGACAGGTGGGCCCGACAGGTGTGTGGTCAACCTTTCATACAGCCAAAGGCAGGTGCAGTTAAGTCCGCGAGGGAGAGGATAATCAAACTTCTCGTTGATGTACGAGTTGACGCGACACATCAAAGCACTGCACTCGATATATTTCAATAATTTGCGTTTACCGATGCATTAATTACAACGCATGCATGCATGCCATGACTCTCCTTTTGATACTTTCATGTGTTGATTTAATGCACCTTGAAGTAGTATAAAATATGTGACGGTAAAGCTTTGTAATACCCCGGCCCAAGTCGAGAGATGGTTGTGCACGAGGAGGGCGAGATCATGCAGACCGAACAAGACCCGACGATGGAGCTCTCTAAGGTCTCGATGGATCTCACCGTGCTCCACTGCCCCTTGTGCCTCCGCCCCTTGACGCCTCTAGTGTATGAGGTTCGAATACACCTCGCCCGTTCGGCTGATTGAGCAAGGTGCAGGTTTCTTGATTGATGTGTTGTTCGATTAATTTCTGCAGTGCAAGGGAGGGCACCTGGCCTGCGCGGACTGCCGCGTCGACCGCCCTGGGAACCAGCGGCAGTGCCAGAAGTGCGAGCGCGGCGGTGGCTTCGACGTGCGGAACACGGCGGTGGACTCCGTCCTTTCATCGGTGAGGGTGGAGTGCCCGCACGAAGGCTGTGGGCTCTACGTCACTTACCACAAGCTCGCCGATCACCAGAGCGTGTGTCCGCTCGCGCCTTGCAAATGCCCTGTGCCCATCTGCGGCTACGAAGGCCCGCCGCCGGCGCTCTACCACCACATTAGCACCACGCATCCCATGCCCGTGCACATGATCCAGTACGACAAGGTGCTCCAGCTGCAAGTGCCACTGTCGGAGCCACGGCTCTTGCTGTTTGCGGAGGAGGACCGCCGCGCATTTTTCTTGGTCGGCGGCGTGCTCGACATCGGCGCGCCTATCGCCGTGTCAGTTGTCTGCATCAGAGCGAGGGCGTCCCCACCGCCGCACTACGTGGCCAAGCTGTGGGCGAACGGCCCGCCGGGGGAGCCCAAAGGCACGACCGGCGCCGTCAAGGTGGAAATGGAGGTGACAAGCAGCAAGGATCCCGGCGACGTCGACGTGCAGGAGCTAACCTTCTTGACAGTTCCACCCAAGCTGCTCGCCGGGGCTAAGCTTGTGTCCCTCCACATTCAGATTGACAAGCTCGCGTCCTAAATGTTTCTACAGTGCCTTCTGTTTATCTTAGTAATATGCTAATATAGGGATTACCTTGGTCTACTTTAGCTTAAGAAATGGTGGGTTTTGGTGGCGATGCAGCAATTACTTTGACATCAGATCAGTAATTTCCAACAGTCGAACGGATATTTTGTGTCTATTGGATATAAAGTTCCTTTGGGTAAGAAGTACTACTTGTCATCAAAATGGATAAAAGGAGATGTATGTAGATGTATTTTAGTTCTAGATACGTCCCTTTTATCCATTTTGATGACAAGCACTCCCTCCGTTCCACAATACATGCCTTCGATTTGTCAAAATGTAGATGTATCTAGACATGTTTTAGTATATAGGTACATCCATGATAGAGCCAATCGGATGGTTGAGAACACTACAATTCATAGCTACAGATGCGTGTATGACTCCCAGATGCAGAGGCCGGGGGTCCTCATCCTCCTTTTCGAGAAAAAACAGACGCGTGTGTGAGAGGACGAGTGCGTGCGTGCACCTCTTCTCTTCCTGTATAACGTGCTACTAAACTTAGAGTACAAGTTTTTGTGGGTGGCACGATGGTGAGTGCGAGAAGTCCCGAGAGATAGGTTTAATGCGTCTGAAAAAAAGACTAGCCTAGAGCTCGCCTCGCGGCTATTCCTGTCGAACGCCCCATTAACCGTAAGATATGTATACGACGGTGCCAGTTATTGCACGTACACAGCAGTACTCCCTCCTTTCCGGTTTATAGGGCTTAATTCAAAAATCTCACCAACCAAGATGGTGAGTGGTGGAATATTTTTTGTAGTTTGCAAAAGCACCTAATTAATGCTCTTGTTTTTCTCAAAAAATTATGTTTATCAATGCATTAATTGCAATGCATGCATGCATAAAGTACATGCATTGGTCAATTTTCTCTTAATACTTGCATGCAATGATTTTATGCACCTTGGAATCTGAACATGTGTTGGGGAACAACCAAATTGAGCCTTATAAAATGGAAAAACTAAAATTTTGAGATAAGCCCTATAAAACCGGAAAGGAGGGAGTAGAAAAAGAAGTACTCCATCCGGGAATAGTTCCGCACTTCGAAACTAGAACCGTCAATAAATTTTGAGCTTG
Source organism: Aegilops tauschii subsp. strangulata (assembly GCF_002575655.3). NCBI lineage: Eukaryota > Viridiplantae > Streptophyta > Magnoliopsida > Poales > Poaceae > Aegilops > Aegilops tauschii. Next base: position 266,979,148 of record NC_053041.3, read on the forward strand.
CGTGTCGTCACATTCCAAATTACTGCACGCTATATTGAATTGCAAACCTGTTCACACCGATCACAACCTAAACGGTTTCCCACTTAGGAGCGTATTAGTACCACGCTATATTGAATTGCAAACCTGTTCACACCGATCACAACCTAAACGGTTTCCCACTTAGGAGCGTATTAGTACTCGGTTATAAATACTAGTATGCCAAGATGACTGCACATTCCTCCTCAACTCCTCATCCACAAAAACAAACAAGTCATTCAGCATCCTTCCCTTGAGTCTGCCATGGCCAGCGTGAGTTCTGGGTCGAGAGATTGCCACCAGGGAGAGGCGAGCATGGAAGCGGAAGCACGAGAGATGTCCCGCCTCGCTGCGAGAGCAGCCGACATGTCCCGCCGCGCGGAAGTAGCAGCACAGAGGTCCCGCCGCGCCGCTGAAGCAGCACGGAGGTTCCGCCGCGCCGTCGATGCATCAGACTGGTCCGGCCGCGCCGCGGAAGCAGCAGAGATGTCCCGCCGCGCCACGAATGCAGCAGAGATGTCCCGCCGCGCCGCGGCGGCCTGGGAAAATTTCTCGCGGGCAGGCGACGACTGTTACACGCGCATGCATGCGATCGTCCATAGCCAAATGGATCAGATCTCCGGCTGGGCGAGGTTGCAGGACGACATGAAATCCTCGCTTGAACAGGCTACCGGCGTCATCCGGCAACTAAGGGAGGGCAATGAGAGGCTCCGGGCCGAGCGCGACCTGCTGAGGGAGAAGATCGTCCGAAGTGCAGACCAACAGGAGGAGACCAGTGCCTTGTTGAAGAGGACCGGCGTCATCGTCAAGAAACTTATGGACGAGAATGACATGCTCCGCAACGAGCGCCAAAGGCTAGTGGAGGAATCCGTGGATGTTCTCAAGCAGCGTCTTGAGGACACGAAAGAGCTCATCACCGCTCGCCGCGGAGACTAGTTCCCGCGGCCAGCAGCAACGCATCAAGAAAGTAGAGATCAGCGAGCCAGATCCTTGTCTTCTTTCTTCTTTTGCCCTTGTGTATGTCGGGCGTAGCCGCATGTGGCTTTTTAATTATCTTTCTAATTATGTAAGACAATTAATCATCCTTATCTTTCTGTGGAAGATCAATGTTGCGAGGCTGGAATGAAGAAAACTCTTGCTGTGGCGACCCTGGCATTGTTGTTCTTCTAGTTGCTGCTGGGCTTCCATCAGTTTCCTGGTTTCTTTTGATGTAATAATCGGTTTAGGATGTGGATTGTGTCATCGGTTGTGAAATGTTGGGTTCTAGCGCGGATGTTTGGCCTTTGTTGGCCTCTTGGGATGTTGCGATTTCAATCTGGTAGCTTTTAGTCCTTCGTGTTAGGCTGGAGTTGTGTTGAACTTCTTGTGAATTGTGGTGGTTTTCAGTAATGAAAATCGGAAGGGGCAAGCCCTTCTTTGATCAAAAAATTTAATCGTCCTTATATATTCATCAATCTTGCTATAAGTTGCAGTAGATGCTATATAGGTCCGTCGGATCTTACATCAAGATCTATGCTTTTAGATTTTCTTTTTTCTCACTTAAATCTCAGTCGAGTGAGACATAGCCACGCCATTAAATAGAGGCTCGGGCGCCATTAATGGAGACCTTGGGAGAGAGGTGGACGGTAGATGGAGGTCAAAGGGCTCTCCTCCCGATAAGCATGCGCAGGGGTCTGATCGCACGCCTCTCGTACTCAAATAGCTGCCCTGCACAGCGCCTCCTAGCTAATAAAAAATGGGGACGCGTGGCGGCACGTAAATGGTACTAGTAAGTAGAACGCCCACGGTTTCAATAATACTTGTGTTTCTGATTGTAATGTGACAACACTTGTTCCAAAATTACTTTGTTGATTGTTAATGTGTGCGCCTTCGCAAATCGGACTGCAAATTTACCACATCATGTTGGTGCCATGTCATGGTACCAAGCCAAGTTTCATTATTTTCATGCATGTTTTGGATTTACATGAATTAAAAAACTAAGTTTCTCAATGTTTCCAACCCAGCCACGATGCCCAGAATTTTGAATTTCATTCCCATTTCTTGCATGGAACCTAGAAATTTACCCGAGGACACACATGTGATTTTTCAACCAACTTTGGTGCACTGGAACATGTGCTTGTATTTCAAATTTGAATTATGCACACAAAGGTGACACGTTCCCTCCCAGAACCACGAGCCTTCTTGAGAGAAGCTCCGATTTGCAAGAAGCTTATACCAAAATTTGTTCCTATTCGGCCAATTTTTTTTACCACGGCATGGTACTACCATGACATGACACCATGCCAAGTTTCATGATTTTAAAACCAAGTTTCTCAATGTTCTCGACCGAGCCACGATGCCCAGATGTTTGAATTTTATTCTCATTTTTTGCATGGGACCTACTCCCTCCTTCCATCTATATAGGGCCTAATGTGTTTTTCAAGACAGCCTTTGACTATTGACAAGATTAATAGCTTATGAGATGTATACTATGAAAATTATATTATTGGAAGCTCCTTTGACATACAAATTTGAAGGTATGCTTTGTGTAAGTTGCTTGTCATATATTATTGTTCTAAGGTTTGGTCAAAGTTAGCCTCGAAAAACGCATTAGGACCTATATAGATGGAAGGAGGGAGTAGAAATTCACTCGAGGACACAAATGTGATTTTTCAACCAACTTTGGTGCATGGAAGCATGTGCTTGTAGTTCAAATTTGTATTATGCACATTAAATGACCAAAAACTCAATTAATGTGTAAATAAGGCCAAACGAAGCCGGAATAATTCCAAAATTTAACAAGGCACTCATGTAGTTCTATGTTGCCTTTGTAAATAAACTCAAGGGGGACAACGTATATCGTTTCGCACTCAAAGGTGGCACGTTCCCTCTCAGAACCATGAGCCTTCTTGAGAGAAGCTTCGGTTTGCAAGAAGCTTATACCAAAATCTGTTCCTATTCGGCCAATTTTTTTACCACAACATGGTAGTACCATGACATGACATCCATGCCAAGTTTCATGATTTTCAGACGTGTTCTGAATTTCCAATAATTTTAAAACCAAGTTTCTCAATGTTCTCGGCCGAGCCACGATGCCCAGATGTTTTAATTTTATTCTCATTTCTTGCATGGGACCTAGAAATTCACCCGAGGACACAAATGTGTTTTTTCAACCAACTTTGGTGCACGAGAGCATGTGCTTGTAGTTCAAATTTGACTTATGCACATTAAATGACCAGAAACTCAATTAATGTATAAAAAACGACAAACGAACCCGGAATAATTCCAAAATTTAACAGGGCACTAATGTAGTTCTATGTTGCCTTTGTTAAGAAACTCAAGGGGGGGCAGCGTATATCGTTTCACACTCAAAGGTGGCACGTTCCCTCTTAGAACCACGAGCTTCCAAATCGGCCCAATTTTTTACCACAACATGTTAGTGCCATGACATGACACCATGCCAAGTTTCATGATTTCCAGGCGAGTTTCGGATTTACATGAATTTAAAATCAAAGTTTCTCGATGTTCTCGGCCGAGTCATGACGCCCAGATGTTTGAATTTCATTCTCATTTCTTCCATGAGACCTAGAAATTCAACCAAGGACACACATGTGATTTTTCAACCCACTTTGGTGCACCGGAGCATGTGCATGCAATTCATATTTAGATTATGCACATTAAAAGTCTAGAAACTCAATTAATGTATAAAAAGGCCAAATGAACCCGAAATAATTCCAAAATTCAACCAAGGGCACTCATATAGGTCTATGTTGCCTCTGTAAATAAAATCAGGGGGGAGGCAGCGTATATCGTTTCGCACACAAAGGTGACACGTTCCCTCTCGGAACCACGAGGCTTGTTGAGAGAATCTCCGGTTTTGCAAGAGGCTTATACCAAAACTTGTCCCAATTCAGCCAAAAATTATACGTATGAAAACAGGGTTTAGATTATCCCAAACATCTTGCTACCTAGACCAATAATGTACTATGATTTGAATTCAACATAAAATGGATACAAATATTTGAATTGGAGAGCGTATGGTACATGTAGTTCATAGTGAAATATGATTACTTCTATATGTATGTTTTTTGTTATCAAGATAATATTTAAATTATTGTATAACTTGACAACAATCGTATTCAAATAAGGAAAATTGATTCAATTTTAGTCCATATGGTAGACGACAATATATATGTTCACATGGTGGAGTAAAATGTTCATATATGATGGAAGATCAAAATGTACGACTACATCAATTATAAACCGCAAGGTCACCTAACGATATATTCGAATTCAACATAATGTGGATTCAAAAATTGAAATTCGAGATCATGGCATCTGTAATCATATAAAAAGGGACATTGCTCTTTCTTTGGTGGGAATTGATTTGTTTTTTGTTGTTGTTGAGGGAAGTGCGAATCGATTTGGTACTGTGCAGGGTAATCTTGTTCTCCCGATTTCTTTTACATTTTTCTTGTAGTTTTTTCAATGGCATCTATAGCAATATAGTAAAAGGGGACATGACTCTCTTGTGTCTTGTATGAATTGTTTTTTTACACGTTAAGTTTGTTCTGCCGAACAAGGAATCCGCACCTTGTTATCCCGAAATTTTCAAGCTCGAGTATCCTTTGTCTCACCTGCTTTGAAACTCCCGCTTCTTCAACCCGCGCCGCGCCTTGTTATCCCGAAATTTGGACGCGCGCGAGAACTCCCTCCTCATCCAAAATCGCTCCCGCAGCCCAGACACGCGAAATCCCCCTTCTACCCCTCAGCCGAAAATGAAGCTCCACGTCGCGGTGTCAAAACCGGTGGGGGTACGCTGGTAACTTACCCTACATTTCGGACAAGCGCGTCCCTAAGCTTGGCTCCCCCCTCCCCCTTCGCCCCCTCATTTGTACACCGAGGCCGCCAAAACCCGCGAAACCCCACGCTCCTCCGTCGGCCTCCCGACCGCCGCCTAGCCGGAGACTCTTCCCCGACTACGTCGTCCACCGCAACAGCTCGCCGTCCCTCATCCACCGCACCGGATGAGGATTCGTTGTCGATCTCGTCGTCCCACCGGATCAGCCGCCCCGTCCTCCACCTCGAAGGAGCTGCCCCGACGTTCGCCTCGTCTATCGCGCCACCTCAATCCCCACAGCGCCGTCTTGACCTGCCCCACCGGAACCGCAGCACCCTCACCAATTCCTCCAATGAAGCCGAGGCCAACTCGGAGCCACCACGGAGGTTCTGCACTCACTGCTGCATTTTATCTTTTATTCGATCTCACGGGGCTGCCGGTGCTCGATACCGAGCAGACATGGTGTGTCTCCATCGACGGCGCCATCGCCGGCCACATCATCCACGGCGTCTCTCCCCCATGTCGTTGCTTCCTCGGCGGCGACTTCCACAACGGCACTAGCTGCAGCTGCTCCTGCTCTCGCTCGCGCTGCGGCTCTGTTCTTGCTGTCTGTCGCGCTGCTGCACTGCTCCTACTTTCGTTCGTGGTGCTGCTCTGCTCTTGCTCTCGCTTGCACTGCTGCTGCTGCACGACCTCCGGCAGCTACAGGAGTTGCTGCTTTAGCACTCGCTCGCGGTGCTACTGCACGACTTGCTCTCTGCTAGTGCGTTCCCTGCTCGAGCGTCTGCTGATTTAGATCACTGCTTCTCTGCTACTAGTGCACGAACACCCTAAACATCTATTGCAATGCTCTGTTACTAGTTCAATCGGTTTCGACAGTATAATTCAGTTTCGACTGTGAAGTTCATTTTCTTTAGTTAAGTTCAGAGTGAATAGTACTTACAGCATCTGTCGGAGCGGCCGTGGCGCGGCTGATGCGTTTTTACATCTAGCACTTTTTGGTGATGTATTTTACATCATCTATTGCAGATGATATTAGGGTCCCACTTCAGATTAACGTTGTCTGTCTTGTCATGCTTCAGCCTCGTCGCCGTACACCTTAGTAGAGCTGCTCCAACGACGGAACCGTCCATCACAGCAGAGCAGTACCCTCGGCACTGTTTCCAGAGGCCTCGGATCTTCTTCCCCGCCTCCGACAGTCACACCAGCATCATCACCATCCTCCACATCCAACCCAATGATGCTGAGGTCCACAAGGCTACGGCAAAGAGGTTGTACACTCATCGCATCACTTTGTTTCTCCATTCCTCTGTTCTTCCAATTCATGTGAGCCAAACACCCAGGTTGACTGAAATCCTATGTTTCCAAATGCTCTGTTTTGCACGTGCATTCCTATCCTATTCCTGTGTTTTTCCTGTCCCTGCGTTTATAGAATCCTCCAATTCTAAGGAGCCCTTACAGATTTACTTCATTTTCAGATAGGCGTCAAAGAAAACTCTGTGTGTTATGTCCTGCTCCTGCCGTGCCGTCAACCACCCCACCTGAGGTGCACCATCGACAGAAGCGTTCACTGCAGCAGAGATCCCCCCTGCAGACTTCCTTTCGCCGGCTCAGATCATCTTCGCCGTTGCCGGCAGCCACGCCAACTGCATTACCATCATCGACTGAGCAGATGAACCTGAGGACTACATAGTTCCGGAAGAGAGGTCGCAGTCTTTCGTGTTTGCTTACGTTATACATCGGTTATTATTACCTGCTACTTTATCGTTCAATCTTGAGTTTTGAATTGCCCATGGGTCTCATATCGAGCCAGCAACGAATAGTATCTGTCTACTATCTGGTCCATCTGGGCTCTTCTATGTGGTTCATGTTGGGTGGGCAACAAACAATAGATGATCCATTGTCTATCTTTTTAAACGGAAGCTATAATCTACCTGCTATCATTAGTTTTGGATCCATCCACTCGTTTGCTACCATCAGTCTTGATTTTTGCATGCACCCCTTAGGCCTTACTAAATCTAACTATTTTTTTATTATGCATGTCAGATATTGTACACAATCGTACTGAACATGTAGAGAAAAAGAGAAGACCGTTGCGTGCGAATATAATGTCATGCAGACGCCGCTCCATGGTGGGCGAAGTGGACCCCCCCTCCTGCATTTCCAGATTGTATTCCAGAGGAAGATAACTGTTCAGATGGAGATTCAGAAGGAGCCGACCACACCTGTTTACCACCTGAGGTGTTTGCTCTAACCTAGCATGCTGATGTTGGTCATATCATGCATATGGCGCCTTGCATTGCTTACATTATACATCTTATATGTCATCAGCTTAGTTTAGATTTGCTTTGTGTGAATGCCACATGTTTGGTTTCTATATCATACTCCCACCATTCCTAAATATTTGTCTTTTTAGAGATTTCAACAAGTGACTACATACGGAACAAAATGAGTGAATCTACACCCTAAAATATGTCTATATACATCCGTATGTGGTAGTCCATTTGAAATCTCTAAAAAGACAAATATTTAGGAACGGAGGGAGTATATGGGAATTATGCAATGCCATCTTCTTTAGCCAGGCATCATATACGTGAATCATGCAATGCCATCCTGTTTAGCCAGTCATCGTATATGTGAATTGTATTGTGCCATATTTTTTTCCATAATGTATCCATTTGTCAACAATGTTTATACATTCATCTACTCTTCCTGTGCATCAGCCATTTGAGTCGGTCATGGGAAAATCTGGAGTGAAAACAAGGTCTTCTGAGCAGTCAGTGCTACTTGTCGATGGAGATTTCTTGCTGGTTACAGATAGCTCCTCAGAGGAGGATTCAGAGACAGATGACTAGTCGTATTCCCCCCCGGAGGTGCATGCTCTAACTTGGCTGGGTTATATTGCTCATATCATGCATATGGTGTCTTGCATTGCCATGCCATCTGCTTAGATTAGACATGCTTTGTGTGAATGCCTCCTGTTTGCTTTCTATATCAGATATGTGAATTATGCAATGTCATGTTTTTCAGCCAGTTATCATATATGTGAATTATGCACCGCCATGGAGCCAGGCATCATATATGTGAATTATCTCATGCCATCTTTTTTTTCATTACACATTCCATTTGTCGACAATCTGTGTATATTGAACTACTCTTCATGTGTATCAGCCATTTGAGCCGGTTATGGAAAAATCTGGAGTGAAAACAAGGTCTTCAGAGCAGGCAATGGTACTTGTTGAAGCATATATCTCAATGGTTACAGGGAGCTCCTCAGAGGAGGATTCAGAGACAGATGACCAGTCCTATATCCCACCTGAGGTGTATGCTCTAAGTTGCAATGTTTATATTTCTCATATGATGGATATGATGTCTTGCATTGCTTAGTTTAGACATCATATGCACAATATTGAATTCTATCTGCTTAGTTTAGAGATCATACATGCGAGTGCCAGCTGCTTAGTATATGAATCAATTATGTCAATTATATCATGCCATCCTGTATACTTAGACAACATGTATGTGAATTATTTCATCCCAACCTATTTTAGAAAGACATCATATAGTTTTGTCATGTCATCCTGTTTAGGTACTCATCATATGTTGAATTATGCCATTATATCCTGTTAAGTTATCCATCATATATCTGAAACTGTGTCATGCTATCCTGTTTAGTTAGGCATCATATATGTGAAATTGTGTCATGTTGTCCTGTTTGGTTAGACAACATATATGTGAATTACCACATCTGTCTATCATACAATGTCTGTATGTTCAATTTCTTTTCGTGTTTATCTGCCATTTGAATTGGAGGGGGTGATGGCAGTATCTAAGGGAGCAAAAACCCGTTCTTCACAAAAGATAGTGCTACCCGTCGATGCAGATAGAACCATGGTTGTACTGGCCCACAAACTAGCCCCACCACACATAATCGAGACTCTTCCAGATTGCACACTTACACCGTTGGGCAGAGAACCAGCTACAACCCATCTAACCGCAACCCCAGCGGATAGTAACCCACTTATAGTTGACAAAGCACCATGTCCACCACAGAGTCCCCCCACACGAGCAGTTTGTAAAGCTACTGCAGTGCCCAAAGCACGAAGAACACCACAGCTAACCCAAACTCCACGTTTAAAGGAGAAGAGCAACTGTTCTCAGGTCAGATTCCATAGCTATGGTCCATACTCCTTTGATGTTGCATCACTGTATTTACTCATACCAACTACTTTCAAATTTGAAGGATCCAACTGAAACTCCAATGGCGCAACATGTATGTTTTAAACCTATTTCTTTCACTGGATTGCTGTTCTAACTTCTTGCTCTATGTTGATTTCAGTTTAAGTTGTATAAACAGTTATGTTCTCATGTCATGCACATTACAAGTGCTGCCAATGCTGTGTAGTTTCTCACACTTATATTCTGTCTATGCTACTGTGTCTTAAAAATATATGAGTTGAACTGTGTCTCTATCTTGATTAGGGAACATAAACTAGAATGATATGGACAATACAGTGACCATAGTACATAGATATATGTTTGTTTCATGCTGTTATCCTGTCCACCTTACTACTGAACCGGTTTACCAAAATGAGTTTCGTATGCTACAAGCTAAACCTGTGATGTGTCTGCTTGTTTCTCTTGTAGTATGCAAACAGAATATTGGAGAAGAGGACCCCACTATGCAATGGTAGAGAAAGTAATGCAGATAAGGTTCAAGATAGTGAGACAACCCTGCTAGTCTCCAAGAAAGGTGATAAAAACGATCTTGTAGACAATGAGAAAACCCCACAGTCCTACGTTGATGTAGTGTTCGATTTACTGGCCAGTACCGCTGGCACAAGCTCTTCGAACTCGCTGCCTGAATCACTTTGGCTTCTTCAGTCTCAGCTACAAGCTGAAAGGCGTCAGTCAGCTGTGCTGCGGCAAGAAGCCAAAGGACTGAGGAAGTCCCTGCAGAATTCAGATGCGTACTTTCTTGTGCAACAGCAAGCGCTAGAGGATTTAAGCGCCAAACAAGAGAAAGTTAATAAGCTTGCTAAGCATCTTGCCAGCATTATGGGTACCCAGGATATTGTTTCTTGAACTCTTCTGAAGTGGTTTCAGTTCTGGACTTGTTTTGCTGCGGCGTTTATATGCTGCTTTGTTCCCTATATTTGCACTGGTGGCGAACTTTGATGCCCAGTGGAAGTAATATGTGTAATAGCCGTGATAGCCTAGCATAAGTTGCTTGCTAATTTATTTCCTTGTTGTCTTGTTTATTTGTTTGCTTGTAGTCAGTGCAGTTCTTTTTCCGCGGTTTGCTAGTGGCTGCAATAACCTATTTTTTAAAACTAGGCCACAATAACCATGGGCTAATATTTACTGTAGTGACATTGGGCCTCCTACGGGCCATAGAAACAGTGGGCCTTCTACGGGCCGTAGAAACAGTAGGTCTTCTACGGGCCGTAGAAACAATGGGCCTTCTACGAGCCGTATGATCGATTGGCCAAACATGGGCCAATAATAGGCCGCATTATGGCCGTAAACGGGCTAGAGTTGGAATCGTCCGTTCATGGGCCGACCATAACGGGCCATCGTTAATAGGCCGTATTTGATGACGCTATGAAAACGGCCCAACGTATTAACGGACCACAAACGGGCCGACTGTAACCACGGGTTGAATTTGGCCCACAAGCAGAAAATGACAGTAACGGGCCGTAAGTAAACGAATACTGGAAATGAGCCCAAGAATAAATGGGCTCTGAGAAGGACGAAAGATAACATGGGTTGGAAACGGCCCAACGGAATAATGGGCCGTTAATGGGTATAAAGTGATACACTGTTCATTACGGGCCAGTTTCACCACGGGCCGTTAATGGGTGTAAAGTGATACACTGTTCATTACGGGCCAGTTTCACCACGGGCCGTTAATAGGCCAAGAGTTACATAGGGCCTCATATGGGCCGAAAGACGTCATGGGCCATACATGGACCAGAAGTGAAAACAGGCTGGAATCATATTGGATGGCCCAGATGACGCTACTGGGCCTAATTCGGATAGGGCGTAACGGGCCTTGGGTTAGCGGGCTGTATATGGGCTATATGCGAACAGGCCATTAACAGGCTTTCCATGGGCCGGCCCGCCACCTTTTAACCAAGTCAAACGGGCCGGCCTTTTCACAGGAATGGGCCTCTGTTGGGCCGTGCCACGTGTCGACGTATCATAGGTGCCTTTTGTCCAATGAGTGGATGACATCTGTCCCAACGATGAGCCGACACGTGTTTCCTCCAGCCAATGATGATTTTACACGTGGAAAATCCCCATTGGTTGGGTCTGTTAACGGGTTATCGGATCCAAAACCCGACCCGATAGCTTAACGACGTTCCGTTACGGTTGATGCCACGTGTCGGTCACCCTTGACGAAAGCACTTCTGTGACGCGCGATTTATCGTGGAAGTGCACACTTCCGTGATGATAATTTTGGTAATGTCATGGAACACTTCTACGACAGCACATGTATGACTATCTTGATTCTGTCTTAAAATCGTAATGGATGTACATGCATGACAAAAAACGCGACCTACTGTGACAAACACGTATCATCACGGAAGTGTATTTTTTTGTAGTGGGTGTTGCTTACTGATCCAATTTCTCAAGTGCCTAGTGATATTGCTCCAAAACCATCAGCCACTTTCTCTATCCAAATATGTCCAAAACCTAAACTCCAACTCGGCCCCACCAATATTTCTCATCCGGAGCCACCGAGTTCATCTTGACATAGCCACCGCCAAAACCTTAACAGTTCGGTCACACCGATATGGATCTTGGTCTCACCGAGATGGCCTTGCCAACTCTCTGTTGCTTTTTGCAATTATTTTGGTCTCACCGAGAATTGCAATCGGTCTCACCGAGATGGCCTGCCAACTCTCTATTGCCTTATTGCTTCACTTTGGTCCCACCGAGTTGATGCAATCGATGCCACTGAGACAAGGTTTGCCCTAAGCCCTAGCACATCGGTCCCACCGAGTTATTCCCATCGTTCCCACCGAGATTCATTATGTTCATATTTTTGTATTGATCGGTGCCACTGAGTTTACTAATCGGTGCCACCGAGATGGGTCAATAGTGTGTAACGGTTGGCTTTTGTGTGGAGGCTATATATACCCCTCCACCCCCTCTTCTCAAAAGAGAGAGCCATCATAACGTGCCTACACATCCACCATTCACTTTCTAAGAGAGAACCACGTACTCATGTGTTGAGATCAAGAGATTCCATTCCTAACATTTGAACCTTGATTTCTAGACTTCCCATCATGTTGCTTTCCACTCAAATCTTTCTTCCACCATAGTCAAATCTGTGTGAGAGAGTTGAGTGTTGGGGAGACTATCATTTGAAGCATAAGAGCAAGGAGTTCATCATCAACACACCATCTATTACCTTTTGGAGAGTGGTGTATCCTAGTTTGGTTATGTGTCGCTTGGGAGCCTCCCGTGATGTGGAGTTGAACCAAGAAGTTTGTAAGGGCAAGGAGATCGCCAACTTCGGGAAGATCTACCCGAGTGAGGCAAGTACTTCGTGGGCGATGGCTATGGTGGGATAGACAAGGTTGCTTCTTTTTGGACCCTTCGTGGGTGGAGCCCTCGTGGACTCGCGCAACCGTTACCCTTCGTGGGTTGAAGTCTCCATCAACGTGGATGTACGATAGCACCACCTATTGGAACCATGCCAAAATCTTTGTGTCTCCATTGCGTTTGCCTTCTCCAAACCCTTACCTTTACCTTCATATGCAATGTTTACTTTTCGATGTATACTCTTAGAATTGCTTGTGTAGGTTGATTGCTTGACTTGTCATAATTGCTAAAATCTACCACAACTAAAATTGGGAAAAGGAAAGATTTTTATTTGGTCAAGTAGTCTAATCACCCCCCTCTAGACATACTTTCGATCCTACATGAGTATAGATTTGATCTACCTCGAGATCGTAATGTGTGGTCTAACTCTAGGGCTAGGTGGATGATTTTGTGTTGATGTCCCGTCTACAGGCTAAACCCTATGGCCTACATACACGCCAGGGAGGGTATCTAGGGTCACAAGGTTAGTAGCTAGGAGCTTGGCGGCGACATGGATCTTGGAGTATACGTCAAGTCTTCGGGGGAGGCAGTCTTGAGCATGCCTCCTACATCCGTCCGCCGGAGTCCACCTTGAGCACGAATGAGGGTTTGTCAGCCCAACCCGAGGAGAGTGGGCCGACTGGGTTAGTACCCCCTAATCTAGGACACCATCACCCGCTGCCATGGGAGGGTAGGACAAACATGGTATGGAAGTTCTTATTATAAGCACGTATGACTATATACGAAATACATATGCCTACATATGATTGATGAATTGGAGCTATTGTGCATCGCTCTAGGTTGTGACTGTCACATGATGAATGTCATCCAAATATCCATCACTACTCCATGCCTACACTTTGCTCATATTGTCTTTGCTAAGTTACTACTATTGTTACTGCTATTCCAACTCCTACAAAACTGCTAGTGCTATCATTACTATTACTATTGCTATTATTACTACTACTATTAAAACTATCATATTACTTTGCTACTCATATTTTGCCATAGATAAACAATTTTTCAGGTGTGGTTGAATTGATAACTCAACAACTAAGGCTTATAAATATTCTTTGGCTCCCCTTGTGTAGAATCAATAAATTTGGGTGAAATACTACCCTCAAAGACTATTGCGACCTCCTATACTTGTGGATCATCATCTTGTCCTCTGTCGGATTCAGGGCTCCGCAGACCCAAGAAAGGTTCAAACTCTAGGGCGCGTGGGAAGAACTCAACCTCCCCAGCCTACCAACTCGGCGCTCTCACAGCCTAGCTCAATGGACAAGAAAGGAAAGAGACACCACAGTTTAGCCAGGTTCGGGCCACCTTGCGGTGTTAGACCCTACTCCTGCTTTGGTGTGGATTAGCCTCGCAAGGGGCTGAGGATGAACTAGTACAGAGGAAGAACAAGCTCCTGAGGCTTGGGTGTGTGGTGGTGAGGCTCTGGATCGGATCGCCCCTTCTATGGTGGTTGCTTACCTACATATATAGAGGCCTCAGTTCTCTTCCCCGAAAATGTAGGCAGGAAGGGATTCCACAACGTCCAGTCTGAAAGGGGACAAGAAGTACATCCTATCTTGACGAAAGGTGGTCTTCACCTGCAAAGATTCTGCTCGTGACGCCATGGTGGGCTCGGCGATGACATCCGTCCTGCCGGCCTGGTGGTCTTGGTCTTGTATCTTGGGAATGGAAACCTTTGGCTGATTCCTCGGGACACCGCGCCCGCGCTTGCTTCCTTAGCACCAAAGAGGAAACCTGCTGCTCTATGCCCGCTGGCGCCCACCTGGCCTTGGTAGTCATGCCTTGCGTCATCTCAACCTCATGAGGTGAGCGCCTACATAGGAATCTCCGCTCTCAGGAGCCAACCTAGGGAGGCCGCTCCCTCCGAAGGTCTTGGCGTCGTCCACCTCGCGAGGCTTGGCCGCTCGTGAGGGTCTTGTCTTGTCGATGCTGAAGATGGGTCGTACCGGGCCATTGATGGAGCCACGCCATGGGCCGCAGGTAGGCAAGTCTGGGTACCCTAGTTCCCAGAATGCCGACAGTATCCCCGGCCCCAAGGCACGCTCGAACTTGGCTTGGAGGCGAAGCCAAAGGGAAAGGGCGAAGCTCCGCGGGCCCCAATCGCCTGCGGGCCGCGCCGATGCATGGTGTTGGAAGGGACGTGAGCGTCTTCGCTTCCCAACGCAGCCTCGGCAACCGTTCGACTTGACAACCGCCTGCTGCATGCAAAAAATCATCATTACTAGGGATCGTGGAGGGCTGACGGTTGGCCTCCCTTTGGCTATAAATGGAATGGGGGGGCTGAGCCCCCTACTCATCTCAATCTTCTTGCTGCTTGCTCCTCCCTCTTCCTTCTTGTCTCACCGTCTTGTCAAAACGCCCATGGCGCCGGTGAGGAGGTTTTCTGCGGCGGAGAAGGGGAAAACCCCTCAGGTGGAACTCGGGCTACTCCCGCTGAAGAAGAGGCTCGACTGCTCCCGCGACGCCGTCGAGGAGCTCGAGGTGACGCGACACTAGCATGAACGGCCTCCGCCGGGCTTCCCGATCCCTGTGCCTGCCCGCGTGCAGAGCCCTGCGCACAGGGGCAGCTCCCGGAGCCACGAGGAACAGGGTCGTGGAGGAGAACAGGCGGTGGCTGCACGGCCACCCGGCTCACAGACCAATGCCGAAGGCACGGCACACGATTTTGTGGTGTGGGCGGCAATGCCGCCACGCACATGGATTCTACTCCCGCGCTTCTTCCCAGAGGAAATACCGCCAAGGGGGCCCGTCGAGTTATGGCTGCAACACGCCGGGTGCTGCAGCCAAGCTTCTGAAGCGGAAGTCAAGGTCGTCCACTCCGGCGACGTCTTCATGACTTGAGGATGGGGCGAGATCACCCGCGCCTACTGCTCGGAGGGAGCTCTCGCCATCCACTTCCAATACGATGGAGCTTCAACGCTCTTCTTCAAGGTTTTTGGCGTGGACGGTGGGCGAATGGAATGCTGCCCAGGGAGAGGCGATCAAGATGGCGCGGCCACGGGTGTTGAACTTGCCCTTGGCCTTGCCCGCAGCTCCTCCGACAGCAACATCCACTCTTTGGAATATAGTGATGACGACAGCTATGAGCCGCCGAGCCGCCGTGCCCGGAGCGCAGCAACGGCGTCATCTCGGTGTTGTCGGTGATGTCGCTGAGGCCGGGGTTCTTCAGGGTCCTTTTCTTTTGCTTTACCTACACAAAACCATGACGAGCCCCGTGGGGGTATGTAAAAACTGTGATGCTTTTGCCTTAATGCTATTATTCCTGGTTCGGTGTTGTGATCGCGTATCTCGCTTTGGAACGGTGCTCCTTTCCGTTCTCGTGGTAGCTTAGTGCTCTACGCTGGCAGGACCCAGTCCCTAGGCAGGCTTCAGCCGTCGTTGGTATACCAGGTCATGATGTCGTGGCAAGGCCAGGAGGTGAGCGGCCCGAGGTCCAGTAAGAGCCCCCGAGACATGATGCTCAGGGGGTCCCCTTTAGCGCGCAAGCGGCTCCCTGAAGGCCGAAAGGGAAACGTCCCTGCCCGAGCGAGATCACGAGAGTCAAAACACTGAACCGTGAGGTTTACGCTGGCGTGTGTGGGGTGACTTATCTTGTTGAGCCCGCGGTGATTCCTTCACTGCGAAGACTATTGTTGCGCGACGCCTAACTGTGTCCTGGTGGTGGTGCTTCCAGGCAGGGCTCACGCCGACCCCGTCCTCCCCGCTCATCTGGGCGCTCTATGTCCTCGGGTCCCGACCCTTGAGCGGGGCTCAGCCGCCGCTGGTATGCCAGGTCGTGATGCCATGGTCAAGGCTAGGGGTGAGGGCTCATGAGCCGGCAAGAGCCCCTGAGGCGCGATGCTCAGGGCCCCCTTTGACGCGCAAGAGATTTGCGTGGGAAAAAGGGGTGGTTGGCCTTGCGTGGAGCTGCGACCCTAGGCGCTGGCGGGGCCGCTCGCGATCCTGGCCCCTGATGTCCCTGCGGTTTAGCAGAAGAAAGATAGTGAAGCCGAGCTTGCTGTCCTGCTGGCGATCTTGCTGCAAGGAAATGATGGCACTGAGGACCCCATGAGGTGATGTGCACGGGGCTGGCCGCGAGCCAGAGCTCCGTCTCTCAGATTTATCAGCGCTGGAGGGACGAACCCGAGCACAGGCGCCGTGCCAGTAGCCCCGGTTGGAGGACAAGCAGGAGGCAAGTTAGCAACGTTCAGGGGCCGCGAGGGGCGGCTCCACAAATAATGAAACAGCAGGGGTAATTCCAAATAACCACAATGACATAAGGCATGAAAACTAGTTCGGAGTACACGAATCAAAATGGTGCGGCTACAGGACTGGCCCTGGCAGCTTGAGGATAATGCAGCCCGAGGTGCGCCCTCGATTAAACAAACCAAAAAGGTCACCTGGCACCGTCGTCGAAGAAGTGTTGGAGTAGCTGAAGACGCATGCTCTAGAAGTCGCCCCTCATGAGTTGTCCGGCTCCTGAGCCTCGTGAGGCTTCGGAGGCCCGGGAGGCTCGCGAGGGTCCGTCACCTCCTTCGCCTGGACCATCATGTTCCTGGCCTCGTGAGCCTCCAGGACGGCCCACATGTGGCACTGGTGCGTAGCAGCAGCGTTCGGCAGACCGAAATGCATGCACACATAGCTGTGAGGGGGCCCTCACACCGGTCGACGTGGGACGGCCAAAAGAGCTCCCGAGACGCGGCTCTATTGAGCCCTGGGATGTTCACGCAGACGTGCAGCTCGCTACCCACGTCAAGGGCGAAAGCTGCGCTGGGTGGTGCGGGGCGACACTCGCCTCGTATGGCTCTCGCCTCTTGAAGCTCCTCGATTGCCTTGGTGATGAACTCCTGAGCACCTGGCGTCTCGCGTCCTGCGCTCTTCTCGCGGAAACGCACGTTGAAGCACGCCTCCACATGGTGCCCGAACGCCTCCCTCGTGACGCTGGCCAGGTCTGAGGCCCTCCAGAGGAGAGCCCCCGAGCCCAACCTAAGAGGGGCGCCGGGCGCGCCTTCCTATGGGAGAGAGGAAGGCGCCCCATCAATGGGCGCGAGGCCTGAGGCACGATTGTCAGATGCCCCATCCTACTAAGATCCTCGGCAGAGCAGCTGCTTCTTCTTCTTGGGGATGACCTCAGGGGGGTAGATGGCGCCTTCATCATTTGGGTTCTCGACCACCGCATCCTGATAGGCGCGCTCGAGGGAGCACACTGCATCCTTTTCGTCATAGGCGACCGTGAGATGCCGCCGCTTCCTGGCAACTTGAGGACATTGTAGCCGTGGTGAGTCGCAGCCATGAACTTGGCCAGGGCTGGCTTTCCAAGGATGGCGTTGTACGGGAGGCAAATGTGGGCGATGTCGAAGTTAATGAGCTTGGTGTGGTAGTTTTCGTGCTTGCCGAAGGTGACAGGGAAGCGGATCTGCGCTATGGGGACGATAGAGCCGTCGGTCACCCCCGAAAAAGGCTTGGTAGTCTGAACTGGTCGTACGACACCTGGAGCATGTCGAACATCTCGACAGAGAAGACATTGGGCCCCGCGCCTCCGTCGATGAGTGTCTTGGTGACGAGGACGTTGCTGATGGTGGGCGAGCAGAGCATTCAGAGAGCACTGGCAGTGGCCGCTGATACGTCCATTTTGCATCATGCTTTTATACTAATATTTATTGCACCATCGGCCGTTATTACACGTTATGTCACAATCCTTATGCCTATTCTCTCTTATTTTACTAGGTTTACATGAAGAGGGAGAATGCCGGCAGCTGGAATTCTTGGCTGGAAAAGGAGCAAATATTATAGACCTATTCTGCACAGCTCCAAAAGTCCTGAAACTTCACGGAAGTTATTTTTGGAATTAATAAAAAATACTGGCGAACGAATCCACTAGAGGGGGCCCACACCCTGGCCACGAGGGTGGGGGCGCGCCCCCTGCCTCGTGGGCCCCCTGGCAGGCCTCCGATGCCCATCTTCTGCTATATGAAGTCTATTACCCTGAAAAAAATCATAAGCAAGCTTTCGGGAAGAAACTCCACTGCCACGAGGCGGAACCTTGGCGGAACCAATCTAGGGCTCCGGCAGAGTTGTTCTCCGGGGAAACATCCCTCCGGGAGAGGAAAATCATCGCCATTGTCATCACCAACGATCCTCAAATCGGGAGGGGGTCAATCTCCATCAACATCTTCACCAGCACCATCTCATCTCGAACCCTAGTTCATCTCTTGTATCCAATCTTTGTCCCAAAGCCTCAGATTGGTACCTGTGGGTTGCTAGTAGTGTTGATTACTCCTTGTAGTTGATGCTAGTTGGTTTATTTGGTGGAAGATCATATGTTCAGATCCTTTATGCATATTAATACCCCTCTAATTATGAACATGAATATGATTTGTGAGTAGTTACGTTTGTTCCTGAGGACATGGGAGAAGTCTTGCTATAAGTAGTTATGTGAATTTGGTATTCGTTCGATATTTTGATGAGATGTGTGTTGTCTTTCCTCTAGTGGTGTTATGTGAACGTCGACTACATGACACTTCACCATTGTTTGGGCCTAGAGGAAGGCATTGGGAAGTAATAAGTAGATGATGGGTTGCTAGAGTGACAGAAGCTTAAACCCTAGTTTATGACTTGCTTCGCAAGGGGCTGATTTGGATCCACATGTTTCATGGTATGGTTAGGTTTACCTTAATACTTCTTTTGTAGTAGCGGATGCTTGCAATAGGGGTTAATCATAAGTGGGATGTTTGTCCAAAAAGGGAAGCACCCAAGCACCGGTCCACCCACATACCAAATTATCAAAGTAACGAACGCGAATCATATGAGCGTGATGAAAACTAGCTTGATGATAATTCCCATGTGTCCTCGGGAGCGCTTTTCTCTATATAAGAGTTTGTCCAGGCTTGTCCTTTGCTACAAAAAGGATTGGGCCATCTTGCTGCACCTCATTTACTTTTATTACTTGTTAACCGTTACAAATTACCTTATCACAAACTATCTGTTACCGATAATTTCAGTGCTTGCAGAGAATACCTTACTGAAAACCGCTTATCATTTCCTTCTGCTCCTCGTTGGGTTCGACACTCATACTTATCTAAAGGACTACGATAGATCCCCTACACTTGTGGGTCATCAAGACACTTTTCTGGCGCCGTTGCCGCGGAGTGAAGCGCCTTTGGTAGGTGGAATTTGGTAAGGAAAATTTTATATAGTGTGCTGAAATTTACTGTCACTTGTTACTATGGAAAGTAATCCTCTGAGGGGCTTGTTCGGGGTATCTTCACCCTGACCAGTAGAGCAAAGAGTTGCTCCTCAACCTACTGAACCTACTGAAAATGTTTACTTTGAAATTCCTTCGGGTATGATAGAGAAACTGCTAGCTAATCCTTTTACAGGAGATGGAACATTACATCCCGATTTGCACCTAATCTATGTGGATGAAGTTTGTGGATTATTTAAGCTTGCAGGTATGCCCGAGTATGTTATCAAGAAGAAGGTCTTCCCTTTATCTTTGAAGGGAGAGGCATTGACATGGTTTAGGCTATGTGATGATATGGGATCATGGAACTACAACCGATTGAAATTGGAATTTCATCAGAAGTTTTATCCTATGCATCTTGTTCATCGTGATCGTAATTATATATAATTTTTGGCCTCGCGAATGAGAAAGCATTGCTCAAGCTTGGGGGAGGCTTAAGTCAATGGTATATTCATGCCCCAATCATGAGCTCTCAAGAGAAATGATTATTCAAAAAATTTATGCTCGGCTTTCTCTCATTAATCGCTCCATGCTCGATACTTCTTGTACTGGCTATTTTATGATGAAGACTATTGAATTCAAATGGGATTTATCGGAAAGAATTAAACGCAACTCTGAAGATTGGGATCTCGACGAAGGTAAGGAGTCAGCTATAAAACCTAAGTTTGATTGTGTTAAATCTATTATGGATACCGATGTTTTCCGTGAATTTAGCACTAAATATGGACTTGACTCTGAGATAGTAGCTTCTTTCTGTGAATCCTTTGCT
Source organism: Aegilops tauschii subsp. strangulata (assembly GCF_002575655.3). Taxonomy (NCBI): domain Eukaryota; kingdom Viridiplantae; phylum Streptophyta; class Magnoliopsida; order Poales; family Poaceae; genus Aegilops; species Aegilops tauschii. Next base: position 266,999,587 of record NC_053041.3, read on the forward strand.
ACTCATGTTGATCTCCCAAAGGAGAAGTGGTTTAAATATAATCCTCCCATTGAAGTAAAGGTAGTTGCACCTATTAAAGTTGAAGAACAGACTATCACTTATAATGATGCTGTCGTTCCTACTGCTTATATTGAGAAACCACATTTCCGTGTTAGAATAAAGGATCATGCTAAAGCTTCAACTGTGGTCAATGAGGGAGTCCTGGACTAAGGGGTCCTCGGGCGTCCGGCCTATTATCCATGGGTCGGACTGATGGGATGTGAAGACATGAAGGCCGAAGACTGTACCCGTGTCCGGATAGGACTCTCCTTGGAGTGGAAGGCAAGCTTGGCGACCAACTATGAAGATTCCTCCTTATATAACCGACTCTATGTAACCCTAGATCCCCCCGGTGTCTATATAAACTGGAGGGTGTAGTCCGGAAAGGATATACTCATTACCATAGTCATACAGGCTAGATTTCTAGGGTTTAGCCATTACGATCTCGTGGAAGATCAACTCTTGTAACACTCATATTCATCAAGATCAATCAAGCAGGAAGTAGGGTATTACCTCCAGAGAGAGGGCCCGAACCTGGGTAAACATCGTGTCCCCTGTCTCCTGTAACCATCGACCTTAGACGCATAGTTCGGAACCCCCTACCCAAGATCCGCCAGTTTTGACACCGACATTGGTGCTTTCATTGAGAGTTCCACTGTGACGTCGACGAAAGGCTCGATGGCTCGCCTCGTCCTTAAAGACAACATCACCTCCGGGGGAGTTCTGGCCCCAGGCCAAACCCTCCGGCTGGGCGGCTTTACTATGATCGCTCGTTCGGCCGTTCAGCCAACGATGACCTCTCGGGCCATCGAAAACCCCCTTCGCATCAACTCTGAACACACCAAGAAGATATATCCGGCAGAGTTTTCATCCTTGAACGAACTCCTAGATCGCATCGCCGCTTTGGAAATCGCCACAGATTACGATCGGATCGGGCCTAAAACCGATCAAGGAGAAATCAAAACTCCACCGGTCACCCACTAGATAGCGGTAGTCGAGGAGCAGAACGACGAGTCTTCTTCGATATCGAAGAAGGGCTATGTTCAGATCGCCGATCAGGAAGAGCCGGATACCCACCAGCGAAAGGATGCAACCAACCCTCCAAACATAGAATCGGACGGCAGTCCTAAACAATCAGAAGATATTCCGGAGCCCGGACTGTTGAGTCTGGAAGGTCTTCAGACTCCAGATAATCGGTCAGGTCAGGGTTCGGATTTAATTCCACCCACCCACCCGGACATAGACGCCCTCATGAGCATAAAACAGCAGTCTCAGGAAACAGTTCACCACTTCTGGGCCAGATTCCTCCTTGTCAAAGACAAGGTAAAAGATTGACGCGATGAGGACGCGATATCAGCGTTCCGCAACAATTGTGCGGACGAAGGAATCCTCAACGCCATCAATCGCCACCGCATACTGAAGTTCACTGACTTAGCAACTATCGTACAGAAGTACAGCGCGATGGAAAGCGCCTGGAAAACTCAGGCAGCTTGCTGGGAACCGTCGGTCCCAACTCAACTCCTCCTACACGTGAAGAGGGCACACCCCCGTGGCACGCACAATCCAACAGTCAAGAAACATAAACCCATTACGCGGCACGGCAACGTTCTGGAGGGATGGCTCGATGGCCCATGCAAAATACACACGACGCCAGATACCGTGGCAACCCACAGCCTTAGAGCTTGTTGGATACTCCGGCAGGTAGCCAAGAGGGGCGAGGACATCCTTATCAAGGACGCCCCAGAACAACACCCTCCAGAAAATGATGATACAAGAGTATTAACTGTCTTCGAGACATTCGCTTCAAACAACAAGCGCAAAAGAGCACTTCGTGACCTCGCCGAAGTCTGCCAAATCGCTGCAATAAACCCTTGGAATGACACGGCTAAAACATTTAATGCTGGTGACGAGCCGAAGTACAGGGCAGTCCGAGTGCCAGCCACATTAGTCCTCAGTCCCATCGTGGACGGGTTTCGACTTACCAAGGTCCTCATGGACGGCGGCGGCGGACTAAACCTCATTTACGAGGACACACTCCACAAAATGGAAATAGACAGGAGTCGTACAAGCAAAGTAGCACAACCTTCCGAGGAATCATTCCCACTCGGGAGGCGCGATGCGCGGGAAAAATCACACTTGACGTGGTATTTGGCACGCCGGAGAATTATCGGTCCAAAGAAATCACTTTCCAACTGGCCCCTTTCAGCAGCGGATACCACGCCCTGTTGGGGCGGGACGCTTTTACACGCTTCCAAGCCATACCTCATTACGGGTATATGAAGCTCAAAATGCCCGGACCGAACGGTATAATTACTCTCGTCAGTGATCCGGACATAGCACCCCGCGCTGAAAACAAAACAGCATCCCTCGCCCTTGAGGCGCTATCCGAAGCCCTCGCGGCCTAAGAATTAACCGCACTACGCTCCACGGTGGATAGGGACGATGTGGTCCTCGACAAACACCCCAAATCCACCTCCTTCAAACCAGCAGAAGAAATAGTCAAATTCCAGGTCCACCCAACGGACCCCAAGAAAACAGCATCTATCGGAGCGCAACTGAACCCAACAGTTGACGCCGCACTACGAGAATTCCTGCGCGAAAACTGGGATATATTCGCCTGGCACCCTTCAGATATGCCAGGGATCCCACGCAAGCTGGCCGAACATAGCCTCAATGTATTAAAGGGATTTAAACCGGTCAAGCAAACATTGTGGCGCTTTTCCGAACCCAAGCGACAAGCCATGGGGGAGGAGCTGGCCAAGCTTATCGAAGCCGGATTCATTAGAGAAATCAAACATCCGGACTGGCTGGCAAACCTGGTGATGGTACCAAACAAGGACAAATCCTGGCGCCTGTGTGTCGATTTCAAAGACCTCAACAAGGCCTGCCCTAAGGATCCCTTCCCCCTCCCCCGCATTGATCAAATCATTGGCGCCACCGCAGGACACGACTCACTGTGTTTCCTCGATGCATATTCCGGACACCATCAAATCAAAATGAAGGAGTCCGATCAAGCTGCAACAACATTTATTACCCCATATGGCCATTCTACTTCAACACCATGCCTTTTGGGCTCAAGAACGCCGGCGCCACATACCAACGCATGATTCAAACATGCCTGGAGAAGCAGATCGGCAAGACAGTAGAAGCTTACATCAATGACGTCATCATCAAAACCAGGCACGTCGAAACACTAATAGACGACTTATGTCTTACATTTGACAACCTCCATGCGTATGACATTAAACTCAACCCGGAAATGTGTGTCTTCGGCATCCCCGCTAGAAAATTGCTTGGCTTCATCGTTTCCAAGAGAGGAATAGAAGCAAATCCAGCTAAAATCCAAGCTCTGTCACAGTTGGCTATGCCAACAAACCTCAAACAAGTCCAAAAACTAGCTGGTTGCGTGGCAGCATTAAGTCGCTTTATCTCCAGATTAGGAGAAAAGGCACTACCACTCTATCGCCTCTTACGCCGCACTGATAACTTCGAATGGACAGACGCGGCGACTGTCGGACTGGAGGAAATAAAGGCCCTCCTAGCAAGCAACCCAATGCTGGCCGCACCAAATGCTGGCGAACCCATGTTGCTATACATATCAGCAACACATCAGGTGGTGAGCGCCGTGCTCGTCGTCGAACGAGAACAGGACGGACACAAATTCCCACTTTAGAAACCAGTATACTACGTATCTACTGTCCTCACAACATGCAAATCCCGGTACCCCCATTACCAAAAGATAGCATATGCGGTCTTCATGGCATCCCCAAAGCTACGACACTACTTCCAGGAGTGTTCAATCACGGTGGCTTCTGAAGTCCCACTGTGACACCCAAATTTTTTTTGACCTTGTTTTATCAATTAAATTTTTTGCTAGGAAATAAAACTTTTCCATTTGTCTGGATTTACTCTTTGGATATTATGGGTTTTACCTCAAGTGGAACTTTCCAAAAGTTTTATTGGACTTATATGCTCTTTTATAAAAAACAATTCTATAACAGTGGATTTATTTGCATAATTAATTTCCATGAACTTTAATGCCTTTAAAATGATCTTTCATAATTTTGGAGCCCCTTTTTGCACTGCAACCTTTTGATAAATGCATTCAAAATTTTCACCATAATTTGGGGATGTCATGTGATGGTTCCACATCACTTTTATACAAAAATATCTTATGGTCATTTGGAGATTTTGAGCTCTACATCAATTTTTCAAATCTGGTCCAGTAGGCATTTTTGCACTACAACCTATTTAAATATTCCTTTAAAAATTCTTCCAACTGTTTGGAGATGTCAGTAGATGCATATAATTAAGTTTTATGCAAAAACCCAATGTTGTTCTTTGAAAAATTTGAGTGGATCAACCTCTTTTTCATTCTGGTCCAGTTTGGTGATTTGTACTGCAACCCTATTTTATTTTAATCTAGTGACCCTGAGCTTTTTCCTACTTGAAGCCCTCCCTGCAAAACCCTTAAGACCATGAGATTGGACCCATTGGAGGATTTTAAGTGCCTGCAATGAGCCCCTGTTCTTTCTGGCCAAAACTTGCACTAGCAAGTTTCTGGTTTCTTCCAAATGATCTTGCCATCATCACCTTCATCTAAAGAGACCCTGATCTGGAGATTTTGGCCACTCCAAGAGTTGCCTAAGTGTACTTGGCATTCTGTCGAACACTTGGTGTGCACAGTCAGTTTTGGGCATGTTTCCTAGTTTGCACAATGATCTTGTTCCACTGACCCAACAACCATGTCTACTAAACTCCTGGCTATCCCTATCCTAGTCCTGTTAATTGCCAGCCTCATCCTCGCACTCTAGGCCGCCCTGGCATTTCGTCGAGCATGTCCCGTGCGTGCTCTGGGCGCGCCCAGAGCGCACGTTTTGCACGCGTGCGCACTATGCCGCCGCGTCGCACTGCCGCCCTCGTCGCGTCCCGTTCCTGGCCCCTGCTCACCCGCTGAACCGCGCACTACCTCGCCCTCTCTCCACGCCACCCCCTGGCACCCCACAGCGCCGCTGGCAGAGCTCTTGGCGGCACGCCGGCGTCGGCAGCGAGCCCCTGCCATGTTCGGCACCGCCCAAACCACACCAGCGCGCCAGCTGCCCCTATGAGCAGCTCGATCTTATCCCGAAGCTCGTCGGCACGCGCTCGTCGCCGTCACGTCGCCCTGCAGCTACAGCACGGCTGTCGCCGGCGATCTTATCCTCAGCCGCCGTGGTCCAGCCTCGAGCGCCTATTTAAGGGATCCCGGAGCTCGTTCAAGACCTCAGGCGACCTCCAACCTTCCCTCTAGAGCTCCCCAAGCAGTGGATTGGCCGGGAGAGGCCATCTTCCCCAACTCCGGCCAGTTCGGCCACCGCCGAGCTCCGGTGCAATACATCGCAGCCAGCCACTCCCCCGCCCATCCAGCGCCACCACTAGCTTTTTCTCTTGTCCTCGCGGAGCTGCCCGACGCCTCAGCCTCGATCGGAGATCACCGGAGCCCAAAACTCACTTTGCTCCCGAACCTCCGTCCGCCGCGGAGCTCGCCGCCGGTGACCTCCTCCGTCCCCACCTGCCCAGCGACCACCAAGAGGACCACCTCAGTCTGGCCGATCCATCCCTGGCCTCAGGTGCCCTCGAGGAGCCGCCGTTCAGCGCCGGCGATCGCCGGAGCCCCGCCCCCGTTCGGGCAGAGAAGAGGAGGGAGAGGGAAGAACGGTCAAACCTGACCAGTGGGCCCTCTGGACCCACTGTCTGTGACCCGCACGCCGTCTTCTCTGGTTAAGTGATAGCGCAAAGCCCCGAGTACGTTTCCTCTGCTGCGAAAGCGTAATCTTCCCGAAACGTTCTCTTTTCTGGTTTTATTTCAAAAAAACAGAAGTTTGACTGATCTTTGACTGGCTATATCTTTTAAAATAAAACTCCAAATGAGTTGATTCTTTTTCCTACCTCTCTCAAATTTCATCTAGTTTATTTTAAGATTTATTCCAAAAATAATTGGGACAACTTTTTGTACTGTGTTTGAAATATTTGTTATTTGAATATTTTTCAAAATAGGAAAATGGAGAGAAGAGAAAGCTTTCAAAAAGTGCACCCTTTGCATGCTCTTGAAGGCAAGCATTCTGAACTCTGGCATAATATTTTTGTGTGGTGTTTTGGTACGGTTACAACACCACTTCGACTTGGAGCGTGTGTCATTTCTATGTATCGATCGGTTACACGCGTGAGTGCACATTGGAGATGTTTTGCTGTTAGTAATGGATATGCTGGTGATAGTGGTCATCCTCGTGAGCTTCTCATGCATACAGGAAGGAAGCCGGGAAAGTCGTGGTCTTGGGTAGACACGAGCTTGTCCCTAGTTCCTCGTTGAGACGAGTATGTCCGGTATGGCATGGTAAGGCTTGATGAGTGGTGAGTTTATCTGTTAATGGGAATATTGTTGGAGAATACTTGGACCTCCTGAGTCGGTCGTAGGTCGAGTCTTGTTTAGTATCTTCCCCTACTTGTTTTGTACTACCACTTGTCCCTGTCGCAGGTAGGGTACGGTTCAGTAAGTTGTCAACCCCTTACCAAAGCACACACCGTACAGAGAGGCCATGGTGGAAGATACCGGAGGCCTCCAGTAGGCAGGCCACCTGGTCCGGGGGCATGAGTGTTTCCGGTTGGAACCGAGAGGGGGGCACCCCTTAGAGCGCGCGAATATAAATTTGATCCCATGCTACGTCGAGGTTGTAGCCTCCCCACTTAGAGTTTTGCTTGGCAGGTGTCGTGGGTGATTCCAGACATCGGTAAGTTAAGCTGGTGTGTGCAGGTCAGGCGTGTTTTCAATTAAAAGGCCGTAGGAGGAATTAGTCCAGATGGACTAAATAAATCCGTTACTCGTGGGAAAAGAGTACACCCTCTGCAGAGGATATATCTACCCAGTTAGCCATTGTTCATGGGTAAGGACCACCGTCTGAGATGGACCTAGTAACGGTATTCGGATGGAGACACGGCTTGACTAGATCATAATATCGGTTTTCGGATGGAGAAACGGCTGAACTGAATATTGTTTATGATTGTGGCACATATGGATTATGATCTTTATTATTGTGGACTAACCATTTACATTATTTGGATTATTGAGTATCCCTGGGATGGTTCTACCTCCTGGATATTCACTGTGATAAATCTTATATAAGCCCTTTATGTGGTGTCGCTCGGACGCCCGACTGTGGCATGTTTGTTATTTATTTATCCCTTATAAGCCCTTTATGTGGTGGCGCTCAGACGCCCGACTGTGGCATGTTTGTTATTTATTTATCCCTTATAAGCCCTTTATGTGGTGTCGCTCAGACGCCCGACTGTGGCATGTTTGTTATTTATTTATCCCTTATAAGCCCTTTATGTGGTGTCGCTCAGACGCTCGACTGCGGCATTGTTAATTTATTTGCAAATTCTCGAGGAGTCATTTCAGACACTCGGTCAGAGCATTCTATTTTTCTCCCATATTGCATGTTCATGTTTCTTCCTGCATGCGGACATCTCAGATTTGCATTTAATTTGTGACAGACGTATAATCATGATTATTTCGGAGCGTGATTACCCCATGTTATATTATACCCGTGTTCTTAATGTTTGCGAGTACATTCAAACGTACTCACTGGCTTGTCCCTGGCTATTGTCTTGGCCAGATTCCTCGCTTGGAGATAAGCATTCCGACGGCAGCCCCGGAAACCTACGTATTGATGATAGCAGCCTCGTGAAGATAGGAGTTATCCTGGTCAGCTGTTCTTGTGGGAAATGGAGTCCCATAGACGCAGATGTACCACAAACCGCTTCCGCCATCAACCATTAGAAACCAAGTGTTGTACTCCTAGGCCACAATGCTCTTGTACTACATATTTTTGTACTTTGCTTGGAATTCTTGTCTCAAGTTGGTGCCTCATCAGCTAACAGTAATCCTGGGGCTGGTGAGCACAAAGGCCGTTTTTCTGGAAAATTATTATCCTGAAAATCCGGTCGTGACAGTCTTGGTATCAGAGCCAGGCTGACCATTGGCTAATCCTATCTTAGCCAGGTCAATAAACCTAGGTTAACCAAACCACCAGACCTTAACCTAACCCCGGGCAAGCTTCTCGCGTAAGATAGCCACACAGTGACCCGACGCCTTTTGGCGGACGGTGCCCAACCTATCATCTTAGCCCGTCGATCACGCGCTAGTGACCGACACCCAACCCGTCTCATTCACAAGCGTGCGAAGGAAGACTCCGTCCCCTTTTTCCTATAAAAAGGGCACACTAGCCACAGCACAGCACAGCCCTTTCCCCAAACCAAGCCACGATGCCTGGCCCCATTGTTCACAATGAGACCACATCAACCAACCTTGGAGCTTTTGTGACCGTGCTCGCAAACCTCACCCGCCGTGCCTATGCGTTAGAAGAGCCTCCTGAGTATGTTGTGTACCAAGGACCCATGTACGGTGAGAGCCGTCAGTACTGGGCCACGGTGCACATTTACGGTAGGGGTCTGTCGTCAGAACGCCCCTACAGGTTCACTGGAAGGACAACTTCCTTTGAGCCACAAGCCATCCAACTGGCAGCACGAGAAGCTATAGTTCAACTCCGGCACTTGTCGCCCAGAGTTAACTGTTGCTCGTTCTACTACTACCCCAGTCGTGACGGGTATGGTAGGCCGCCCCAGGTTGCCAACGGAGACCACGAGACAGATCCTGCACTATTGCATCTGGTGCGCTATGTAAGCGCACTGGAGCAACTGTTCGATCAGGTCACCCTTGATCTAATCACAGCTCGTGGAGAACTGGTTCGCCGAGCCCCAGCAAGAAGAGAAGCAGAGCCCGATGCCGACAACCCAGTCGTGCTGTTCGGACACCCGATCGATCCCTTGAGGTCTGCCCCAGCCATCAACCAGAGTGCTTTGGTGTCCCCAGAAGCGCTTCGTCGCCTTTTGGGAACCCATTCCAACGGGATTGTGGCCAACAACCCCCGCGATGGTCATCACCACTACCCCGACCCTGCAGCCCCTCAACCTCAGCCAGCAAACCCTAACGGAGAGACCCGTGGAGAAACCTCGGCATTCGCCAGGCCAGCCCACTTAGACATTAACGAAGTAGACTAAGCCGCTTGAGTAGTATCGAGCCTTAGTCTACCTCCGCCTTGTAATTGTGTGACCTTGTATCGCTTTTATTTAAATGTTGTCTGCTTGTGCGTCCCTATTTTTGGAGTAGTAGCTATGCATATGTACGTTGGCATACAGTTGCATTTTTAAGATTCGGGCGCAGCTACCAAGACCAATCCCGACAGCTCCCACAATAATGCATCACATTTGTGTGATATGTATATCTGTGGCTTTGACCCGAGCACAGGATCGACAACCAGTTACCCTTCACCCCGGTGGATAACCCAGCCCCAGTGCTATATAAAGACCACCTCGTGACCTTGCCAAGTACCCCTCACCTTGTGCGCAACGCTCATAGCCATTTCTTTGCCATGCCGACCCCCAGTATTTATCTGAGAACCCCAGACGCTACCCCGGGTAGTTTCGTTAAATTATTGTGGGACTTTACCTGCAATACCATGAGTGCCACCCATCCACCCCAGTACGAGTTGCTCAAATCGTGGATCACTCCTTCCACCTCGAAATATTGGGCAGTGGTGCACATCCCTCCCGCATACCCAAACCAAGATCCAACGGAAGTTTCCTTCGTGGGGAAATCCATGCCGACTCCACATATGGCCATAGAAGCTGCTGCGTATGAAGCGCTCGCGCGTCTTCGGTTCGCAGTGCCCTATGCCAGCGAACGAGGATATTATTATTTTCTGAGTCGTGCAGCACCCGGAGAAGTTGCATATTTTCCCGGTGGACGAATTGAGAGAGATCCAGTACTGGCCAACCTTGCCCAGTACGTTATCGCTCAGGAGCGTTTGACTCAGCGGGTAATGGGCTATCTCCAGAGCCTCGCTGATTTAAATCCTCGGATCGCTATTGGCAGACCACTCAGGCCTGACCAGGAGAGGCGCATTCATCGACTGGTCAACCCGCTTCCCCCGATAGAAGAGGAGTGTGCCCCAGTACCAGAGGCGTTTACCCAGGACCCTGTCTTTTTGCCGTTTTCTTTGTAAACGTCACCGCTGTATTTATTATCCCAGTATTTATTTATGTGTTGTAACTTGTGCGTGGTACCCAAATTCGCGCTACGGATCGGATTTTTGGTTTCGATTATGTGGGCAATTTTGCTGCTATTGATTTTGTTTTAACTAAGTTCTTTCGCTCACGATAAAAATTTTGTAATGAGTTTTCTTTCCCCGAGTTGCTGCAGCGTATATATCTTCGCGACATAGATTTTTATTCGCGCAGCACCATAACAGCAGACTCACAGCTACAACCACTCGACCTCGTGCTCTATTTACAAATCCTCGTACACATTGTTGCGCCTAACTGATCACACCCGAGTACCCCACAGTCTCTGTAAGAGGGAATTGTGAGTGATAATTCGGGCGCGAGCTGCCCCAGCACTCCGACAGCAGTTAGCCCTCGATGCCGCGCCTAATCCATGTGATCGCCGCCGCCGCGAAGAGCTAACACTCGAGCGGCAGCATCACGACGATCATCCAGGATCATCGTGCAAAGGAGCACGGAGAACCCCAGCAGCACCGCCAAACCTCCACACACCAGGACCACATACCAGTCCGGCATCGCCTCCGCCATTAGGGCCTCGTATCGAGCTCCTGCTAACAGCAATGGTGGAGAAGGGAGAGGAGGAGTAGAAGCGAGACCAGGTGTGAGGAAGAAGAGAGGAGCACCACGATCGTTTTATAGCTCGAGATCGGTGTACGGTGGGCGAGGTCCACCAGCGCCACTCGTCGCTCGATCGCCGGTGTTCGGAGGCGAGTCCGCGAGCAGTGCCGACAGCGCACTGGCCCGCAAGGGGAGTGCACGCTGCCCCGGCAGCTAGCACGCCGCGCACTACCGCGGTACGGCCTAGATGCCCTACGAGCTAGGAATCGCCGGTGGAGGAAGCGCGGGAGAGCACGCGAGAGAGAAGAGAGAGCCAGAGGTAGAAGAAGAGGCCAACAGTGGGCCCCAGGTCCACCAGTCAACCAGAGCGAGCACTGTGCTCTCGGGTGCGACCAGCGTATTTTAGTAATTCAGAATTTATTCTAAATTACTGTATCCGCGTAGAAATATCCCGTTTTACTCGACCGTGGATTTTTCCACGCTACGCCAGTGTACCACACTGTGGTTTTACACCACTTATTGCCCTCACACTTTAGCCGCTTTGTTTTTGCACAGTTGAATGATTTCTTTTGGCGAGAGCAGTGTTTGTTCAAAATAGCTTTTAACAAATCTCGAGGACGAGATTTTTTCTTAAGGAGGGTAGTGTTGTGACACCCAAAAATTTTTTGACCTTGTTTTATCAATTAAATTTTTTGCCAGGAAATAAAACTTTTCCATTTGTCTGGATTTACTCTTTGGATATTATGGGTTTTACCTCAAGTGGAACTTTCCAAAAGTTTTATTGGACTTAGATGCTCTTTTATAAAAAAACAATTCTATAACAGTGGATTTATTTGCATAATTAATTTCCATGAACTTTAATGCCTTTAAAATGATCTTTCATAATTTTGGAGCCCCTTTTTGCACTGCAACCTTTTGATAAATGCATTCAAAATTTTCACCAAAATTTGGGGATGTCATGTGATGGTTCCACATCACTTTTATACAAAAATATCTTATGGTCATTTGGAGATTTTGAGCTCTACATCAATTTTTCAAATCTGGTCCAGTAGGCATTTTTGCACTACAACCTATTTAAATATTCCTTTAAAAATTCTTCCAAATGTTTGGAGATGTCAGTAGATGCATATAATTAAGTTTTATGCAAAAACCCAATGTTGTTCTTTGAAAATTTTGAGTGGATCAACCTCTTTTTCATTCTGGTCCAGTTTGGTGATTTGTACTGCAACCCTATTTTATTTTAATCTAGTGACCCTGAGCTTTTTCCTACTTGAAGCCCTCCCTGCAAAACCCTTAAGACCAGGAGATTGGACCCATTGGAGGATTTTAAGTGCCTGCAATGAGCCCCTATTCTTTCTGGCCAAAACTGAAGTTTTGCAAAACTTGCACTAGCAAGTTTCTGGTTTCTTCCAAATGATCTTGCCATCATCACCTTCATCTAAAGAGACCCTGATCTGGAGATTTTGGCCACTCCAAGAGTTGCCTAAGTGTACTTGGCATTCTGTCGAACACTTGGTGTGCACAGTCAGTTTTGGGCATGTTTCCTAGTTTGCACTATGATCTTGTTCCACTGACCCAACAACCATGTCTACTAAACTCCTGGCTATCCCTATCCTAGTCCTGTTAATTGCCAGCCTCATCCTCGCACTCTAGGCCGACCTGGCATTTCGTCGAGCCTGTCCCGTGCGTGCTCTAGGCGCGCCCAGAGCGCACGTTTTGCACGCGCGCGCACTAAGCCGCCGCGTCGCACTGCCGCCCTCGTCGCGTCCCGTCCCTGGCCCCTGCTCGCCCGCTGAACTACGCACTACCTCGCCCTCTCTCCACGCCACCCCCTGGCACCCCACAGCGCCGCTGGCAGAGCTCTTGGCGGCACGCCGGCGTCGGCAGCGAGCCCCTGCCATGTTCGGCACCGCCCAAACCACACCAGCGCGCCAGCTGCCCCTATGAGCAGCTCGATCTTATCCCGAAGCTCGTCGGCACGCGCTCGTCGCCGCCACGTCGCCCTGCAGCTATAGCACGGCTGTCGCCGGCGATCTTATCCTCAGCCGCCGCGGTCCAGCCTCGAGCGCCTATTTAAGGGATCCCGGAGCTCGTTCAAGACCTCAGGCGACCTCCAACCTTCCCTTTAGAGCTCCCCAAGCAGTGGATTGGCCGGGAGAGGCCATCTTCCCCAACTCCGGCCAGTTCGGCCGCCGCCGAGCTCCGGTGCAATACATCGCAGCCAGCCACTCCCTCGCCCATCCAGCGCCACCACTAGCTTTTCCTCTTGTCCTCGCGGAGCTGCCCGACGCCTCAGCCTCGATCGGAGATCACCGGAGCCCAAAACTCACTTTGCTCCCGAACCTCCGTCCGCCGCGGAGCTCGCCGCCGGTGACCTCCTCCGTCCCCACCTGCCCAGCGACCACCAAGAGGACCACCTCGGTCTGGCCGATCCATCCCTGGCCTCAGGTGCCCTCGAGGAGCCGCCGTTCATCGCCGGCGATCGCCGGAGCACCGCCCCCGTTCGGGCAGAGAAGAGGAGGGAGAGGGAAGAACGGTCAAACCTGACCAGTGGGCCCTCTGGACCCACTGTCAGTGACCCGCGCGCAGTCTTCTTTGGTTAAGTGATAGCGCAAAGCCCAGAGTACGTTTCCTCTGCTGCGAAAGCGTAATCTTCCCGAAACGTTTTCTTTTCTGGTTTTATTTAAAAAACAGAAGTTTGACTGATCTTTGACTAGCTATATCTTTTAAAATAAAACTCCAAATGAGTTGATTCTTTTTCCTACCTCTCTCAAATTTCATCTAGTTTATTTTAAGATTTATTCCAAAAATAATTGGGACAACTTTTTGTACTGTGTTTGAAATATTTGTTATTTGAATATTTTTCAAAATAGGAAAATGGAGAGAAGAGAAAGCTTTCAAAAAGTGCACCCTTTGCATGCTCTTGAAGGCAAGCATTCTGAACTCTGGCATAATATTTTTGTGTGGTGTTTTGGTACGGTTACAACACCACTTTGACTTGGAGCGTGTGTCATTTCTATGTATCGATCGGTTACACGCGTGAGTGCACATTGGAGATGTTTTGCTGTTAGTAATGGATATGCTGGTGATAGTGGTCATCCTCGTGAGCTTCTCATGCATACCGGAAGGAAGCCGGGAAAGTCGTGGTCTTGGGTAGACATGAGCTTGTCCCTAGTTCCTCGTTGAGACGAGTATGTCCGGTATGGCATGGTAAGGCTTGATGAGTGGTGAGTTTATCTGTTAATGGGAATATTGTTGGAGAATACCTGGACCTCCTGAGTCGGTCGTAGGTCGAGTCTTGTTTAGTATCTTCCCCTACTTGTTTTGTACTACCACTTGTCCCTGCCGCAGGTAGGGTACGGTTTAGTAAGTTGTCAACCCCTTACCAAAGCACACACCATACAGAGAGGCCATGGTGGAAGATACCGGAGGCCTCCGGTAGGCAGGCCACCTGGTCCGGGGGCATGGGTGTTTCCGGTTGGGACCGGGAGGGGGGCACCCCTTAGAGCGCGCGAATATAAATTTGATCCCATGCTACGTCGAGGTTGTAGCCTCCCCACTTAGAGTTTTGCTTGGCAGGTGTCGTGGGTGATTCCAGACATCGGTAAGTTAAGCTGGTGTGTGCAGGTCAGGCGTGTTTTCAATTAAAAGGCCGTAGGCGGAATTAGTCCCGATGGACTAAATAAATCTGTTACTCGTGGGAAAAGAGTACACCCTCTGCAGAGGATATATCTACCCAGTTAGCCATTGTTCATGCGTAAGGACCACAGTCTGAGATGGACCTAGTAACGGTATTCGGATGGAGACACGGCTTGACTAGATCATAATATCGGTTTTCGGATGGAGAAACGGCTGAACTGAATATTGTTTATGATTGTGGCACATATGGATTATGATCTTTATTATTGTGGACTAACCATTTACATTGTTTGGATTATTGAGTATCCCTGGGACGGTTCTACCTCCTGGATATTCACTATGATAAATCTTATATAAGGCCTTTATGTGGTGTCGCTCGGACGCCCGACTGTGGCATGTTTGTTATTTATTTATCCCTTATAAGCCCTTTATGTGGTGTCGCTCGGACGCCCGACTGTGGCATGTTTGTTATTTATTTATCCCTTATAAGCCCTTTATGTGGTGTCGGTCAGACGCCCGACTGTGGCATGTTTGTTATTTATTTCTCCCTTATAAGCCCTTTATGTGGTGTCGCTCAGACGCCCGACTGCGGCATTGTTAATTTATTTGCAAATTGTCGAGGAGTCATTTCAGACAGTCGGTCAGAGCATTCTATTTTTCTCCCATATTGCATGTTCATGTTTCTTCCTGCATGCGGACATCTCAGATTTGCATTTAATTTGTGACAGACGTATAATCATGATTATTTCGGAGCGTGATTACCCCATGTTATATTATACCCGTGTTCTTAATGTTTGCGAGTACATTCAAACGTACTCACTGGCTTGTCCCTGGCTATTGTCTTGGCCAGATTCCTCGCTTGGAGCTAAGCATTCCGACAGCAGCCCCGGAAACCTACGTATTGACGATAGCAGCCTCGTGAAGATAGGAGTTATCCTGGTCAGTTGTTCTTGTGGGAAATGGAGTCCCATAGACACAGATGTACCACAAACCGCTTCCGCCATCAACCATTAGAAACCAAGTGTTGTACTCCTAGGCCACAATGGTCTTGTACTACATATTTTTGTACTTTGCTTGGAATTCTTGTATCAAGTTGGTGCCTCATCAGCTAACAGTAATCCTGGGGCTGGTGAGCACAAAGGCCGTTTTTCTGGGAAATTATTATCCTAAAAATCCGGTCGTGACACCCACTCAATGACATAATAAACAACCGCGATGCCACGGGACGGATCGCCAAATGGGCCATAGAACTACTTCCATTTGACATAACATACAAGAGATGTCGAGCCATCAAATCCCAAGTACTGGCTGACTTCGTTGCCGAATGGACAGAGGCCGAACTCCCTAAAGAGTACGGCGCATATTCCAATTGGGTTATGTATTTTGACAGCTCCAAAATGCTGGCGGGGCTAGTAGCGGGAGTCGTGTTAACATCCCCCACCGGCGATGTTGTCCAGTATGTACTCCAAATACTATACACAGACTCCAACAACGCAGCCGAATACGAGGCCCTATTGCATAGTCTTCGGATAGCCGTATCCATGGGCATACAATGCCTAGAGGTGCGCGCGGACTCAAACCTCGCGATATCTCAAATAAACGGAGACTTTGATGCCAAAGTTCCAAAGATGGCAGCTTATCGTAATGCCGTCTTAAAAATATCGGCTCGGTTCGAGGGGCTCGAATTTCATCACGTCGCCCGGGAGAGTAATCAAGCAGCGGATGTCCTTGCTCGCATTGGCGCCAAGCGCGACCCCGTCCCACCCAACATTTTCCTGGAGAGGCTTTTCAAGCCATCCGTGGTGTGGCAAGGGGAGGGCGGCAACAACAGTCCAGATTCGAATACAACCCCAAATCCCGAACACACCGATAGTATCGGAGGCTCAGCCACCAAAATAACACCGTCGGCCCATCTCATTATGGCAGTCATTGCCCCATGCACCAAACCCTTCTTGGCCGACATTAATAGGAAGGAGCTTCCCAAAGACCAGAATGAGGCTCACCGTATGTCCGGCGTTCGAAGGCCTACAAGGTTCACGACGGAGAGCTCTACAAGAAAAGTACTACCGGAGTACTTCAAAGATGTATCTCCAAGGAAGAGGGCGGCAGCTTTTAGTGGAAATTCACGCTGGTCTCTGCGGACACCACGCCGCAGCTCGGGCCCTTGTTAGCAAGGCCTTCCGTACTGGGTTTTATTGGCCGACATCCCGAGCAGACGCGCAGGGCCTTGTCCAACGCTGCGTCGGATGTCAACTCTTCGCCAACCAAAGCCATATGCCCCAACTGCCTTACAAACCATCCCCATTACTTGGCCTTTTGCGGTCTGGGGACTGGATATGGTTGAACCCCTTAAAGGGGGAAGCCATAAGAAAAAATATCTACTGGTCATGGTGGACAAATTCACTAAGTGGATAGAGGCTAAACCGGTCAGAACGGCTGAGTCCGGCCCGGTGATAGAATTCATATCTGGTGTTGTGCACCGTTATGGTGTCCCACACAGCATCATCACCGACAGCGGCTCCAATTTCACAGCAGACGAGGTAAAAACCTGGTGTACTAATCTTGGCATTAAACTTGATTACGCCTCCGTCTACCACCCACAAACCAACGGTCAAGTCGAACGAGCCAATGGTCTTATTATGAGCGGCATCAAGCCCAGACTAGTGCGGTCTTTGAGAGAATCAGACAAGCACTGGGTTGAGGAGCTCGACACTGTACTCTGGGGGCTGCGGACCACGCCCAACCGTACTACTGGATACACACCTTTCTTCATGGTGTATGGCGCGGAGGCTATATTGCCCTGCGATATTATCCATGACTCACCTCGAGTGCGCATGTATGAAGAGAGAGAAGCCGAGCTTGATCGGCAGGACAACCTAGATGCCCTGGAAGAGGAGCGCGATGTCGCAAAAGCTCGTTCAGCATTTTACCAACAGCAGGCTCGAAGATATCAAAGCAGAGAAGTATGGGCCAAGACCTACAACATTGGCGAATTCGTTCTACGCCTGCCGGAGAAGAAAAAGGACAAACTCAAGCCCAAATGGGAGGGTCCCTTCATAATTGACGAAGTTCTCACCGGAGGGGCGTACCGTCTTCGCGATGTATCAGACAATCGCCTCGAGCCGAACCCCTGGAACGCGGCCAGACTCCGAAGATTCTATGCCTAGCGCAGAACTCCTTGTTCGTCTCCTTCTCCCTTGTAGTTTCCATTATTATTTTTCTCTCTTTTCTGATTACTTTTTTCTTTCTTGCTTTAAAGCTTTTGAACAGCTAGACCGCACACCCCTGACGCATACATCTTTAAATATGTATGTTCATTATACTTGGGGGCTTCTCGGACAGAAGCTTTTTATCATTATTCCCTTAGCATCAAGCTCTTCAGATATGAGTTTTTCCACTTTTCTTCGTCACTATATGCATCGATATGACTTAAGTTTTGGCCAAGCTGGGTTGCCTGGCTCCTGTGCTTATGCCCTACGTTCCCGTTAGTTCGGCTAGGGCATAAAGGGAGCACCTCTGCGATTGTTACTGCCGGGTCATCCGGATGTGTACCTTAGACTGGGTGAAGCCGAAAGCTAGCGTTCTTAAGGGAATATTCGGTCGACGAATTAAAGATGTTTTTGCACTCACTCCATTGTGGACCCCCATACGCTATACACACTGTGATTTTCACATCGCAATTCAGACATGTATACTAATGCATGCACACCCAGGGAAAGGAACCCTTAATGGAACTATTCTCTCTGGAAGACAATTCTTACAATTTGAATGTAATATAACATAGCTAGCCGGATACAACTTGTCTGTTCAAGGAACTATGACCCCTACGCCTAGTTTTCGCGCATACCCCGGTCTATTCAGCCGTGCGGGTATTCGGAAACACTCCGCACCTTCGGGTCCGGAGGTTGAAGCGAAAAGGTCTGCCATGAAAATGCTATACAATTCAGCTAGAGTTACATATATCAAGGAAAGTACATAGTTACTTGGACTCAAAAAATTCCTCCTCTACACCGTCCAAAAGGCGGTCTAATTTACAATCCTGTTGGTAATATTTGGCGGCCACCTCTACTTGGTCATATACTAAATTAATGGGAATTTCTTTCCCATCTGACCCTAGCGGGCCGACACGGGCCATGTGATTAGGATCCAGCTTGGTATATCGCGTCTTCACCATGGCCCAGGCCTCTCGCGCACCCTCTCGGCAGGCTGATATCTTCCATAGTCGGATACGCCACCGCGCTCCTTTAAACAGCTCTACAAGCTCCTCCATACTTCCTGGAGGGGAGGCGGCAGGCCATAGGGCCTTGGCAACACTCCGCATCGCCAGCCGAGCCTGCTCGTGCACTTGCGACAACCCTTGGAGCAGATCACTTGATGATTCAGACACCTCCTCTTCAGGACGGCCTGTCAATATACCTGCAATCATAACTATATCAGTTCCATTTATCTACGAACTACTTTAAAAATAGTTCAGACACATACTGAATATCCCGCCCCGCACCTTCTTGTTCTCCTTCACGGAGTCGGCTAGCTGGGCTCACACATCTTTCAATTCTTCACCCAATGTAGTGTTGGAATCCTATAGCTTGTTCTTCTCCCTTCTGACTCGGGTCAGCACACGCTCGCCTGCAGCGTGTAGCCTTTTCGCCTCTCTTTCTCCCTCTTGGGCGATCTTCAACTTCTCTTCAAATTGATCGAGCGATCCTATTATGCGATCAGCAATAGTATTAGTACAGTTGGTATACAATTATTGTTCCTCGATAGAGGGGAATGTTACTAGTAGACGCCTTCTTGAAGTTTTCCAGTTCAACGGTAGCAGCATTCAGCTGCGCCCGACACTGCTCCAGCTCTCGGGCTAGCAGGCCATTCTTCTCTGTAAGGACCTGGTTATACAACGATCCTTAAATCAGTTGTACCAACTGCTTTCAGTCTCGGGGGCTACGGGTATATGGTTATCCTTTTTGGACAAAAAAACTTACCTGCTCATCTGTCAAATGTTGCTTTGTGGCTTTTCTAAGCCCATGTCGAGCAGCTCGGATGTATGCGTCAGCCGAGCTGAAGGCATTGAATGCCTCTCCCGAGAACTTGGGGTCTCGTAAGACAGCCCGGCAGCGCCGATGATTCATAGCGCTCTCTACTTCCGAGTTGGTAACAGACATGTCTTCCGAACCCTCGTCTGAAGGACAGTCCGGCATTGTACCCATAACAGCCCCCCACCTCTCCGGTGGGATCTAAATCCCGGTTGTTGGGAGTGCGACCGGCCGAATCCCCGGACATAGTCCGGCGAACCTTTTTCCTGATACAGGACCAACATAACAATTACGGTTGGGTACGATTGCCAAAGCATACCCTCAAACCCATACCTCTTCGACGAAGGACCGGCCTTGTCTTCGCCGACCTTCCTTTTCGAGGCCTTGCTCGGCACGGGAGCCACTCTTCTTGGAGTCATCCCCGACGTAGCATGACGTGCCGAACGCCTCCCCTTTGAAGCATGAGACAGTGCGGTGGGTGAGGCAGTGCGAGGAAACTCTTTCGAAGGGGATTTCTCCTGATTACTTACGTGGGAAGCTGGAAGAAGACAAGGATAATCGGCAATGATGGCCACTTTTGTGCCGTCATAGCTAGCCTGGTAAAACACCCCTTCTGCGAGTACCACGAATATATCCGGGTCCTCTTCAAACCCAGGTCAAGCTCCCGGTTGTGGTTCTCCGGCTGTGGGGCAGGGCTATTAAGCCCCTCGGTTACCTTCCGCTAGTGTTGTTTCAAAATAGACGGATGGGGAATTCATCAAAGATGGCTATCGAGTGGAGTGGATAAAAGTAAAGGGGTTAAGACTTACCCAGCTGGGAGGGTTGTACATGGAGTACCTGTCTCTCCGATTGAGGCAGAGAAATTCTTCTTCCTCCCCTTTGAACAGCTCGGCCAGTATCTTGGCTAGAGCGGCGGGGATGTCCGTACCTTTCCGACCACAACGGGAGGCGTCGTCCTCCCCATCGTAGTGCCACATTGGGAGCCCTCTGTATTGAAGTGGCTGAACCCCTCACACTATGGAGGTCGCTATTACCTCTACTATTTTAAAGCCGGACTGGGCAAGCATCCTTATCTTGCCAAGGAGCTGACGGACTTCCACACTATCCTCCTCTTCAAGACTTCGAGGACGCCAGCTATGACGTTTCTTCAACGGAACTCTTGCAAATTCCGGGAGACCCCTGCGAACGGGGTCAGGAAGAGCGACGTCGTCTATATAAGAACCATTCGGAAGGCCATTCTTTAGATGCCTTCCTAGGTGTGCCGGACAGGTATCCTGTATCGGCGATGCGCCATACTTCAGCTCCGCCCACTTCGAATATTGGCCCCTGGTGGTTGCGTGGGACAAGGCAGAACAACTTTCTCCATAGTTCGAAATGGGCCTCAATGCCCAGAAACAATTCGCACAACGCGACGTAGCCCACAATGTGCAAGATGGAGGCCGGAGTAAAGTTGTGCACCTGAAGGCCATAATATTCCAGAAGCCCCCAAAGGAACGGATGGACTAGAAACCCAACGCCCCTTAGCAGATAAGGGACGAAACAAACTCACTCCCCCCGGATGGATTGGGAAAATCCTCTGCCCGTGTCTCACCATTAAGGGAGGCTTGCCCTGCTCGAACAGGGACCAGATCTGTAGGGGGGAGGAATCCCTGTGTTTGCAGCTTCTTTAATTGGCTGTAGGCTACTGAGTACTTCTCCCACTCGCCTCTCTCTGAGTCAAAGGAGGAACCAGGAGTGCTAGCCATGTTGGAATGGCTTCTCCTAGTAGTCTTTGGGGATTTTTCTCTGCAAGATATTGAATGGATCTAAGATCCGATCTCTTTAAATAGGCGCTCTTCCTGGCCTAAACGGGGAGTTATTTGCAAAAATACCCTGACCCCCCGCATTCGCTCGACGCGTGGAAGACGAGGTTATTAAACGCACAGAAGCAGAGGGGAGACATTGAATCTATGGCCGAATACACTACTTGGAAATCATTAAAGGAGGAACCCGCCTTGCAATGCCGAAGACAATTCGTGTGCCGAACACCTCGCTATTGAAGACTGGTTCGGGGGCTACTGAGGGAGTCCTGGACTAAGGGGTCCTCGGGCGTCCGACCTATTATCCATGGGCCGGACTGATGGGCTGTGAAGACATGAAGGCCGAAGACTGTACCCGTGTCCGGATAGGACTCTCCTTAGCGTGGAAGGCAAGCTTGGAGACCAACTATGAAGATTCCTCCTTATGTAACCGACTCTATGTAACCCTAGACCCCCCCGGTGTCTATATAAACCGGAGGGTGTAGTCCGGAAAGGATATACTCATTACCATAGTCATACATGCTAGATTTCTAGTGTTTAGCCATTACGATCTCGTGGTAGATCAACTCTTGTAACACTCATATTCATCAAGATCAATCAAGCAGGAAGTAGGGTATTATCTCCATAGGGAGGGCCCGAACCTGGGTAAACATCGTGTCCCCTGTCTCCTGTAACCATCGACCTTAGACGCATAGTTCGGGACCCCCTACCCGAGATCCGCCGGTTTTGACACCGACAGTCAACAAAAGTAATATTACGACACCCAAACCCCCTGAGCAAATTAAAGTTGAACCTAGTATTGCTATGGTTAAAGATCTCTTGGCTGATAATATTGATGGGCATGTTATTTACTTCTGCAATGAAGCTGCTAGAATTGCTAGACCTGATACTAAAAATAAACATAGACCTGTTGTAGGCATGCCTGTTATCTCTAATAAAATAGGAGATTATTTCTATCATGGCTTATGTGATATGGGTGCTAGTGCAAGTGCAATACCTCATTCCTTATACAAAGAAAATATGCATGATATTGCACCTGTTGAGTTAGAGGAAATTGATGTTACAATTAAACTTGCCAATAGAGATACTATTTCACCAGTCAGGATTGTTAGAGATGTTGAAGTCTTGTGTGGGAAAGTTAAATATCCTGCTGATTTTCTTGTTCTTTGTTCCCCACAAGATAGCTTTTGTCCATCATATTTGGTAGACCCTTCTTGAATACTGTTAATGCTAGGATAGACTACGAAAAGGATGTTGTTACTATTGGTCTGGGGGATATGTCTCATGAGTTTAACTTTGCTAAATTTCGTAGACAACCCCGTGATGAGGAATTGCCTAGTAAAGATGAAATTATTGGTCTTGCTTCTATTGTCGTACCTCCTAGTGATCCTTTAGAATAGTATTTGCTAGACCATGAAAATGATATGTTTATGAATGAAAGAAGGGAAATAGATGAAGTATTCTTTAAACAGGGACCTATTTTGAAACACAACTTGCCTGTTGAAATCCTAGGGGATCCTCCTCCACCCAAGGGTGATCCCGTGTTTGAGCTTAAACCATTACCTGATACTCTTAAATATGCTTATCTTGATGAAAAGAAGATATATCCTGTTATTATTAGTGCTAACCTTTAAGAGCATGAAGAAAAGAAATTATTGAAAACTCTGAAGAAGCACCGTGCTGCTATTGGATATACTCTTGATGTTCTTAAGGGCATTAGTGCCACTTTATGCCAGCACAAAATAAAATTGGAGAAAGACGCTAAACCAGTTGTTGAGCACCAACGACGGTTAAATCCTAAGATGAAAGAAGTGGTAAGGAAAGAAATACTAAAGCTTCTGGAGGCAGGTATGATTTATCCCATTGCTGATAGTCAGTGGGTAAGTCATGTCCATTGTGTCCCTAAGAAGGGAGGTATTACTGTTGTTCCTAATGATAAAGATGAATTGATCCCACAAAGAATTGTTACAGGTTATAGAATGGTAATTGATTTCCGCAAATTAAATAAAGCTACTAAAAAGGATCATTACCCTTTACCTTTTATTGATCAAATGCTAGAAAGACTATCCAAACATACACACTTTTGCTTTCTAGATGGTTATTCTGGTTTCTCTCAAATACCTGTGTCAAAAGAGGATCAAGAAAAGACCACTTTTACTTGCCCTTTCGGTACCTTTGCTTATAGACATATGCATTTTGGTTTATGTAATGCACCTGTACCTTTCAAAGATGCATGATGGCTATATTCTCTGCTTTTTGTGAAAAGATTGTTGAGGTTTTCATGGATGATTTCTCCGTATACGGAACTTCTTTTGATGATTGCTGGAGAAACCTTGATCGAGTTTTGCAGAGATGTGAAGAAACTAATCTTGTCTTGAATTGGGAGAAGTGCCACTTTATGGTTAATGAAGGTATTGTCTTGGGGCATAAAATTTCTGAAAGAGGTATTGAAGTTGATAAAGCTAAAGTTGATGCCATTGAAAAGATGCCGTGTCCCAAGGACATTAAAGGTATAAGAAGTTTCCTTGGTCATGCTGGTTTTTATAGGAGGTTCATTAAGGACTTCTCTAAAATCTCCAGGCCTCTGACTAAGAACTTGATGATGCATTATGGGCCTACAGAACTGCATATAAAAATCCTATGGGTATGTCTCCATATAAAATGGTTTATGGAAAAGCATGTCACTTACCTCTCGAACTAGAACATAAGGCATATTGGGCCATTAAAGAGCTCAATTATGATTTAAAACTTGCCGGTGAGAAGAGGCTATTTGACATTAGCTCACTTGATGAATGGAGAACCCAAGCCTATGAGAATGCCAAACTATTTAAAGAAAAAGTTAAAAGATGGCATGACAAAAGGATACAAAAGCGTGAGTTTAATATAGGTGATTATGTGTTGCTATTCAACTCTCGTTTAAGATTTTTTGCAGGCAAACTTCTCTGTAAATGGGAAGGTCCTTACGTTATCGAGGAGGTCTATCGTTCCGGTGCCATAAAAATCAACAACTTCGAAGGCACAAATCCGAAGGTGGTGAATGGTCAAAGAATTAAACATTATATCTCAGGTAATCCTATAAATGTTGAATCTAATGTTATAGAAACCGTGACCCCGGAGGAATACATAAGGGACACTTTCCAGAACGTTTTAGACTCCAAAAAGGAATAGGTATGTGGTAAGGTAAGTAAACCGACTCTAAAACAGTTCTAATGGTAATTTTTCTCCGTTTTGGAATATTTAAGTAGTCCGGGAAGGACACGAGGCTTCCAGGAGGGTGGAGGGCGCGCCCCCTGCCTCGTGGATACCTCGTGTGCTCTCCGAACTCCGTTTTCTTGCACGATACTTCTTTTGCTCGGTAAAAATTCATAATATAATCTCCCGAAGGTTTTGACCACCGTACCACGCAAATATCCTCTGTTTTTGTTTCGAGCTGTTTCTGTAGCAGGTTTGGAGCAAGATGTCATCTCAGGATTCCGACGGAGAGAGCTATGTCTCACATCTCGTTGCTGACCCAAAGACCTATGGGGATCTATCTCCTTGTGGTCGAACTACGGATGATGAGGAGGATGCTCATTTGATGAGGATCAATGATTCAAGTTCGGAGGAGGAGGATGTCCCTCTACCTCAACCTCGGGATCTGCACGTGAAGTTCAAGAAGTCTAGTCTTCCTAAGAGGGCTAAACTATCTAACAACCGATCTATTCCTTCTCGTTTTCGGCAGAAAAGCAAAGGAGATTTATGTGACAAGATCTTGAAGCTGGAAATCGAAGTCGAGGATTTAAAGGAGGAAATTGCTCTTCTCAAATACAATATGAAAAAGCTGAAGGCACAATTAACTCCATCATCACCACCTCTGATGAAAGAGCAATAATCACATGGGTATGGGCACTCCCCTTGGCAACTGCCAAGCTTGGGGGAGGTGCCCCGGTATCGTATCACCATCACACTCCTATCTTTACCGTTTTTCTTAGTTCGATCCGTTTGGTAATATCTTGATCTATTAGAATAAAGTTTTAGTATGATTTAGTTTTGAGTTTTGCTTTATGATCCTTCTATGTAATCGAGTCCGTGAGCTATATATAATAAAGATTAGTGTTGAGTCAAGGGCTTGATTATCTTGCTATGATCTTGAGACAATAAAAAGAAAAGAGAAAGTATAAAAAGGAATAAAAGATATCAAATTGATCTTATTGAGAGTAATGACTTCACATATAAAGAGTATGATGAATAAAAGTTGTTGAGAGTTGACAAACATAGTTTTGGTCATCGTTGCAATTAATAGGAAGTAATAAAGGAAGAGAGGTTTTCACATATAAATATACTATCTTGGACATCTTTTATGATTGTGAGCACTCATTAAAATATGATATGCTAAAGAGTTCATGTTGGACAAGGAAGACAACGTAATGGGTTATGTTTTCTTATATCTGAAATAAAGTATATTGTCATGGATCATCCAACATGTTGAGCTTGCCTTTCCCCCTCATGCTAGCCAAATTCTTTGCACCAAGTAGAGATACTACTTGTGCTTCCGAATATCCTTAAACCCAGTTTTGCCATGAGAGTCCACCATACCTACCTATGGATTGAGTAAGATCCTTCAAGTAAGTTGTCATTGTTGTATGCAATAAAAATTGCTCTCTAAATATGTATGATTTATTAGTGTGGAGAAAATAAGCTTTATACGATCTTGTGATGTGGAAGCAATAAAAGCGACGGACTGCATAATAAAGGTCCATATCACAAGTGGCAATATAAAGTGACGTTCTTTTGGATTAAGATTTCGTGCATCCAACCCTAAAAGCACATGACAACCTCTGCTTCCCTCTGCGAAGGGCCTATCTTTTACTTTTGTCTTTTACCTTATGCAAGAGTCATTGTGATCTTCACCTTTCCTTTTTATATTTTATCCTTTGGCAAGCACCTTGTGTTAGAAAGATCCTGATATATATATATCCAATTGGATGTAACTTAGCATGAGCTATTATTGTTGACATTACCCTTAAGGTAAAAGTTTGGGAGGCAATACTATAAGCCCCTATCTTTCTCTGTGTCCGATTAAACTCCACACCCATAAGTATTGCGTGAGTGTTAGCAATTGTGAAAGACTAAATGATAGTTGAGTATGTGGACTTGCTGAAAAGCTCTTATATTGACTCTTTCTGATGTTATGATAAATTGCAATTGCTTCAGTGACTGAGATTATAGTTTGTTAGTTCTCAATGAAGTTTCTGATTCATACTTGACATTGCGAACAGATTATTACTTGAGCATAAGAAATCATATGACAATATATATGTTGCTGTTATAAGAATGATCATGATGCCCTCATGTCCGCATTTTATTTTATCGACACCTCTATCTCTAAACATGTGGACATTTTTATCGTTATCGGCTTCCGCTTGAGGACAAGCGAGGTCTAAGCTTGGGGGAGTTGATACGTCCATTTTGCATCATGCTTTTATACCGATATTTATTGCACTATGGGCTGTTATTACACGTTATGTCACAATACTTATGCCTATTCTCTCTTATTTTACAAGGTTTACATGAAGAGGGAGAATGTCGGCAGCTGGAGTTCTGGGCTGGAAAAGGAGCAAATATTATAGACCTATTCTGCACAGCTCCAAAAGTCCTGAAACTTCACGGAAGTTATTTTTGGAATTAATAAAAAATACTAGCAAAAGAATCCACCAGAGGGGTCCCACACCCTGGCCACGAGGGTGGGGGCGTGCCCCCTGCCTCGTGGGCCCCCTGGCAGGCCTCCGGTGCCCATCTTCTACTATATGAAGTATTTTACCATGTAAAAAATCATAAGCAAGCTTTCGGGAAGAAAATCCGCCGCCACGAGGCGGAACCTTGGCGGAACCAATCTAGGGCTCCGGCAGAGCTGTTCTGCAGGGAAACATCCCTCCGGGAGAGGGAAATCATCGCCATCGTCATCACCAACGATCCTCTCATTGGGTGGGGTCAATCTCCATCAACATCTTCACCAACACCATGTCATCTCAAACCCTAGTTCATCTCTTGTATCCAATCTTTGTCCCAAAGCCTCAGATTGGTACCTGTGGGTTGCTAGTAGTGTTGATTACTCCTTGTAGTTGATGCTAGTTGGTTTATTGGGTGGAAGATCATATGTTCAGATCCTTTATGCATATTAATACCCCTCTAATTATGAACATGAATATGATTTGTGAGTAGTTACGTTTGTTCCTGGGGACATGGGAGAAGTCTTGCTATAAGTAGTCATGTGAATTTGGTATTCGTTTGATATTTTGATGAGATGTATGGTGTCTTTCCTCTAGTGGTGTTATGTGAACGTCGACTACATGACACTTCAGCATTGTTTGGGCCTAGAGGAAGGCATTGGGAAGTAATAAGTAGATGATGGGTTGCTAGAGTGAGAGAAGCTTAAACCCTAGTTTATGACTTGCTTCGTAAGGGGCTGATTTGGATCCATATGTTTCATGCTATGGTTAGGTTTACCTAAATACTTCTTTTGTAGTTGCGGATGCTTGCAATAGGGGTTAATCATAAGTGGGATGTTTGTCCAAGAAAGGGAAGCACCCAAGCACCGGTCCACCCACATACCAAATTATCAAAGTAACGAACGCGAATCATATGATCGTGATGAAAACTAGCTTGACGATAATTCCCATGTGTCCTCGGGAGCGCTTTTCTCTATATAAGAGTTTTTCCAGGCTTGTCCTTTGCTACAAAAAGGATTGGGCCATCTTGCTGCACCTTATTTACTTTTATTACTTGTTACCCGTTACAAATTACCTTATCACAAACTATCTGTTACCGATAATTTCAGTGCTTGCAGAGAATACCTTACTGAAAACCGCTTATCATTTCCTTCTGCTCCTCGTTGGGTTTGACACACTTATCGAAAGGACTACGATAGATCCCCTACACTTGTGGGTCATCAGCCGCGCACTTGAGCTGATCAGTAGAGTCGAAGGTGATACCGTACTTGGACCACCTGAGCGGACGCGACGTCTCGAGCTTGGGGAGGGCCACGTTCACCCCACAAGCGAACTGCTTGAAGATGTGATGGGAGGCGGGGGCTTGAGCGCCACCTAGGATGCAAGCAATGGCATGAGGCTCTTGGAAGCCCCTGGCCCCATCATCTTGGCGGCGGTCATCATTCCTCCTTGGCGGTGGCGGTAGTGGAGGAAGGCCAACGTTGCCCTGAGGACAATCCTTACGAGGCTGATCCCTCCAGGGGCCTTCGCGAGGTTAGCCCTGCCAGCGATCCTCACGAGGCTGATCGCGCTAGTCCTGGCGGGAGTCGCGGTTGTCCCAGCGTCCCCCACCTCGGCCTCCTCCACGGCCGTAACCGCGGTCGTTGCGCTCAGGGCGGCGGCCAAGATGCCCATCTCAGATGGCCCTAAGTTCTTGGCAGTCGTTGGTGTTGTGGCTGTGTACATTGTGGAAGACGCAGAATGGGCTGCTGCTCTTGGAAGACTCGGGGTGGTCGCAACCGCGCTTCATCTCTGGTTCGGCCGTGAGCACAGTCGGGCCCTTGCACTTCACGTCCTTGGCCTTGGCCTTCTTATCTTTAGGATCGGCCCCCGGGAGCTCAAGGAGGGAGAGGCGACCTTCCTCAGCCCTCGCGCATCTGGTTACCATGTTGAACATCTCTAGAGCCGAGCACATGTCCTTGTGTATGGAGAGCTCTTCCTTCATCTTGACATCCTGGACGTCATCACTGAATGCCGAAATGATGGCCTCATTCGACACCTTGGGGATCTTGAGGAGAACGTTGGTGAAGCGCTGGATGTATTTGTGCAAGGTCTCCCCTGGGTGCTGCTTGATGCGCCGCAGGTCGCCCACAGCAGGGGCACAGTCACGAGTGCCCTGGAAGTTGGCGATGAAACACTCTCGCATTTCATCCCAGGAGGAGATTGATCCCGCGGGGAGGTTCAAGAGCCATGAGCGTGCGCCATCCTTGAGGGCCATGGGAAACCAGTTCGCCATGACCTTCTCGTCGCTGTTCGCCATCTCAATGCTCAGCTCGTAGAGTTGGAGGAACTCGGCAGGGTGAGGGATGCCGTCATAGCGCGGAGGCAGGTCCGGCTTGAACTTTCCAGGCCAGACGACGCAGGGCAACTCTGGGGTGAACGCTCGGCAACCTGCTGCCTCCGTCCATTAGGACCTTGAACAGTCGATAGTCGTCTATGATAGAGTCGAGGACAAGATCTACAACTCTTTGGTTGTGGACTCCTATTGGTTGGTATTGATGAACAAAGGTGATCAGGATGTCCGACCGTCTGTTTTCTGAGGTCATCATGGCAGATCTGTCGAAGTGCTATTTTTCGTTCATTTCTCGAGGAGTGGGTCTCATAGATCATGAGGACATCTGTGACTTTGGACGGGTGCTGCCCTTGGTTATGTGTGATTCCTGCACCTTGCCTTATTTGAATGCCGGGGTTATCGAGGAACTCCACTCCTCTTGCTACTTGCCTTACGATCCAACAGCTCTGATCCTGAGCTTGTGGTTGGTCGATTTATCCAAGAAGGTGGAGTGAATTGCGCATGGTCTGTTAAGTATCGTGTCCAACAATGACTTGGATCAATTGTTGGATCGTCCTTTCTTCCATGAAGGCCGATCATCATCCTTATCAGGGTTAGCATGCTTTGATCGCCGATTTCAGGGTGGGCGCTTGCTCTCTTCCCCTACCTCGGGTAGCTCTGGGCTGGGGTTTTGGTGCCATTGATTGGATAACCAGGCATCCTGCATGACGCGGTATCTTGTTGCTAGCACTGGTGCGCGGCGGTCCTAAACAAACGGTTTTTAACCCCTTTCCGCGACGGCATTCGGAACCGTCGCCAAGTGAGTGTGGGCGATAGGGGGGTCCTTCCCACACGACCTAGAAACCGTTGGGGATATGCCCTCCTGGCACACACGCTCGACAATATGAGGTCGTGTGCGACCGGCGAGCACTCAAATACAGAAATACGTACAGTAGTGCTCAAAAAATACAATTATACATGTGAAATCATTTCCGGTCGTAAGTACATCCCACACAGCCAGTCACCACTAAACGTTTCCGTTCGTATATACATCCCACACAGTCACTACAAGGAAAACATTTGCAAGGTGGCGTAACACAAACAGTTTTGAAGAGAATGTCGTGTGTGATTGTTCATTGATCCAACACGGTTTATTCCTAGAAACTATGTGCGTTGCCTGAGGTCATCGCCCACGGTGGTTTCTCATTAACCGTTTGTAATAGGAAAACCCAATTAGCAAGCTAATTGGCCAATTAGCAGGCTAATTGCCCTATTATTAATAATACATTTACTAATCTAATTGACATTCATATTAAGCACATAATACATTCCATTTCCATATTAAGGAAGCAGGATTTCATACTTGAAATACATCGGAGTACAACATGATATAGCTTCAGCACTCAGCTACCCCATTACACAACTGCACCAGCAGCAAGTTTCACATGCAACATCTAGAACCTTTCGAAATTAGCATAATAGACGGTACATAGAGAGATGCATCTCATCTCGAAAACTGCTGAAGTGGAAGGCGAATATTTAGCCTTCATTCATGTTGAAGGTCTTTGCAACTTTAGGCCAGTGCCTGTGGATGATTGACCGTCCATCCTTCGACCTCTTCTGGAACACTTCAATATTGAACCGTGGGTGTTGTATGAAAACTTTCCTCGCCTCCTGACCACAGAGGTGGTTTGAGAGGTAATCATCAGTGAACCCCGAAAACAAGGATGTGCATAAATATCTTCTCTATATTGGAAACGGGGCAAAGGAATACAAAAAAGGCAAGGTATAATAGTTAGTACCATCTTGTAAACCTCAATGCTTCCCACTGTTTCCCTACAACACATATAAGGTAGTTAGTCATTAGGTTAAGTAAGGGTTCGCATGCTATCAGTAAAATATGTTCATGAAAAATAAGCACATTGCAGATTCATCAGATTAATTCAAGCCACATGGAAAACCCATTTATCCAAACCAAGCATGATTAAGAACTAGGAAATATAGCACTTGTATATGTTTCTCATGTATTAAGTGTAGCCAAATTCGATTTATTCCTCACATGGTATACAATAACAGAATGCAGCCACAACAATTGAACATCTCATTGCAGAACTGACCCAAGCAGTTAACTAAACACCACAACAAATGAACCAAACGTTAAATGAGCACCACATTGCACAATATAACATACTCCTAATAGAAGATCAGACAGTTAACCAAACGAAGCATGCTTAACAACTTGGAAATATAGCAATTGTATTTGTTTCTCATGTATTTAGTACAGCCAAATTCGATTTATTCCTCACATGGTATACAATAAAAGAATGCAGCCACAGCAATTGAACATCGCATTGCAGAATTGAACCAAGCAGTTAACTAAACACCAGAACAAATGAACCAAACGTGAATTGAGCACCACATTGCACAATATAACATACTCCTAATAGAAGATCAGATAGTTAACCAAACCAAGCATGCTTAACAACTTGGAAATATAGCAATTGTATTTGTTTCTCATGTATTTAGTACAGCCAAATTCGATTTATTCCTCACATGGTATACAATAACAGAATGCAGCCACAACAATTGAACATCGCATTGCAGAATTGAACCAAGCAGTTAACTAAACACCACAACAAGTGAACCAAGCCACAAAAAATGAACCAAGTAGTTAACTAAACACCAATTGAAAAATATAACATACTCCTAATCGAAGATCAGACAGTTAACCAAACCAAGCATGCTTAACAACTTGGAAATATTGCACCCTGAAGAATTGAACATCACATTTGCAGAATTCAACCAAGCAGTTAATTGAAAACCACATTGCACGACATATAGAACATATACACTATAGCAAAAGATTGCATGGTAAAAGTAGATAGCACAATTCACTAGAATTTTTTAAGGAAAGGCAGTAGCTAGCAAACTGAACATGGGTCCTTATAGTGAGCTAATAAGATAACCTACTCCTCATTGTCGGAGATATCGATGACGATTGGCTCCTTGAACATGGAAGAGGGTGAGGCCTCCGCATCGTGGGTGCCCTCGTTGTAGTGGTGAGTTGCCTGAGCCGCTCCGGGCACCAACCTGCTGGCTCTTGATATGAGGTAAGCACGTGCACACTGAGAAAACACCTCGTAGTCTTCGTGCAAGGCATCGACGGTGGCCTCGAGAAAACGCCACGAACTGTCGTTTAAAGCAGCCAACCGCATCGCAGCATCGGTGCATGAGGCGTCAACGATGGTCTCGACGCCGAGGTGCTCCTCTAAGATCTGGGGGTCAGGACGAACGGCAGCCATCGCTACCTCATCCGCGCGTGCGGCCGCGATTTGCTTCTCTGTTGCCCAATGCTCCTTGAGGTCCTGGCTATACTGCATGCACCATGGCTTAGGCCGGCGCTTATTTGGTGGAGGGGTCGGTGATTTGGGTGGAAGGTATCGCGCTCGTGCCGACGGACAGACCATGTGGGATGTGGACGGAGGAGGAGGATGGGGTCGGGTGTGGATTACCTGCCTGGATAGGCGAGGCCGAGCAATGTGAAGGAGGGTCACCGGCGAGGAGGCGGCGGGGCTGCAAGCAAGGAGTGAAGGTTTCAACTTGGAAAGGAAGGCGGAAAGAGGGGGAAATGTGGATTTTGGTAAGGGGGAGGGGCGGGGAGGTAGTTATTTCCGCGGAAGCCGAAAATTTGGAATCACTTCAACCAAAAAACTGGCGCGCAAAGTGTCATCTCACACGGTCCCTTATTTAGACACGGTCCAAAGATATTTTGTGCTGCATCTCACACGGTTGGTTATAATAAACTGTGTGGGATCTACTTGATTTTTCGTCTTGATTTGAATTACATAATGGGGTCACAGCGGCCATGGATCATTTTTATGCATTAAGTGAGTTTTCAATGCATTTATGTTCATAATTCAAATTTGAACTGCATGCACATGCTCTAGTGCATATAAATTGGTTGAAAAATCAAATATGTGTCCTTGGGTGCATGCTTAGGTCCCATGCAAGAAATGGGAATGAATTTCAAACACCAGGGCACCGTTCATTGCCGGCAAAACATTGAGATGTGTGGTTTTTAAATTCTAGTAAATCCATTATGAAACTTGGCATGCTATGATGGAGCGGCATCAACATGCACATGCTTTATTGCTTTCAAATCTTTTTCTCGTGTCAACATAGAACAACAATAGTGTTGTGTGAATTTTTGTGATTTTTCAGGGTTCGTTTGGACATTTTTATGCATTATATGAGTTTTCAATGCATTTATGTGCATAATTCAAATCTGAACTACATGCACATGCTCCAGTGCATATAAATTGGTTGAAAAATCAAATCTATGTCCTTGGGTGCATGCTTAGGTCCCATGCAAGAAATGGGAATGAATTTCAAACACCAGGGCACTATTGATTGCTAGCCAAACATTGAGATGCTTGGTTTTTAAATTCTAGTAAATCCAAAACTCGTTTGAAATTCATGAAACTTGGCATGCTATCATGGAGCGGCATTAACTTGCCGTGGTAAATTTTTTGTCCCATTTGGGGCAGGTTTGGGTATATGCTTCTCATTACAAGCATGATGGTTTTCGGTAGGGAACGCCCCACCTTTGGGGACGAAACGATATCCATTTCCTCTTATTGCTTTCAAATCTTTTTCTCGTGTCAACATAGAACAACAGGAGTGTTGTGTGAATTTGTGTGATTTTTCGGGGTTCGTTTGGACATTTTTATGCATTATATGAGTTTTCAATGCATTTATGTGCTTAATTCAAATCTGAACTACATGCACATGCTCCAGTGCATATAAATTGGTTTAAAAATCAAATCTGTGTCCTTGGGTGCATTCTTAGGTCCCATGCAAGAAATGGGAATGAATTTCAAACACCAGGGCACCATTGATTGCTGGCAAAACATTGAGATGCCTGGTTTTTAATTTCTAGTAAATACAAACCTCGTCTGAAATTCATGAAACTTGGTATGCTATCATCGAGCGGCATCAACATGCCGTGGTAAATTTTTTGTCCCATTTGAGGCAGGTTTGGGTATATGCTTCTCACAACAAGCATGATGGTTTTCGGTAGGGAACGCCCCACCTTTGGGGACGAAACGATATCCGTTGCCTCTTATTGCTTCCAAATTTTTTTCTCGTGTCAACATAGAACAACAGGAGTGTTGTGTGAATTTTTGTGATTTTTGGGGGTTCGTTTGGACATTTTTATGCATTATCTGAGTTTTCAATGCATTTATGTGCATCATTCAAATTTGAACTACATGCACATGCTCCAGTGCATATAAATTGGTTGAAAAATCAAATATGTGTCCTTGGGTGCATGCTTAGGTCCCATGCAAGAAATGGGAATGAATTTCAAACACCAGGGCACCGTTGATTGCCGGCAAAACATTGAGATGCCTAGTTTTAAAATTCTAGTAAATCCAAAACTCGTCTGAAATTCATGAAACTTGGCATGCTATCATGGAGCAGCATCAACATGCCGTGGGAAAAAATTTGTCCCATTTGGGGCAGGTTTGGGTATATGCTTCTCACAAACGGGAGCTTCTCGCAACAAGCATGATGGTTTTCAGTAGGGAACGCCCCACCTTTGGGGACGAAACGATTTCCATTGCCTCTTATTGCTTTCAATTTTTTTTTGATGTTGACATAGAACAATAGGAGTGTGGTGTGAATTTTTCTGATTTTTCGGGGATCGTTTGGACATTTTTATGCATTATCTGAGTTTTCAATGCATTTATATGCACAATTCAAATTTGAACTACATGCACATGCTCCAGTGCATATAAATTGGTTGAAACATCAAATCTGTGTCCTTGGGTGCATGCAAGAAATGGGAATGAATTTCAAACACCAGGGCACCATTGATTGCCGGCAAAACATGGTGATACTTTGTTTTTAAATTCTAGTAAATCTAAAACTCGTCTGAAATTCATCAAACTTGGCATGCTATCATGGAAGGGCACCCGACATGCTATGGTATTTTTCATGTCCATTTTGAGAGAAGGCGCACTCGAATAATGATAGTCTACAAAGGAATTTTGAAAAAAATTGCTGCCACTTTAATATCTCAAACGTTTGTATAATTCAAACCGTGTGCGTTCGGTTAACCATTCACGTGACGCCACATGTCTTGGTTTTAATGGCTATAGGAGGTGCCGTGTGGATAGCTGCTTGACTGAATGGGAGGTGTGCGAGCGCAGTCCGGTGCGCAGGCTCACCGGGAAGCGTACAAGTTGTTCAACGCAGGATCTGTGCATCTCTTCAACGCAAACGGTTCAAATTATGATATGCAAATTAAATCTAGACTTCGGCGCTAAGCCAAGAGACACTGCGATTTGTCAAAATATGCAGCTAAAAACCAATAGCACTATCTATTTTTTGCAACTAAAATTCAGTAATTAAGCATAGATTTCATTCATACTAGAGATTAAGCAGTCGTTCTCACCGGGAAGCGAGACAGCCTTGGATTGCTGCCCGCCTCGCTCCCACTGGTCTATATTAATGGCGCCACGGAGCGGCTGCACCCCCCATCCTCGCCACACACACAATTCTTCTCTCTCCGCCCGCATCCTCGATGCCGCTCTGAGTCCTCAAAGCCGTCGGTGTACGAGGATGCCGCCGAAGCGCCCCATCGGATGGAGTGGCGACGCCGGGGCTGCTGAAGCACCGGAGCACGGCGTGGATATGGAGACAGAGGTTTCCGTCCCCGTCGACGAGGTGGAGAACGAGGCTGCCAATAAGCGTAGGCGGGTCGAGAAATAAACGCAAGCGACCCTAGCAGGCCTAGACTTCATCAACAACCTCCGTGATGATATGTTGATAGTCATCATATCCCTCCTCGTAATCAAATATCGGGGGAGGACAACCGCCCTTTCCCGGCGGTGGCGCACCCTATGGCTTGCACCCCCGTCGACCTCCTCGACGCCCACAAGCTCTGCCATGGCTATCGCCAAAGCTTGGATGCATTCTCCCAGATCCTCGGCAGTCACGATGGCCCAATCAAAGGCCTTATCGCGGGCAAGTTCCGTTCCAATGGCAAGGAATGAGCCAAGCTTGACAAGTGGTTCTGATCCCGCGCCATAGATCAGCTCGAGAAGCTAAGTTATAATGATGGGCATATGCGCTTGTTGCCAACGTCCGCACTCCGCTTCGCGCCCACGCTACGCCTCACCAAGTTCATGAACTGCCATCCCCCCTTAATGACGCGCCCGCTCTTTTTCTACCACGACTAAAGCACCTCGACCTCGTCGTCGTCCGCATCCCAAAGGATGACATGGAGCGCCTGCTCCGCGGTTGTACTGCACTCGAGTTCCTTCGTCTTCAGGCGATGAATTGGTCGAGTACCTTGCACATCACCTCCAGGACTCTCCGGACTATTTATGTGTGTTGCTGCTGCTGCAACGAGAGATCACAATAAGTGGACCACAATACGCTCATCCAGGACACACCTTCACTTGAGAGATTACTTGTAGTTGATCAACAAGGTCCAACAAGAATCAATGTCATTTCTGCGCCGAAATTGAAAGTGGTGGGCTACTCGTCTGTCGAATACTACAACTTTCTGGTACAACAGTCACCTTATATACCTCTCCTTCTTGATATCAATGTTATTTCTAGCTTTGAAGATGTATGTTCATCTGTCATCCAGCGAAGCTTCACCCAGACTCTAGGCACAGT
The DNA here is from genome assembly GCF_002575655.3 of Aegilops tauschii subsp. strangulata. Classification (NCBI taxonomy): domain Eukaryota; kingdom Viridiplantae; phylum Streptophyta; class Magnoliopsida; order Poales; family Poaceae; genus Aegilops; species Aegilops tauschii. Next base: position 267,036,518 of record NC_053041.3, read on the forward strand.
GAAGGTCTTGGCACTAGAATCTGTCGTCCCCAACCTGGACCAAGTTTTCAGTTGCCTGAGATGCTTTTCATGCCTGAAGAAGCTGTATATCGAGGTGATGTTCCTTTCCTGTTAAATGTTAACCATAAGGGAGTTCAATTTTTTGCACCTTTTCCCAAGTTTACAATGACAATGTACTACGATTTCTGAAGGAATTTTGGAGGATTTTAGGACATACACCCCCACCACATATTGGTTGCTTCATTCATATGGTTACAATCGTCCATAAGCATTTCTCCTTTGGATTCATCTGTACTAGTTTTCTTAGGAAATTTTTCATCCAATCTAACCTCTTGTGAAGATGCCTACATGTTTCCAGATTGTAATCAAATGCCCATGTTAATCATGCCAGATCGAAGATGGCACGTTGGTGCATTTTACAAATCCTGCAAACTAAATGGGCGTGTAGCAGTGTTCAAAACTGCATGTAGGCACTAATACGTTCTCTTCTTTTGCAGTGCATATTAGGCCCGGTGGATGATGTTTATAACGACAATCACATCGAATGCCTGGATCTGCATCTCTCAAATATTACTTTGAACTCCTACCGAGGGACCCCACCGGAGATTACACTCACCAGGTTCTTTCTTGCCAGAGCAAAGGTGCTGAGGGTACTAAGGTTGAACACGCATTTAATTAGGAAAGATCAATGGTATGATTATCAAAGCCGGCATGTACTGCAGAATGGAAGTGCCTCCAAAAATGCCAAACTTCGTATTGGAAGAGCATATGGCAAAGCAATTGGAAGTTATTGTGTCAAACCCATACATGACTTGTCAGCGGCTGATCCCTTTTTAGAAATGACGCAACTTGCAATGTTTGAATTTGGGCGTTGTAATCTTTGAATTTGAACCTTGCAATATTTATGGTATTTGTTATATTGAACCATTTCTGTTCTCTTGTCTCAACGCAAACAGTTCATCTGGGTGAACCGCATGTCGTACATCACACACACCTTGATCTGGCTGGCCGTTTCTTTTGTGTTGCCTAATCACAAACAGTTCATCCGAGTGAACTGTATGCTGTACATCGCACACACCTTGATCTGGCTGACCGTTTTTTTGTGTTGCCTAATCACAATCAGTTCATCCGATTGAACCGTATGTTGTACATCGCACACACCTTCATCTGGCTGCCCGTTTCTTTCGTTCCTCCTCATCGAAAATGGTTAATTGAACTGAACCGTATGCCCTGAATCCCACACGCAACTAAAATCTGAACCATGTTTGATGCATCCGTCATCGCAAATGTTTTGCACCTTTTTTGACGGTTTTTTACACCATCGTTTGCGATTATTGCCTCGGACACAGTTTTGTCGAAGGGTCTCTGATCGTAGTCTCGCGTTAGCAGCATCCTGCAGTAGTGTTGGTTGGAGAGTTTGGTGAATGTCCTAAAATATTGCCAATGAATTTCTCTCCTGATCCTTTCGCCGTAGATGTTGAAATGTAACACTGATATGGCCTCATGATCCGCGGAATCCAATTTTTTTATTGTGAACAGAAAGCATGTGCAAAAATTTCTGGGCCATCTCATTCGTATTTTTATGACAATGAATAAATCCCAGATGTCGGTTGGGCCAGGGTTGTCCAGGCGGACTCGACATGGGTAGTGAGTGGGAGCGAGATTTTCACCCTGATTCCATCTAACATCGGCTTCCCAGATAAGTTCACCCATGGTCGATCTAACATCGGACTTGGTCCTTCTAGTGGGTCCTGGCTTGCCTGACCGCCGTACTTTATCATTGGATCCGAGCTCCAGGCTTGGTGCGATGGAGTGTGGTTTTCGTCCATGCCCGGTATAGAATCGATGGTTTGGTGGAAGTCATCTGCGGTGAATCGAACACATCTAACATCATGGCAAAGGGGATAACAGCAGAGTTGTAGTCATCAAGTTTGATGTCTCGGTGGGGGTTTGGAGCTTTAATCCTCTCAGATTATTTGTTCAAGCCTAAGTGAGGGAGTTCAAGGTTAGAACTTGTGCCATGCTGATCCGATCGCCAGTTGGTGTTGCCATCCAGCCGCTTCGCCTACACAAAGGACTGCTACTTCCCGAGCTTGCGTTGGTTATTCCCTTGCAGAGAGAAGAGTGATGCAGCAAAGTAGAGATAAGTATTTCCCTCAGCTAAGAACCAAGGTATAAATCTAGTAAGAGGAACACACACGTATCCAATAATTACACCTACACAAACAAACAAATATTTGCACCCAACGCGATAAAGGGATTATCAATCCCTTCACGGTTACTTGCAAGGATGAGATCTGATAGTGATAGATATAAAAGATAAGTAAAATGCCATATAAAATAAAAGTAAATAAATTGCAGCAAGGTATTTTTGTGTTTTTTATTTTATAGCTCTAAATATAATATGATAAAAGATAGACCTGGGGGCCATAGTTTTCACTAGAGGCTTCTCTCTTGAAAGAAAGGATCCGATGGGTAAACAAATTATTGTTGAGCAATTCATAGAAAAGCGCATAGTTATGACGATATCTAAGGCAATGATCATGGATATAGGCATCACGTCCATGACAAGTAGACCAACTCCTGCCTGCATCTACTACTATTACTCCACACATCGACCGGTACCCAGCATGCATCTAGTGTATTAAGTTAACAAGAACAGAGTAACGCCTTAAGCAAGATGCCATGATGTAGAGGGTAGATCCAATCAATGTGAACAAACCCCCTCTTTTTATCCTTAATGGCTATAATAGAAATATGTGTCATGTCCCTTTCTGACACTGGGATTGAGCACAACAAGATTGAACCCATTACAAAGCACCTCTCCCATTGCAAGAAAAATCAATCTAATTGGCCAAACCAAATCAATAGATCAGAGAGAAATACAAAGCTATATAAATCATGCATAAAAGAGTTAAGAGAAGACTCAAATAATATTCATAAATAATCTGATCATAAACCCAAAACTCATCGGATCTCAACAAACACACCGCAAAAGAAGATTACATCGAATAGATCTCCAAGAACATCGAGGATAATGTTGTATTGAAGGTCAAAGAGAGAGAAGAAGCCATCTAGCTACTAGCTATGGACCCGTAGGTCTGTGGTAAACTACCCACACATCATCGGAAGGGCAGCAAGGTTGATGTAGAATCTCTCCATGATCGAATCCCCCTTCGGTGGAGTACCAAAAAAGGTCCCCAGATGGGATCTCACAAAGACAGGAACTTGCAGCGGGGGAAAGTATTTTTTGTGTGCCCTCTGGTCTACGGGGAATATTTGGGTTAGAAGAAAAATTAGGGTTGGAAATGCCACGAGGGGCCCACAAGCTTGGGGGGCGCGCTCCCTGAGCTTGTTGCCATCCTGTGGCTCTTCTGGCCTCCTCCTGAAGCTTCCATGGTGTCTTTTGGTCCAAGAAAAATCGTCAAAAAGTTTTGTTGCATTTGGACTCTGTTTGGTATTGATTTTCTGTAAAGACAAAAACAAGGAAAAAACAGCAGCTGGCACTAGGTTAATAGGTTATTCCCAAAAAATGATATAAAATAGCATAATAATGCATATAAAACATCCAAGATTGATAATATAATAACATGGAACAATAAAAATTATAGATACATTGGAGACGTATCAGGCATCCCCAAGCTTAATTCCTGCTCGCCCTCGAGTAGGTAAATGATAAGAAATAGATTTTTTGATGTGGAATGCTACCTAACATGTTTATCATGTAATCTTTTCTTTATGTGGCATGAATATTCAAATCCAGAAGATTCAAAACAAAAGTTTAGTATTGATATAAAAGCAATAATACTTCAAGCATACTAAAAAGCAATCATGTCTTTTCAAAATACCATGTCGAAAAAAGTTATCCCTACAAAATCATATAGTCTTGTCATGCTCCATCTTCTTAACACAAATTATTTATCACGCACAACCCCGATGACATGCCAAGCAATTGGTTCATACTTTTTAACGCGCTTCAGCCTTTTCAACTCTCATGCAATGCATGAGCGTGAGCCATGGATATAGCACTATGGGTGGAATAGAGTATGATGTTGGGGGTTGTGTGGAGAAGACAAAAAGGAAGAAAACCTCACATTGATGAGGCTAATCAATGGGCTATAGATATGCCCATCGACTGATATCAATGCAAGGAGTAGGGATTGCCATGCAACAGATGCACTAGAGCTATAAATGTATGGAAGCTCAAAAAGAAAACTAAGCGGGTGTGCGTCCAACTTACTTGCTATTGAAGACCTCAGTCATTTGAGGAAGCCCATCATTGGAATATACAAGCCAAGTTCTATAACCAAAAATTCCCACTAGTAATATATGAAAGTGAGAAAATAGGAGAATCTCTATCATGAAGAACATGGTGCTACCTTGAAGCACAAGTGTGGAAAAGGATAGTAACATTGTCCCTTCTCGCTTTTTCTCTCACTAGTAGTCAGGCACGTGCAACGTACGTATAACAATGTGATTTTTTTACTTTATCCGAAGAAACAATTATTTAAATACAGTAGGAACAAAATTTAACAATGTAATAACATAATGAAGGCAAAAAAATGTGCATCGCATTGGTTTATATTTTTAGGCTAGAAGATGGCAATTTTGTGTAGTGTCGCTATTTTGCACCCATACTTTGTACAAGGAAAACTATTACAAGTTAAGGAAAAAAGCTTCAAAGCTGGCTCAAAGAATCACAAGCTTCTTTCTTTATGTAAATGGACAGTTAATCGATATGCAGAAAAACATTGTTGGCATATAAAAAATAGCGGAATACCAACCACCAATTCTCGTTCGAGGAAAAAAATACAAATTGTTGTACATTACTCGCACTCAAACATAGGTAATTTATTCTTGGACATAAGGCTTCTTTGAGGAGAACATAAGGCTTCACTGAGGGAACATGCAGAACCCCTCGTCAGAAAAAAGTGAACAGAGGAACCAAAGAAGCCAACCCTTTTAGAAAATAGTGTCATTAGGAAGATGCCAATCATGACCAAAATAGGTAAAATGCTGCTCACTTGTAAGTTCCCAGAAATCTCTAAAAGTAGTATGAATGCATGAGGTCTTGTGCATCTTCATTAGTCACAACACATATCGTCAAGTGGTAGATGCCATTACATGACTTAGAAGAACCATAGCACACTAAAACTTGCATCGGCACCGTAAGCAAAATATATTAAAAACTATGAACCAATGGAGGCCCATTTGTTTTCTACAATCAGCGTTTCTGGTAGGAAGCGATATAAAATAACTAATTCCATGATATATAGAAGTTAAAAAATACAAACTGTAGAATATACGCGCATATACCATGAATTTGTGCAAGGCAAAGGAGACCAGATATATGTCTTTGAATATCAAAATATATGTAGCGCGCATATTCTTAACCTTCTGTAGGAGCTTTTCTAACAAATTTTGATAACCAATCTAGATTGTCTGAGCAGAAGTATCTGTCGGTTGTACACGTTTAGCGCGGGTATCTGGAGCATAAAAATATGAGTTCAACGGGTATGATGTTGTTTTTGGATCTCCACACTGTATAATTTTACAGGTTTAGTAGATAAGAGGTCCATATTTTTGTGCAGGTTGAATTGAAAAGCACACTCATGGAATTTTGTACCTCTTAGTTTAGAGGGTCTGAAGCATTCACTATCTCTGTTAGTACACCCATGATAGAGCAAGAATTCTGAATCTTTGACGACTGAATAATTAAAATATTAGTAGTATTCAGGTCAATCCATCCTTAAAAAAGAACAGCAGATTGCAACACAAAATGGAGTTAAGAAATAATATAAACTAAACTAACAAAGATGTGTTGTTCAAAGATTCTCACTGGAGACACAACAAAAGAATAGACCCCCTGTCTGATTACAGTAAAGAGGCTAAAATATACTATATGGATAAGTGGAGATAAATTAGAATAGCACTATTCATCCTTGAATTTACTAGTTCTTGTTGTACTACATGATCATTCGTGTAATGACAGTCCAATGCATGAAATAGTAATTCAGGTTACTAAAAAAACTATATATACCCATCATATATTTATTATGCTTATGGTCATAAATTTCTTACAAACAAGGATACTCCAAGAGAAAAAATATATCATCTGTTAATTCATGGATACATCAACAAAATCTCTACTGATGAACCACTTCCAGTTTTGAAAATGGTTATAACCAAAGTCTATATGAAACATTGAAGTTGCAATAAGCGTGCTGACATACCTGGTTTCTGTAGGGGTACAAAAAATCAGCATTCAGCTCGACGCAGTTGCCCTTCATGACGCCAGCCAGGCCTCCCTTAATCTGTTCAGGGTGTTGTTTTTGGCACGCTCCTGCAGGTAACCTGATTTACAGCACCAACCATGACAAGAAACAATAGAAATTATTCAGGAAACACCGTAAAACAACAAGTCGGGGAAACGACACCTATGGGATCGTGCGGAGCTATTCTACGGTTTGGCAGGGAAGAGGGGTGCACAAAGAGGAGATCTAATGATCAACATGAGGGGATTTTACCCAGGTTCGGGCCGCTGAGAAGCGTAAAACCCTAGTCCTACCTTTAGTGTATATTCAGTGTTCTTGAGCTTCGGCTAGCTGCTACGCATGCAAACTGGGCCGGAAAGTCTAAAAGTCCCTTCTTGCATCACCCAGGGCCTCCTTTTATACCAAGGGCCTACCATAGTGGCATGCCGGCACACAGGATGTGTAAAGTGCTATAGTGCACGTGCTTATCACGGACGTCTTAGGACAAACGCATTAAATGCACTGCTTACGTGCCCTCTAACTTTATCAGGGATAGAAATGGAGCCCGTCCCATCCGTCGCTGCCTCACCCTGTCTTGACATGCATTCAGGATGACGAGGCATGAAATGCCAAACTGACTGGCTAGCTGCTGTGCTGGAGCGGTGGCAGGATCTTCACGAAGATCTGCATGCTACCAAGTAGGTGCTTGCCTGGTTGGTGGGCTAGTTGCGGTGCTGGAGCGGTGGCAGGGCGGCGGAGCCTTGCCGTGCATGAGCCTTGCCATGCGTGAGCCTTGCCATGGCCTCGCAATCGTTTCCGGCAAGAATCTTGCCGGGGCCTCGCCAACGTCCCCGGCAAGAACCTTGCTGGGAACTTTGCCTTCTGGTCTTCACAAAGATCTGCATGCCACCAGTCTTCACAAAGACCTACATGCCACCATGCAGGCGCCCCTGTGTCTTGGTCTTGACAATGTCAATGGTGTCAGAGCTCTAAACCTCAAGGGCGGTGGTCTTGTCAGTGCTTCGCAAGTTGAGGTGGTCTTGTCAATGTTTCGCAAGTCGCCCCGACCATGGCTTCGTGAGTCATCCCAGCAAGGATCTTGCTGGGGGTCCAGCTTGTTTTCTGCTCTCTCTGGTTACTCGTTTGGACGCCGTCTTCCTCGTCTTGTATTTTGTCCCCAGCTGCCCCCGTCAAGCCTTGTCACAGGTTCGTCCGCAACTGCCCGTGCACAAGTAAGGGGTACCAAAGAGCCCAAACTTTAGTACACCGACAGGAGCCCCCGGGCCTGGGCCACACACGAGTGCGAAGCGCCGTCGGGCCAGGCCCAAATAGTGTGCGGGCATGCGTGGCAGGGGTTAACTGCTGTAATCATCTCATGTGTTGCGCTTCCCCATGATCCGCATTGAGTGCGCGACGTGGGGGTCATGCGTGGAACGGTCGTAGCACGCCTGCGAAAATGACTTCACATTGAACAATAAAGAGGCAACCTCGCGCCTTCCTCATAAAAAGAGGAATCCACAGGGGCGCTGCTCATTTACCGCTTTCGCCCATTCCAATCTAGGAACCGTTGTCTTCTTCTTCTTCCTCGAGCCCGAACCAGAGCTTCCTCCTCCGTCCGCCGCCACCGCGTCCTCACCGCTGTTGGTCCCCCGCCCTCCCTCGGCTGCTATGGCGCCCAAAACGAGCAAGGGTAAGGGAGCGTCCAAGGAGAGCAAGGGGGAAGAGGTGCCGGAGAGCGAGCTAGTGAAGATGCAAAGGGATCACGTCATCTTCGCTTCGATGCTCGAGATGCGCGCGCTCAAGTACCGATACCTGTGTATGTGGGGGAGAGAGACGACGGGGCACCCGGCCACCCGTGTCATCCCAGCTTCTCACACCGAGCCCACCCCAGATAAATTCCCTTTCTTTGTCGATTACTTCTACTGCAGGCTCTGCCCCCCCATTTTCAGATTTCTTCATCGACATCATGTACACCTTCGGCTTCCATCTCTTGGACTTCACGACGAATGCTGTGGCGTGTATGGCCACCTTCGCCCACCTCAGCGAGAACTTCACCGGGGTGGTCCCCAACACGGCACTCTTCCGCCACTACTTCGTCCCCCGCATCCAGCCAGGAGGGGCCATTTCTGGATGAGTCACCTGGATCCCGAGGGCCTTGAGCAAGAAGACATACCCAGACGGGACACACAAGGAGAAGTGGGATGAATGGCTGCACAAGTGGTGCTGGATCATGGAGAAGGACCCGCAGCCGTTCTGTATGCCCTGGCACAAGCAACTGGTCCTTGGCGGCAACTGGCGCGACATGGACCCTCAAGACAGCAAGCTCACAGTTGCAACCACAATAATGCATCGCCTCAAGGCTGTCGGGCTCATAGTCGAGATGATTGGGGCCGACTTCCTCCGACGCCGCATCGCCCCTTTGCAGAACAAGGGGAGGCCGGCTTGGGAGTACCGGAATGCGGAAGACATCATGAGGCTGCGCCCCGGCCTGAACAACGACCTGACGGTCATGCAGCATGCGGCTCTCTGCCAAAGGTTGTTGCACCTCAAGGCTGACAAGACCCGCAAGGCCAACAAGACCGAGAAGGCCGACAAGCCGCTCAGGTTGCTAGCGGGCGTGATCCCCTTGTGCAACAACTCCGCTCTGACCTCCATCATCGCCACGATGCCGGTGTTCAACGCTCATGGCCATGACCAAACCTGGGCCGAGCTAGACGCGGAGCGGGTGCAAGAGTTCTTCGACAACTTGTCGGAGAGGGCAATCCGGGAGGAAACGCAGCTCATCCGCCCCACCACCGACGAGGAGGTGGCGTATATCGCCAGCAGAGCGGAAGAGGCAGCCCTTGCCGAGGAGGCCGGCAGTGGTGGCTTCCGAGAAGACGAGGCCGGCGCAGAGGAGGATTTTGCCGGGCGGGAGGAGCTTGTCGGGGAGCACAGTGGCGCCGCTGCCGGGGGCCCTTCTGCCCAGGAGACAGCCGAAGAGGCGGATGAAGGGGCAGATGAGGAGGAGCCGCATGAAGAGCCCCCAGTCTCGGGGAAGAACAAACACGTCCTTAGGCGGGTTGGCTCCGTCGAGCCAGTCCGGCAAGCCTCCTCGCACGAAGAGGTCCCCGTCAAGGGGGCGACCGGCAAGGCCGCACAGCGGAAGAGGCCCAGCCGCAACCTGTGCGCCAGACGAGGCGCATGGCCGCGACAGCAAGGGAAGCAGTGGCCGCCGCCTCCGCCACGGCCAAGCAGCCCAGGTCTCCATCTCCACCCCCTAGCCCGGACGCCATACTAGAGGCCGACTTCGACCTCTCCTCTTTTAGCCCGAGCAGGGGAAAGAGGCCAGAAGCAGAAGACGAGTAAGTGCCTCACTGCTTTCTTAATCTCCTGAGTCCCTGTTTTGCTACCTTGTCTGATTGGATCTGGCCATGACTTGTTGCCGCAGTGACACGGAAGCGCTGGCGCAGAGGATGGCAAAGAAGGCCAAGACCTTGACGAGCGATGAGCCCCCGGCAGGCACGTCAGGTGCACCGGAGACGATCACGGTCAGCCTAGATCCTAGCCAACGACGCAGTCCCCAATTCAGCCCCTAGTGTATGCCCATTACTCACTTTCTGCTGGCGAGCGTCGTGGTGTGTATCTTTACTGCTAACCTTGCCGGGTTTGTAGGAGAAGAGCGACAACAGGAGCCACTGAGGACCACCCCCGACATGCCTCCTCCGTCAACCACACCGCCCAGGGAGGGATCCCCGGCAAGGGCTTCCACCGACGAGCCCAGGCGCATGGAGGAAGAGCCGGCAACCACAGGCGCCGGCTGCTCCATTCCGGCAATGAGTGCTGTCGGGGAGGGAACCACCCCTTTATAGCTCATCATAGTTAAGTCGCCTACTTCCTGGCCTTTGTCACTTTTCCAGTGCGATCTTTTTTTTCTTTTTTTTGCTTTGAGCTTCAATCTTGGTTTCATCTTGTTTCTCCTCCTTGGCCTTCAGATCCCCCTTGGTGGATCAGATGGATGTCGACGCCACCATCGATGAGACCGCCAAGGATGCTGCCGCCGATGCCGCAAAAGTCGCTGCCGACGAGGCCGCCAAGGACACGCATGAAGTGGCTGCCAAGGGGTCTGCCGGGGAGGCCGGCAAGGAGACTGGTGACCGCACTAACGGCATCCCTGCCGCAGGACCGCCTGGTGCTACATCGGTCCCGGAGTCCTCAGTCGCCGGGGAGACGATGGTCGAAGATCAACCGTCAACTTCCGAAGCCCCCACTCCAAGCAGATATCTGAAGATCGTTGACGATCTGTTTGTCAGCATCCCGGGGACGGCAAGCACCGGAGCGCCAGCTGAGGGGGAGGTTTTTGACGAAGAAGTCATTGCCGCCACCGGGCTCAACATTGTTGACGAGCTGAGCGCCAGCAGCAACGGTTCCAAGGAAGACCAGCTCCTCCAAGACATGAGCAGCAACTTTCAGAAGCTCCAGGCGCTTCACCGTGCCCGCAAGGAGAAGCTGGACTCCAGGGCGGCGGTTGTAGACGCAGCGGAGGCAGACTTCGAGAAGTGCATCGAGCAGATGTAAGTCTGGTTTGCCGAGGCCTGGCAGGAGCTGAAGACTAGCTAGGATCAGCTGAGCGATCGTTGGAACGAGCTCCTCCTGAAGCAGTCCGATGTTGAGAAGGCCCAGGAGGAGGCCGCTGCACATGCCGCCAAGGACGACACCCAACTAAGGGAGCGCCGTGTCCTGCTCTACACCCAAGAAGAGGACCTTACCGCTCGCGAAGAGGCGCTTGCCGCCGAGCTCCATGGCAAGGATGAAGAAATTGAAAAGCTTGTCGCGTAGCGGACCCAGGAGCTGGAGCAGAAGCATAAGGACACACTCGACGCTCTTGTCTTGGATCATGCTGGCAAGTTGAAGGAGGCCGTCGACGCCGCCGAAGCCACAGAGGCCGCCAATAACGAGCTGGCTGGCAAGGTGGAGAAACTGAGGTGGAGCTGGAGAAGCACAGCAACACTACAAAAAAAGACACGTCCGTGACATTTTGGGCCGAACGAATTTTTTTTGTCATACTTATGACACTTCTATGACGATAATTGTGACAAAACCCGGTATCATCATAGATGTGGTGGGGTCCTACTTCTATGACAAAAAATCATGATAGAAAATGGGCTTTTCATCCTGGGCGGGCCGGAGACGCAGCTGGATCACATTCTTTGGGCCATCCATGACGGAAAAAACCATGGTAGAAGCGAGGGCGGGGAAAATATCGGGGTGTTCCCAGTTACGGTGGGTGGTCGGGGCCGAGCGATGCGCGTACACGCACGCACGTGGGTGCGAGGCGTTGGACTCTAACTGAACCCGAGCGAGGCGTTGGGCTCTAACTGAACCCGAGCGATTGCACTGCAGGCTACGCATTACTGAACCCGAGCGATCGATCGATGGCTGTTAACTGAACCCGATCGAGCGATTCCTTCGCTACTGCTGCTAACTGAAGCCGATCGATGCTGCCTCTGGATGAATAGTGAGCGTTGCTGGGGGGTTTGGATGAACAGTTCCTGGTGGGGGTGGATGAACAGGACCCCGTGGTGTTGCCTCTGGATGAACAGGACCCCGATCGATCGAGCCGGTGGGGCTGGATGAACAGGACCCCGTGGAGGGCAGGATGAATAGGACCACCCCATGGAGGGCTGGATGAACAGTAGACGGTGGAGGGCTAGATGAACAGTAGCCCGTTGAGGGGTGGTTGAATAGGAGCCCATGGAGAGGGCTGGTTGAACAGTAGCCGGTGGAGTAGCGCGCGGTGGAGGCTGGATGAACAGGAGCCTGTGGATGAATAGTCGCAGGTGGAGGCAGGAGGAGGTCGACGGTGGATGAACACTAGCCCGTGGAGCTGGAGGGGGTCGGCGGTGGCGATGAACAGTATCCCGTGGAGTCCCGTTTTGCGGTACGCCACACCCCTCCCGATGAACATGACCCCCGTTTCGACTGTAGCGCTCCAACACAAGTCCGTTTCCTCCGTTTTGCGGTACGCCACACCCCTCCCGATCAACAGGACCCCTGTTTCGACCGTAGGAGGTCTGTTTCCTCCGTTTTGCGGTACGCCAGACCCCTCCCGATGAACAGGATCCTGTTTCGACCGTGGCCGGTCGAACACAAGGCCGTTTCCTCCGTTCTGCAGTACGCCAGGCCTCGTTTCCATCGGCCGTTCCGTCCAAGCCCTCCCGATGAACACGACGACGCATTCCGTTCCGACCCAGCCGGTTGGCTCCCCATCAACACGACGACGACGCAGTTTCTCCATTCCGACCCAGCCATGTACACGAGCCCTTGCCGTATGTATGCGCGAGTAGGCGTTCGAGACCCTGCCCGTATGTATGTACGTGGCCGTGTTTTCTTTCTTGCACACTGGCCGCTGTACGTACGTGTATAAGCTACGTGCGCGCCTCTAGTATGACACGTGTGTGCCTCTACATCGACCAGTATGTACATACACGTTCGTGACCAGAATGACAACGCTACGTACGCTTCGACCAGGTGGGTCCCGACTGTCAGGCACTTCCTTGCTTACGAAGATGTAGCTGGTGGGTCCCAGCAGTCAGGGGGGCGAATCATTTTTTTTTTGCCCGGACGCACTTCCTTGCGTGCGAAGATGTAGCTGATGGGTCCCAGCAGTCAGGCGGAAATGTTTTTTTCTTGAAATAGGGTGGCCCGTCTGGTGGGTCTCCGCTGTCAGGTGGAGGAATAATTATTTTGTGCGTAATAAGGAGGCACTTCCTTGCTGCGGCCGTGGACCCAGCTATCAGCCTCTCCACGTACAGTACTCTTCCGATGGAAGTCGTTCCTTGACCATGTTGACCACGCCGCACCGAGAGCACTAGGGCGGTGGACGACGGCGAGGCCTAGGAAGGGGACGACGCGGAGCCGGGGAAGACGCGACAGTGGAAGCCCGCGGGGAGAGGAGTACGAGGGTTCACTGGTTCGGCTGCGGTGTGAGGCTGTCGTCGCCGGAGGGCCTGGCCAGCGGTGGGAATAGTAGGGGCGGTGAGGCCTCCGCGGCAGCACAGCCGGCCATGGGAGGCAGGAGCATGCGGCACGACCGGCGCTGCTTTGGGCGCCTGGAGCAAGAAGACCAGAGGTTGAAGAAGCACTACGGCCGTTGGATGGACATCGTACGGTCACTTGAGCTAGAATCATACATATTGACTAAGTTGACAAAGCATTCCATCCCCGTCAACTTAGTAGGCCCACAAGTCAGCCACCCACCAAGGTGGGTCCCAACTAGCAAGGGGAGTATTCATTTTTTGTGCATAATAAGGAGGCACTTCCGGTGGGTCCGAGCTGACAGCGGGGGGACTTTTTTTCGCGAAATACGGTGACCCGTCCGGTGGGTCCCAACAGTCAGGGGGAAATGTTTTTTCGCAAAATATGGTGGCCCGTCCGGTGGGTCCCTGCTGTTAGGTGGAGGAATCATTATTTTTCGCGTAATAAGGAGGCACTTCCTTGCTGCGGCTGTGGACCCAGCTGTCAGCCTCTCCACGTATAGTACACTTCCGATGGAAGTCGTTCCTTGACCACGTTGACCACGCCACGTTCCGTTGCATGGATGTGTCCATGGGCGTGATGCGTCCCCACTGTCAACCTCTCACGTACAGTCATCTTCTGATGACTCTCGGTTGTTGACCACGTTGACCACACCGTGCCGAGCGCACCAAAGGCCAATGGACGACGGCGAGGCCCAGACTGGAACGACCCAGAGATGGGGAAGACGGGGCAGTGGAGTCGCAGATGGAGAGGAGTGGGAAACTTGACTGGTTCGGATGCGCGGCAGCACAGCCGCGGTGCCGCCCACGGGAGACAAGAGCAAGAACAGAGGTTGAATAAGGAGCACGGCTGTTGGATTAACATCGAACGGTCCAGTTGCTAGAATCATTTGTTTATTAAGTTGACAAAGCCCTGCGTACACGTCCGCTTAGTAGGCCCACAAGTCGGCCACCAAATCTGACGGGTCCCAGCTGTCAACGGCAGGAATAATTTTTTTCACATAACAAGGAGGCACTTCCTTCCGTGCGAAGATACAGCCGATGGGTCCCAGCTGTCAGGTGGAGGAAACATTTTTTAGCTTAATAAGGAGGAACTTTCCTTGCGTGTGACCATGGACCTCATGGGTCCCAGCCGTCAGGCTCTCCACGTACAGTCCTCTTCTGATGACTCTTGTTTGGTTACCACGCCACACCGAGCGCAGCGAGGCAGTGGACGATGGCGAGGCCCCGGACGGGAACGACTCGGAGATGGGAAGACGCGGCAGTGGAGTCGTAGATTGAGTGGAGGAGAACGGTTATAACTGGTTCTGGTGCGGTGTGGGGCTGCAGTCGGTGGAGAATAACAGGAGGTGTGGAGGGGTGGAGGGATAGCCTGGCCGGCGGTGGGGTAGCGCTTCACAGCGATGCGTGCTAAGCAGAGCCACTGGAGGCCGGACCAGGTGGTCCCGGCGACGCTGGAGGAAGAAGATGAGAGATTGAACGTGCATGCCGACCAAGTTGAGAATGTCCTGCGTAGGCTTCGACCTATTGGCCCACATGTCAGCCTGCAAAAATGTGGCATATAATTAACCCTTGTTTTCTAGAATGTACAGTCCATTTGCTGGGCTGGGTGAACAAATAATTTCGCGTCAATGCGGCCCATTTATATTATCTAAGAAATCCCAGCCCATTTGCACTTCCTTCAAATACAAGAATTAGCTGGGCTCGTTATATATATAATGTTATATTAGAAGGAGCAATTAATATCAAAAATGAACCGGAGGGGCACATTTTTATATACATAATTAACAAATTAGCGAGTTATTGCTCAAAATAAAAATGAGCGCGTTATTATTACATTGGTGCTTAAAATCTTCGCAAGCTTTTGTACGCAATCACCAGGATTTTCCTTGCCCGTGAGTCAAAAACAACCAGGATTTTCCTTGCCAACTTCTGTTAAACATTTACTTTTATAAGTTAATAACACGTGGGATGTTTTCATAATGTATATAAGTCTCTATAAAATATACGATAATAGTAATAATATAAATATATATAATGTGGTTAAAAAATACATTGGGCTGCCGATCTTTAAGAAAAAGCCCATAGGCCGGTATGGACCTCAAAAAATAAGTTGAAACCACTGTCACCGTATGTCGTGGGCTACGCATGTTAAAATACAAAACCTAGGCCTAGCTGATACTTGTTCGCCCTCTGGAAAAAACTGATACCAGATCCCCGAGCGAACTGGATTATAGAGGGGGCCGGCGGCACGACTAAAGAAGCACATCAGGAGCGATTTTTTATTCAGTGGATGGCTCTCGATGGCGTTTTTTACTTGCCTCTGCACCATACAACTTGTATTTTTAGCCTCCCAGTCCGTGGTGGACCAGCAGCCCATTTGCTGGGCGGGCCAACCTACAGAAACTAGCACCCAATTTTTCATCATGCCCCAAAAACAATGCAGTACTATGTATGTTTTGAGGCCGAAAACATTACGACAGGGGTTGAGCGGGGGAGGGGCAAGGCAGAGCAAAAAGATTAAAAAGAGCTGATGCGCCGTTACTACCCTAACAAAGCCGGTGCAATTCTTCTCGGGAAGAAGGTGTGCCGTTGACACCCACACGTCACATACCCCACAGTAGGCATACTAACAAGTTCACAAACAAGCACAACAGAAAAGGTAAACATTCGTATCAAACTCAGGTTCACAGGACACGTTCATATTCATAGCCAACATTCACTATCAATAACTCAAAAGATTCATATATACACAAGTTTAGCATGTCTATGGATCCAAATGATTGATAGATCACACAACAATATTCATAGATAATTCACAAAAAGATTCAGATATACACATGTTCAGTATGTTTATGCATCCAAATGATTGAGATCACAGCCAATATGATCCATGGATGAACCTTAATTACCTAGGGTACAGACTGGTAACTGGTGTTCAGTCGGAGGTACTTCTTGCTAAAATTAATGCTTGTACGAGTAAACTTTCGAGTACATAAGAGGCAGCACAGACAATCTGAACTTTGCTTGTAGGTTTATCCTCAAATAGTGGCCTCGTGCCGAGGGAGGTTTGAGCAACTTGGCCACTACTTTCATCCAACTAGTTTACTGGCTCATCTTGGTCCTGTAGCTCGCCAAAATTCTACATTGCAGACTGGTAAATGGTGTTCAGTCGGAGGTACTTCTTGCTAAAATTAATGCTTGTACGAGTAAACTTTCGAGTACATAAGAGGCAGCACAGACAATCTGAACTTTTCTTGTAGGTTTATCCTCAAATAGTGGCCTCATCCTGAGGGAGGTTTGAGCAACTTGGCCACTACTTTCATCCAACTAGTTTACTGGCTCATCTTGGTCCTGTATCTCGCCAAAATTCTACATTGCAAACGAGAAAGGAGGCGGTTGAGAAAATGAACCACCCAAATTTTTTGTGCAGTTCAACTGAAATGGAGCATCCCTGGCGTGCAGACTGATTAAGTGCCAGATGAATATATGCGTCAACCAACTTGTCTGGAATCTTTAGACTCTATGCCATACAGTTCGCTACCATATGTGCCGATAACCAAAAGGCACAAGTTGGGACCAAAGACTGGACTACGTTTTTCTGGGCTATGCGCCAGGCAATATTTTTGGCGTTCACTCTCCTAATACTTGCAGTTTGACAATTGGTTGACGCCGGTTGATACTCAAATGAATATAGGCACTTCTTCTTGTCAACATCGATGCTTGTCTGAGTGAACTTTGGAGTACATAGCTATAGCATAAGTACCTATCCATCTGATCTTTTTGTGCAGTTCTACTGAAATCACCCGATGTAATGATTTGCCTGCGAGTTCAGGATCCAAGTTACTCCTTTATGAAATCGGAAAACAGTAGCACAATACCAAATTACCAATACATATGACAAGCACAATAATCAGGATAAAGACAAGTACCAACCTGTGTGAGGTAGCATATCAATTACTATTTCCTTTGACTGGAAGCCGAGATAAGCCAAGCGACTGATAGCAAAGGAAGAATGCAAGCCGAGATTAGCGACTAACAGGAAAGGAAGGAAGCTGTCGAGGCAATGAAGCACCCAAAGTTTTTGTGCAGTTCCACCAAAATCGAGCGCCCCTGTTGGCACATATATTGAGAGAGTGAGATTACTGTAATAGTGGGACTAGTTGATGAAACATACACTAACAAATAGAAGCACCCTCATTATCTTAATGTGTAAATTTAGCATTCCCTCCCTGCTCCACCACATGATTCACCTCCATAGATAAACATACACACATATATGATTCAACATAGGGTGCTACTAAAGATTTGTTTAACCCCGACAGGAAAATTAGGCAGCAATAAATTAGTGGTACTTAAGTAATCCTAACTAATTAAGTGAGACAACAGAAGTGGAAGGGCTCCCTGGAGGATCGTCTCACATGTAAGGTAGTCATTGCCGGAGCCCTTGAATAGCCTCGACTGAGGCCTCTGGCTTCAGCAAGATCGCCTTGGCACTGTTTACTCTTCTTCTTCTTCCTCTTCATGCTCTGTTTCTTATTCTCCTCACCAGTTGGTGAAACCAAGTACATGATTGGCCTTCTATTTCAGAATTGGTTTTGTCAGTGAGGGAGTACTAGTGTACTAGTAAAATATAGCATTATTTTCTCATGGCAGTCGCAAAATAGAGATGAACACATGCATTAAATATCATTCTTACCTAAAGGAAGGTTATGGTGCCAATATGGATGATGTGGATTGGAACACAGATCTCCCTTTGTGCAGTTCCACCGAAATGAACCAACTGTTCCATTCTGACATTCCAGTTAAATAGCACAAAAGTCACTTCTTTTAAGAAGAGTTTTGTGCAGTGCACCAAAAGGTCACAACAGCAACCAGGTGAAATGGATATCCCTGTTTGCACAAAAAGCTACAGAGGAAACAGTCAGAGTCTCAAACAATTACAAGCAAAAACATTTGGCTAAACTTGTCATGGCTTATAACAGTGGCATGGATTCATTTTTACCAGGGGCATTAGATTAAGAACATCTAAATATTTGTATAAGCTCATGGGACAGCGGGTGCACCAGCGGTCCAGCACCATGTACCTAAACAAGGGCATACAGTGGTGATTCACAGTTTGTTGCCCCGAGAAACAAACATCCAAGAAACATATCTGGGTTGTCCCATTTTTGTTCACTCTAGCCACCTACTCCTATCTGTGGATAGCAAATCTAGTCCTGGTCATACCACTTTGTACAACGTTACCCCTATATTTCCCTTTTCGACCAAAAGACCGGTTGGATGACCAGTCTGTACTACTTTCACCCCCTTTCCTTCCTGCTTGTACCAAGTCCGATGTACTACATACTAAATTCCCCCACCCCCACTTTATTTCTTGTTTGAACCAACTACAAGATTCGACTCCATGAAGTAGCTTTACCTCTAACAATAGAAGAAAAAAAATAGGTGACATTGGACCATCCGATCGAGAGGGGCTGAGAGCTATAAAATGATGCACATGCAGCTACGTAGCGAGCTGGGGAAGTAGAGCTAAGGCGGTTTCGAAGGAAGATATACCTAAAGGTCGTCGGGATGTGGATAGGTGGGCGGCGGGAGGCCGGATCCGCCCACACTAGGGCAACGACGAAGGGATCGGAGGACCTCCCGCGCCAGCGCCCGGCCAGAGATAACGGTGCGGCCGGAAGTTGGTCTCCTCCCTCACTGTCGACGATGACCTAAACGCTGCCCCACCTCCCCTTCACCGGCGGAGGGGGATACTTCCGGATCTGTAACCAGCGGTGAGGATAGAAAGACAATGTTTTTTGAAGGGAGAAAGACAGTGTTACCACCCCTATCTTGTTTAGATCTGGAGAGGATGAGAATGTGTGAATAGAGCAACCCTACCAAGCAAACGCGGAGGCTTCGGCCTATATATACGTAGTGGGGTAGTTTTCCCTTTTCACTCCATCAAAACAATCGTTTAAAATTGTGTACTACGTGCCAGGTCGCCGTATATTTAGTTGTTGATTGTTTTTTGAGATAGCTACCCACTTGTTCCAAGTGGTGTTGCGGTGTGCCAGGTCGCACTTTATATCGTTCAAGTCTGGTACAAGTCCCTCCATTAAATAAAAAACCACCCCCTCGTAAAAATTGTGAACAAGCCCACGGCTAAAATTATCGGAAACGTGTGTTGCCCCAACATGCATTATTATTTATATTTTCTACTCCCTCCGTTCCTAAATATAAGTATTTTTTATTAGCCACACCTAAGACAAGAACTTTTTTATTAGCAGTGAACCCCACATGTCATAGACACAAAAAGTGTGGCAAGATTCCCTTAGGCAAGCCAAAGTGTGTCTAACAATTGGAGCAACTCAAGTTAGGCAAGTGTGGCAAGTGTGGGAAAAATAATGTGGCAACATAAGACAAACATAGTCACAATCCAAACAGCCCCGTATTTTTTTGTGACATGCATGAAAATTTGGTTAGTTAAATTTATAGTCAAAATTTGGCAAGGTGCATCAAATCAACACATGCAAGTATCAAAAGGGAAGTCACGACATGCATGCATGCAATGCGTTGTACTCCCTCCGTTTCCAAATATGAGTCTTTTTAGAGATTGCAACCAGTGACTACATACGAAGAAAAATATGTCTACATACATCTGTATGTAGTAGTCCATTTGAAATGTGTAAAAAGACTTATATCGAGTGCAGTGCTTTGATGTGTCGCGTCAACTCGTACAAGACCGAGAAGTTTGATTACTACAATGCCCTCTCCCTCGCGGACTGAGCTCCGGTGCCTTAACTGCACCTGCCTTTGGCTGCATGACAGGTGGGCCAACCACCTGTTGCACCCACCTGTCTTAGACGCAAAGGCAGGAGCAGTAAGTCAATGAAGTTGCGTCCCTCCCTCGCGCATGAGCGTGGTGGCTGGCAGGACTAGTAGGAGCTTTCTCTACACGCTTCTTGACGGCGGCGAACTTGCGGATGGAGTTGACCATCATGTCGTCCATGCGAGAGGCAAAGCCGGCGTCGGCGAGGGCTACGACGCCGGCGGTCGCCATCACCGTCTGGAAATGCTACGCGGTGCAGGGCCGCAGGCCGGCGCCTTGGATGATTTGGCACAGCCGACTGCCGCTCGCGACCATCGCCTCCATAGGTGCTTCTGGCTCCTGGTCACTTGGACTTGGATTGGAGTGAGCAGTGTTGCGTAGAGACTAAGGAGTAGATGGATTGGAGTGGTGGGGCGCCTTTATACGAGAATCCAAACTCTATTGCATTCACATCGTGCTGTCTCTATTCTGCTTCTCCTTTTAATTCCCTCTGCATGTAGAGTATTTGAGGATGCATCATTGACCGTTCAACGTCTCGGGAACCGCTACGCTCTCCCTCCTTGGCATTCAAGCACCTATGGAGGCGACTGCCGCTCGCGTCTATCGCGTGTCAGAAGACGTTCCCGTCGACGACGAGGTGCCTATGGTGACTTCGTAAATTTCAAGATGATAGTACTAGTATACTCAATATTGTGCACCGCGACCAAGGCCGAGAGGAAAACGAGAGAACTACGTATTTATTTACGGTGTAGATGCACTCATTTTGCTCCATATGTACTCCGTCTCGGTGTAGTCTAGTCACTTGTTGAATTCTCTAGAAAGGCAAATACTCCTTTCTGGTTTATAGGGCTATACTAGCAAGTAGTACTACAATAGTGGGCTCACATAGCAATGTTGTCTCATGCAAGAGCCTTGCTATATGCGTGCTCCAAGGTTCGCAACTGCCACGTTCGGGTTGCACTTGGCTCTTCGCCTCTTCGAGAAGACGAACAATGATGTTACTACTGCTGCTTCTACAGTATCGAATCCACTGCTGCATGTCCGTCCACCGCGAGCGGGAGGGATAGCTTGTTGTAGTACTATAAGCAAAAGCATGTCCTCGTCTGTGAGCCACCGCGCGCATGGGCGAGGGAGAAGGTGTGTAGTAGTAAAATCAAGCTTCTCCTCGTTGTACGAGTTGACGCGACACATCATAGCACTGGCCCCACATTGTTGCCTCTAAACTTGGCTGAAAGACCCGCAGTGTACAATACTCCATTTGCTGCAACCTCTAACATTTACCCCACCACAAATTAAAATATATATTCCTGTCTTGACCAGATGAGCATGCAAACTAGAATCACCAGGATGACAGGTAGGGCCAGAAGATAATTTTAATCAAAAAAATATAGCATGGAGCCGACCCCAATGATTTTAAGCTTACAGGCACGGTACACGCTATCCTAGACTACTCTACACATGAAACTGCCACACGAGCGTCCGGGCTGCGCTTGGCTCTTCGCCTCTTCGGGAAGTCGAAAAATGGCCCAGTTTGGATACTCTAACTCAGTTAGAGGTTAGAGTTATATTCTAACCCTGAACTAACCCTGAACTAACTCTTACCAAAAAGGTGGTTGGATAGCAGGGTTAGATGGAGCGCGGATACGGCGAGGCGCCTTCACGGGCGATGCGAGAGGGAGGGAGGGAGAGGACAGGAAGCTTCGAGGAAGTGAGGAGGGATCTGCCTCGGGAAGAGCGAGAGAAAAAGGTGTTTTTTAGTGGTCCTGAGAAGAACTAACCCCAATAAGCACCTCTTGGGTGGGTTAGATTTTTTGGATGAGTTAGTTGCATCTAACCCAAACTAACCCTCCTGTTTGGATATTTTTGGGTTAGTTGAGTCCAAACTAACCCAAACTAACTCTAACCCGTGGATTCAAACAGGGCCAATGATGGAGTACTACTGCAGTGGAGGAGTATACTACAGTATGCTTCTCGCCATCTGACGCCGATTGAAATGATGCATGTCCACCGCGTATGGGAGGGAGAGCGTGTAGCGAACGAAAGCTTCTCCTAGTCCTGCCAGCCACCATGCTCATGGGCGAGGGAGGGATGCAGCTTCATTGACTTACTGCTCCTGCCTTTGCGTCCATGACAGGTGGGCCCAACAGGTCAGTGGCCCACCTGTCATGCAGCCAAAGGCAGGTGCGGTTAAGGCAAGAGGGCGTTGTAGTAATCAAACTTCTCGGTCTTGTACGAGTTGACGCGGCACATCAAAGCACTGACTCGATATATTTTAATAATTTGCGTTTACCGATGCATTAATTACAACGCATGCATGCATGCCGTGACTCTCCTTTTGATACTTGCATGTGTTGATTTAATGCACCTTGAAGTAGTATGAATATGTGATGGTAAAGCTTTGTAATGCCCCGACCCTAATAAAGCGAGAGATGGTTGTGCACGAGGAGGGCGAGATCATGCAGACGGAACAGGACCCGACGATGGAGCTCTCTATGGTCTCGATGGACCTCACCTTGCTCCACTGCCCCTTGTGCCTCCGCCCCTTGAAGCCTCCAGTGTATGAGGTTCGAATACACCTCGTCCGTTCGGCTGATCGAGCAAGGTGCATGTTTCTTGATTGATGTGTTGTTCGATTGATTTGTGCAGTGCAAGGGAGGGCACCTGGCTTGCACGGACTGCTGCGTCGAGCGCCCCGAGAACCAGTGGCAGTGCGAGAAGTGCGAGCGCGGCAGTGGCTTCGACGTGCGGAACACAGCGGTGGACGCCGTCCTCTCCTCGGTGAGGGTGGAGTGCCCGCACGAAGGCTGTGTGTCCGCTCGCGCCCTGCAAATGCCCCGTGCCCGTCTATGGCTACGAAGGCCCACCGCCGGTGCTCTCCCACCACATCAGCACCATGCATCCCATGCCCGTGCACTGGATCCAGTACAGCAAGGCACTCCAGCTGCAAGTGCCACTGTCGGAGCCACGGCTCTTGCTATTCGCAGAGGAGGACGGCAGCGCGTTTTTCTTGGTCGGCGGCATGCTCGACATCGGCGCGCCTATTGCCGTGTCGGTCGTCTACATCAGAGCGGGGGCGTCCCCACTGCCGCACTGCGTGGCCAAGCTGTGGGCGAACAGCCCGCCGGGGGAGCCCAAAGTCAGGACCGACGCCGTCAAGGTGGAAATGGAGGTAACAAGCTGCAGGGATCCCAGTGACGTCGCCGTGCAGGAGCTGACCTTCTTCACAATTCCGCCCAAGCTGCTGGCCGAGGCTAAGCTGGTGTCCCTCCACATTCAGATTGACAAGCTCACGTCCTAAATGATTATACAGTGCCTTCTGTTTATCTTAGTAATATGCTAATATAGGTGTTCGCTCGGTCTACTTTAGCTTAAGAGATGGTGGGTTTTGGTGGCGATGCAGCAATTACCTCGACATCAGATCAGCAGTGAAAGTAATTTCGAACAGTCGAATGGATATTTTGTGTCTGTTGGATATGTAGATCCTTTGGGTAAGAAGTAAGAGCTTATATGATTTTTTCGAAACGGAATAGCGATACTAGTATAATTTTTGTTGACATGCACTAATATTTTCGAAACGGACGTCGGGCTGTAGCTAGAAGGGCGGTTGGGACGCGTCATCGGCCCATACCGCGGTGACCCCTGATTGGGACGCACCGACTATGGATTTTTCTCCCTTGCTGATGTCGACCGCGCCCAGCAGCGGGATCAGGCTGGATATGTGACCAGCGGTGTGGCCACCGTCATTCTATGCTTGTGAAGAGAGCAACCCAAGCAAGCTGGCTTGTAGCTTAGGATCCTGCTAGTGTATATATAGTGGTTTTCTTTTTCTCTCCATATCAACCATTTTATATTGCGTACGTGTCATTGAAGAGTGAAATGATGGTTGCTTCTTCCAACTAACTTACTGTGTGATTTGACTGCTCCTTTAGTGGCCCCTACACGTACTCCCCCTACGTGTATGCAACAGTCACATGTACACATGGACGCAAAAACGCGCGCGACGCCCTAATGCATGCATGTCCGAGCACACGACGGAACACACATGGTCACGCTCAAGTGCTCAACCTACACGTGCATGCACACACATACTCAGCCAGGGTGAGCTAGTGACCGTATAAACATCGGAAAATGTATATATTGAGTGCAATGAGCGTATTATGAAGTCCACTGACCGTATTGTTACAGATATACAGTGACAAACAGTGTATTGATCTCATTTGAAATTAAGCCATATTAACCGGAGAGGAGGCAGTATGGACTAGCATTACTTTGTTGTGTCCCGTCAACTTGCCGAACAAGGAGAAGCTTGCAGGACGGGAGAAGCTTGCGCGCGGTTGCACGCCGGACAAGGAGAAACTTTTGACTAATGCAAGTTGTCCTTCGCTCAGGCGGTGGACGTGCAACAGTTAATTCGGTGTCAGATTGCCAGAAGCATACACTATACTAGTACTATTATTGTTGGACTTCCCGAAGAGGCGAACAACCAAGCTTAAAGTTTACTATTACTAGTACTACTACTATAGTCTATAGAGGTATGTACTAATATACTTGTACTAGGAACCGGATGGAGGAGCGTCTGCACTCTTATTATATTTTTAAAATGTGATAAAGCAATCTTCAACACATTTGGTTCTCTTCGAGGGTTCTCGCATGTGATAATGGAAGTTGATTGCATGGAACACTCGCCACAATTCTCGCTTAATTCTGGCTCATATCCTGTTACAAATAGGAGCGCTCGGTAACATTTCCTCTTTTTTTGTTATTCAGCATGTAAACAGGTCAGCAAACCTTGCGACGCATCTTTGTGCGAACCGTGCTTGCTGCACTTGGAATGTGGCCGAGAGCTGGGTTGATGAAACACCTCGCTTCATACTTCTTTTTTTGCGGGGTACCTCGCTTCCTAGTGACCAGTGTCTTGGCTGATCGTCCTAAAAATGCTTATATATGGATAAAGCTCTCTCATTTACCCGCAAAAAAGATTAATCCATATTAACCGGAAAGGAGGGAGTATGGACTAGCACTACTTGTTGGTGTGTCCCGTCAACTCGCAGAACGAGGAGAAGCTTGCAGGACAAGGTGAAGCTCGCTTACGCCTTTTGACTAATGCAACGTACCCTCGCCCAGGCGGTGGACATGCATCAGTTCATTCGGGGTCAGATGCCAGAGGCATACACTGTAGTACCGAACATGCGGAGTACCATCATTGTTCGACTTCACGAAGAGGCGAAGAGCC
Source organism: Aegilops tauschii subsp. strangulata (assembly GCF_002575655.3). Taxonomy (NCBI): domain Eukaryota; kingdom Viridiplantae; phylum Streptophyta; class Magnoliopsida; order Poales; family Poaceae; genus Aegilops; species Aegilops tauschii. Next base: position 267,061,838 of record NC_053041.3, read on the forward strand.
AAGCGCAAGGTTTAGTAGTACGAGTAGTACTACTACTAGAACCGCATGGTGGAGCCTCTATACTCTTATTATTTTTAATCTCTGATAAAGTACACATTTATTTCGGAGAAGGGCGGAAAATGGCAGCCCAACATGTAATGATGATATCGATCAAGCATGCTCGAATATATCTTGGCCTCCGTGCGAGCCCGTCTGTGTGTTCTCGCTCCGCGTCTCTCTCAAGGAACGGCGGGTTGGCCATTTTGCCATCAATTGAGATCGGTTTGCTCACACTCCGATCCCACATGTCAGTGATATGCCAAGAGGAGGTGCGTTGACCGACTGGCCATACGCGTACTTGGTTTTGCACCTTCATACAACTCCTCCCTCTGTCACAGTTTATAGGGCGCGCTTCATTATGATGCATTTCCTCAATGCATTTCCACCACCAGAGAGACTTTAGACGCGTTTGGTTTAATACTCAATTAATTAGGGCGTGGTAACCGCAATTTTCTCTCGATGTAGTACTACGGAGTGGAGTAAGTGCATGCATGTGTGTACCCGGGGTGGAAGCACTGCAAGCATGTGTGTACACATTATTTCCTCTAGTAATAGACGTTGTGCTATATAACTACCGATGCTATTTTTCAGGCCGATCGCTAGTCGCCTTGGTCCTAGAGATTTTCTCTTTTTCTGAAGCGCGCTCTATAAACAGTGACGGATGGAGTAGTATGAGCGGATTCAAACAAGAGCGTATTGATGGTTGCTTCTTCCGAGCAACTTAGAGTGGGAAAGGTGGGGCTTATGATTTTACTACTCATTACTCACTATTAATGCGGCGCAACGACCGGTCTGAGTCTCCCATGCGGCTATGCACTACCCCCTCGGTTCTTAAATATACTCCGGAGTATTTGTCTTTCTAGAGATTTCAATGAGTGACTACTCAAATATTTGTCTTTTTAGAAATTCAAATGGACTACTACATACGGATGTATATAGACATATTTTAGAGTGTAGATTCACTCATTTTGCTCCGTATGTAGTCACTTGTTGAAATCTCTAGAAAGACAAATATTTAGGAACGGAGGGAGTACACATATGAAGCAAAACGAGTGAATCTACACTCTAAAATATGCCCATTTGAAATTTGTAAAAAGACAAATATTGTTGATGACAGTTGCGACGACAAAAAAGAAGCATATTCCTTGTCCTAAGGGAAGATAACAACACGGTTGTGTTTGTCTAAAACGGTGTGAGGACAAGATTGCAATATGGAAAGTACGCATGCAGCGACGTGGGAAGACGGGCAGTGGAGCAAGGCCGGAGGGATATAACTAGGTGAGCGGTGGCGGGCGGAATCTGCCCATACTGTGGCAGCGAGCAGGTGGCGTAGGCCCTACCGCGCCGGAGCTTGGTCAGAGAGAACGGTGTGTACCACAAATCGGGACGTGCTACCTCGGCGCCATCGAACGGAGAAACGATGCACGTCCTCCCTTTCCGCCGGCGGACGGGATGCGGCCGGATCAGTGACCAACGGTGAGAGAGAGAGGCCACCGCAGCCTTGTGTGAGATACTCTAAAGAGAAACAAACCAGGCAGGGAGGCTCCATTGTATATAGTGGAGCGGACTACCTTTTTATCCATAAAAATCGTTTTATATTCTGTGTACGTGCCATTGAGCGATATAACTTTATTTAAAAATAACGCGCCAACGCATCAAGTCAAACTTTGTTTCGTGCACGCGTGGTACACGACCTCCGTAGGTAAACAACCGCTACACTCGTTCAAATTAGCACGTGGGCTGCCATTTCATACAGAAATGAGCTCCACCGTGTACCCGCGCGGGTGTGGCTGGGCACGAAGCGTGAGTACGTGCATGGTGCACCTATTCTCTTCTTGTATACGTACACCACCTACGTGGGGTTGTGTGAGAGAGATACAAACGTCGAGAGATAGAGTGTCTGGGTTCGTGAGAGTTTTTTTAGGGGGGGGGGTCAATCAAAAAATGTAACATATGCAATGTGTGTGAAATAGAGTCCTGGATATATCATATATATAGAGGGGGCGATCCACGAGAAGAGAGTGGAGGTATCATCGACTTGAGGTGTTCATAGAATCGAAGAGAGGGATGATGTCAGTGTGTGCGCGCGCGGTCGATAAAGAGTGCCATCGAATTTGTGTGTGCCCACGTCAAAGATATAGAGTGGTTGGCCTACTAGAACAAGAGAGGGGACAGGTGCGGTTTGTCTCTGTGGCATGGATACCTACCTACAGCGCTCGACTATCGGTGTGTGGTGGGGGGGGAGGCCTAATTAACTATAGAGGTACAATGGCTGGTATATGTGTGGAGGAGGAGAGAGGCCTACCTCATGTATTAAGGGAGATCGATCTACCTCATGTATTAAGGGAGATCGATCGGCATCCATGCATATGAGTAGGAGAGGAATAAGGTTGGGAGAGAGACAGAGCTAGAGTGTTGGAGGGGGTGGTAGTGGAGTTGCTTCTAACAAATGGTGGGATGGGCTTGCTAGACAACCGGAGGGCACGCCTACAATATCAATAAGAGAGGGATGGCTGCCTGTCTGTGCACGTGCGTGTGAGAGACGGGTCAGGAGGCATGCACGAATGATGAGGGGGGACGATATGGCTGTGTTAAGCAGACATAACTACATAGGAAGACGAGTCGTCCTTTGTCAGAGAAAGGAGAGACATAACTTGTGAGGTACGTCGATCGATGGGGGGGAATAGTTAAGGTCGACCTAGGTATATGTTGGGAGATCGGTCGGTATACATGCATGTGTGTGTTAGAAGCAAATGAGGCATGGGGAGAAGGATAGAAAGAGAGGGATGCATCTAGGAGGTGGTGCAAGAGTCATACTATATCGAGGGGGAAGGAGTGTGCGAGTACGAGATCGATGAAAAGAGTGGTGGGAGTGAGGCATGGATGGTGATAAGAGAAGAGGGGAAGCTTGTGTTTGTGCTAGGCACACCTGGCTAGAGAGGCATATCGATCGATGTGTGCCGTAAAGAAGGAGCTGGGGGGGCCTACACACACCGTGGGTGAACGACCTAAAGTGAAAAGACGAATTTGCGCGATGGATCTAGAGAATGCTGAGGGAGGGTGAGAGGGATGCGGGCGTCTGCATGCACGAGAGAAAGTTAGCGCTAGCTACCTACAAAGATAAGAGGATTGTGTGGGTGTAAAAGACGAATAGAGATCATACTTCATTATTAAAAGCGAATTCGGATATTTGAAGAATTTATCATAGTGTTTTAAACCGACGCATGTGTGAATATATATAACGGTGATACACGTGGTGTGGTTATGAACATGTTATACTACATATAATATATTTTATCTCTACTTTTATAAAAAAACAGAGTTGTTGATGATGGTGCCATCCTGCAATATAGGCCGCCCGATTTATATCTGACGGATAGGAAGGAAACTATGGCAATTTTGAAAATAGATACCCACACCCCTCTCCATATTTGCAAATTAGGCCTCCCCTTGATCATGTTGATGTTCTGTCGAACGCATGGGCATCTTGCTAGTACTACGTATAATATATAGAACATTGATCATAATTTGGGCTAATGTGTGGCTTTTGCAGCTCAGGTCTAAATACCATAATGTAGGGGGCGGGGCACTATACTATGTGTGATAAACACGGTGTACACGTATGGAACATGGTTTAGATTATGAATATATAGTTAGTACATCAAATGTACTATTATTTGGAATCAACATCAAGTGTATTCAAAAAATAGAATTCGAGTTCATGTAGTACACATAGTTCATATCTATCTCTATAGTAATCATGTGGTGTGTTATTAAGGTAATACACGAATGATGGTTGAAGTTGGCAACAATCATGATTGTAGATTCTTATTGAAATAGAGAAACGAATTCAAATTCAGTTCGAATTGCAGTGGTAGTATAGACATTTCAAATGCACTAAAATGTTGGTACGAGTAGGTTACATGCATTATACAGCAAGCGAAAAAATGTAATTGGACATAACATGGATTCATACTCCCTCCTTCCATCTATATAGGGCGTAATGCATTTTTTAAGACTGCCTTTGACTATTGACAAGATTAATAGTACATGACATGCACAATGTTAAAATTATATCATTGAAAGAACCTTTCACAGACGAATTTAATGGTGTGCTTTGTATAAGTTGCATGTCATATATTATTGCTCTAATATTTGGTCAAAGTTAGCATCGAAAAACGCATTAGGCCCTATATAGATGGAAGGAGGGAGTAGCTTTGAATAGCATTTTTATAGTAAAACGGGGCAAGACTCTCTCTTTGTGTGGTGTGAATAGTTTTATTTTTTTCGTTCTCTTTTTGGTTGAGGGAAGTCCAAATTGATTTGGTACGTACAAGTACAATATTACACGTTAGGCTTGTCCCTAAAATTCAACCCGTGCCTTGTTATATCCTGAAAATTCAGATGTCGTGCTCCCAAAACTGGCGCCTTAACAACCCGTGCCTTGCTATCCCGAAATTACAACGCGCGCGAAAACTCCCTCCAGCTGCCAAATCCTGACACACGAAATCCCGCTTCTAACCCTGAGCCGAAAGGGCCACTCGTTCAAATCGTGGGGGGTACTTTTGTAACACGCCCTACATTTTGGACAAGCGCGTCCCTAAGTCATGGTTCACCCCTCCCATCGCCTCCTTTTTGCCATTCGAAATCCCAGGCCGCCATAACCTCTCCGCTCCAGCCGCGAAACCCCACCCTCCTCCGTCCGCCACCTCACCGCTGCCCAGCCAGAGCCTCTTCCCCGACGACGTTCTCCACCGCAACAGCTCGACGTCCCTCGTCCACCTCCCCGGATGAGGATCCATCGCCCATCTCGTCGTCCCGCCGGTTCAGCCGCCCCGTCCTCCACCTCTAAGGAGCTGCTCTGACGATTGCCTCGTCTATCGCGGCTGCTCCATCCCCACAGCACGGCCCTAACCTGCTCCACTGGAACCGCAGCATCCTCACCGACTCCTCGGACGAAGCCGAGGCCTACTCGGCGCCACCAAAGAGGTTGTACACTCATCGCATTGCACCTTCTCCTTAGCTCGACCTCCCGCGCCGACGGTGCTCCATCTCGCACCCCCATGGAGCGGCTACCTTGAAGCCGGCGCCGCGGGCAACATCTCCACGGCGCCTCTCCCCCAGTGCGAGGCCCCTTCGGCGGCGGCGTCCATACCAGCCGGATCTGCTGCTGCAGCTCCGGCTCTCGCTCGCTCGCTCACGCTGCTGCTGCTGCTCCGGCACTTGCTCGATCACTCGCTCGCCCAGCTGCTGCTGCTCCGGCTCTCGCTCACTCGCGCTACTGCTGCTGCTCTCCCCCTCGCTCGTGCTGCTGCTCTGCTCCGATTTAGCTACACTTTAGTCGACTGAATCGACTTTTGGGTCAGTCGATTTTGAGGGGGTTGGGTGCTCGCCGGAGTTAAGGAAGAACCACCCGCAGCGGGGACGGGGGCTCGCCGGAGAGGTACCCCACTATCTATCTTAGGGTTCAGGGTGGGGGCGGGGGGCCTATAGGGCTGGCCGGGGCGGCGGCAGACCGGCGGTGGGGAGTTGTTTCGGGGCGGCGAGGCGGCGCTGGGGCCGGCGGTTCGGCCGGTGGTGGCTGGCGGCTCAGGGGGGTGCAGGTTGAAGATGAACTGCGGGCCCTCCCTAAACTACATGTCAAGTGCCTCTCTGCAACCATTGCATTCAGTTTCAACAGTAACATTCAGATTCCACAGTAAATTTCAGTTTCAACAGTTAAGTTCAGAGTCAACAGTTTTTACCTCATCTGTTGTAGTCATGTGGTTTTTGGTGATGTAAATTTTACATCTATTTTACATCATCTATTGGAGATGCTATTAGAATCCCACTTGAGATTGACAATGTCTGTCTTGTGCTGCTTCAGCCTTGACGTCTTACGGCTCACCGGGGCTGCTCCAACGACAGAACGATCCATCACAACAGAGCAGTGCCCTGGACGCCGTCTACAGATTCCTCAGATCTTCCTCCACACCTCCGACAGCCACCTCTGCCTCAACTGCTTCAGCGACCAACCCAATGATGCTGAGGTCGACTCGGCTACGGCAAAGAGGTTGTACACTTGTTGCATCACTTATTACTATACATTCATGTCGATCCATTAGGGCTATTTTGGTTCAACGGAAAGACATAGCAATAGGTAATTTTCGAATGGCACTTTACTATTCAATTATTCATGCATTTTGTTGAAAGGAATGAAGCAAAACATCCACCTGGACCTACTTTTCAAAATTCTATGCATGAAAACAAGACCAAGTGCATTAGTGGCAGAATAACATTCTAATTGTACACGCTTTCATATGGTTTCACTTTATTTTGGCCATGTTTCTTTGCATTCCTCTGCTCTTCCAATTCCTGTAAACCAAACACTCAAGTTGACAGAAATCCTGTGTTTACAAATGCTCTGTTTACCATGTGCATTCCTGTCCTATTCCGGTGTTTTCCCTATCCCTGCGTTTTTAGAATCATGCAAGCCAAATGAGCCCTTACAGAATTACTTCAGTTACAGGTAGGTGTCGAAGGGAACTTTGTGTGGTTTGTCCTGCTCCTGCCGCGATGTCGTGCACCTCAACTGAGCTGCTCCATCGACAGAAACATCCACCAAACTAGACATCACGACTCCTGACCGTCTTTCGCCGCCTCAGATCTCCTTCCCTGCCACCGGCACCCACCGCAACGGCATCACCATCATCGACTCAGCAGATGAACCAGAGGAGTACACGGGTCCACAAGACAGGTCGCACTCTTTTGTTTCTGCTTATGTTATGCATTGCTTAAAATTACCTGCTACTTTATCGTCCTGTTCACCTCCAAGTCAGGTCCAAATTAATGTTCAAACTTGAGTTCTAAATTAGTAGTGGGGCACATATCGAGGAAGCAATGAATAGTATCTCTGTCTAATATCTGGTTCACCTAGGGTATGCCTATGTTGTTCATCTTGGGTGGGAAAAAAATAGTAAAGCAATCAACATCTGTCTTTTTATTAAATTAAAGCAATCATCAGCCTGCTATCATTATTTTTGGATACATCCACTGGTTGTTACCATCACTCTAAATTTCTGCATGCTCTCCTTACATAATCTCATCATATATTTTTCATATGCATGTCAGATATTGTACACAATCATGCTGAACATGTAGAGAAAAAGAGAAGAGTTTTGCACGGCAATACAATGTCATGCAGACATCGCTCCATGGTGGGTTCAATGGCAAACCCTCCCCACCCCTCTCTAGATTGTAATCCAGAGGAATATATATGTTCTAAGGCAGATTCAGACGCCGCTGACCACTCCTATTTACCCCCAAAGGTGTTTGATCTACCTTGGCATGATGATGTTAGTCATATCATGCATATGTTGCCTTGCAGTGCCTACTTTTGACATCATATATGTCATCTGCTTAGTTTATACATGTTCTGTAATGCCACATGTTTAGTTTCTATATCATATATGGGAATTATGCAGTCTCATGTCTTTTAGCCAGCCATAATATACGTGAAATGTGCAATGCCATCCTGTTTAACTAGGCATCATATATTTGAATGATATCTTGCCCATCCTTTTCTTCATTACATTTCCATTTGTCGACAATGTTTGTACATTAAACTACTCTTCCTGTGAATCAGCCATTTGGGTGGGAGATTGAAAAATCTGGAGTGAAAACAAAGCCTTCAGAGTAGACAGTGCTACCTATCGAAGCAGATCTCTTGTTGGGTCCCGATAGCTCCTCAGAGATGGATTCAGAGACAGATGACCAGTCCTATTCCCCCACCGAGGTGTATGCTCTAACTTGGCACGGTTATACTGCTCATATCATGCATATGGTGTCTTGCATTGCATAGATTAGACATCATATACACAATATTCAACACCATGTTCTTAGTTCAGACATCATATCTAATGCCCTTTGTTTAGCATATAAATCACATATGTGAATTAAATGATGTGATCCTGATTACTTAGATAACATGTAGGTGAATTATGTCATGCGATCCTGTTTAGTTATTCATCATATCTTTGAATTATGTTATGCTATGCTATCCAGTTTAGATAGACATCATATATGTGAAATTATGTCATGCTATCCATTTTAGTTAAACAATATACATGTCAACTATTTCATGCCCTCTTTTTTCCACACTATCTATTGCATCTGTCTCTCATACAATGTCTGTACATTCAACTATGTTTCCTGTTTATCAGCCATTTGAATTGGAGCGGATGATGCCAGCATCTAGTGGACTAAAAACACGGTCTTCAAATAAAACAGTGCTACCTCTTGGTGGAGATAGCACCCCGGTTGTACATGCACGAGAACCAGCCATACCACACATAACCCAAGCTCTCGCAGATTGTACCCCTACTGCGATGGACAGAGAACCAGCTTCACCCAATCTAACCCCAACCCCAGCAAATAGTAACCCAGTTCCTGTCGACACAGCACCATCTCCACCACAGAGCTCCCAAACAAGAGCAGTTAGTAAGGCAGCTCCGGTGGCCAAGGGGCCAGTACTACCATGGCGAACCCCAACTCCACCAGTTAGTATGCCTATTCCTGTGGAGGAAGCACAACCAGCTAGTCGTAGTTTAGCATCTATCGCATTTGATGTTGTTAAATCGTATGTGCGTATCTTCCCATCTTGGAAATATTATACTGAAGATGAAGGAAACTGCCAGTTGCAGGTGTTTGTCTAGGAGTTATGTGTAAGTAATGTTATTCATGGCAATTACTTTGCTTTGTCCCATACATCCAACCTCCATGATGGTTATAATACAGCAAATTTTCCAATTTTTCTCTATAGAGAAGGACCGATTTAGAAACTCGGGATGAGGTAACCTATGCTAATAACTCTGCTATCTTCAAGAATTCTTGGTGGTAGTATCGGAATTAACTGAAGAAAACGTACTTCACCGGCAAAGAAACTCGTCAAATTTCCTTACGTTCTCCTGTGACACATTTACTGGACGATGACTGGGAACGCCTTGTTCTGTACTGGCCCCGAACCAAGAATGTGGTAAGGTCTATGAGCTCATTTTCTATTTTTAAGTACTATATTCTTGCGTCTTACTGTACTCTGTTCATGTAGAACAAGTTCCTAAACCTGAAGAACAACTGTTCTAATTTAAGATTACATTACTATCATAGTTCAAAAAAGCGCTAGGCATTAATTGTGCGTTTTGCCACCACCTTGCGCTTTACTGACCAAAGCGCATTCTTATGCGCAGTTATGCACAGATTAAGCGTAGTCATGTGCAATGCGTTTCGCCAACGCCTAGAGCCTAGGCACGCTTAAACGCTCGCTTAGGCGCGCCTTTTTTAACTATGATTGCTATCGTGCATACTGCTTTGCTCTTGTATCACTATATTTACTCATACAAACTTGTTTTTAAATTGAAGGATCCAATCAGAGGCGCATTCGCCGGGTACGTCTTCCTCGCGTGGAGGCGGCCACAGCGGAGTTCACCTCCACTTACGGGCGGGTCAGCGGCGCTGGGACACTGAAAGTGGGCCCGCCTGGCCCACTGGTCAGGTTTGACTAGTCGTCGCGCGCGCCTCCCTCCTCGGCAGAACAGGGGCGGGGCTCCGGTGAGGCTCGCCGGCGAACGGAGGCACCGTTCGAGAAACCGAGGCCATCCGCAGGCTCAGGGGGTCGAGGCGGTCCCTCCGGTGGTCGCTATGGTCCCTGGGGTGGACGGAGTCACCGGCGGTGAGCTCCGCAGCGGACGTCGGTTGTCGGGCAGGGTGGGGCTCTTCCCTCCAGCGGCTCCTAGGCCAAATTGGAAGGGGAGGTGGATCAGAGGGAGTTCCAGGAGGCTAGTGGTGAAAGTGGAGAGGGGGAGGCCCTGGTGGCTTCGGAATGAACGAGACAGAAGCGGTGGCCGTGGTTGCCAGAGTTGGGGAAGACGACCTCCTCTGGTCGTTCTACTGCTATGGGTGGGTTAGTGAGGGAGTAAGAGAGGTGGTGATGGACCGAGAGGGCTCGGGGGAAGATTAAATAGGCGGGGGAGGGCGGTAACGCGGCTTCCAAAGGGTGGACACGGCGGCGGCGGCCATTCAAGGCGAACGTGTGGGCGGTGGCGAGGTAGGCGTGGCCGGTGTGTCCCATGTGAGGCCGGTTTGCCGCGGATGAACTCGTGCCATTTGCATTCAAGCTAGAGGGGCCAAGACAGAGACGTGGCAAAAGACGTACTCGTCGGGCGGCGGTCCTGGTCGTCATGGACGGCGGTGGACGGCGCTAGGGGCTAAGCGAGGGTGTCGATGAGGTTTCTAGTGGTTGGGATGATCTAGAGGAGGATCAGGATGAGAGGGGGAGGCAGCAGAGACACGGCAGGAGCTCGGTGCCGACGCGTGTAAAACACACGCTCTGGCCACGCCCGGTGCACGCATGTTAGGTGTTCGTCAGATTGACAATAGCGTATACAGGGACACACACGAGCTACAAATCAACAGTATGGTGCTTCTAGGTATGAGACGAGTGATGGACATTCTGGTTTGGCCAAATGACCAAGTGTCCAGTGTAAGTTAGAAAGTGGCAACATTTCTGTCATGCGCACAAGGTGTTTGACAAAATGCTACAGCTAGCTAGGAGACTTTGCTGTATTTGAAAATTGGCAGGATGGGGTCTCTTTAGATGATAAAGATGGTGGTGGAGTTGGTTTGGGAAGAAGAGAGACTTGTTAGTGCAAGTTTTACCAGAATTCAGTTCAGGACAAAAAACCCAGAGTCATGTTTGGTGGACTAAAAGATGAAAATAGAGCTGATCTCCTGGAGTTAAGGTTTTGGTTGGAAGGACTACAAGGTGGCAACGTTTCAGAATTAATGGAGCTAGGAAAATTGGGGTTGCAGTTATAACTCAAGAATGGGGCAGAAATGAAAAGAGGATGTTTCACTCAAAAATTTCAAAAGACATAGTTAGGTTTTTGCAAAAAAAAGACATATAGGCATCACCTGACCTCTCATAATTTTTGTGGGATTTTAAAACAATTATTTAAAATACTTGTAGTGCAACAGAAGCATTTTAAGTATTGAAAATGCTTTTAAAAGTATTACTTTGTGGAAAATTTTATTATGAAAATGTTTCCTACTGTTGCTTATGATATAAATGAAATGATTTATAAAACAACCAAGGACCACAACATTCTACAAAATAATCTTCTATCGAGGGAAGAATTTTGTAAAACAGAACAGAAAAGGCTCTGGAATTAATAAATTACGTGGAGTAGCTCAAACTTTATTTCTGGCCAAATTTTACTTTAATAAAATTTGATTAAATTTCTGGGGTGTTACAAAGTCTACCCCCCTTAAGAAAAATCTCGTCCTCGAGATTTGTTAAGGGCGGAAGAACTGAATGCAACTCACAACAAATGATCATTTGCAGAATGCTATCATGGCAATGCACTTATGAAATACGCCCTAAAATACAATACAATGTTTGCATCATGTAAACCAGTGCTAGGTACTGCAACAATGAACGTCTACGGTTTGAAGGTGAGATCTACAGGGTCTTGTGGTAGGGTTCCTGGTGCTGGAGCACATTCTTCTTCTTCCGGGGAAAGTGAAGGAAGTAAACGAAGAACACGCCCTTCCGGAGTTGGCCATGGTGGTCCAGCAATGGCGATATGGGGATTTAGGACAGCAAGGTAATGGAGATAATCCATTAGTTGCTGGGTTAGATGCTCCTGGGCCATCACACACTGAATTAGATTGGCCAGGGCTGGATCCCTCTCTATACGTTCACAACGGAACGTGGCTTCTGCTACAGAAGCTGCGCGGCTCGGGAAATAGCAGTATTTCCTTTCACTGGCAGCGGGGACCATGAATCGAGGACGGGTAACTGCTTCATAAGTAGCAGCTTCAATAGCCATGCCTGAGGTTGGCATGGATCTCCCGATGAAGACAACATATGGAGGGCCTTGATTTCAATCCTCTCGTGGGATGTGCACAACTGCCCCATATTTTAAGGAATCAGGGGTGATCCTCATTTTGAACAACTCATACTGGGATGGGTGGTTGGAACCCAGGGTATTGCGGGTCAGATTCCGCAAAACCTTAACGAAACTACCAGGGCATGCATCTGGAGTTCGTAGGTAGGCTCCGGGGTGAGACATGGAAGGATGGATGGAGAAGAGCGGTGCTCAAGTGTGATGGTGGCTGGTGGGGTGTATGCATACGGCCCCTTATAAGGTGCCTGGGTCAGGAAACACGATGTGGCGCTGGTACGACTTGTGCATCATCTCTGACATAGGGTTGTCCAAGTCAAAATCTCGGACAACACTTCTCAAAAGGAGTGTGACATATTACTATGTGTGTCGGCAGCCACGTCTAGCATCTACCCTGTTGCCATACACCAATAATTTACGCTAGATCACACATAGTACCATCAAAACAATGGCATACGGGTAACTTACAAGCTCACTACGCCATGCGATTCCTACCTTGAAGATACAAGACAACATGACTACTAAGATTTGACAACACTCCTGGTGGACTCAGTCCACCTTGTTGACATCTAGTCATGCGTGTCTTGTGGATGTCGAGGCTTCTCCGTGAGTTTCAGTGTCGGAGTTGATCGTGGTAGGATGGGGAGCTACAGTGGTGGGATAGTGATGATGCCCCTCGTGGGGTCTCGTGGTCATAATTCCATTGGAGTAGGTCTCCAAGAGAAGATGGAGTTCTCCTAAGGAGGCGAAGGCATTGCCTGGATAGATGACAGGAGCAGACCTTGGGGGCTCAACTGGCCTCCCAAGCAGTATTATCGGGGTGTTGGTGTCGAGTGCAGCTTCACTTCTCACCGGTGTCAGGAGAGCAAGTGTCCCGCGGGTTGCAATCAGATCATTGGTGACCTGATCGAATAGTGCCTCTTGCGCTCTCAGGTAGCGCACCAGATGCACTAGAGCAGGATCCGACTCATGGTCTCCGTTAGTGACCTGGATTGGGCTACCATAGCCTTCACGACTAGGGTAGTAGAAGAAAGGGCGAGTGTTAACCCTTGGTGACAAATGCTGGAGATGAACTATACCCTCTTGGGCTGCAAGTTGGATGGCTTGGGGCTCGTTTGAGGTCGTCCTTCCGGTGAACTGGTAGGGACGCTCTGATGTGGTGCCCCTCCCGTAGATGTGCACCATGGCCCAAAAGTGATGAATGGCATCACTTGTGTGTTCCTGGTACACAACATATTCTGGGGGTTCGTCTATGCCAAAAGCACGACAATTGAGATTGGCGAGGATCGCTACGAAATCTCCAAGCTCGGATGCGGTGGTCTCATTGCGGATGATGGGACCAGGCATCTTGGAGGTTTGGAAATTAGGGTGCAAGTGAGAGTTGTGATGTGTTGAGTTCGGGCAAGGCTTCCTTTATAAGCCAGCGGAGTCTTCCATCGCATGCTTGTGGATGGGACAACTTAGGTGTCGGCCACGGGCGCATGGCGTATGGCTTAGGACGATAGGTTGGGCACCGACTGTCAAAAAGATGTCGGCTGGCCACCATGCAGGCTATCAGATAGGATGAGCTTGACGGTGGATAATAAATGATATGGATGGTGCGGAAACCTAGGGATAGTGACTAGGCTAAGATAGGATTAGCCAATGGTCAGCCTGGCTCTGATACCAAGGTTGTCGGGGCCGGATTTCCGGGACATAAATTCCTAGCAAACGACCCTTATGTCACCACCAGCCCCAGGATTACTGTTGCAGGTGGATATTTCCTTGATACAGAATTCCAAGCAATTACAAGGATTAGAGTACAAGACCTTATAGGTCCATTGAGTACAATAATGATTTCTGGTGGCAGATGATGGAAGCGACTCGTGGATCTCCAACGTTGATGGAACTCCATTCCCACGGGAACATCTGACCTGGATAAGTCCTATCACGCGTGGCTACTATCTCCGAATCCTAGGTTGGGGTGTCACCGCAGTACTCCTCTCTGAAACATGATCTGGCCAACACAATAGCCAGGGACAAGCCAGTGAGTACGTTTGAATGTACTCGCAAACATCAAGAACAAAAGATACACCGAATGCATATGCTCATGATGAATTAAACTATCTGCAAGTGCTGACTGAAAATTAAGGAATGGCATAATAAATATTCATACGACGCGAAAGGATGAATAAATCATGTTAGTAGTAAATCAAGGAAGTGAAATGGAACATCGGGCGTTGGACCGCCCGAGAAATTCCAAGAGAAATGCCAAACGGGTGTCTAAAAGAGAATCGGGCGAGACAGGACCACCCGAGAACTCAAGCGACGCCAAAAGAGGTCTTGAAAAGGAATGCCAAACGGGTGTCTAAAAGAGAATGGGGCGAGACAGGACCACCCGAGAACTCAAGCGACGCCACAAGAGGTCTTGAAAATAAATGCCATAGTCGGGTGTCTGAGCGACGCCTCATAAAGGGCTTATAAGAAAATAACATGAGTATTCAGGTGGACTAGCCATCCCAAGTGATACTCAGAAATAAAAATAAACTTGAGTATCCCGGGTAGTCTAGCCATCCCAAGAGATACTCAAGGTTAAACATAAGAGGAAAAGGTTAGTCCACAGCAACATTCATATTAGCAATAATATTCAAAATGGCACCAGTAGTGACAATAATTACCCTGCAGAACGATCCATGATCAATTTAGTTATTTCCTCCGGAGACTGACACTAAGACCGACACTTGACCAACCCAGACTGTAGTCTTTAACCATGGACACGGCTATTCGAATAGATATAAGTCTGCAGAGGGTGTACTCTTTACCCACAAGTAAAGGATTTCTTTAGCCAGCACCGAGACGCTGAATAATTCCCATTACGGCCTTTAGTTGAAACACACCTGACCAGCACACACCAGGTTAACTTTTCGGACGTCAGGAATCACCCAAAGAATCGTTCAAGAGAAACTCTAAGGCGGGGAGACCATCGTCTCGATTAGCATGGGATCACTATTAACACGCGCGGATTACAAGGGGTGCCCCCCTCTCGGCCCAGCCGGATACACCCATGCCCCGGCGCAGGCACTGGCAGGGGTGTCTTGGAAGTCGCTGCACCGCCCGTAGGCAGCACAGCTCCGTCTCTGGATCTAGCGGCGCGCGCCTTGTCGTCACGGGCACGAACGATGCCGCTTGCCTGGCTTCGGTCGCCAGAACGCCATGGATGCTCGTGATCCGCACCTCCGCCACCATCCGCAGCTACACCGTCGCCCGTCCGTGCCAGCACAGGCAAATTGGCTCCAGACGAACCGATCGCCGTGATCGCCTTCTTCTTGGGAGCCATGGTGATCAAGGAAACGACGCGCTAACTGCTAGACCACGTTTCCACAACCTCAAATCCCCTACCTGGCGCGCCAAAGATGTCGGGGAAAGGACACCTATGGGATCATGCAGATCCCTTCTACGGTTTGGCAGCGAAGAGGGGTACACAAAGAGCAGATGTAACGATCAACATCAGGGGTTTTTACCCAGGGTTGGGCCGCTGGGAAGCGTAAAACCCTAGTCCTGCTTTTAGTGTATATTTAGTGTTCTTGAGCTTTGGCTAGCTGCTACGCATGCAAACTGGGCCGAAAGTCCCTTCTTGCATCGCCCTGGGCCTCCTTCTATACCAAGGGGCTACCACAGTGGCGTGCAGGCACACAGGAGGTGTAAAGTGCTATAGTGCACGTGCTTATCACAGACGTCTTAGGACAAACGCATTAAATGCGCTGCTTACGTGCCCTGTAACTTTATCAGGGATGAAAATGGAGCCCGTCCTGTCCGTCGCCGCCTCACCCTGTCTTGACACGCATTCAGGATGACGAGGCATGCAATGCCAAGCTGACTAGCTAGCCGTTGCGCTGGAGCGGTGGTAGGATCTTCACGAAGATCTGCATGCCACCACGCAGGTGCTTGCCTTGTTGGTGTGCTAGTTGCGGTGCTGGAGCGGTGGCAGGGAGGTAGAGCCTTGCCGTGGCCTCGCAATCGTTCCTGGCAAGAATCTTGTCGGGGCCTCGCAAACGTCCCCGACAAGAACCTTGCTAGGAACTTTGCCTTCCGGTCTTCACAAAGATCTGCATGCCACTAGTCTTCACAAAGACCTGCATGCCACCATGTAGGCACCCCTGGGTCTTGGTCTTGACATTGTCGATGGTGTCAGAGCTCTCTACCTCAAGGGTGGTGGTCTTGTCAGTGCTTCGCAAGTTGAGGTGGCCTTGTCAGTGCTTCGCAAGTCGCCCTGGCAAGGATCTTGCCGGGGCTTCGCGAGTCATCCCGGCAAGGATCTTGCCAAGGGTCCAGCTTGTTTTCTGCTCTCTCTGGTTACTGGCTTGGACACCGACTTCGCCGTCTTGTATTTTTTCCCCAGCTGTCCCCGTCAAGCCTTGCCGCATGTGCGGCCGCAACTGCTCGTGCACAAGTAAGGGGTACCAAAGGGCCCAAACTTTAGCACACCGACACAACAAAATCTAATGAGATTTATCCTCAGATTTTCCATCAGAAAAGGAGACTGCACAGTGCACAAATAGAGATCACTCGCACTTACCAAAGATGTCGATTAATTGTCCTCATGGAGCCTGGCCACCAGGAAGCACGACGCCGATCTTGAGCAGCTTCGTCGCGACCAGCTCGGCAGATGGTAGCACGGCCGCGGACGACTGGCCGTACAGGCTGGAGAACAGCTTGGCTATCTCATGTGCGAGATCGAATCACGACCATCAAATCCCAAATTCAAACTCACGTAGCCCACGATCCGCCAGGCCAAGATGCGGGAGGGATGCGGCCCAGGAAAGATGGCGTTCATCACTCACCCGGGTTTCCTGCGGGCGGTGCTGGCTGGCTCATCGGCGAGCGTGAAGTGGGAGCGGAGGATGGAGGGGAGGGACAACGTGTGCGCGATACGGCTCGTCTGCACCTCACTGTAGATGGATGCAAGGCGCCCGGGCGTGCGTCCCCGTTGGAGGCCACCGCCGCCGCCGCCATGCGATGCGATGAGCCGGAGGGGGGCTCCGGGCGGTGGAGCGAGGCGAGGGGCGAGCGGTGGTGCAAGGTTTTTTTGACTGGCGTGAGAATTTTTTCATTTCTTTCTCTTTTTTTGGGCTCTTTTTGGCCTCTTTTTTCTTCTTCTTTTTTATATTTCGTCCGGAGTCTCATCCCAACTTGTGGGGAAATCATAGTCTCCATCATCCTTTCCTCACATGGGACAATGCTCTAATAATGATGATCATCACACTTTTATTTACTTACAACTCAAGAATTACAACTCGATACTAGAACAAAAATATGACTATATGAATGCCTTTAGCGGTGTACCGGGATGTGCAATGATCTAGCGTCACATGTATAAAAAATATGAACGGTGACCAAGCCAAAACACTATGTCTATATGATCATGCAAAGCAATATGACAATGATGATATGTGTCATAATAAAACGGAATGGTGGAAGTTGCATGGCAATATATCTCGGAGTGGCTATGGAAATGCCATAATAGGTAGGGTATGGTGGCTGTTTTGATGAATATATAATGAGGATTATGTGTGGAAGAGTGTATCATATCACGAGGTTTGGATGCACTGGCGAAGTTTGCACCACAACTCAAGGTGAGAAGGGGCAATGCACGGTACCGAAGAGGCTAGCAAAATGCGGAAAGGTGAGAATGCGTATAATCCATGGACTCACATTAGTCATAAAGAACTCACATACTTATTGCAAAAGTTTCTTAGCCCTCGAAGCAAAGTACTACTACGCATGCTCCTAGGGGCATAGATTGGTAGGAAAAGACCATCGCTCGTCCCCGACCGCCACTCATAAGGAAGACAATCAATAATAAATCATGCTCCAATTTCTAAGTATAACGAGAGACCATACGTGCATGCTTCGAGAATCACAAACATTAACATAAATATTCTTACTAAACCGCAATTACTCACTAGCATGACTCTAATATCACCATCTTTATATCTCAAACCAAATGCAAGGAATCAAACTTCTCATATATTCAATGATCTTCATGAAAGTTTTTATTATATCCCTCTTGAATACCCATCGTACTAGGACTAAATTCATAACCTAAGCAAATTGCCATACTATTTATAAGACTCTCAAAATAATATAAGTGAATCATGAGAGTTCACCAATTTCTTTAGAATATAAGTGAAGCACCAGAGCAACTACCTAGCTCAAAAGATATAAGTGAAGCACATAGAGTATTCTATCAAATTCACGATTAATGTGTGCCCCCTCAAAAAGGTGTGTCCAGCAAGGACGATTGTGGCAAACTAAAAAGCAAATAAAGCAAAGACTCATATAATACAAGACGCTCCAAGCAAAACACATATCATGTAGTGAATAAAAAATATATAATCAAGTAATTTACTGATGGGTTGTAGACAAAAAAGGGGATGCCATCCAGGGCATCCCCAACCTTAGGCGCTTGGTTGTCCTTGAATATTACCTTGGGTTGCCATGGGAACCCCCAAGCTTAGGCTCTTGCCACTCCTTATTCCTTAGCCCATCGAAACTTCACTCAAAACTTGAAAACTTCACAACACAAAACTCAACAGAAAACTTGTGAGATCCATTAGTATAATAAAACAAATCACCACTTTTAGGTACTGTTGTAAACTCATTCCAATGTTATATTTGTATTATATCCACAGTATTCTAACTTTGCCATGGTTCATACCCCCCGATACAAACCATAGATTCATCAATACAAGCGAACAACACAATGAAAACAAAATCTCTCAAAAATAGAACAATCTGTAGAAATCTGAATTAAGCTCATACTTATGTAAATCCAAAAATTATGAAAAATAAAATAAAAACATAGACAATCTGTATATAAATCTTGTGTAAAAAATTCAGAATTTTTCCACGTTCCAGCAAATTTTAACAATTCTGCTATTGGATGCAAAAGTTTGTGTTAATGCACAGAATCAAATCAATAATCTTCCAAATCATCCCAATGTCTTACTTGGAAAAACACTAATTAAAACATTAAAACACAATCATAGAAGAAGTATAGTTGCATATTTATTGAAAAATAGAAGAAAAGAAAAAACATAAAATAAAATTGGGTTGCCTCCCAACAAGCGCTATTGTTTTACGCCGCTAGCTAGGCATATTGCATTGATCTAGGTATTGTCATCTTTGGTATTCAGTCCATAAGTGGTTCTCATAATAGACTCATATGCCAACTTAATTTTCTTTCTTGGAAAGTGTTCCATGCCCTTCCTTAATGGAATTTGAAATCTAATGTTTACTTCTTTCTTATCAATAATGGCACCAATCGTTCTAAGGAAAGGTCTTCCAAGAATTATGGGCACGTAGGATTGGAATCAATATCAAGCACAATGTAATCTATGGGCACATAATTCCTGTTTTCAATAATAAGAACATCATTAATTCTTCCCATAGGTTTCTTAATAGTAGAATCCGCTAAGTGCAAATTTAAAGAGCATTCATCAAGTTTATGGAAGCCTAGCACATCACATAAAGTTTTTGGAATAGTGGAAACGCTAGCACCCAAATCACACAAAGCATTGCACTAATAATCTTTAATCTTAATTTTAGTAGTAGGTTCCCATTAATCATATAACTTTCTAGGGATTGAAACTTCCAACTCAAGTTTTTCTTCAAAAGATTTCATCATAGCATCAACGCTATGTTTAGTAGAAGCCTTATTTTGTGAAAGGGTCGACATGGTTGACTAGATGTGGGTGAATAGGCAACTACCTATTTTAACTTTTCTTAATAAATTAGGGTTAGCAACAAATAGGTTGTCTAGATATGCAACTAGGTGAGCAACCTATATGATGCTAACAACAACAACAACAACAACAACAACAACAAGAGCAAGCAAAGTATACGACACAATAATAGCTTGCACAAAGTAACAGTAAGAGATAACCACAAGTGGAGACGGTGAAGTTACCGAAGTTCCTTCCCTTTGAGAGAAAGTACGTCTCCGTTGGAGCGGTGTGGAGGCACAATGCTCCCCAAGAAGCCACTAGGGCCACCGTATTCTCCTCACGCCCTCACACAATGCGAGATTCCATGATTCCACTAGTGGTGCCCTTGAAGGCGGCGACCGGAACTTTACAAACAAGGTTGGGGATCTCCCCACAACCGCATTGGAGGCTCCCAACAATACCACTGAGCTTCACCACAATGGAATGTGGCTCCGAGGTGACCTCAACCGTCTAGGGTGCCCAAACACCATAGAGTAACAAAACCACACAAGAAAGTATGGGGAACCAAATTTCCTTTGGTGTAAGTGTAGATCTTGGTCTCCTGCTTCAATCCCTAGCAAATCAACAAGTTTGAGTGCCTAGGGAGAGAGATCAGGCAAGAAATCTTGGAGGGCACTAATGGAGGGGAGAGAGAGGCAAGCGGTAAGGTAGGTGGAAGAAACCCCCTTTATATAGGGACCCCCATTTTCCAACCATTACAACAGTTTTTACACTGCAGCGGTACAACCGCTCATGACCCCGGTACAACCGGGATTCACGGGTATGCTCCAGAAACCCTAGCAAGCGGTACAACCGGAGGAACGAGCGCTAGTACCGGTTACACCGAGTAACCGGACCAACCGCTCCCCTACCGCCCAACAACTGCCTCAAACAGAAGGGAGTCACCCCTATAGAAGTGGTCGAGCGGTAGTTGCACCGGAACTACCGCTGGTCCAAGACAACGAGGCGGCTAAGTCCAGAGCGGTAGAACCTCTCTGGTCACCGGTAGTGCTGATTATCAGAGTATAACCGGGACAACCGGGCCACCACCGCAACGCCCCATCTCAGAACAGAGTCCGATGGTTGGGCGATACCTGGCCGGTACAACCGTCCCTGAAGCTGTCCAAGGTCCTCCCAAAGCAGAGGCAGTACAACCGCCCAGGGGCAGCGGTACAACCGCTGGGCATGAACCTGGAGCAGCAACCCCAGGGCATCACCCCTGGGGTGGTGGTTGTGCCGGTTGAACTGGGCAGGCGGTACAACCGCCCGAACGAGCGGTACAACCGCTTGGAGAGTAAAACCACTACTTTGGAAGGAAATGGGGACCTCTCTCTCCACGAACGGAAGGGAACAGTGGGTGAATAGAGATGTGTACGTGCATTGATTCACCCAATACCATCCGATTTGGATTCCCTCTTAATAGAATTGGTTTCCTATCACCAATGAAAAATAAACACGTAGAGAACACCGACTTCGATCTTTTCTGTCCGGAGGGAATGCCTAATCGTCTTGTACCCAACATAGAGTACCTGAAGAACTTGGCATACGATTAGTCCACATGGTGAGTTGTCATCATCACCAAAACACAAAGGCGGGAAATGACCTAACAATCTTCCCCTTTTTGGTGGATGATGACAACTACAATATTTACGCTGGAAGTCTAGAAAATATAGAGGGGCTCCCCCTAGATGTGTGCACTATTTTGATTTGCTTTTGGAATGCAAAGTCATACATTAGGATCAATGATCCCCCTAGATTTTGTAGACCAACCAATATGAATAAATAAGAAGATAGACAATAAGCGTACAAGTAGGATAGTTAGGGAACACATGTCTCACACCATGCAAATCTCACACCACAAGGTTCACAAACTAAGGAAAGTAAATAGAAGTTCAAGTTCAACTATCAACGCGAAGCAAATGAAACACACCACACCCATGCAAATCCCGAGACCTAATAGAACTCTCTCATCCTTTGGCATCAAGACACCAAAAAGGAAAAGTATGATGCTAGTGCCCCAGAGCTCAGTAGTCCTCCTATGACTCATCGGTCTCTATCGGTACAACGAACATACATGTTCGTTGCCCTGACTTATGCACCGGCGTGCAGCAAGACATACATCCAGTATCATGGCTTGACATAAGATAAGCCAGAGAAACCGCTTTTCATGAGATAAAGGAGAGCATTATGAATACCATGGTGACAAGAGAACCCCCTAGGAAGGTTTCCCTTGTTGGGCAGGCGAGCCCGACAGGGTCGAGACTACGACTGGAGATCAACTCCAAAGCCGCTCCAACAAGGCTCACGGGACCGCCAAGACTCCAAGAGATAATCCCAGCATGCTCCATGCCGGCAGGCCTCTGCCAAGATGCCACCGCTCCACCTCATCACACATAAGTCATTAATCAATGCGATGCCGAGCTGTCAAGTGGCTAGGTGGATCCCGTTGGGTACGTGGCAACCTGCTGGAGAAGAGATTAGCTTTATTGACACCCGTCCAGATGGCGTATCATGCTAATAAGGAGAGGATGGGTAAGCGGCGTGGCAGGCTTGCCGGGCTTAACCATCAGCATGACACCTAGCAGTACATTTGATGGACTTTGTCCTAACTGCCAAAGTTAGGTATGATTACACTATTAGCTATCTAATCGTGCTAAAATGACTATTTTACCACTGTGGTCACCCCTTAACCAGTAAAAGGAGACCCGAGGCAACCTAGCAAAGGGATCAAAACCTTGATCCCCCAACTCTTGTACGCACATAGCTGCTCCCCCGAGGCGCACTTGCGGGGCTTGTGCACTCTGCGCCTTCGTGTTCCTCCAAATCAATCCACCACAGCAGGAGTAGGGTTTTACGCTGCAAACTGGCCCGAATCTGGGTAAAAGAGAGCTATCCACCGTCGCGTTGCCCTACTGTTTCTGCTCTTTGTGCAATGTGACGGTCCCCTTGGCGAACCACAAAGGGGCAGCCCTGCCCCATAGGCGCTTGTGCTTCCACGCCGACATCTTTGACGGGCCAGGTATGGGGCGTCACTCGTTTGAACCTAAAGCAACAGCCCGCATGTGATCTTCATCACCTTCTGCATCTTCAATGGCTCCTAAGAATAAAAGTGGGGTTGCGACACATCCTTCCACTTCAAAGGTTTCCTCGCCTGCAGTTGCGGGCGCTGCGGACGCCGTAGCCCCGACGGGTGGGGCAGGTGCTGCAGATGGTGCCACCAACACCCTCACCACCGTCGGAGCAGGGACCGCTGCCGCAGGGGCGGCCCAGCTCACTCGACCTTCTGGTGAGCATGCTCACATTGACCCAGGCCAAGTAGATGCCCAGCTTCCACCTCCTCTTTGCACCAGTGAGTGTGACCAGCGCAGCATCGACGCCCACTCTGGTGCTAGCCAAGATCAATTGGTTGCACTGTCCAGAGGGGCGGCGATAGGACGCAAGCTCCGTCCCACGCAGGGTGAGCATGACAGGACCCCGAGTAGCGCTGTCAATCCTCCGCGGCCGCCTCCGCATGGGAAGGGCCCAGCTGATCAAGATGCTGGCCATCAAGAATAGCTTCGGTCACGCCAAACCGATCTGGTGATTGGACAGAGGCGGCAAGGGCATGACAACGTTCCTTCTGGTTCGTCCAATTGTCGAGCGGTGTCGCATTCCACTTCTCACGCCATGCCAGAGACAGTGGACGAAGAAATGGAGAGAGCTCAGGTGTTGCTTAACTTTCCTCGAGTAGCAGAAAAGATGGATGAATGGAGAGCTACCATTCAGAGCCTCGTCGGTTTTACTGAAGCCAATAAGTCGCAGTGCGCGGAGCCTTCGCGATGCCCGCAGGCGACGCCGGTTGCACCTGCTAGTGGCCAAGTTGAGGGGACTACGACTAAGGTGCAGTCCCCTCCGCGGCAGCCTACCCAAGGGCAACTACGGTGGGCTCAGCAAACCCAAGATGTCGACGAGCCTGACGAAGCGTCAATGGCCCCCTCCGACCCACAACTCTAGTGGGATAAATGCGGCGTGTTAAGGGACAGGAGGAAGGAAGACGCTTGTGTCATTATCGAGCGGTGTCGTGAGTCACACCGTCAGTCAGACAGGTGTAATGGGCCCGATGTTGACGAACCCGCGCCTAGTGCTGGAGGGTACTTGCCTTACGAGGTGGGGTGCCCTGCCTTCACTCGTGAGATGCGGCAAGTCCGTTGGCCGTCCTCCCGCACCTTCAAGCCTGACTTGCCGGAGAAATATGATTGCAAATTGAACCCGCCAGAGTTTTTGGGCATCTATACGATTGCCATTCAAGCCGCCAGGGGAAGAGATGAGAAAGTTCTCGCCAACTACTTTCCATTGGCCCTCAAACCCAATGTGAGGTCTTGGCTGATGCACTTGCCGGAGGATTCCGCTTCTTCATGGGCAAACTTGTGCAATGAGTTCGTTGGCGCCTTCACTGGCGGCCATCAAGAACTAGGACAGCATAGTGATGTGCAAGCCCTTTTGCAAAAAGAAGGAGAGAGTTTGCGTAAGTATCTGCAAAGGTTCAGCGGAGTGCACCGCAACATCCCGAAGATACATCTGGCAGCAGTGATTGCCGCATTCCACACGAATGTGCACAATCGGAGGATGCGAGCCAAGATGAATGTTCGGCTGCCCAAGACTGTCAATGAACTTTACACATTGGCGGACAAGTGTGTCGGGTTGAAGAGGGCAGAAGACTTCTAGGAGAGGAGGTTGGTGTCAAAGTCGATTCGGAAGAAAACAACGATACCTCCACTCATGGGAAGAGAAACATGAAGCACAAAAATAAGCGTAGAGGGAAAGCAGTGATGGACATTGAGAGCTCTGGTGATCTTAGAACCGACAAGAAAGCAAAGACTGAGACACCCGGCAATGAGGCTGCTACTTGCGTTAATTGCCGGGCAGCAGCGGCGGCTGAGAAAACCGACAAGTCCGATGGGCCATATTGCAAGATCCATAGAACCAAGGGGCATGATCTCCAAGATTGCAAGCAAGTTGTACAACTGGTTGAGAAGCAGAAGGCTGAGTATGAAAGGCGTGATAAGGAGAGAGGACGGAATGGTGCTGGCGGGAAGGGCCACGGTGGCTGCAATGGCCATCGTGGCAAGGTTGATCAGTAGAAGGAAAAACCGGCTAGGGGCCGTGACAAAAAGGAAAATCAAGATGACAGTGATGAAGAGAATGATGAAACGAGCGAGCAGGAATTTCAGAAGGCTACTGAGGCAATGTATATTGATGGGGGTGCATCTTTGCACTCCTCTCACCACCAACTCAAGAAGTGGGCGCGTGAAGTCAATGCGGCAGAGCTAGTAGCGAGCGGCGAGAACTACTAAGATGGTCCCGCACGCCCATCATCTTTGACGTTGAGGATCATCCAGATCACACTTCTGCGGTAGGGTGTTTGCCATTGTTGGTTTCACCAACAATCCGCAACCTCAAAGTCACAAAGATGTTGGTTGACGACAAGGTAGGATTGAATTTAATTTCCCCTGAGATCCTTAAGAAACTTCAAATTCCTGACGGAGACCTGAAGAATACTGGTACTTTCCAAGGGATCAACCAAGGAAGGTGTCGGTGTCAAAACCGGCGGATCTTGGGTAGGGGGTCCCGAGCTGTGGATCTAGGATCAATGGGGAACAAGGAACGATGAACACGGTGTTTAGCCAGGTCCGGGCCATCTCAAAGAGGTAAAACCCTATGTCCTGCTTGATTGTATTTGATGTGTATGATATGGTTACAGAGTTGATCTACCACGAGATCAGGTGAGCTAAACCCTACGTTGATGGGGTGATGGATGTTGCTCTAGTCCTAAAGACTAAAACCTTATATAGACACCAGTAGGGTTAGGGTTACATGCGATCGGTTACAATGAAGGGTAGATTATGCTAACCCTTGACTTGGAGGGCACACCACGATTCCTAAGATCTCCAATCCGGCCACGAGTCCGCACTCTAGCTTGGCCCCATAACGGCCCATCAGTCCGGCCCGTATGCAGTAGGCCGACGGCCCGAGGACCCCTTAATCCAGGACTCCCTCAATAGCCCCTGAACTAGCCTCCAACGCTAGGGCTTGTGTCCGGCATCCACATATTTCATGGTCTTCGGCTTGCAAGGTGAGTTTTTCATCGTGTCCTGTGTGTGCTCGGAGTTGAGTGGTGTCCGGAATCCAGAGTGTTTACTTTACTTAGCCTCGAAGGCCAAAGTGCTCAAGTGTGGACCATTCCCACGTCTAACAACTTTTATCGATGGGTCAGGTCCGGTCATAACACCGAACGACCATAGGTTCTCAATGCATGGCTCGAGACCGCCCCTCCATTGGCACGTCTCATCAATGCAGAGATCGTGCCCCGTTTTTTAGGGGATATGATCAATGATTTCGATTCCCCACCCGTGCATAATGCCGCGAGCGTATCGTGAAGTGGAGAAGCCCACGGCATGAAAAGAGGAACTCTTGGCTCCTCCGCGGCCTATAAAAAGGGAACAACTACAGTTATCGATTTACGTCTTCTTCCACCTCCCATTGTTGCCTTCCCAATCTCCAGAGCTCCAGCGCCCTGCCTTACTCTTTCACAGCGAGTCCCTTCCAGCTCTTCCCAAGACTCGGCCATGGCCGGATCTGGCGTAAATGGCAAGTGGAACGCCTCCATCGTCACCAACAATGACATCGAGGAGTTGAAGCGGGCCGGCTACTCATCAGTCGACATCGCCCATCGGGCCCCCGAGGAGGGCTAGATCATCCCCACGCCCAAGCCGGGTGAGAGGGTATTCCTCCCACACTTTATCCGGGGGCTAGGATTTCCTCCGCACCCCTTTGTGAGGGGGTTGATGTTCTTTTATGGGCTAGATTTTCATGATCTAGCCCCCAACTCCCTCCTCCACATTTCGGCCTTCATTATTGTTTGTGAGGCCCTTCTTCGAATTCAGATACACTTCAGCCTGCGGCTAAAAGTGTTCAATGTCAAGCCGAAGGTGGTCAGCGGCGCCCAGGCGGACTGCGAAGGAGCAACGATCAGCAAGTCGACCCGAGTCCAATGGTCGGAGGGCCTGTTTATTGACACCGTCAAGGGGTGGCAGAAGGAGTGGTTCTACATTACAGAACCAAGGGACGCGGCCTGGACAGTTGCTCCTGAATTCAGATCTGGCCCCCTACCGAGACAGGCCTCGTGGACGAAAAAAGGTCCTAACTGGGGGTCCGCCGGCAAGGTGAAGATGTTGCAGAAGCGCGTTGTCAGTATGATGGAGACCGGCGCCAAGCTGACCAATGTGGTCCATATAATTTTCAGACACCGGCTCCTTCCTTGCCAGCTAAGGGCCATCCTGATGTGGGCTTACAAGTGTGACAACCTGGACATCGTGCGGTACCTCTTTGGCACAACCCACGGCAAGGTGTGGGGTCAGCTGTTCTTGTCCCAGGAGGACTAGCCGGCCGAGAATGAAGACAACGTCCCCGACGCCGCGAATCCCCCCAAGAAGGTAATTGACCTCTTGCCCGGTATATATTTGGGTGGTCATACTGCACAAAATTCGGTCTAAGCTTTATCTTGTGGCCTTTTCAGGGCTGGCTCGAGAAGATCAGCAGTCCGGCTCCACTACCAGAGGAGCCACAATCGGCTCAACTCGAGGAGCTGCTAGTCGTGGTGCCTTATAAGGCGCCCGAAATGAAGGGGAAGAAAAAGAAGAAGGATTTACTAGAGGCCCGGGAAGGGCTCCGCCGAAGAGGTCGTCCGGACACCAAGTCTAGAGACACTGCTGCCCAGTCTGCTCAAGACGGGGATGAGGAGGAAGACGAGGAGGACAGCGCCTCCTCCCACGCCAAGAAGAGGTCGGCGTCCGGGGACATCGAGGAGGAGGAGCCTCCTCGAGCCAAGAAGAGGCAGTGTAAGCCCAAGCTAGTCCTGCTCGACAGTTTGGACTCTGATGAGGAGTCCGTGGCATCCAAAAAGGTTCTAGAGAGGGATCCCAGGGTCAAGCCCTCCGCCATGAGGTGTGAACCTAGATATTTCTTGTTTACTCTTTTTTACCAACGTCTTTACTGATGGGAACCGATTAATATCATAGCCCACCGCACGGCCACGTTGTCGAGCAGACCTCGGAGGGGACCTCTCCGACCGCCAAGCTGGCGGACAGCGGGTCCGCGACGTGCTCCGCGCCTCCCCTGGTTCCCGAAGAGGCCGGGGAGGTGTTGTCCCGAAGGACCCCTCCCCGTCCGAACACTGGGGAGGGGGGGCGACACATTTATGGTCGAGGCTGATGCCTCGGTCACCGAAGACCAGGAGGGTGCATCCCTCCTCGCGAACGCGGGAGGAGGGTCCGGACCCTCTCAGCCGGCCGCACCTGAGCCTCCAAGGCCGTCACAGGTGTCGGTCCCACCTTCCCACGGGGAAGGGGTTGAGGTCCCGCCGCCCATGACGCACACCAACAACCAGGCGGCAGCGGGCTGGCCGGACAGCATGTAGGAGTTGGTGAACAACTCCGTTATCGTCGACGGGCACTGCGACCGTATGGGGCGGTTCTCCAGGGTGTTCGGTCCCTCCATACCGGACTGAACGGTGCCGTCCAAGGCCTTCTGACAGGCTTCGAGATAAGTCAAGTAATGTCCTTTCCCGTAAAATGGATGTAACTTCTTCAATCAAAGTTTGAGCAGGTCGTATATATAACAGCCCCCGAGACTATAAGGCTTGCAAAAACCTTACAAAGGGTCAAATATCCATAGGCCAGTATTTAGAGTATAATGATTGATTTGATATCGCAGGAATCGTCCTTCACCGCGGCTGCTAATGCCGCTGCCCTGGAGGAGATGGATCAGAAGCTTAAATGCTCTGATGAAGAGCTTGACCTTGTCAACAAACGGCTTGATGAGGCACAAGGTAAGTTTCTATTGAAATGCTTAGTCAACACCGCTAGACACTTACGTTCTGGATTGTATGCTGAGCCCATGGTGTTTGCTGACTGCAGCTACCGCCGTGGAGGTTGAGGGCCTCAAGGCGGCACTGAAGAAGGCCGAGGCCGAGGCGGCCGAAAAGAAAACGACTGCTGAAAAGGCAGCGGTCGAACTTGAGAAAGCAAACACCGTCGGTGAAAAGCACGAGGCTCGAGTGGCCGAAGTGCAGGTGGTGCTCAACGATTCCGTCACGAAATGTGAGGCCCTTGAGCAGAAACAGAAGGTGGAGTTCTCCGAGTTGTCCAAGGTGTACAAGGAGCTTCGGGAGGCCAGAACGAAAGTGCGGGGTGCCCAGGAGGAGCCCCGCTAGGTGAAGCAGATCGCAGATGGTAAGAAATACTTACTACAGAGTGTTTTTGGCAGCAACATGTTCACATTGTTGACGCGGGTCTGGCGCTCCGCAAGCGTTTTTGCCGAGCTTCCGAAGAGTGTTGCGGCTGCGACGGGGCACTACGCCATGCAGGAGGAGGACTCCAAACAACGGCTTTTCTGGTTGCAATTCCAGGCGCCTGAGCACCCTCCCCTTCTCAGCAACCAGATGAAGCAGCTGATGGGGTTGCATCGGATGGCCAAGCCGGCCATGAGGGATCTTTTCATCTGGCTGTGGCCCACGGAGCCTTTCCAGACAGCTACTTTGGCCTGGTGCAGAAGCTGCGTGCTACGTCGCCTCAGATTGATACAGTGAAGCGCTTCGTGCGCCTTGAAGGAGCCAGGCTGGCCTTGGCGAAGACCTTGGTTCATTGGCCGAAAATCAAGCCAATGGACATGGCCACTGGTCCCCCTCCGGTTGGAAAGGAGCATCGCTGTCCCGAATTGTATTTCGCAGAAGTTATGGATGGTGCTCGGGTGATACAGGGCCAGTGTTCCACGGATGTAATCATTGAGTGATTGTATTAAGTAGTCGACTTGAGCTTTTGCTTTATGATGTGGCTAGTAAATATACTATGGTGTTATGATTTTGACTCTAAGCGGCCGTTTATTATTCTAAAAGTACCAGTCGTCGGCTTCAGCCCCCAAGTGAATGGTACAAGGGGTGTCTCGTTGCTACACTATTACCCTTAGCCAACGTGTCGGTGCCCGAAGGCGGTAGTGCGTGTCAGGGACTAGGCAATCGGAGTATTCAGCTTTATTACTTTCACTTAGCCATAGGAGCATGACGGCGGGAGCTAATGACTAGCCCCCCATGTTTTGTGATGTACGTGGGAGCTGAAGAATGCCTTTGTAATCACATGGTTTGTGCTAGATCAAACCCTGCATATGACATGGATAAATCACCAAAAATTTCTTAGTTTAACACTTGTCGTCGGATCGCTAACCAGTTCTCG
Source organism: Aegilops tauschii subsp. strangulata (assembly GCF_002575655.3). Classification (NCBI taxonomy): domain Eukaryota; kingdom Viridiplantae; phylum Streptophyta; class Magnoliopsida; order Poales; family Poaceae; genus Aegilops; species Aegilops tauschii. The sequence continues at coordinate 267,091,826 of NC_053041.3, forward strand.
CTTACTATGACGGCCAATTTTCGGCTTTCTCCCCTGGCGTGCTTAACTGGACTAGGCAGAAGTACCATTGTAGGGGTTCTCCCTTTACCTTCTTAGCTGAACGTGCGGAATGTAAGAAGGCAAGCATAGGAGCCGGGCAACCCAACTATTGACCCAAGATATAGTTCGGAACTAATGCATATAGTGCAATATCTGAGACGCCGAACACTGAATGAAAAGTGGTGCCGGACTTAGTACATAGGGTTGATGGGAAGATCAAGCCTTCAGTCAATTAACCAATTTTTTTCTTACACAGTGTGTGCATGCCCATCTGTTCGAAGAGCAAGAAAAAGAGAAAGAGAAGAAAGAGAGCTAGATAATGCGGATGCCCGAACACCATAAAATATGTTTTTATTTTCCATAAGCTCTGGATGTTTATCTGTACAATTTGAACTACTGAGGCGTTTATGATAATTAAGAAAAAAACTTTAGAGAGAAAGGTTTACACATGGCCTTGATGTGTGGGTCGAAGCCTCAACTATGCCCTGCTGCACGTCTGCACCTTTTATTCTGCGAGGTGGAGGGGAGACATCCATGTAGAACACCGCATGCTGGGGAGGGGTTCCTTCAATAGGGACCTTGAGATGTAACCTTGCCGTCATAGCTTGATGCTGAGCGAGTCCGAAGTCCTGCCCGTTGTCGTCCGAGGACACGGTGATGCCATAGTTCGGTTGAGCCAAACACATGGGGTTTTGTGTTTAATATAAGCCCCCAATGACGCCCATGGTATCTTGAGCGCGAAGTTGTGCTGACGAGGCACGTAGGCGTGCCATGGGGGTGTATCAATATTTGCGGTGTACGCAGGTGGGTTCCATGAAAGGGATCGGGCTCGAGCCCGTTTAATTTTATCTCTGGCCTTTACGGCAGGCTGATACTTAGGCATGGTGGTGACGGATTGGTCTTCGGCTGCCAAGGCCATAGTGTGTTCCTCACTCTGAGTGAGCGCTCCATGTTGCCGTTGATTGGTATGACGCTGTCGACGTTCTGGGAACCAGGGTACCCAAACTTGCCTGCCTGCGGCCCATGGCGTGGCTGCATCGACGGCCTGGTATGGCCCATCTACGACACCAACAAGACAAGACCCTCGCGAGGGGCCAAGCCTCGCGAGGCGGAAGATGCCAAGACGTCCTGAGGGAGCGGCCTCCCTGGGCTGCTCCTGAGGAGCGGAGATTTCTATGCATGTGCCCAACCTCACGAGGTTGCGATGATGCAAGCCATGATGACCAAGGCCAGACGGGCGCCAGTGGGCCGCAGAGCAGCCAGTTTCCTCTTTGGTGCTAAGGAGGCAAGCGCAGGCACGGGGTCCCGAGGAATCAGGCAAAGGTTTCCATTCCCGTGCAACGAGACCAAGACCACCAGGACGGCAGGCCGGATGTAATCACCGAGCCTGCCACAGCGTCACGACCAGAGGATTTGTAGGAGAAGACCACCCTTCATCAGGATAAGATGTACTACTTGTCCCCTTTCAAATTGGCCAGTGTGGGATCCCTTCCCGCCTTCATTTTGGGGGAAGAGGACCGAGGCCACTATAAATATAGGTTAGCCACCACCAAGAGAGGGGGATTGATCTGAACCTCGTCAGCTCATCCCCTCACAAGAGCAGACCTCGCGAGGTTGTTCTTGCCTTGTACTAGTTCATCCTTAGCCCCTCCTGAGGCAAATCCACCACAAAGCAGGAGTAGGGTTTTACACCACAAGGTGGCCTGAACCTAGGTAAAGTGCCGAGTCCTTTCTCTTCCTTATTCATCGAGCTAGGCCGTGGGGGCGACGAACTGGTTGGGTTGAGAGGTTGAGTTCTTCGCACACGCCCCAGATTTCGAACCTTTCTGGGTCTGCGGAGCCCTGAATCCGACATTTGGTGCGCTAGGTAGGGGCGTGTCGAAGGTCCACCTCTCCATCAGCAGCGCCCCACCCACGCTGCATGGTTCTCATGGCAGGTGCCGCCCCACACGCCGGGCCGCCGGGCGCGTTCGAAGGCATCGCGGGGCCTTCGAGCTTTCTCCCCCACCTTGCAACACGTGTGGTGGCTACTGAAGTTTAGGCTGGAGTTGCCCCCGTGGTACGACGGCGCGACAGACCCCGCTAACTTCCTCCGGGTGTACGCTGAGGCCATCTGGGCGGCGGGCGGCAACGACATAGTCATAGAGAACTGGCTCCATATGGCTCTCACAGGGGTGCCGCGCTCCTGGCTGCTCAACTTGCCGGAGTCTTCGGTGGCCTCCTGGGAGGAGCTGCGCGGTCTATTTGTCGCGCGCACTGCGGCACCGGCGCCCCACGCCGTTGTGGCCATCCTCGGCGGGTCGCAGGCGCCGGCCTCGAGCCGCCACGTCAAGCAGCTCTTCTGACAGGAGGGTGCCGCCCAGGCGCAATAGGGGGCTCCTCCAGGCCGGGCGGCGTCCGAGACTGACATCGTCTTTGACTCCAGAGACCACCCCAAGACTATAGTCGGTGCAGGCGCGCTCCCCATGCTCTGCACACCCACCATCAGCAAGGTTGCAGTCACCAGGACCCTCATCTACGATGGTGCTGGCCTCAACATCCTCTTCGTGGAAGCTTTCAATCAGCTTCATGTGCCTTACGACCAGCTCGCCCCCTCCAAGCCCTTCTCAGGGGTGGTCGGCGGCTCCATCGTCCCTCTGGGGTAGATATGCCTCCCCATCACCTTAGGCACATGCTAAAATTACCGCACCAAGCTCATCAACTTCGATGTTGCCCGCATCGGCCTCTCGTACAACGCCATCCTCGGGGATCCAGTCCTTGCAAAGTTCATGGCAGCGACGCACCCCGGCTACAACGTCGTCAAGATGACTGGGAGCAGCGGCATCCTCACCGTGGTGGGGGACACCAAGGGTGCACTCCTGGCCGTCAAGCTCACTTTCAGGGCCACGGCGGCCGTGCGACCGGACGCGGAGGGTGCTCCGAAGATCTCGGAGACCATGCCTGTGAAGAAGAAGCAGTGGTTCTCTCAGGACCAAGCCAAGACGAAGCAGGTGCCGGTCGATGATGGGGGCTCAGGTCCCACCTTCACCATACGCGCCGGCGGCCTCCCCCCAGATCAAGAAGAGGCACTGGTCGGTTTCCTTCGTGCGAACAGAGATGTGTTTTCATGGGAAGCAACAGACCTGGTCGTCGTCCCACGAGATGTGATCGAACACCGCTTGATGGTGTGCCCTGGTGCGCGCCCGGTAAAGCAGAAGGCGCGGTGGCAAGCCCCGGAGAAGCAGTCATTCATCGTCCAGGAGGTCCACAAGCTACAAAAGGCTGGCGTCATTCGGGAAGTGCGGCACCCAGATTGGCTGGCCAATCCGGTCATTGTCCCCAAGCAGGGCGGGAAGGAGCACATGTGCGTCGACTTCACGAGCCTCAAGAAGGCTTGCCCTCAGGACCGTTTGCCTCTTCCGTGCATCGACCAAATCATCGACTCCATCGTTGAGTGTGATATGCTGTGCTTCCTGGACGCCTTCTCGGACTATCACCAAATCAAGATGGTGGTGCAGGACGTCGAGAAGAAAGCTTTCCTGACCCCATGCGGGGTGTATTGCTACACCTGCATGCCGTTCGGGTTGCGCAACGCTGGCGCAACTTCCAGCGATTGATGCACATCGCCCTATGCCGGCAGCTTGGGAGAAATGCTGAGGCAAACATCGACAACATAGTGGTCAAGTCGTGGGAAGCACGGGCCCTTGTCGGAGATTTGGAAGAGACGTTCGCCAACTTGCGCAAGGTAAACTTGCACCTCAATCCGGAGAAGTGCGTATTCGGCGTCCCGTCCGGCAAGCTGCAGGGCTTCCTGGTGTCGCACAGAGGGATCGAGGCTAACCCAGATAAGATCAAGGCGATAGAAAGGATGAGCCCGCCGCAGACCATCAAGGATATGTAGAAGCTCATAGGCTGCATAACCTCGTTGGGGCACTTCAACTCCAAGCTAGGCGAGCGCGCCCTCCCGTTCTTCAAGCTGATGAAGAAGAAGGGCCCATTTGAATGGACTCCAGAGGCCGAGCCAGCCTTCCAGGACCTCAATAAGTGCCACACCAGCCCACTGGTGATGGTGGCACCCCGCCCTCTTGAGCCCCAGGTTCTCTACCTGGCAACCACACCCCACTCGGCCAGCGCGGCACTCGTGGTGGTCCGAGAAGAACGCACAGATACAGGTGTGCGGCATAGCGCCCCCGCCCGAATGCACCAACGCTGCCTCAAGACAGCGCTCCTGAGGCGCCGGCCACCCCACTGGACGGCAAGGCTCCCGAGGCTCCCTCGCCTCATGTAGTGTCGAACGCCATCGACGCCTCTTCCCTCATCGAGCACCACATGTACTTCGTCAGCACGGTGCTACGTGCTGCGCATACACGCTACCCCATGCCGCAGAAGCTCCTGCTTGCGCTCCTCGTCCCCTCAAGGAAGCTACACCACTACTTCCAAGGCCACTCCATCAAAGTCGTCTCGGCATACCCCCTGGAGAAGGTGCTCCGGAGCTCCAACACCGTGGGCAGGGTTGCCGAGCGGAACATCGAGCTGCAGGCGTTCCAGCTGGAGTTCAGCACCACCAGGGTCATCAAGGGCGCGACCCTCGGTGACTTTGTAGTGGAATGGACTGATGCTCCTGACCGAGGGGCGGGCGAGGACCATTCCCTCACGCCCGGAGACGAGGCGCCGAATGGCTGGGTCATGTACTTTGACGGCGTGTTCGCACGATAGGGCGCGGGGGCTGGAGCCGTGCTCATCTCACCTACTCAGGACAAGCTCTACTAGGCCGTGCAATTCTGCTTCCAGCATGGTGAGAAGGTCACCAACAACATCGCGGAATACAAGGGCCTGATCGCCGGCCTCAAGGCCATGGCGGCCCTGGGGTTCAAACATCTCACCATCAAGGGCGACTCTCAGCTCCTCGTCAACTTCTCCAACAAGGAGTACAAGCCAAAAGACGAGCACATGGAGGCTTTCCTAGAAGAGGTACGCAAAATTGAAAAACGATTCTTGGGCTTGGAATTGCAGCATGTGCCGCGTGGCATGAACAAGGAGGCGGACGACATCGCCAAGAGGGCGTCCCGGCGCGAACCTCAGAAACCTGGCGTCTTCGAAGAGCGGCTCTTCAAGCCATCGGCGGCTTCCCCCACTGCAGGACTAGTGCTGCTTCGGGAGGAACCTCCCATGGCACCCACCTCGGGTGCCCCAGCCTGCGGTCTGACCTCTGGAGCTCGCCTGCTCCTCGCGCTCGAACCTCAGGAGGGGTGCTGGACCGAGGAGTTCAAGACGTACCTGCTACAAGGCACCTTGCATCTAGGATGGCGAACTATCAAAGGCGCCTGAACGATGTCTCTCTGCAGTGCATCTCCAAGGAGCAGGGGTGCGAGCTACTGGCAGACATCCACGGTGGGGATTGTGGGCATCATTCTTCGTTGCGCACTCTCGTGGGCTAGGCGTTCCGTAGCGGATTCTAATGGCCACGGTGCTCAACGAAGCCACTGAGCAGGTGAGATCCTGCAAGGCATGTCAATTCCATGCCAAACAGATCCACCAGCCTGCTCAGGGCCTCCAGACCATCCCGCTCTCATGGACATTTGCGGTCTCGGGGCTGGATATCCTGGGTCCGTTTCCTCGAGCTGCCGGGGGCTACCGCTACTGATAAGTCTCCAACGTATCTATAATTTATGAAGTATTCATGCTGATATTTTATCATTCTTGGATGTTTTACAATCATTTTATAGCAACTTTATATCATTTTTTGGGACTAACATATTGATCCACTGCCCAGTGCCAGTTGCTGTTGTTTGCTTGTTTTTTACATCGCAGGAAATCAATACCAAACGGAGTCCAAACCAACGAAACTCCACAATGATTTTTTATGGACCAGGAGACATCCTTTGGGCTAGAGCAGCACCTGGGGGGTGCCCCAAGGGGGGCATAACCCACCAGGGGGCGCCAGGCCCACCTGGCGCGCCTAGGTGGGTTGTGCCCACCTCGGTGACCTCCCGCACCCCCTCTTTGCACTATAAATTCCCAAATATTCCTCGAGCTGCTGGAGGGGGAAATCATCTCTATTGGCCATCTTCATCATCTCTGCGGCCACCACGATGAGGAGGGACTAGTCCACCCTCGGGGCTGAGGGTTTGTACCAGTAGCTATGTGTTTAATCTCTCTCTCTCTCGTGATCTCTATCATGGGCTTTGTTAATATAGTCAGATCATATGATGTTTCTCCCCTCTATACTCTTGTTGTAATGAATTGAGTCTTTACCCATTGAAGTTTTGTCATGTCGGATTGAATATTCGGAGATGAGAACACATGATGTATGTCTTGCGGTATGAATACTTGAGGTGACAATTGGGGTATCATTTTGATTCACTTGATATTTGTCTTGGCATTCAACTCGCGGATTCCCGTGGTGATATTGGGGTAATCTATGCATAGGGGTTGATGCACGTTTTTTTATCTTTTCTCCCGTAGAAACTTTGGGGTCTCTTGGTAGTTCTTTGTGTGGATTGAGTATTATGAATATGAATTTGCTTTGGTGTTATTTTAGTACGAACTCATGATGTACACTTGTTTGGGCCAGTGAGGTGTCGTTGAATATGGACCGAGTAGTAACACAATGCCAAATACGTCAATTATGACTCTCAGGCCGGGCTCTCAAAAGATCCTCAAAAAAGGCCGGGCTCTCAAAAAAAGAAAAATAGGGACTCTTAGGCCGACATGTGGGCGTCACTGGTGTTTTCGTGCGCTTGCGCCGAGAGCATATTGGCGCGTGTTCGAAATTCATGCTACCTTTTCATCCCCAATCAACCGCCCCTCCCCCACCTCTGGAATCTCGATTCCTACTCCACTTCGGCCAAATCCCCTCCTGTACTCCGTGTACTCAAGCGCACTATCATGTCGTCGGTCAATGCGGATCTCTGAGCCAGAGATACTGAGGTTCGTCCTGCCTTCGGGCGCTGCCTGCTGTCGCTCAACAGTGGCATGGCGGCGCTTGAAGACCAGTTTGCCTACAAAGTGCTGATAGTAACTATCAACGGCGACTGGCCACCCGTCTTGCCGGACGACCTTGTCAAAGCTCTTGGCATTGCACACGGCATCCAAAGTGACTTGCTCGTTGAAGTCTGTCCGCCACCGGCTGATTTCTTTGTCAGGTTCCGGACAACTTTTGACTGCAGTCGTGTGTTCGAGTCTTCCCAGTGTTTGTTCTGCGATGGCGGGGTGGTGAGCTTTGATCGGTGGCACCCAGGATGGGGCTCGGTGCCCTCTGCGCTTGAGTTTTTAACAAAGCTTACCTTCCACGGCATGCCTCGACGTGCTTGGAACTGCGAGTCCATGAATGAGCTTATCAACGACCTTGGAGGTGAGCTCGTAAGTATGTTTGTTCCTCTAGACATATGGGCTCTGATAGTTATGTCATGGATGAAGAAGCCGTCCACCATACCGAAGGTGATTGGTGTTGAGATACCGGTGCAGGAACCGGGGTTGTACTATTCGTCGCCACCAAGGACGCCGCGGACCACGTTAGGGATGAACCTGTATCGAGTGTTAATGCATGTCGAAGAAGTGGTCAATCCATCAATCGAAGTCCTACCGCCGCCGCTGGTGCCTGGGTCCGTCGACGACGTCCATTACAGGAGTCAACGTCAGACTTTCCCCGTGTTGCTCGGAACGATGGATGGCACAGGGCCTACTCCATCGCGCAGCGGAGGCCACTACTTCTCTGGGAGAACAACTAAATCTTGTCAGATGACCTGTTCTATTTTTTTACCTGAACTTTTTTTAGAAAGGGATGTACGTCAACTTAATGTTCTAGTAGAACTTATATATTGTGTTGTCTGTGTGTTTTCTTTGCACAGCATTCAAGATATTTCCCCGTCATTGATAAAGATGATGAACCATTATGTACGAGTTCGTTGGTTGCAACATAGCCCTAGTCATAGTGATCCACTGCCTCCACCCTGATTGTGCCACCTGCGTGAAATTTTTGTATGCAAGTTCAGTGTGATATGATATTCTATATGATTGTGTCAACTATATAAGTTTTTACTAAGCATCATCAATGCATATGGCTGAAAGATGTATTTACGAGCATCGACCGATGGGTCTCTCTCTGTCTCCCTCACACACAAACACACACACACGCACACACATGCACAAGTGGGACCCGTTGAATTATTTCTTTGCTCGTGACAGCTTTTAATTAGGTTCCACTATACTCTAACTTTTTTCTTAAGTCATTAATTGAGCTTAGTGACTTCAAAAATTTGTACAAAAGCCTTGTTTGGGGCTTCCTGGCGTCACTGAATATGGGCTGAGTAGCCATCTAAGGTTGTACTGTACTACACAGGCCTTTTTTCAACATTAGCAATGCAACTGGGCCGACAGTTGTACACAATCCGGGTCAACTTGTTATTCTCCGCCCTGCTGGGCTGCAAATCTTTCCTAGGAGGGATGCATTACGCTTAACAAGAAAATGGGTTTTAATAAATAATAAATGGGATGTAATTATAAAAACTAGGCAGTAACTATAAAAATGCACCAAACACGTAATTAGTTTATAAAATATTACTTTTGGATTTTGAAAATTTTAATTTCATTAATTGTTGCCCGAGCAATGTTTCTTTGGATTTTTACGTAATACAAATTTATAATGAAATTGTATTTAATCTGACTAGAAATTTCGGGACAAAAATATATCGGATCTTATCAAAATGTTGGAAATTTTATTGAATTCTGTTTTGAACGGTTGGTTGAAATTATTAATCGTTGTCCTAGCTAGAAAATGGGTTGTACTTTTAACAAACTGTAAATGGGCTGTAGTAAATTCCATTAGAATTCAAAAATGGGCTGTGCATTCTTGCAAGTCACAAATGGGCTATAAGTTCTTTGCCACCCACTTGTGGGCCTACTAAGTTGACGCATATGCAAGGCTTTGCCAACTTATAGTCAACACACGGTTCTAGCAGCAGTGTCCGTTGGATGTCCATCCAACAGATGTCGTGCGTCTTCTTCAATCTCGGATATTCTAGCTTCAGCCGCCCAAAAAATGATTCCTCCTCCTGACATCTGGGGTGCACCGTTTCGGAGGCTGAACTGTGGGCCTACTAAGTTGACGCGTACCAAGGGCTTTGTCAACTTAGTCTATATAAACGATTCTAGCTGGATTGACCGTACGATGTCCATCCAACGGCCGTTGTGATTCTTCAACCTCTGGTCTTCGTGCTCCAGCCGCCCAAAGCAGCGCTGGTCGTGCCGCCTGCTCCTGCCTCCCGTGCCGGCTATGGTGCCGTGGAGGCCTCACCTCCCCATACCACTCCCATCGCTGGCCAGGCCCTGCGGCGACGGCATCCTCACACCGCAGTCGAACCAGTGAACCCTCGTACTCCTCTCCGCGTGGGCATCCACTGCCGCGTCTTCCCCGGCTTCGCGTCGTCCCATTCCTAGGCCTCACCGTCGTCCACCGCCTTGGTGCTCTCAGCACGGCGTGGTCAATGTGGTCAACGACCGACTTCCATCGGAAGAGTACTGTACATGGAGAGGCTGACATCTGGGTCCACGGCCGCAGCAAGGAAGTGCCTCCTTATTACGTGAAAATAATTATTACTCCACCTGACAGCAAGGACCCAGCGGTCGGGCCACCATATTTCACGAAAAAAACGTTTCCCCCCTGACTGCTGGGACCCACCAGCTACATCTTCGCACGCAAGGAAGTGCCTGACAGTCGGGACCCACCGGGTCGAAGCGTACGTAGCGTTGTCATTCTGGTCGCGAACGTGTACATAAATACGATCGGTCTGTCTGCAGGCTGCAGCGATGAACCGTGGCCGTGTAAGGAAGGGCACGTGTGGTAGTAGAGGCGCGCACGTAGCATGTACATGTACGTACATCGGCCACGGTGCAAGAAAGTAAATACAGCCACGTACGTACATACGAGCGGGGTCTCGAACGCCTACTTGCGCATACGTACAACCAGGGCTCGTGTACATGGCTGTGGCTAGGTCGGAACGGAGAAACTTCATCGTCGTCGTCGTGTTCATGGGGAGGCAACGGAATGCATCGTGTTCATCGGGAGGCAACGGAACGCGTGCTGTTCATCGGGAGCCAACCGGCTTAGACGGAACAGGCGATGAAAACGAGGCCTGGCGTACCACAGAATGGAGGAAACAGCCTTGTGTTCGACCGGCCATGGTGGAAACAGGATCATGTTCATCGGGAGGGGTCTAGCGTACCGCAAAACGGAGGAAACGGTCCTCCTACGGTCGAAACGGGGTCCTGCTGACCGGGAGGGGTGTGGCATACCGCAAAACGGAGGAAACAGACTTGTGTTGGAGCGCTATGGTCGAAACGGGGGTCCTATTCATCGGGAGGGGTGTGGCGTACCGCAAAACGGGACTCCATGGGATATTGTTCATCTCCACCGTTGACCTCCTCCAGCCTCCACGGGCTACTGTACATCCACCGTCGACCTCCTCCAGCCTCCACCTACGAATGTTCATCCATGGGCTCCTGTTCATCCAGCCTCCACCGCGCGCTCCTCCACCGGCTACTATTCAACCAGCCCTCTCGGGGGTCCTGTTCAACCACCCCTCCATGGGCTACTGTTCAACCAGCCCTCCACTGGCTATTGTTCATCCAGCCCTCCACGGGGTCCTGTTCATCCAGCCCTCCACGGGGTCCTGTTCATCCACCGGCTCGATCGATCGGGGTACTGTTCATCTAGCGGCAACGGCCTCTACTACCACGGGTTCCTGTTCATCCAACCCCACCGGGAACTGTTCATCCAAACCCCCCAACAACGCTCACTGTTCATCCAAAGGCAGCATCGATCGACTTTAGTTAGCAGCAGTAGCGAAGGAATCGCTCGATCGGGTTCAGTTAACAGCCATCGATCGATCGCTCGGGTTCAGTAACGCGTAGCCTGCAGTGCAATCGCGCGGGTTCAGTTAGAGCCCAATGCCTCACTCGGGTTCAGTTAGAGCGCAACGCCTCGCACACACGCACGTACGTACGAGAGAAACGTGCATCGCTCGGCCCCCGACCAGCCATCGTAACCGGGAACTCCCCGATATTTTCCTCGCCCTCGCTTCTATACCATGGTTTTTCGTCATGGACGGCCCAAAGAATGTCATGCAGCTGCGTCTCCGGCTCGCCCAGGATGAAAAGCCCATTTTCTGTCATGATTTTTTTTCATAGAAGTAGAACCCCACCACATCTATGATGATACCGGGTTTTGTCGCAATTATTGTCATAGAAGTGTCATAAGTATGACAGAAAAAAAATTCGTTCGGCCCAAAATGTCACGGATGTGTCTTTTTTTTGTAGTGTAGCTTGGATTTAACTAGTATCTGACAAGATTCAGTTGTTACCTCAAATTAGAGCACATCAGGGCAGCCAACCCTGCCTCTTCTCCCAAAGAAGCAATGGCCTCCGCCGCGTGATGTAGTAGGCCCTGTGCCATCCATCGTTCCGAGCAACACGGGGAAAGTCTAACGTTGACTCCTGTAATGGACGTCGTCGATGGACCCGGGCACTAGCGGCGGCGGTAGGACTTCGATTAATGGATTGACCACTTCTTCGACATGCACGAACACTCGATAAAGGTACATCCCTAACGTGGTCCGCGGCGGCCTTGGTGGCGACGAATAGTACAACCCCGGTTCTTGCACCGGTATCTCAACACCAATCACCTTCGGTATGGTGGAAGGCTTCTTCATCCATGCCATAACCGTCAGAGCCCAGCTGTCTGGAGGAACAAACATACCTATGAGCTCACCTCCAAGGTCGTTGATAAGCTCATTCATGGACTCGTTGTTCCAAGCACGTCAAGGCATGCCGTGGAAGGTAAGCTTTCTTAAAAACTCAAGCGCGGAGGGCACCGAGCCCCATCCTGGGTGCCACCGATCAAAGCTCACTAGTGCACCATTGCAGAAAAAACGCCGGGATGATTCAAACACATGACTGCAGTTGAAAGTTGTCGGGAACCTGACGAAGAAATCAGCCAGTGGCGGATATACTTTGATGAGCAAGTCACTTATTTGGATGCCGTGTGCAATGCCAAGAGCTTTGACAAGGTCGTCCGGCGAGACGGGAGGCCGGTCGCCGTTGATGGTTACCATCAGCACTTTGCCGGCAAACTGGTCATCAAGCGCCGCCATGCCATTGTTGAGCGACAGCACACAGCGCCCGAAGGCAGGACGCACCTTAGGATCTCCGGCTCGGAGATCCGCATTGACCGGCGAGATGATGGTGCGCTTGAGTACAGGGAGTACAAGAGGGGGATTTGGGGGAACTGGAGTAGGAATCGAGATTCCAGAGGTGGGGGAGGGGCGGGAGATTGGGGATGAAAAGGTAGCATGAATTTTGATCACGCGCCAATAAGCTCTCAGCGCGCAAGCGCACGAAAATACCGGTGGCGCCCACATGTCAGCCTAAGAGTCCTTTTTCTTTCTTTTTTTGAGAGCCTGACCTTTTTTAGGATCTTTTGAGAGCCCGGCCTGAGAGTCATAATTGACCTGTTTGGCATTGCATTACTACTCGGCCCATATTCAACGAGACCTCACTGGCCCAAACAAGTGTACATCATCGAAAAGACACCGAGCTCAAATTATAACTTGAAAAAAGGAGATATACTCTGAACACTGGAGAATGGTGATGCCCTCATTTAGCCCACCAGCAGTTCGAGACAATAAACAGTTCGAAACAATGATATATACAACATTCAAACACTGACTAGTGACTACTACTGACATAAACATCAAGACATGATAGTTCATAAGAAGTCTTGCTACACCACCAAAATGCACCCATCTGCAGCGCTCGGACTCTCGTAATCCAGACGTGAATGATATTCTAAATAGAGGCAACTATTACATAGTAAGAGTGACATAGACAAGGATGACCAAATGATAAGGAATATGCATAACAAAAGAGAGAATTACCCATCCAGAACAAGCAGCAAAGGCAACAAGTCATTCAAAGAGGGATGATCCAACACCATCATAATTTGCAGCCCCGCTTCAACCACCAGTGATCCAGGGACACCAGTACTCCACCCTTTCGACGCAACAACCCAATTACCTATCAACCTGAAGGCTTGAACCACATCACTGCCTGTCGGACTCGATACATCCAAGGATCAAAGTTAATCCAGATGCCTTTGTCATTCTCACCTTCTTTTGGCTCCAGGTTGTATCATTGACAATTAGGGGAGTTTGCTCCCGAACTCCAAGGGCTCGCCGTGTAGACACAGTTTTCCATAGCAAACGGAGCCTCTCTGCCATCAAGGTCCTTGCCAACGGTGACCTCCTGGTTAATCGAATAATTGAGTCCGAGAAACAGAGAGTGTGAACCAAGGCTGTTTACCCGCCTCCAACTCAAAAATCCTGAAGGCCCCAACAAGCTGGTATCCTGCTCATAGACGCAACAGCCACGGTCCGGATACTCACGTATTTCACGGTGCTTGTATACAGTGGGATTTTTGCAATATAACTTTTCCGGCTCATGTGTCCGAATGATCATCAATCTTTTGCCATCATCTGATCGAGCGAGGAACCAGTTGTGCTTCCCTGTTTTTGGCAAAGGTGGTGTGATTACAAAGGGCAGTGACTGTAGGGACACTACATCATATCAAAAAGGACATGCATTGTTAATGTAAGATCAACATTGTTCAGAGTATGAGTAGGATAACACTACTGCAGGATGCTGCTAACGCGACACTACGATCAGAGACCCTTCGAGAAACTGTGTGTGATGCAATAATCGCAAACGGTGCTATATGAAAACCGTCAGAAATAATGCAAAACGTTTGCGATGGAGGATGCATTAAATACGGTTCAGATTTTAGTTGCGTGTGCGATTCAGGCCACATAGTTAACCCGTTCGAACTGTTTGCGATGAGGCAGAACAACAGAAACGGGCAGCCATATCAATGTGTGTGCGATATACGGCATATAGTTCGCTCCGATGAACCGTTTGCTATTAGGGAGTGCAACATAAACGATTAGCCAGATCAAGGTGTGTGTGATATAGGGCATACGATTCACTCGGACGATCTATTATCGATTAGCGAACGCAACAAAAACAGATCAACTTAACAAGATGTGTGTGATACGTGGCAAACAGCCGAATCGGATGAACTGTTTGCGATTCTGTGTGTACAAAAAACTTTGAAATATGCAAAGTAGTTGCTTGCGGTGGCTAGGAATATCGCACACGATGCGACTGCGAGTACTCGTGTGCGATCATTAGTAAGTTACACATACGTTTCCTTATGTTAACACTTGTGTGATAAATAACACGTGGCACCAGATACGGTATTTGGGTTGTGTGTGTGCTCCACTTAGTCTTCCCACGTTCCAGTGAATGCTTCCCGAGCTCCAGCGAATGCTTCTTGCGCTCCACATTGATGAATTATAAAATCCACGCCTATTCCCTCACCGGTTTCCCGCCACCAGCTAACGGCTTGCTGCATATAACCCATGCGGCAACGCACCGTCGCGACACTCTGCGAAGATCTAGTCCTCACCCATCTACCATTAGTAATTCCAAGCATGCCAGGCAACGACCAAAGCTTCGACGTCGATGCCTACCTGCGTTACATCTTCGGCGAGGAGAACGAGCTGGAGCAGGTCGGGGAGCAAGAGCTTCATCGGCCAGTGCAGGCACCATGGCCCATCGGCAGCGATATCGGCATCATAGTCCTTGGGAGCACAATCAACATATTGCAGAGGAGGTGTGATGAGCAGTTTGCCATCCACCGTGCAAAAGATCCAGAGCTGCTCGGCGGCATGATCGACGACCCACCCGAAGAGCCGCCGTCACCAGTGCTCATCGAGAGCCTGATACCCCGCAAGGAATGGGCAGAGGACCTCTGCGATTCAGTCAAGATAAAGGCAGCCTATGGCTTCATCATTGCCCGCGGCGGCCGTGTCAACCTTGATCCCAATGATGTCGTGGCCAGGCTCGAGCGCATCCTTGGCGGAGTTGACGTCCCCGACGAAGTAGAACATCGCCAATGTGATATCTTGAGGATGCAGGTGATCGACGGAATTTGCTACCAGGCCAAAGACATGGAAATGGACTGGTTCCGCGGAGTTGTCATGCAGGCGATTGCACGCTGTCAAGCTCTTCTGGAAGAGGCCCAGCAGCCCCAAGAGCGTCCCAGTGCTAGCAGCTCCATAGGCGGAGGCGGTCGGGACACTCGGAGTGAACGGCCGCAAGGGTGCTATGCTGATCATGGAGTCTAAGAAGACCATCGTCGGAAGGCCGCCAGCTCAGCCTTTTAGCTTATATCTTATTATAATTGTATGCATATGTAGGTCGTGAGTGTTCTGGGCCTGACCGCATTTGGCATTTTAAATTATCCTGAATATGTAAGACAATTATTAAGAATTATTAACAGTTGCCATTGTAACTTTGCCTCAACTGCGAGCAGAGCGCGCGTAGGGACGCCAGAGCGGAGCGCGCCGCGGCCGCCTCAACGGCGAGCAACCACGTGGTCAACCTTCTGCCATCAATAAATTTTGACCTTGTTTCTCGTCACATTGCTGATTACAATGCAATAAGTATAATTGCAAATCTGTTCACACCTATCAAACTAATATGTGTTCACACTTAGCACCGGGCTATAAAAACTAACCACTCGAAAATTACTTCACAGTTCCTCTCCTCATCACCCACAAAACTGCTTTTCTCTATCAAGTCGCTCCGCCATGACCGGTGGGAGGAGTTTAGGGTGGACATATAACCAGGCAGCTAAGACCAAGGCCGCAGAAGCACTAGAGAGGTCCCGCCACGAAGCCGCAGCCGCAGCAGAGATGTCCCGGCGTGCCGGGGAGACCTCGAACGAGCTCTCACGGGCACATGAGGGCTCTTACAAGCACCTTCGTGGCGTCGGCCATCGCGACGAGCCGGCATTCCTTAAGTCCTTCGCCGGCGACGACGACATTCTCGCTAGCGTCACTACGCAGCAAGAGCTGGTCGACGGCTTGATGAAGCTGCTCAAGATCAGCGATGCCTCGGTTGACAAGGCGACCGGCCTTGTCGAGCAATTCTTGGATGGCAATGCGAAGCTCCTCAAGTTGGTCGCTGAGAAGGAGGAGGAGGCCGCCGGCTGGAAGATGCTGCATGAGCAGAGTAGTTCCTCGGAGATGACGCTGAAAGCGGTCGTCGAGGAACTGTTGGGTGGCTTGAGGAAGCTTCGGATCAAGCACAAAGCTTTCAAGCAAAGTCGTGAGGAATTAAATAAGGAGCTGCAGGATTCCGCCGCCCGGCGATCCATCGACGAGTAGAGACATTAGCGACCTAGATCATTGTCTGCAATTTCCTTCTTCTCTTGTCCCCGTGTCTTCCGGGCTTTGCCGCATGTGGCATTTTAAATTATCCAGAATATGTAAGACAATTATTATCTGCGCCATTGTAAATTTGTCGTCGTATTATCCGTTGCCATTTTATTTGTGGTCGTATTATCCGTTGCCCTATGTGGCAATTTAAATTTCGGCGGAATACTAGTTGAAAACACGAACAAAGCAAATGCTGCCATGGGATCACAAGCAAACACCCTCCATCCAGGTGCTTTAATTAACCCATTAATGGAGAAGTTGTGAGCGAGGCGGGCGGCGACTGGTGCATGGAGGTCAAAGAGCTCGCTTCCCGGTGAGCATGGGCGGCCTTGCTGCTCGCACGTGTCCCGTCGATCCTGCGAAGTGGACAGGATGCATGTGTCCCAGTGAGCCTGCACGGCGGACTTCTCGCACGCATCCCGTCGATCCTGCATGGCGGACTTCTCGCGCTCTTCCCGTCTAACCAAACAGCTGGACGCACGTCATCGAGTATGGTTAAATTTTGAGACGGTAAATATAATACAACCGTTTGCGATATTAACATGTCAGCTTTCTGTTTCAAAAAGGACTTCGTTGGCTACTAATGTGTGCGCCTCTTCTCAAACTAGACGATTTCTTTTACCACGGCATATATGTGCCATGTCATGAAACCATGCCGAGTTTCATGTTTTTTGGGTGACTTTTTTATTTACTGGGATTTAAAAACCAAGATTCTCATTGTTTCAAGACGACGACAAGTTTGTAATTCATTCTCATTCCTTAAACGAGACCTAAACATGCACCCAATGACACATGTACGATTTCCCACCCATTTTGCTTCACTGGAGTATGTGGTTGTAGTTCAAATTTGAATTATGGACTACATTAAATGCATAGAAAACTTAGTAATTAGTAATATATATACAATGGCCAAACGAACCCTGAACAGTTTCAAATTTCAGCCCGACACTCCTGTTATTCTATGTTGCCTGTAGAAAACAAAGTTCAAGGCGAGAAGAGGCATCGATTAACGTTTCGCCCACAAGAGGGGCATGTTTCCCTACTGGAACCATGAGGGTTGCGACAGGCTCCGGTTTGTAGAAGGCTTGTAATATAGCTTCGTCTAAATTGGACAATTATATATACCATGTAGTGACACCATGCCATGTTTCATGATTTCCTAGTGAGTTTTGGATTTAAAGACATTTAAAAATCGAGATTCGCAATGTTTGTGGCCAGGCCAGGACGGCGAGACGGTTGAATTCATTCCCATTCGTTCCATGGGACCTAAACATGCACCCCAAGGAAACATGTATGTTTTTTCTAGCCATTTTGGTGCACTGGAGCATGTATTTGTAGTTCGGATTTGAATGATCGACATTAAATGCCTAGAAAACTCAATTAATGAATAAAAAAGGTCAAACGAACCCTGAATAATTTCAAAGGTCTGCGAGAATCTCTAGTTGTTCCATGTCGCGTGTAGAAGAAAATGCGAGGCTAGAAGAGGGAGTGATTATCCTTTGGCCCACAAGGGGACACGTTTCCCTATCGAAACCACGAGGGTTCTTGCGACAGGCTCCGGTTTGTAAGAGGTTTGTAATAAATCTTGGCCCAAATTGGCAATGTTTTTACCACGACATATATGTGCCATGACATGACACCTTGCCACCTTTGATGACTTTCTGGTGAGTTTAGGATTTATGGGGACTTAAAAACCAAGATTCGAAATGTTTGAGGAAGAGCCAGGACACCGGTACAGTTGTAATTCGTTCCCATTCCTGGCATGAGACCTAAACATGCACCCAAGGACACATGTATAATTTTTTAGCCATTTTGGTGAACTGGAGAATGTATTTGTAGTTCAGATTTGAATTATGGACATTAAATGCCTAGGAAACTCAATTAGTGTATAAAAAGGCCAAGCGAACCCTGAATAAGTTTAAATTTCAGCACAGATATCCCGTGGTTCCATGTTGCCCGTTGAAGAAAATACAAGGCGAAAAGAGGCAGTGATTACGTTTCGCCCACAAGGGGAACACGTTTCCCTATCAAAACCACGAGGCTTCTTTGAGAGAAGCTCCAGGTTTTGTACGAGGTTTGTAATAAAGCTTGGCCCAAATTGGACAATGTTTTTACCACAACATATATGTGCCATGACGTGACACCATGCCACCTTTGATGACTTCTTCGTGAGTTTAGGATTTATGGGTACTTAAAAACCAAGATTCGAAATGTTTGAGTACGAGCCATGACACCAGTATGGTTGTAATTCGTTCCCATTCCTGGCATGGGACCTAAACATGCACCCTAGGACACATGTGTAATTTTTCTAGCCATTTTGGTGAACTGGAGCATGTATTTGTAGTTTAGATTTGAATTATGGACATTAAATGCCTAGGGAAATCAATTAGTGTATAAAAAGGCCAAACGAACCCTGGATAATTTTAAATTTCAGCACGGATATCCTGTCGTTCCATGTTGCCCGTAGAAGAAAATACAAGGTGAAAAGAGGCAGTGATTACGTTTCGCCCACAAGGGGGACATCTTTCCCTATCGGAACCACGAGGCTTATTTGAGAGAAGCTCCCGTTTGTAAGAGGCTTGTAATAAGACTTGCGCCACAATGGATGAAAAAATTCCTCGACATATAAGTGCGATGTCGTGACACCATGGCAGGTTTCACGATTTTCCGCTTAGTTTTGGATTTACAGGGATTTAAAAACCGAGATTCTTCTCACGAAATGTTTTCAAATAGCACACGGTTCACTCATGAAAGCCGATATTCGATGAAAACTTCGTGGAAACCATATTTTAAAGTTTCATAAAAATCTGAAAAAATTGTGGGATGTTAAGAAGGTGATGTTTTATTGCGACACAAAATTTCAAGTTGAAAAACATTATGATATGTGAGCTATGAAAAAGATAAATTCTGCCCTGAATAGTGACATTACTATTCGGCACTATTCAACACTGATTTTGTCTTTTTCATGACTTACATCTCTTAATGTGTTTCAACTTGAAATTTTGTGTGCCAATAAAACATCATCCTCTTAACATCCCGCATTTTTTGAATTTTTTTTAAACTTCAAATCATCTTTTTCTCGTGGTTTTCACCGGTTTCCACCGAATGTTGGTTTCCATATGATATCCCCCCCCCCCCCCGCTGCGCGCGTGATCTGAGTCCTGCGTTCTGACTGGCCGGAACCCAAACCCCACAGATCGTACGTGTGCACCGTTGGATGCTCCCAGATCGAACGGCAACCCTGAGCCCTTTCGACAGCACATGCAGTACATGGGTAAGCACTGTGCGCATGCGTCGTGTAGCTCACGCTTCCTTCTCTACTAGTAGGTTTTCATTCAAAATAGGTTACCATTTCTCGCCACTCCTCTCATCGGTTTCCCGCCTCTTCTCCCAGATATGCATGATGTAGATGTTCATTTAATTCTTATAGTTGATCTCATCCAAAATCAATTATTTTTGTAAAAAACTATTTTAAGATTCATGGAATTGTGCATTGTAAAGGTAAAAACAAAAAGCGACAATTCATTTAAAAAAAAAGGTTTGGGCAATTAAGATATGGAAGATTATAGAGAACAAAGGAGAAGTGCTTGTGTTTTGAGGTTTGTGCATTATGCTTAAGTTCAACCATGGAGTCTTCTAGATTGTACATGTGGTAGAATCTGGTGGAATGTAGATGATATCCAACGGCCAGTAGTGCTCGGATTTGCCATCTCTGTACCGCCGGAATGGCTTCATCCAACGAGCAACTTTTATAATTATTGGCACACTATATATGTGTATAGATGTGTATATATATATATGTGTGTGTGTGTGTCCCATGCTAGACAAAATAAAGTTTGAGCGCATGCGTGGGACCCCCCCCCCCCCCCCGCCGCCGCCTCGAAGTTGGGAAACCGACATCATAGGTATTGAACCAGGCTTGGAATCGGGTACGGTGTTCGGTTTGTAATGTACTTGGCGTGGCCCATCGAGGTTGTGAATTTGGGATTTAAACACATCATACACCATCGTACCCATACATATTTTCAGGCCGCGTGCAGTGTATACGGTGTCTTCTGATCGACCACGTTTCCCTTGTGCGGTTTTTTGTGACGACACGGATATCTGTGGGCTCCCCGAGTGTATATATATCATCCCTTTGACCGATAATGAGGGGTATGTGTTGGCCATGGATGGATTCCTCCTAGTTCATGTTAGGGCCGGTCACCATCAAATGTCGGTCAACCAAAGCTCGAGCTCATGCATTGTCAGGATTCCCTCCCAGATGCTCGGATTGCTGGGTTCGGCCTACATCAAACCCTGCGTACGTATCTCGTCCTTAACTACCTTGCCTTCATGGTTGTTGTCTGTATCGAGAGGTAGGCACCACATCTAAATAGTACATTATTCTATACTGAAAACACACATCACCCCTTCCCAACGTACATCATTTTGGGCCGCATGCAAGAGGTGCTGGTTTTGTGGTCCCTCTCGTGCGATGTTTATGATGGTTCAATGTATTGGTCCAAGCGGTTTATCGACAACAAGAACTGTCATTTGACCAAACGAAAGATTCATTGATCCGTCTTATGGTAGGTCATGGTGACATGCATGTATGACCAAACACTACTAGGAAAATACTTATACATAGAATTTTAGCAGTAGCGCCTGTTTGGGAGCCCACGCTACTGGTATGTACCAGTAGCGCCGGCCAAAACGGGTGCTACTGCTACTATATAGCAGCAACGTTGGTTGGCGCGGGCCGCGTTGCTATTTAGCGGGACGCCGGGCCAAAATGGCAGGCCACTTAGCTGTAGCATGTGATGTGCGCCGACGCTACAACTAGTGGCCTTAGCAGTAGCACTGGCCCATTACCCGCGCTGCTGCTAAGCCCACTCCCTCCCCCAGCACGCGCGCCGGCCGGCCTGCTCGCGCCCCGGGCATCATAACTCGGCTCACTCACACACTCCACACTCCTCCCTCAATCCCCCCGCGCCGGCCCTCCTCCCCGCTGGCCGCCCTCCCCCGCGCTGGCCCTCCTCCCTCGTCGCCCCCTTGCCGGACCTCCTCCCGCGTCGGCTGGCCCCCCACGCCGGCCCTCCTCCACTGAGAGGTACATCCTCCTCCCTCCTTCCTCCTCCTCCCCAGTTTCTTTTGAACCCTAGGTAGTTGAAAATTTTAGGTTTTTAATCTTAGTTGTTTAATCCTAGGAAAATGTAGTATGAAACCTAGCTAGTTAATCTTAGGATAATGTAGTGTGAATCTTAGAATAATGTAGGTTTTTAATCTTAGTTGTTTAATCTTAGGTGTTTAATCTTAGTTGTTTAATCTTAGGATAATGTAGTATGAACCCTAGCTAGTTAATCTTAGGATAATGTAGTATGAATCTTAGGATAATGTAGTATGAACCCTAGCTAGTTAATCTTAGGATCATATTTTGAACTATCACATTTGTTGTTATTTTTTTAGTAAAAACAATTATTCCTGTTATATGCAAGAAATGGATATTTTGAAGTTGATATATGTCATCTTTTGAACATGTCACAATCTTAGTTGTTTAACCGAGTGGCCTATGTTTTGCCAGAATGTTGATTCGTCCACGTTCTGGTAAATTTCAGGCGCTCGATATGTCCTGCTTTTAGGAAAGGTCATGCCGAATTTTGCTAAGTGTTTATTAATTTTGTTTTCATAATTAAGCATTTTGTTCAAGATGTCGACGATGCCTATCCCGCATCCTCGTCGTCAACTCGGTGGAGGAGGCCTGCTTGAGCAGAGGGGCCATGTCCGGGACTGGGCTCCGCCATGCTGGTACTGGGTTGTGCTACCTTCCGGTGAGCACAACTTAGTGAGGAGCCAGCCCGTCGTTGACCCGGAGCGTCTTTTGTGGCGGTCACGTGGGCCTGCATCGGTGCAGAGGCTTGAGTCCCCCGCGCAGGTGCTACATCACCGTGTCATGGAGGAGGACGCACACGTCCATCGCTACATGGTTGCATTTGCGGACGGCGGGTTCTCCAATACCTGGCAGATTCTTCAAGGATCTCACCGGAGCTATGATCCTGTGATGGTTCCTTCTCTTTGGGTGTCCACCGCCCACAGCCCACTGAACCTAGAGGAGCTATTATTCAAGATGTATAGTGATATTATATGATGATCTTTGCTACAAACTACTATATATGTATTCGATGATGGATTATTAATTACCTATTAGTTATTTGCTTATTGAATGCATGCTAATTTGAATGGAGTAATTTGTTTTATCTATATTATGATTTAGTTTTGCTTATTGAATGCATGCTAATTTGAATGGAGTACTTTGTTTTATCTCTATTATGATTTTAGTTTTGCTTATTGAATGAACATATAGGAAATGTCTGACGACGAAAGGGAATTCGCTATGTGCGAGTACTGTGAAGATGAGTATGGTCTGTGCGACAGGCCTCACCTGGTAGAAGGTCGGCGCTTCAGCATCAAGCTCCAAGAGACCTTTGATGTTGAAACGGTACGTAACGACAACATGTGTTTTTTGTTATTTTTTGCACGACTTCTCTGCTTCTTCAACGTGTAATTTGCGTCTTTTACAATTCGACTAGCTTATTCCATGCCATGCAAGATGCTATGTCTGGGAGAAGATGGGTTTTGAAGATCATGAAAGCATGGAGACAAAGATAATTCAACTAAGGACCCATCATGGTTATGATTTTGCTGTAAATCTATACAATTCTGTGAACTCATCCAATTTTGGTTGCCTGAATTGGGAAGCACTTTGCAAGGCATATGATTTTCATGAGGGTATGCTTCTCACCTTCGATCTTGGTGATCCTGACATCGACGAAAAGAATATGACCATTTGGGTCCTTGTTGACACGCTTCCAGTTCTACCACTGTTTGAGTTTCTCAAACATATTTATTAAGTAATTTATATTGTTTATTTCAAAATAGTTTACAGCTTATTTCCATTGACAGCTTATTTTCATTCTTCAAAAAATGTACGGAAGATGGTAGACAGAACCTACTACTACAATGATGAAGCACAATTAACTTATAAGGAGAAAGATGGTCTTATCGCATTTTTTACTGATCTTGAGAATTACAATAGCTATTATCAAACTCCTCCACATTATTGTCAATACGTGCCACTAGTGCACGTGTTGAACTACGGTAACATCAATGGAGATAGCATGGTAAGATTTTCTACTATTACCACATCCGTGCATCTTTTACATAAATTCTTCTAAAACTAAACTACATTGCCAACTACAAAGTTATTACTATGTTCTTGAACAGAAAATCCCGATGGATTGTGTGCCTCATCTGATGTTGCCGAGAGGTCGCGTTGATGTTATGAGGTTACGGCCATAGGGCCAGGTCAGCCGCAGTATCCACATCACTCTTGTCCATACCGGATTTCTAAAAGCGAGGAAGCCATCATAATAAATGATTTGAAAAAATGTTTCGACCATCGTAGAGAAATACTTGGAAGCAACATTGTGGGTAGGCCAAGACTTGGAGACAGGATGATCTTCGTTCTTTATTATGGAGTGTCCATTTTCCTTAATGGAGAGTCAATGCCTATCTTGTTTTATGATATTTTACCTAAGAGAGGGTAGAGTAGGTCCTAGATAGAATGTGTTATTATGTGCTACAATGTGTTAGAGTTGACGATGATGATGAGGAGTTGTGATTATGACTACTGACCAACTTGTTATATGATGTCTCATTGACGAACATTGTTTGGTGGTGATGACTAGTGGTAATGAATATGCTATTTAAACAAACTAGTTCATGATGAGTTGTTATTGTATAAAAGATATATCTGTTTAAACATGTACAACGCCAAAATGAGAAAAAAAAACATAAATTTTAGCAGTGGCGCGGGCCAAACTATTACCAGCAACGCTCATTTACCAGTAACGCTTTCCAGTTGCGTGCTACTAGTATCTGAACATACCAGTAGCGCTGGCCTAAACAAACACTACTGCTACAAAATAGTTGTAGCGCCGTAGCAGTAGCGCGGGCGCCTGTGCTACTGGTAGCTAAAAAACCAGCGCTACTCGTAAGGTTTTCCCTAGTAGTGAAAGTATCGATCATTACGTGCATCCGCCCCGCTGACACGAAGTGGGAGGTGGTGGGCCAAGCATCCTAGCTAGGTACGACATTATGTCATTATATATATCCTAGCTAGGTGGTTGTTAGGGTGCTTTCGGGTTTGCGAGGCAGGTGCCACCAAAGTTATGCATTGTGTATTTAAAGTTTTAAACATCCCCAATATTCATACATATATTTGGCCACTTCCAGGTGGTTCTTGACTTTTGGCCCCTCTCATGGATCTTAAATGACATGCCCAACCGTGGGCCCGTGGGGTCAAAGTTGTGCATTGGAATATTGAACATCACATACCACCCTTTTCACTCATATATATTTGGGCCACATGCCGGTGTGGCTGTCTTTTGACCCTCCCTAACGTTATTTTTTGCTGCAAAGACTCTGATGATCCTCAATAGACACGGGGTATAATGTCTTAACCGTGTGCGATACAAGTGCGATGTCAATCACCACGACCGCGCAAGCGCGAGCAAAGGTGGAGGTACTGGCTCAACCGTGTGCGATGCAAGTGTGCTGAAATCACCACGACCGTGCAAGCGCGAGCAAAGGGTGGAGGTACTGGCTCAACCGTGTGCGAAGCAAGTGTGCTAAAATCACCATGACCGCGCAAGTGTGAGCAAAGGGTGGAGGTACACGCTCAACCGTGTGCGATGCAAGTGCGCTGTAATCACCACGACCACGCAAGCGCGAGCAAAGGGTGGAGGTACTGGCTGAACCATGTGCGATGCAAGTACACTGTAAAACCACCAGCTATGGAAGCTAAAGGCGGGTAAGTTTATTTGGAAATTAGGACTGTCGGTGAGAAACGACACCTATGGGATCACAAGAATCCCTACTATGGTTGCCGGGGCACAGGGTTGCAAGAAGAGCAGGATTAGTAATCAGCACAAGGATCGTTTACCCAGGTTCGGGCCACGAGGATGTGTAAAACCCTAGTCCTGCTTTGTGTGGGTGTATTGAGTGTTCTTGAGCCCTTGAACTAGCTACGGTGGCTTAGTAGTTCCAAAGAGCCGAATCCTCCTCCAGTACACCATGGGCCTCCTTTTATAGTCGAAAGGGGCTGCCACAGTGGCACACAGGAGGTGGAAAGGCGTACAGTGCTACGAGCTTATCGCTCGTATTACAGGACAAGATGCATTTAATGTGCCGCTGAGGTGTCCCCTAGCTTTATCGGGGACGGGAGCGAGGCCCGTCCCGTCTGTCGCCGCTCCTCCTCGCTTCGACACGTGCCCTGGCTAGCGATGTGTGCGGCGCCATGTAGGCAGGCAGGCAGCTGAGGTGACGCGGTGGTAGGGTCTTCACGAAGATCTGCATGCCGCTACGCATGTGCTTGCTGATCTGGTCTGGGAGCTGCATGTTGCCACGCAGGTGCCAGCCCAGCTGGTTGAGCTGGCAGCTACATGCGAACGAGTGGCCCTGCTGGGGTCCTTGGTGAGGGCCTTGCCGGGCGGCCCGGCAAGGGTCTTGCCGTGGCGCGCTGTCGCCCCCGGCAAGGATCTTGCCGGGGGTCTTGTGGCTCTCCTCGACAAGGATCTTGCCGAGGACCGTTGTCTTTTAATCCTCATCTGATCTTGAATATTCCTTGCTCTTGACAAAGATCTGCATGCCACCATGGAGGTGCCTCCCGAGCCCTAGTTCCAACGTGGTTGGTTGAGTTGGAACCCATGGGCTTGAGGGTGGCTCACCCCGCTGGTGTGGGCGAGCCGCCCCGGCAAGGGTCTTGGCGGGGCTGCTGAGGCTGCCCCGGCAAGGGTCTTGCCGGAGGAGCTTGCTTCGTCCTTCTGCTTCTTTGTGTTCTTGGCCTTGGCGTTGCCTTGGCTGTCTTGGGCTTCGGTTTTACCTCGGTTCACCTCCCCTGTTCTGCTTGGTGCGGCCGTGGGCGCGGCTCCGACTGTCCGTGCATAGGTAAAGGGGTACAAAGGTGCGCCCCTTCTTTTCTACACCGACAGGAGCACCCGGGCCTGGGCCACACATATGCGCGACACGTTGTTGGGCCAGGCCCAAAACGGTGCACGGGCAGGAGGGGTGGTTTTTACCGCGATAATTTTCCGTCTGCTGTGCTTTCCCACAACCCGCGTTGAACGCGCGACATGGGCGGGTGCACATGACGTGGGCGGCATGCGTGGGGCGGTTTCCGCACGCATGCGTTACGTTGCAATACAGGGGCGGCTCGCGCCTTCCACATGAAGAGGGAGAGGTGTAAAGGCGCGTCCCATTTACTGAATGGGGCCGGGTTGCGGTCTTCAAGGCGTCCACACCCCACGATCATGGGGTGGGGAGAGGTTGCTTCACCCGCCCCCTCGGTTCTGCACGTTCGCCACGCGTCCTCCATGCGCTTGGGGTGGCAAGCGGTGGAGACGGAAAACCGGGCCGTCGCTGGTTGGGGCAGCGGGTCGGTCTCGATTCCATGTGCCTCTGGTGGCTGGATTGGCCGAGCGGGGCGGCCCAGCCCCAACCCCACCTCTTTATAAGGAGAGGGAAGGGGGATGGCATCCCGCATTCTTCTATCTTCTATCTCCTCCGTCGTGGATAGAAAACGTTCGCTCCCATCCACAGCCAGACGGCGAGGCTCGTCCTCTACTTCAAATTAATGGAGGACGGGTTGCTCTCCGTCAAGGTCTTCGGAGATTTTGGAACTCGCCTGAAATGCTGCATGGAGAGCTCC
This sequence comes from Aegilops tauschii subsp. strangulata, assembly GCF_002575655.3. Taxonomy (NCBI): domain Eukaryota; kingdom Viridiplantae; phylum Streptophyta; class Magnoliopsida; order Poales; family Poaceae; genus Aegilops; species Aegilops tauschii. The sequence continues at coordinate 267,118,925 of NC_053041.3, forward strand.
TCCGACGATGGAAGCTCTTCGTCGAGTGAAAGTGACGAGGAGGACAGCGGGGCAGATGAAGGGGACGAGTCCGACTAGGCGTCGGACGCCCCGCGCCTGGGCGGGTGCGGCAGCAGCAGCAGCATCTGCACCTGGCCGCTCCTCCGGCGGAGCTTTGCCGGGGCAGGGGCCAGCTCTTTGAACTTCTCGAGGCCGTCTGCTTGGGCGGCTGGCATCGGGAGCCTGCGGAAGAGGAAGAGGGCAGGCGGCAAGGCCGTCAACTCGGAGTACGCGGACACCGACGCCTTCGTCGCATGTCTGGCAACCTGCCGCCTCGTCTTCCAGCTCCTTTCCCGGCACCGTCATCACCGGCCCACCCTTGGGTAGCCACCGAGGTGTTCTCTTGGTGCTTTCTGCTGCTCGTAGCTCGCCTAGGCGCCCCTTTTGCCCTTTCGCCTTCTTGACCTGCCTCCTGAGGAGAGGGACAAGAAAGGGATTACGGGAATCTCATCTCTTTTTAGTTTGTAAGCCTTCGGGCCTTCGTTAAATTTAGAACTTGTAATCCCCTTGCTCATGTTTTTCATTCCGTATGAACTGTACCTGTGTGGGATTTTTTAATGAAAAAAGGATGTTTGCCGGGTTTTTCGTTCTTCGGTGGACCCCGCGACAAGGAGCGAATCCTTGTTACTATTTAAGATAATCATTTTTCGCCCAGCAATAGGCCTTGCCGTCCCCCTCACTTCGCTCGACCATTCTCACGCCCTTGGTGGAGGCAGGGATGAAGTGGGCTTAGGCTCCTCGTTCTATCTCCTTGCCGCCGCGGCTACAACCAAATCCGGACCCAGGAGATAATCCTTAGGTATAGGAAAAAAGGGAGCACGGTAGCCTAGAGATAAAACGAGGTTTCACATGTCCCAGTTCCGTACCGAAATGCATGATAGAGGATGAAAGACTTATCTGGATCTGGAGCCCCTGGCAAACTTGTCTTGCCGCGGTTGGATCCTTGTGCTTGCAGCCCCCGGCAACTCTGGTTTGTCGGGGTCGGGACGCCGGTTCGTTCCCTTTCTTCCAAGTAGCTCAACAGAAGTGCCCATATGCCCTGCGAACCAAAGGAGGGAAGAAAAGAACAGAGAGATGCGCACTCGACCTCGAGGCTAGGGGTTAGTCGCCGCTAAGCACTATCAACCCTAACCAAGGAAGAGACTCAACCTAGCATGCATTCTATAACTTAGGGAGCCAACGCTTCATTTATTTGTGCTCAGGGTCTGCGCCTGGCTTTGTACAAAGGGTTACATGCCTTGCCGGCAAGGCTTGTACAAAAGGTGGCTTGTCGGGGGCCCGGCAAGCCGCGCCTTATGGGTAAAACTTGCGAAGATGCTCGATGTTCCAGGAGTTGCTCACTGGAACAGCGTCTTCGGTCTCCAGGCGGACTGCGCCAGGCCTGGTGACTCGTATTACCTGATAAGGGCCTTCCCACTTTGGCGTCAACTTGTTGGAATTCTTGGCCGACTGAACGCGCCGAAGAACAAGGTCGCCTTCCTCAAAGCTTCGGGCATGAACCTTGCGGCTATGGTAGTGGCGCATGGCTTGCTGGTAGCGTGCTGCTCTCACAGCCGCCCGAAGACGATCTTCCTCAAGGAGCGTCGCGTCATCTTGCTGCAACTACTCTTGCTCAAGCTCATCATAAGCAAGCACTTGAGGTGACCCGTATATGAGTTCCATGGGGAGAACTGCCTCCGCCCCATATACTAGGGCAAAGGGTGTCTGACCGGTGGCTCGATTTGGCATCGTCCTGATCGACCAAAGAGTCGTCGGCAACTCATCAATCCAGCGCCTTCCGCTCTTGTGCAGCCTGTCAAAGGTCTTCGTTCTCAGGCCTCGCAACACTTCAGCATTCGCCCTCTCCGCTTGGCTGTTGCTCCGGGGGTGTGCCACGGAAGCAAAACAGACCTTGCTGCCGAGGTCTTGAATGTACTGCATGAAGGTGTGGCTTGTGAACTGTGTGCCGTTGTCGGTGATGACTCTGTTTGGCACACCAAAACGACAGACTAGTCCCTTGAAGAACATGACGGCTGACTGTGCTGTCACCTTCCTCACTGGTTCCACCTCTGGCCACTTTGTGAATTTGTCGTTTGCAATGTACAAGTACTCAGAGCCCCCGACAGCACGGGGGAAAGGGCCCAGTATCTCGAGCCCCAGACCGAGAATGGCCAGGAGAGAGGGATCATTTGAAGGGCTTGAGCTGGTTGATGAAGCTTCTTTGAATGGAACTGACATGCTTCGCACTTGGTTACTCGTGTTGTCGCATCCTGGAGGGCGGTGGGCCAGAAGAAACCTTGCTGGAACGCCTTGCCGGCAAGGGCCCTCGACCCTATGTGGGAGCCACATATACCTCCATGTATCTCTGCCAATAGCTCTAATCCTTCCTCCCGGGGGATGCACTTCAATTTCACACCGTTCGGCCTTCTCCTATACAGGACGTCATCGATGAACTGGTACAGGGCAGACCGACGGGCTACTTTTTCCGCTTGTTCCTGCTCCCCAGGAAGTTCCCATGTTTGGAGGAATTGGACAGTATGTTGCGCCCACGCCGGAGCCTGGGGCTCGACGGCAAGGACCAAAGGCATTTCCTCTACCATGGGAGCGGCTGTCTCCACGGCCAGGGCTTGACGCCCTGCCGAAGCCAGTTGCTCTTTGGCAGGCTCAGTGTCCACGGCAGCATCCTTGCCGGCAGCTCCAGGGGGCTCAGCGGGAAAGTAATTGCCGGGACCTGATTTCCTCTGCTTGTTCCACCCCGTTGATGGTTCGACGGATGGCTGGGTTAACTGGAGCAAAAAGGTACCTGGTTCCAAAGGTAGCTTGAATGCAGCACACTTCAATAGGTAATCCGTGATGTCGTTCTCCGCTCGGGGAACGTGCTCCGCTTGGATACTGTCAAAGCACTCCTCCAGCTTCCTCACTTCATCTACGTAGGCCTCCATCAATGGGCTCTGGTAATCCTTGTTGACTTGTCTGGCGACAAGCTGCGAGTCACCCCTGACGATGAGCTTCTTCACCCCGAGGTCTGCCGCGATCCTGAGACCGGCAAGCAGCCCCTCGTACTCAGCAGTGTTGTTTGTGGAGATCTCCCTGGGAAAGTGCATCTGGATCACGTACTTGAGGTGCTCTCCGGTGGGTGCGACAAGCAGCACACCGGCACCGGTGCCTTGCAGCGAGAAGGCCCCATCAAAGTACATGATCCAGTCACGGTCCGCTTCCTTGCCGGGGAGATCGGTCTCTTGGATTTCTTCGTCAGGTGTTGAGGTCCATTCCGCAATGAACTCTGCCAAGATTCTGCTCTGGATTGTTGAGGTACTTTCAAACTTCAACACAAAGCTTGACAACTCCAAGGCCCATTCCACAATCCTTCCGGTTGCATCTGGGTTGTGCAGTATCCGTTGTAGCGGGAGGCGTGTGACGACAGTGATCTCGTGGGCTTGGAAGTAATGAAGCAGCTTCCTCGAGGCCATAAGGAGGCCGAAGAGCAATTTCTGCACACTGGAGTACCTCGACCTAGCCCCCTGTAAGAGGGAGCTGACAAAGCAAACCGGGTGTTGCATCATCTTCTTCTTCTGCACCACTTCGCTTGACTGTGCGGGCGTTGCCCAGATGGCGTCAGACTCTGCCGGGGGCCTTGCCTTGCCAGCACCAGGTCCTGCTGGGGGAATCTTTGGCTCGCCATCCGCTGGTTCTACCGTCGCTACTGCCTCCTCGTCGACCTCCCTCTGTGCCACCAGTGCGGCGCTGACCACTTGATTCGTTGCCGCTAGATACAGCAGCAACGGTGCTTGACGTTTAGGCGCAACCAATATTGGCGTGGAGGAAAGGTATTTCTTCAAATCCTGCAACGCCGCCTCGGCTTCTGGGGTCCACTCCATCGGGCCTGCCTTCTTCAAGATTTTGAAGAAGGGAAGGGCGTGCTCGGCAGACTTGGAGATGAATCGGCTCATGGCGGCGACGCAGCCGGTGAGCCGACACACATCCTTGATCCGCTTGGGCGCCTCGATCTGTTTAATAGCCTTGATTTTGTCTGTGTTTGCCTCGATCCCGCACTGCGACACAAAGAATCCGAGAAGCTTGCCGGACGGAATGCCGAAGACACACTTCTCAGGGTTCAGCTTAAGGTTGATCTTACGCAGGTTGGAAAATGTCTCTTCCAGATGTTGCACAAGAGTTGCCCCGTCCTTGGTTTTGACCACTATGTCATCCATGTATGCCTCCATATTTCTATGGAGCTAGGGTTCAAAACCAATTTGGACTGCTCTTGCAAACGTCGAGCCAGCACTCTTCAACCCAAAAGGCATCCGTAAAAAGCAATACGTACCACATGGGGTGATGAATGATGTCTTCTCTTCATCTTCTCTTGTTACGAAGATTTGGTGGTAGCCCAAGTAGGCGTCGAGGAATGGCAGCAGATCACACCCGGCCGTGGAGTCGACAATCTGGTCGATGCGCGGCAATGGGAAGGGGTCCTTAGGACAAGCCTTATTGATATCTGTGTAGTCAATACACATCCCGCACTTCCCATTTGCCTTGCGCACCACTACCGGATTGGCCAACCACGTCGGATGGAGCACTCCTCTCACCAAACCCGCCGCTTCCAACTTCCTGATCTCCTCTGTGATGAACTCCTGCCTCTCCAGAGCCTGCTTTCTGACCTTCTACTTGACGGGCCGCGCATGAGGACAGACAGCTAGGTGGTGCTCAATCACCTCCCTGGGAACACCGGGGATGTCGGATGCTTGCCACGCAAACACGTCGACATTCACATGCAGGAAGGTGACGAGCGCGCCTTCCTATTTGCTGTCGAGGGTGGAGCCTATGGTGAAAGCCCCTCCCGTGCCATCCTCCCTAACGAACACCTTCTTGGTCTGCGATGGCTCAGCTCTGGATTTCTTGCCCTTGTCGGTAGAGCTCTCTGGCACGTCCTCGACGGTAGCACAACACTCCGAGGAGGTGCGCTTGCCGGAGTGGGTGCGAGAGGTCTTGCCGGGCTTCTTCTTCCCTCCCGGGGCTTCAGCAGCAGGAGCAAGTGCCTTGGCGGCAGCTGCTGCAACTGCTTACCGGTAGAGTTGGTCGGCGCAGATCAGCGCGTCCTTCTTGTTGGAGGGGACAGAGATGATGGTCAATGGCCCGGGCATCTTTAGCATGTTGTGGGCGTAGTGCGACACCGCCATGAACTTGGCTAGTGCCGGGCGGCCGAGGATCCCATTGTAGGGCAAGGGAATCTCGGCCACGTCGAAGACGATCCTCTCCGTCCTGTGGTTCAACTCCCCTCCAAACGTCACGGGCAGTGTGACCTTCCCCTTTGGCTGGCTCCTCCCCGGATTGACCCCTTGAAACGTGCCCATTTCCTCGAGGTCTCCATCAGGGATTTGCAGCCTTTTGATCACAACGGGCGAGATCAAGTTCAGGCCGGCCGCGCCGTCGACCAACATCTTGTTCACCTTGAGGTTGTGTATCGTTGGCGAGACCAACAACGGCAAACACACGACCGCGGTCGTGTGGTCAGGGTGGTCCTCGGCGTCGAAGATGAGGGGCGTGTTGGACCACTTCAGCGGCTTCTGAGCGTCGAACGACGGCTCCGCTACTGTAATCTCACGCGCCCACTGCTTGAGCTGGCGGTAAGAAGTAGGCAGCGAGGCGCCACCGTCGACGCACATGGCCTTTGTAGCCTTCTGGAACTCTTGCTCGCCGGACTCATCGTCTTCGTCATGATCATCCTCTTCTTGTTTCTTGTCACGGCCCCGGGCGGGCCTCTCTTGCTGGTTGTCCTTGTCGCGGCGGCCTCCTTGGCCGCCACGCTTTTTGCCGGATCCCTCGGCATCGTCCTGGCCCTTCTCCTTGTCCTGCCTCTCATACTCGGCCTTTTGCTTTTCAGCAAGCATCTCGACTTGCCGGCAGTTCTGGAGGTCGTGGCCCTTGGTGCGGTGGATCTTGCAATACTGCTTGCCGGAGCCCCTGGCTTGTCGGCAGCTGCTAAGGCCCGGCAGGCGACGCACCCGGCAGTCTCCTTGTCGGGGTCATCTGCCTTGACCTTCTTGGCAGCGCCGGTGTCGTTAGACCCTTCAACGGCAAGCACGGCCTTGCCCTTGCATTTCCTGTTGCGACATCGGCCCTTCTTCGTCGGGGGGGGGGGGGGCGGTGTCTTCATCAGTAGAGTCGGTTTCCGCGCCGGCGTCCTCGCCGGGGTACTTCCTTCCCTCTTCAGCCCAGGCACACCTATCGGCCGGAACATAGAGTTCGGCCACATCCTTAACCTTGGTCATCGCCAGCTCTTCGCGCATCTTGCGTTGCGCATGTTCTGGTGGAACGCGCTGATCACAGCGGCGGGATGAACGTCGGAGATGTTGTACTGTACCCGGCTGAATCTCTGGATGTACTTGCGCAGGGTTTCCCCTTCCTTCTGGGGAATGATATGCAGATCACTAGCCTGGCCATGAGCTTGGTGGCCTCCAGTGAAGGCACCAACGAACTCATGGCACAGATCCGACCAAGAAGAAATGGAATCCGCCGGCAAGTGCATCAACCAAGACATAACATTGGGCTTCAGTGCCAACGCGAAGTAATTGGCAAGCACCTTGTCGTCACGAGCTCCGGCAACCCGCATCGCGATGCTGTAGATGCTAAGGAACTCGGACAGATGGGTCTTGCCAGTGTACTTCTCGCCGACGTCGGGCTTGAACGTGCGGTGGGACGGCCACTGGAACTGCCGCAGCTCGCGGGAAAAGGCTGGGCAGCCCACCTTGTAAGGTAGGCTGCCGGAGCCCCTCGGCGCTGGATGGTCCATAGCGGGTCCCGCCCGCTTGTCCGACTGGTGGCGTGTAGCACGCCGGTGCTCGATAGTGGTTCGAGCATCTTCGTGGCCCGTTCTCGAAGAACTTGGCGCTGGTCGCGGTGGGTCCGCGGGTCGGACGACGCTATGGAGATGTTATCACAAGTGTCGTCACGACGAGCCGACGCCCGCGGCGGCTGGCAAGGAGGAGGAGAGTGCACCGTGACCGCAGCTCCCCCGGTCCTCCCAGCGCTGGCATGTGGTGGCTCGGTGGAGCGCCGGCCCGAGGGTCCCGCCGGTCACGGATCATCTTTGTTGGCGACGGCGACGAGGCTCCGGATGGTGGCCCTCCACTCATCGAGCTTCTCCGCAGCAGGAGGGAAGTCGAGGAGCAGCTGCGCGCGCGCCAAAGCTTCTGCTGGCGTGGGTGGCGGCGACAGCTGCGTGGACCGTGGCGCGCTTCGACTTCTAACCACGTTAGAAGGAGCTCTATCACGACCCAGCGGTTGCGCGCCATTTTCACCAGCACTTCGGCGGGCATGCTGAACTCCTTCGTCCCACGGACGACGCACAGGGCTCTTCCCACGGCGGTGTCCAAGGTCACCGGCGTGGTGACGCTGCTCGTTGCGCACACCACGGGAAAGCGTGCAGTGGTCGCCGGCGTGGGCGTCTTGGAGGTTGTTGCGCCCTGTGTATGGCACAACGACACTCCTGGAGGGCCCCGCACTGCCTGCAGGGGGCCCAGCCCCGTCTTTGGATTTGGTGGCGTGCGGCCCGTTGCTTGGTGCACGAATGGCGCCGCTCGCCAGGCTCTGACTGCCAGGGCAATGCTGGTGCTCGCGGACCGCGGCCCGGGTTCTCTTCGCGACCGGGCCGCTGCCCGCCCGTACTGGCACGGGCCGTTCGGCCCCCAACGAGCCGATCGCCGTGGCCGTCTTCTTCTTGGGAACCATGGCGATGAAGAAGCGCTAGGCTAACTACTAGACCAGATTCTCACAATTGCGCCCCTACCTGGCGCGCCAAAAATGTCGGTGGGAAACGACACCTATGGGATCACAAGAATCCCTACAACGGTTGCCGGGGCGCAGGGTTGCAAGAAGAGCAGGATTAGTAATTAGCACAAGGATCGTTTACCCAGGTTCGGGCCGCGAGGATGCATAAAAACCTAGTCCTGCTTTGTGTGGGTGTATTGAGTGTTCTTGAGCCCTTGAACTAGCTATGGTGGCTGAGTAGTTCCAAAGAGCCGAATCCTCCTCCAGTACGCCATGGGCCTCCTTTTATAGTTGAAAGGGGCTGCCACAGTGGCACACAGGAGGTGGAAAGGCGTACAGTGCTACGAGCTTATCGCTCGTATTACAGGACAAGACGCATTTAATGCGCCGCTGAGGTGTCCCCTAGCTTTATCGGGAACGGGAGCGAGGCTCGTCCCGTCCGTCGCCGCTCCTCCTCGCTTCGACACGCGCCCTGGCCAGCGATGCGTGCGGCGCCATGTAGGCACGCAGGCAGCTGAGGTGGTGCGGTGGTAGGGTCTTCACGAAGATCTGCATGCCGCCACGCATGTGCTTGCTGATCTGGTCTGGGAGTTGCATGTTGCCACGCAGGTGCCAGTCCAGCTGGTTGAGCTGGCAGCTGCATGCGAACGGCGGTGGAGACTTGGCTGGTGTGGGCCTGCCAGTGGCCCTGCTCGCGTCCTTGGTGAGGGCCTTGCCGGGTGGCCCGTTAAGGGTCTTGCCGTGGCGCGCTGTCATCCCCGGCAAGATCTCTCTCCTCGGCAAGGATCTTGCCGAGGACCGTTGTCTTTTAATCCTCATCTGATCTTGAATATTCCTTGGTTTTGACAAAGGTCTGCATGCCACCATGGAGGTGCCTCCTGAGCCCTAGTTCCAACGTGGTTGGTTGAGTTGGAACCCGTGGGCTCGAGGGCGGCTCACTCCGCTGGTGTGGGCGAGCCGCCCAGGCAAGGGTCTTGTCGGGGCTGCTGAGGCTACCCCGGCAAGGGTCTTGCCGGGGGAGCCTTCTTCGGCCTTCTGCTTCTTTGTGTTCTTGGCCTTGGCGTTGCCATGGCTGTCTTGGGCTTCGGTTTTACCTCGGTTCACCTCCCCTGTTCTGCTTGGTGCGGCCGTGGGCGCGGCTCCGACTGTCCGTGCACAGGTAAAGGGGTACAAAGGTGCGCCCCTTCTTTTGTACACCGACAAGGACGAACCGTGTGCGATAGACCGCAAGAAATATAAAAAACAAACTACCCGCCTTGAGCGTTGCAAAAATCGGAGGATCCACGCCACTTTTCCTTATTATCATACATGCATATTGTTATTGGACCGTGCGCGATCTTTGGCACTGCCGCCCCGCATCAATTCCTTTACCCAAATTTTAGTAGCCGTCGTACTTCAACCGTCACCCACACTCCTCTAGCACCGACCTTATAGGAAAATTGCAGTAGCCGAAGCATTTGAACCGTCGCCCGCCCTCGTCCACCACCATCTCCACCCACATTACTAAAATTTTCAGTAGCCGTGGCGTATACTCAAACACCCCCCTCCATAGTCCCCCACCCAACCCCTCCCCCCCTACGAACCCTAGCTCGCGGCCGTGCTGGTGCCGCCGCCAACCCTGCCGGTCTAACCGTTCCTCCTAGCTTACATAATAAAGTTCAAGTTATCCAGCGATTCCCATACCGTCGCCCCACTCCCCTGAGTTTTTAGATGAGACCTGCGGTGTCCCTCCCCGCCAGATCCACATCCCCTGCTCCAGAATGTCGCAGCCTAAGCTCGACCACGTATCCCGGGGAGCCCGAGGAGCGTTTGGCGAAGAAGAGGTTTATCATGGCCTCTCCGGCGGACGTTGGCGAGGTGGCCGGCGTTCGCCCCGACCTGTCGATCCCGGAGCAACACGTGGCCGTGGAAGCCGGCGAAGACGTTCACTATGTTGCCATGTCGAAGGCTTCATGTCAGCGGGCTAGCGTATTACTGTATCTCGGGAAAGCTGGCTACGACATCAAGCTCGTCCACACCGACGGCTTCATGCGGGCCATGTCACAGGTTAAGTGGTCCATCCCCAACCCCTTTGGTTCAACTGCCGTCGATCACTTCGACGGCCCTGCCGCTGATCTCCTCCGCCAAGCAGTCAAGGATTTGTGAGCTTTATACGCCATCGAGCCCATTTTGTCACTTCTGAAGGACACGTTCTACGACGGCGGCTTGGGATCTTTAATTTCCAAGTTAGATCTCATCGACAACGACTACGACCAGGAGGTGGGCACCCACGAAGGTTCTTCCAAGGTGAAACAGCCCATCTGTGACATCAGAGAGCGCACCATGGGTCTGTGCTCTTCCAACTGGAAGGATCCCGTCCATGAAATGTGAGGCAACATTCTATCAGCAAATATTACCTTTTCTAGCTTGCCAACCCGTACCCTTTGTTGTAGTAGCATTTTCCGTGCGGTGCTTTAACTGTGCCGTGTTTAATTATTTCAGTTATGCAAAAATGTATTGTTCAATAGGTCTATGTGATGTTTAAGTATGAATTGTCCACTTTAGTTTCACGAATGGCTATATTTGGTTGTTTATAGTGAGTAGATGCCTTGTTTATCTGTATTTGGTTGTTAGGTTGGTTGGAGTGAGCATTTTTCAGTTATCGAGCAGATGCCTTGTTTATCTGTATTTGGTTCTTAGTTTGGTTGAAGTGAGTATCTGTCCAGTTATCAAGAAGATGCCTTGTTTATCTGTATTTGGTTGTTAGGTTGCTTTTTTAGCATTTGTCCAGTTATCAAGCAGATGCCTTGTTTATCTATATTTGGTTGTTAGGTTGCTTTTTTAGCATTTCTCCAGTTATCAAGAATATGCCTTGTTTATCTTTATCTGCTTGTTTGGTTGGTTGCAATGAGCATTTGTCCAGTTTTCAAGCATATGCCCTGTTTATCTGTATTTGCTTGTTAGGTTGGTTGCAGTGAGACTCTGTCCAGTTTTCAATGGCTATATTTGGTTGTTATACTGGTCATTTATGCCGTGTTTATTTCAGTCATTCACAATGTGTGGTTCATTATGTGCAAGTCGGAACTGTGCCGCTCGACTACATCAATACTAGTTTGAACGGCTATATTTGGTTCCAGTTATTCCTGGTGTAGTTAACACATGCCCTTTATTTCAGTTTTACACATTTATCTAGTGTGATGTTTAAGCATTACCTACGTTCTATTCATCTTCAACAATACCAGTTTGAATTGCAATATTTGATGGTTGTTAAGCCTGCTATTGGTAACATTGCCTTCCATTTTATATATGCTTTAACAGCATGCTGAAACCAACACATTCAAGCTATCATTTGGAGATGATGTTGTTTACCTTTGCTGTATTTGCTTGATGTTAAGATTGCTGTACTTATCATGCCTTTCCACTACTTATGCAGGACAACAACGGGAGTGGCCACCATTTTCCGCCGAGGTTAGCTTCATCCCTCATCTTGTACTCGCCCCGTCATTCCATAATGTAGTGCATATAGATCCAGGCTTGGACACTAGTTAGCTTCTAATATTGACTTGTTGCTTGTAGGTACATATGCCCTTGGCAAGGATCCATGCATCGACCCTTTTTGCGTATGGGGCAATGAGGTATTGATGAACAAGCATCAAGTGAGGAAACTGATAAGGGTTATTAGCAAAAAGATACGAATGGTGGCAAGAAAATTATTTGTTTATGCTCTATCCAACACAACAGTGAGCTGTAGGATGGTAACTACAAACTCTGCAGCCTTCTCTTTTTACTGCCCATAATGAGTTGTTAGACAACAATGTCTGAATCTTTTTCGTTCCCAGTGGTTCCCGAAGGAGTTCACTCAAGATTACCTCGCAAAGTACATGATTGGTGGACACGCAATGAAGGTTAAAGTATTTCATCCAGACTACAATGACCATCGAGAAGTTCTAATGAAGACAGTGAAGGATGGACGGGCAACGGTCACAAAGGGTTGGCCTAGAGTCGTGCGCGCCTTACGCATGGAGGGAACAATATGGGCATTCCGCTTCACCTTCTCCAGCAACCAGAATGTCTTTCGCCTCTCTCTTTACTGTCTTTAGTACAACTGTGGTTCATCATTCTTTACTTGGTGCTTCTGTAGTTCTTCAGTATATGTACCTGTGCATTGAATTATGGATTCGTGGTTGAACCTATATTTGTAATAAACATGGTTGGATATGAAATAAGCGATTGCCTACTTTCAAATTCATAACATGTGATTTTTAAATTAGGGATTAATTGGATTAATTATGGATTAAATAGGGATTACACTGCACACGGTTTGCGAAAGCGAAACGTCTGTGATATACATGGAGATCAGAAACGTTTCTAGGATCCACTACGTGTGCGATCTATCTCCACTGCACACACGACTTTCTCTTGAAAACTGTTTGCATTAGGCCACCTTGCGCAAACCTTTATCACACAAAAAGTGTGTGTGATGGACAGCCTTTGCCACACAGTTTCTTTCTACGCACCGTGTGTGATGCATTCAATAACGCAAACGATAAAATTATTAATATCGTGTGCAATGGCAACGCTATCACAAACGACTTAATGGGAAAAATTGTGTGTGATGTACCTGTGAACGGAAACGTTTTCCTTGGAGCGATTGTGTGGATGTGCATACGAACGAAAACGTTTAGCGGGGACTAACTATGTGGGATGTACTTGCGACCGAATGCAATTTCATTGTATAATTGTATTTTTTATCTATACTGTACGTATTTCCGTATTTGAGCGCTCGCCGGTCGCACACGACCTCATTTTGCCGAACGTGTGTGCCAGGAGGGCATATCCCCGATGGTTTCTGGGTCGTGTGGGAAGGACCCCCCCTATCGCCCACACTCACTTGGAGACGGTTCCAGATGCCGTCGTGGAATGGGGTTTTAAACTGTTTGTTTAGGACCGATGGGCACCAGTGTAATGCAAGAAACAACATTGATATGTCTATGTTGGAACTGGGAGGAAAATACAGGGAAATGTATACTGGGTTCGAAAATATAGAAGTACCATGCATGGTTATACTCATGTTATCTCACAATCGATTCTTCACAGGAAACTACCATGTCATGCATGTTATGTAATCATGTTCTGTCCTCTCAAACAAATTCTTCAAGGAACTAATAAACCATGCATTGTTATATACTCATGTTCTGTGGGGAAAATTTTTGTGAGCATATTATTCTAGCCATTGATTTCTGAAGGGCAAATATAGGTATGTACACATGGTAAGCATTACAGGATTTCACTACTTCCAAATATAGAGTTCTCCATATGCACATTTACTTCCCTAATGTATGGTTAGATGAAACCAACAGTGTGATGCATGTTTCTACATCATGAAATTGAGGAAACTAACATGGCCATTGATACACACTCATATTTAGTAGTATATAGATTACTATAAAATAAGGAGAATATCAATATCTTCCTAACCGTTTGATTATTCAGGGGTACAAATTGGCTGTAATGACATGGTCACAATCGCATGAATTAACTCATTCCAAATATAGCTGATTTACGGCGTCTCTAATACATTACCATAGTTCTACTCAAATTCTGCTCAAACAGGGATATGCCAATCATCACAAAAAGTTCAAACAGTGTCATGGCGTCATCTTAACATCAGACGGAAAACAACTTACACGCGCCGTCCCAGCAATACGTGGTGCCATCTGCTTTGTCGATCGAGTAGATGATGCCATTGTGTTCAATAGCATCACAGAAGTGTGTATCAGCTTTGATGATGATCCACTGCGAGCTGAGTTGTCTCCAGCTAAAGGAGGCACCGACGTAAAGATAGGAGAGTCCGCGGTCGAACAAGGCAATTAGCTTGAAGTCTGCGTAATCCGCATGTCGTGTGGGCACTTGGCAGATTACAATGTTCTGCAAAACAAGGTCCGTCCAACTGACGTGGTAATCTAGATGACTTGGACCGCGATGGTAAACCTCAATCCAACGGAGGAAGGATAATCTCATGGGAGGTCTGGAAGTTCATGAGCACCAACTTTTTCCCGTCTTCTCTGACGGCAGCCATCCAGTGGGAGTTCATGCCGACCTAGTACATACCTGCCAAGAAGTTTTGGGCGATGGTGAGCGGATCGAAGCTGAGGGAAATGATGTACGGCGACCCACTACATACCTGCAAAGAAGTTTTGGCTAATGGAGATCGGATTGAAGACGAGGGGCATCATGTACGCCTCTGTATCATGGTCAGCAAATCTCGCAAGACCAGATAGCAGCAAGCAGGGTGTCTTGAAAAGCTTAGGCCTCGCTTTGACGATGGCCGTGTGCATGTCCCTCGAGCATGCAGCCAGCCGCAGGGCGCTCAACATATCCATACACAAATAACAGAGGTCGAGGATGTCACTGGGGAGATTGCTCCAATCACCGCTCATATGGATGCTGCGCGGTTCGCGTTCGGCCATGGTGGAGTTTGGAAGGTGGGGTTTTTGGGGGCTTGATTTACGGGGGAGAAGGTTGTCGGCGCTGGAGCGGCTAGCGAGGGAATAGCGGTACTGGGGGAGGCAAGCGAGGCGAGGGTACGCGGGGGCACAGTGAGATGATGAAGAGTACCTTAGGATCTCCGGCGAGATGGAGATGGAGATGGAGTGGTGCTAGGGGAGAGGGAGACGAAGCGAGGCATGCTATACAGCGGCGGTGATAGTGACTGCACAGTGCACAAGGTGAGGCTGACTTTGGTAACCCAAACACGCCGCCTGGACTGCTGGCACCTCGGGCGTAGGGTCTTGTCAGTTCACTGTGAGGACCGGATGAATAATATTTTGACCATCAAGTGTACCACAGTTGTACTACTACTACTAGTAGGAGTAGTAGGAACATGAGTAGTACTGTATAGCGGAGATAGGTCTCCCGTGCTAGCATGCATCTGGGTTCACTTCATCCTCCAGGTATCATCCATATTGCGAGCAGAACCAAATTCTCATGCATGCGGAAGCACGAAGAAGGCCTTTTCTTTTTTGAGGATAACCGCATATTCCTTAACTAGAGAATGTTGTGTCTCCCACGCACGCGCCAATATCCATCCGAACCAGCTATGACATTTTTTTTATCCGTTTGCATAGGTCCCACCTGTCAGGAGGGGTGCAGAAATAAAAAGGAATCATAAAATGTCTCGCCATGGTGATTCGAAAGAGTGACCTCAACTAGCCAGTGGCACATGTAGCGCTAGAAGGATGGGCACCTACAGGGACATGTACCACTCCTCAGTCAACCCACGTAGCCTTTTCGTTTAGTCTACCTAGTCGTCTAATCAACTGCCTGCAGGCCACTTCTCCCATTTACTTCTCCATCAGGAACCGATTTTCCTCGGCTTCTTCACTACTCCTTCATATTCATTTGCATCCAGACCACACTGCATTCACATTGTTTTAACCTCTTCACATCCACCTGGAGTAATTTCGAAGTCCCTTTAAATAATCATCTTGTTCAGTTAGACTAGCCATCTAATCCTAATTCTCCAAACCATAGCCCTCTGGTCCAGCGGTTCCAAATGGCGAAAGAGATCGAGATGCGGGTTTTTAGCGTCCAACATGTCCTCGTCGAAGGCTCGTTGAGCATAGTTGCCATAGTCACCAACCACCCAAGGGTTGTTCGGAAGTGGATCAACAATGTATCCAACTCCCTCCAAAACGTGGAGATGAAGGTCATCGGTCTCGACGCAGAGTACATGGAGCGTGCCCCTGGGAAGATCCAACGCGCCGCTATCCTTCAGTTGTGCCTCGAAGATGATGTTTTGGTGTACCACATCATACAAGCGCCCTCCAGACCAGGTGAGCTTCACGATTTCTTGTCTCGGGAGGACATATACTTCTCTGGGGCAGCCATCGCAGGGGACACACAGAAGTTGGAGCCGTACAACCTTGATTTGAAAAGCATTGCTGACGTACAAAACAAAATAAAAATTCATGTAGAAGATTGTGATAAACCAACACCATCCCTATTCGACGTAGCAAATTTTGTGCTCGGAACAAATCTTCAGAAGGGTGACGAGATGCTAGCATTAAGGTTGTCTGGATGGGGGAACTATCCCTTGACGTATGAGTGGATAAATATGCTGCCCTCGATGCCCGTGTGAGTTTCGAGATAGCTGCAAGGTCCAGAGAGCTTGTTGCGAAGTCGTCTCCCACAGAAGATGAGAACAAGAAGAAGAACAAGAAGAAGAAGAAGAAGAAGAAGAAGAAGCTGCACCAGCAGCAGGGCATTGCGGATGGATGAACTATTTCCTCCTCGTAAAAAAAGTATTCCCTCTCTGTGTATATTGATATAGATGGACTATTTCGATGGTGTGCATGTCTTTGAAACAAGTAGTAGCGTGGGTCCGCTAGACTATAAGGAAGTATTTATCCCCCTAGCTTTCTCTACTACTACTCCTTCTAGTGATCGATATGCAATGCATGTGTCCGTAGACATGACAGCTTGTCCATGGAAGTTCAACTACGGCGACCATCATGTTTCATCCACTGCCACTCGCGATTCCCACGACGCCGCTCCAACCCACGGCACCACGTCCCCCGACGTGCGCCTCACCCCACTCGGCCGCACCACCCCTCTGCCTTTGTGTGCTTGACATGTGGGCCACCTGAAATGCGGCGAGCATCAAGTTTCTACCACAGCCACACGCGATTCCCATGATGCCGCTCGAACCCATGACACCACACGTCCCCCGACCTGCGGCTCACCCCTCTCGGCCCCGCTGCCCCTCTGCCTTCGGGAGCATTACATGTGGACCAGCCCGTACATATGCAAGCCAATCTCCACTCGCACCGAGCCTAACCTGTGAAACAGTGGGCAGTGGGAGAATTAGGAAATGGACACGGAAGTAGTCTTTAGAACGCATTTACTACGTGATTAAACTCATCTTACCTGCTCATCAGACAAAATCCGAGTGCCCCTCAACGTCAGCATCTCAAGGGGCGTCAACTTGCAACTATGGCCATGCCGCGCTGGAGAGACCCCCAAGGAAACATCCTCGTGCGTTGCACAGAACTTCAAGATGCATTTGTATCAGTAGTTTATCTTGTGAGAGAAAAGGATGAACGAGGGAAGGCCTTATTTACAAATGTGGAGAGGGGTGTAGGTTTGTTTTTGCAAAATTGCCGTAGTTTTCTTCCTATCCATCAGATATAAATCGGACGGCCAATAAAAAAACAGAGTTGGTGATGATGGTGTGCCTGCCATCCTGCAATATGGGCCGTCCGATCCATATCTAACGGATAGGAAGGAAACTATGACAATTTACCCGCACTCCTCTCCACATTTGCAGATAAGGCCTTCCTTCGTTCATCCTTTTCTCCCACAAGATCTTGATGTTCCCTGCAACGCACAGGCATCTTGCTAGTATAAGAGGGGTGTGGGTATTTTTTTGCAAAATTGCCATAGTTTCCTTCCTATCCGTCAGATATAAATCAGACGGCCTATACTGCAGGATGAAAGGAACACCATCATCAACAACTCTGTTTTTTATAAGAGTAGAGTAGAGATAGAGACTACTACCACCAATGTGCTGGCCCGTGCGTTGCAATGGATCCAAAGTAGTAGAATAATACTTGTTCACGGGCTTGAAATATAAACACTCTAGTTTTGATGTACATATATCAGTAAAAGTAAATCATGCTTCACTCAAAATATATTCCTCGGGCTGTGTTGATGGTTTGAAGATAACAGGTTTTAAAAGATTTGGAGCTGTTTTTTTTTACATTTTGTAGCGTGGCACGGCATCTGGTGCGCCTAATCGTCTAAAAAAAATTGAGTTTGGGTCGGTGGCACACCCTGCGGCAAGATGCCCATGTGGCCTTCTTCTATAACTAGCAAGATGCCCGTGCATTGCAGGGAACATCAAGATGCATTTTTTACAAAACACCTGTTGTGATTGACCCTTGCAGGAGTAATCCCATGTGTAAAAACTAATGATATCTCGAGAATTTTATCGGAAAAATGGTATCTTTGGAACAAGTTTTGTCTACTACTGCTCCTTGCACTGAGCGGTATGCAATGCATGTGTCAGCAGACATGAAAGCTTTTCCATGGAAGTTGAACCACGGCGACCATGACATTTATTGTTTCTACCACTGCCACACCCACACGTGATTCCCACGACGCCGCTCCAACCCACGACACGGCGTCCCCCGACGTGCGCCTCATCCCTCTCGGCCCCATCGCTCCTCTACCTTTGTGTGCATGACATGCGTGCCAGCTGAATTGCTGCGACCGTCAACTTTCTACCACAGCCACACCCGATTGGACGCGGTTTGCCTGCTCCGATCCGTACTCCCGCACCATCGAATTTTCATCCAGCGGTTGTGACATATTTCGTCCCGGGCATCAATCCTCAACTAGAGTACTTCTGTACTATAGGTAGTACCCGCCGGTGTGGCCATCTACGCCTCGTAATGCCTCGACGCCCAGCTGTGGCACCCTCGCCACAGCCACGCCACCACCGGCCGGTTTATCTCGAACGAGTGAGTCGCGAACCATGCCACCACCATGAGAATGGCATGTGGGCCAGCCGCATTCAAGGTCCGCATGTCATTGACTCATAGGTCGGTGCACTAAGCCACTGAAGCTCGGTCCCGTGGGCCTCAAGAGGGAAATGTAACTCCTACGGCAGGCCTTGTGGTGCTCCCGCAGTACGAGCTCGTGCCAAACCCGGATGAGCTTTGGTAACCAACTAGTAAGCTACACGTGCATTGCACACACGAGATTTGGTAACCAAATCTATACTCTCTATATCTATATCTATATCTATATCTATACTCTTATAAAAAACAGAGTTGGTGATGATGGTGTGCCTGCCATCCTGCAATATAGGCCGTCCGATTTATATCTGACGGATAGGAAGGAAACTATGGCAATTTTGCAAAAAGATGCCCACACCCCTCTCCACATTTGCAAATAAGGCCTTCTCTTGTTCATCCTTTTCTCCCACAACATAAACTACTCATACAAATGCAGCTTGATTTTCCGTGCAACGCATGGACATCTTGCTAGTTATGAATAAATAACACTCTATCAACGAGCCCCATCAGACACCAATTTTCTTGGCTTCCCTGCTACAGCTAGATCTTCCCCTCGTTTCTGTTTTCCAACCCGACGGCGGGCGGGGTGTGGTTTGCCAATGGTTGGTTTGCTCAACGGCGGTCCCACATGAAAGTGAAAATGCTAGGCAACACGCCTTCCCTAGCTATGTGGCATGCCGGACGGGCCGTGGAGTACTCCCGATTCCCGGGCGTGTGGGGGTGCGTGAACGTGGCAGGCCTTTTCCTTTTACTGGCAACATGCCCGTGCGTTGCGACGGATCCAAAGTACTAGAATAGTAGTACTTATTCACAAACTTGAAAGAAATCGCTCTTGTTTTGATAATAAGGGGTTTTCTGCAAATTGGAGCCGAGAAGTGGGCTATTGTTGCAAAAATGCCACAACTTACCTCACAGCCGTTAGATGCAGATCTAATGGTCAGAAACGACGGATGGCAGACACACCACCATCACAAACTGAGTCTTTTATAGGAGTAGGAGTAGAGAAAAATGTATAAATTGTAACATTCGGTTCTGCTCCTTGGCACGATCGATAGATAGAAATAACGATTAGAAACGCTAGGGCGGAGCTATTTCTGCCAGATAAGCAGGATACGTCGTAGCTAGGTTGGTGCATCATCGGTTTGGTCACATGCGGTCCGACATGTTCTAGTGTTTCTAGCAAGATGCCCGTGCGTTGCACGAAGTTGATGGAAAAGGTAAGCACAACTTATAAATTGACGGATGGAGTACTAGTTATAGTGATGCATATAATTAAGCAAAGGGATCGCACATGTCGGTATTGACTGGAACGAGAATGCAATAGCACAATAAGTATTAAGGCTACGATGGTGCGATCGTAGTGGTGGTTACAGGAGGTAAGAAGAAAGATGCATCAATCAATGTACGACCTCCTCCTCCTCAACTAGTGCGTCGGGCCACCGACCAGCGGCTAAGGAGCGGCGGCTTTTGTGGCGAGGTCAAGGTGCTTCTCAGCTAAGGCATCCAAGGCTTCCAGCCGGTTGAGGAAGGACAACATCGTAGCGTCCTCAATGGCCTTGTAGATACCTATGTACATGATTTGCTCGTACATGTGGATGTGTAGGTCGACGAATTATTGCAGGGCGAGGCGCCTCACGGCGAGCGCGACCTCCAGGTGGACATTCTTCATGGCGTCGGCGGGCAGTCGCAGGGCCACCAGTGCTTGAAAGAGGTTCCGGCCATGGAGGCCGATTAGGGTGGCAGGCAATGAGGAGCCCGGGCACGCGGGCTGGAGGAGTACGGCAATGTCGTCCCCGAGCTTCTTGAGGACGGTGAACTTGTTGGTGGTGGCAACGTTCATCTGCTCCAACTGAGAGTCGTAGTTGGCGTCGACGGCGTCCATCCACCAGCCGGTCGCGAACACCGTCTGGAGACGATCCTCGGCGCCATGCCACAGGCCAGCGTCGTGGACCATCTGGCACAGCCGCTTGCCGCTCGCAGGCATCGCCGCCATGGGTCTGGAGTGAGCACTTTTGCGCTTAGTGTAGGTGCTTAGGCAAATGCTTAGGTGCGTACGATGTGGTAGATGCATTGGAATGGAGGGGCGCCTTTATATGAGTGCAAACAGCGTTGCATTCACATTGTGCACCCTCTTTTCCCGGTCCTCCTCCCATTACTTCCCTCATGCATGCACGATGCTTATTGAAGGAGGATGCATCATTGGTCGTTCAACATTTCGGGAACCTCTACCCCTCCCTCGTCTGCATTAAAGCCGTACCGGGGACTGCATCGCCCGCTGTCAAATCGAATAGTACTGCGCCGCCCGCTGCACGCCTGGCTGAACACGCCTCCTCGCCTCCATCAAACCTCTCCGTTAAACCTGCATGCAAACTGAGAAACCTACTCCAGCCACACGTCCGTTCATGAGCGGGCCGGAATTAAACGCAACACCGGCCGAGCTCCTCCCGTCCGCCTCGGTTTAAACAAGGCCAGACGCCGGCCAAGCTCCTACCGTCCGCCCTCTATTTAAACGAGGCCAGATAGACAGCGGGCAAGAATCGCACCCCTCCGCCGCTCCCCCATCTCCTCCTTCACCATTTTCTCCACTCTTCCGATGGCTTCCCAGGAGCCATTCTCCGGCATACTAACCAGCTGGGTGGCCCGCCGAGCCCTCCAGATACGGGCGAGGTCGCTCGGTGCTTCATCAACCTCGCTTGTCCCGACAGAGCCAGTTGCTGCCCCAATCCGGCGCGTGGTTCAGCAACTCGCCGCTCTAGTTCAGCTCGATGAGGAGTGGCGAGTTGCTCCTCGCCGGCACGGTGGCGAGCACGCCGGTACGGGCATCGTCGCTGCCGCGTCGTACCGCGCCACCAGTATCTACGGTGGCCGCGCCTCCTGTGTCTGTGGGCGCGCCTCCCGTGCTTGCGGCCGCGCCTCCCGTGCCTGCGGCAACGCCATGCAGGCAGAGACAGAAGCCGGGTGTGTGGAGAGCGACGAGTCGGTGGCCAGCTTCTCCGTGTCCGCCGCCATCATCGAGGAGAAGTAGAACACGGGAGGCCGCTGCCACTTGGGTCCCATGAAGGCCACCGCCGAGGCGACAACTGCACATTCAGGTGGTTTCTTTGCTGCTTCGTCTCTTCCGAGGACCTTCGTCGACCCCGCAAGTGTCTGCCGGACATGAGGAAGACAATGGGATCTGGGGGCGGCCATTTAGATTAGGTACTCCCTCTCCTACTGGCGGGAAATATTTGTTCTAAGAATGGATAAATTGGATGTGTCTATAACTAAAATAAGTCTAGATACATCCATTTTTAGGACAAGTATTTCCGGATGGAGGGAGTATTAATTATACCTAGAGAGCCGGATTAGCACCGCTTAGTTCATGTAAATGTAATGAAATCCATCATGTTTATATGGAGATCTGGCTTTTTTATACGAAATCCTGCATGCTTATATGAAAATAGTCCGTGTTTGCATGAATTTCATCTGGTTGGTTAGAGTTGTGAAAATGTATGCCGCTGGTGTTTGATGTCGTCCTCCGCGGAAGGAAGCGGGAGGAAATTTGCTGGCTGCCATTGGAGATGCTCTTATGCTGGAAATAATAGAGTCACATCCAATCCATTTGAGTTAATTGCGTGTATGATTCTCCCTCTATAAAAAGTTGATTGCATGTATAGTGTACACGTGACTTGCAGGGTGGCTACAGCTTCGTACAGAAAGTTAAAAAGAAACAAGTCCATCCTTAATCTTGTATTCTAAGTACTCTGTGGGTTCCACTGTCAGTACAGTAGCAAAAGAAGTATATATTAAATAAGTAATATATATATATATATATATATATATATATATATCTAAAGTTAAAGACAGAATTCGAACTCAGGTCATCGCATTGCGAGCATCCGGCCCTAACCAGTCCAGCACATTTTTGTTGTAGACCATGCTGGAGATATTTCTCCATGTCTACTCTTATACTCCATCCGTTCCTAAATATTTGTCTTTTTCAGATTTCAAATGGAGTACCACTTATGGATGTGTATGTAGAGATATTTTAGAGTGTACATTCACTCATTTTGCACCGTATGTAGTCACTTGTTGAAATCTCTAAAAAGACAAATATTTAGGAACGGAGGGAGTAGAAAACAGAGTTGGTGATCATGGTGTGCGTGCCATCCTGCAATATAGGCCGTCGGATTTATATCTAACGGATAGGAAGGAAACTATCGCAACTTTGCAAAAAGATACCCACACCCCTCTCCACGTTTGCAAATAAGGCCTTCCCTCATTCATACTTTTCTCTAATCTTACTAGCAATGTGCCCGTACGTTGCAACAGATCCAAAATAGAATAATACATGTTCACAAACTTGAAAGAAAAACACTCTAGTTTGGTGTATATATCACTAAAAATATACTCGTATTAGGTTTCACTCAAAATATATTCCTTGTGGCTGTTTTGATGAGGTGGGGGTGGGATGTGGTTGGTTTCAAGATACTAAGGGGTTTCTGCAAATTGGAGCAGAGAAGTGGGGTCTTGTTGCAGAAATGCCACGACTTACATCATAGTCGGTAGATGCAGATCTGATGGTCAGAAATGACGGATGGCAGACACACCATCATCACCAACTGAGTCTTTTATAGGAGTTAGAGATAAAAACAGAGTTGGTGATGATGGTGTGCCTGCCATCCTGCAATATAGGCCATCCGATTTATATCTGACGGATAGGAAGGAAACAATGGCAATTTTGCAAAAAGATACCCACATCCTCTCCACATTTGCAAATAAGGCCTTCCCTCATTCATCCTTTTCTCTCACAAGATAAACTACTCATATAAATGCATCTTGATGTTCCGTGCAACGCATGGGCATCTTGCTAGTCTCTCACAAGATAAACTACTCATACAAATGCATCTTGATGTTCCGTGCAACGCACGGGCATCTAGCTAGTTTTTTTAAAATAGTTACTGCGATAATTGGGTTGAAGTGATATATTATATGTCTGCCCCGAATGATTTCAGATTCACTAGTAGTAACAAAGAAAAAGTTGTCTTGTTAATTAACAGAAAACAGGGTGAAAACTATCACATGAGGCCGGTGAAAACAAGGCACATTGGGTTCAGCATCATCGTCACTACAGCTATGCGTGCCCGAGAAGTCTACATATCGAGGGGCCTACGGAGAAAAAGACGTATCTCGTGTGTTTGCGCGAGGCACACAGACACAATGTTTGAGAGAGAAACCAATTGACAGATTAAGATCAGATCGTCACCCTTCTGCTGTCATTGTTGGGTTGGGGGGTGGGGAAGGGGAGGGAGAGAAAGACTTATCGAGAGTGTGCGCGGTAGGCACAGAGGCAAAACTAGCGAGTGTGTGTGTGTGTGTATCTGTGTGTGTTTGAAAGAGGAATAGATAGATTACTATCAAGATCGAGGTGCCACCCTACTCCTTCGGTGTGTGTGTTTGAGAGAGAAGCTAATCGATAGATTAGTATCAAGATTGAGGTGTCACCCTACTCCTTCAGTGTCGGGAAGTATGTGTGTGTGTGGGTGGTTGGGTGGGGTGGCTGTGACACTTACATATCTCTACTCTTATAAAAAACAGAGTTGGTGATGATGGTGTTCCTGCCATCCTGCAATATAGGCCTTCTGATTTATATCTGACGGATAGGAAGGAAACTATGGCAATTTTGCAAAAAGATACCCACACCCTCTCCACATTTGCAAACAAGGCATTCCCTCGTTCATCTTTTTCTCCCACAAGATAAACTTATCATACAAATGCATCTTGATATTCCGTGCAACGCATGGGAATCTTGCTAGTAGGGAGAAGGAGTTTGTGTGACCCATATCTATATGAAGGGATTGTTGGGGAACGTAGTAATTTCAAAAAAATTCCTACGAACATGCAAGATCATGGTGATGCATAGCAACGAGAGGGGAGAGTGTTGTCCACGTACCCTCGTAGACCGAAAGCGGAAGCGTTAACACAACGTGGTTGATGTAATCGTACGTCTTCACGATCCGACCGATCAAGTACCGAACGTACGGCACCTCCGAGTTCAGCACACGTTCAGCTCGATGACGTCCCTCGAACTCCGATCCAACCAAGTGTTGAGGGAGAGTTTCATTAGCACGACGGCGTGGTGACAATGATGATGTTCTACCGACGCAGGGCTTCGCCTAAGCACCGCTACGATATTATCGAGGTGTAATATGGTGGAGGGGGGCACCACACACGGCTAAGAGATCAATGATCAATTGTGTGTCTATGGGCTGCCCCCTGCCCCCGTATATAAAGGAGCAAGGGGGAGGCCGCCGGCCAAGGAGGAGGGCGCGCCAAGGGGGGAGTCCTACTCCCACCAGGAGTAGGACTCCCCCTTTCCTTGTTGGAGTAGGAAAAGGGAAGGGAGAAGGAGAAGGAAGGAAGGGGGCGCCCCCCCTCCCTAGTCCAATTCGGACTAGTCCATGGGGAGGGGTGCGGCCACCCTTTGGGGCCTTTCTCTCCTTTCCCGTATGGCCCATTAAGGCCCAATACGAATTCCCGTAACTCTCCGGTACTCCGAAAAATACCCGAATCACTCGGAACATTTCCGATGTCCGAATATAGTCGTCCAATATATCGATCTTTACGTCTCGACCATTTCGAGACTCCTCGTCAAGTCCCCAATCTCATCCGGGACTCCGAACTCCTTCGGTACATCAAAACGCATAAACTCATAATAAAATTGTCATTGTAACGTTAAGCGTGCGGACCCTACGGGTTCGAGAACTATGTAGACATGACCGAGACACCTCTTCGGTCAATAACCAATAGCGGAACCTGGATGCTCATATTGGCTCCCACATATTCTACGAAGATCTTTATCGGTCAGACCGCATAACAACATACGTTGTTCCCTTTGTCATCGGTATGTTACTTGCCCGAGATTCGATCGTCGGTATCTCGATACCTAGTTCAATCTCGTTACCGGCAAGTCTCTTTACTCGTTCTGTAATACATCATCCCGCAACTAACTCATTAGTTACAATGCTTGCAAGGCTTATAGTGATGTGCATTATCGAGTGGGCCCAGAGATACCTCTCCGACAATCGGAGTGACAAATCCTAATATCGAAATACGCCAACCCAACAAGTACCTTTGCAGACACCTGTAGAGCACCTTTATAATCACCCAGTTACGTTGTGACGTTTGGTAGCACACAAAGTGTTCCTCCGGTAAACGGGAGTTGCATAATCTCATAGTCATAGGAACATGTATAAGTCATGAAGAAAGCAATAGCAACATACTAAACGATCGAGTGCTAAGCTAACGGAATGGGTCATGTCAATCACGTCATTCTCCTAATGAGGTGATCCCGTTAATCAAATGACAACTCATGTCTATGGCTAGGAAACATAACCATCTTTGATTAACGAGCTAGTCAAGTAGAGGCATACTAGTGACACTCTGTTTGTCTATGTATTCACACATGTATTATGTTTCCGGTTAATACAATTCTAGCATGAATAATAAACATTTATCATGATATAAGGAAATAAATAATACTTTATTATTGCCTCTAGGGCATATTTCCTTCAGGGATAGGTAGATAGGATGTGTGCGAGGCATACTTAAAGCATCACGGAGATAAACAAACGGTGTGCATGCAAGTGCCGGAAAAAATGAAGCGATAAACAATGTCTACGCGCGCGTGTGTATGTGAGAGAGAGAGAGAGAGAGAGCGAGATCTCAAAACAAAAGGTGCTCTGCTGGATCCCATTGTATGTATTCACATGGTTCCGAAACTCGAGTTAACCTTAGGCATATGTGTGAGAAACATAATTATCCTTTGAGACATTAGTGGCTGTGGGTGGGTGGAATTAAAGGGGTGGGCATATTCGACAGAGAGAGCATGTGTGTTTCTATGTGAGAGACTTGTAAGACGGGGTAGAAAGACGAATTCTAACCTTGGCGGAGGGAGAGAAATACACGATTTGCGAGTGTGTGATTCTGATGCCCACGGGGAAATGAGATATGTATGCGTGTGAGAGAGATTGCACAATTCGTTCACGTATCACTATCTAGCGATCATGGACGTGCATCGCTTGAACATAAATCAATATCTACTTCGTATCGTGGCCGAAGGTACAATATCGATTCAATGCTATAAAGATTGGACACTCACATATCACATTTTTTCTATCTAAATAAACCTTTTCAATTGTGCATGCCAAAGTTACAGTGATGTTTCTTCAAACAACCAATGTAGCTATCATGTACATGCACCATTGTTACTCTTGGATTAAAATTCATTAGTCTTGGATGATTTAAGGATGTATTATGAAGTAATATACGTAATATTCATATATGAATTCAACGGGTACGCAATTAATAAAATGGAGGCTATGTAATCATATGAGGTAACACTTTTAAGTAGCGAACTACAATATCCATTTCTTTTGTGGGACTACAATATCCATTTCTTTTTGTGCGCCTCTACACTAACACGTCAATGCATTATGTTTAAAGTAAATAACCAATGGCACTAAATTATCTATTTACACGAGAAATACATAGGCTAAGCGTTTGATCCCTTTTTTGTGAACGCGCCTCTACACCCGTACGATTGGCCGCGCCCGTGTGAACGTCCAAGTTATCGGCGCATCATCCCGAGTTATTGTCTTTTTTTCTGGGGTGGACTTCACACCAGTTATTAACTGCTGACACGTGCCCCGTGTACACAGTCTCGCATGACCTTCCCGCTAGCACGGTCCAAAATAAGTTGAAACTGGATATGAACGATCCCGCGGGTGGCAAAATCTCCCGCCTCCTTCTAAAATTTCTGCCACCTTGTCTTTAGCATGTGAAATTCCCCTTTTGTCCTTGGTGCATGGAGAACAACAGTAAAAATACCGCCCTAATCTACATAATAGGTCGGGGCTGCTTTGGTAACTTCCGGTTCCCCCCACCACACGGCACCCCCATTTCCTCTCCCCCTCCCCCAAAAAAGACTAACTCCACAGCACCAGAGCATCTTACATCACGCCATCCGTACTTCATCGGCCTTTCTACCCCTCCCCTCTCGAAATCCTAGACTGCTCATCCACCGGCTACCAGAGCCCATTCACTACCAGCGGCGTCCACCTCGCCGGATCTGCTTCTGCGGCCGCATCTACCCCTCCCACCTCCACTAGAAACAAGTAGACTACTCAGCCACCACTGTACCACAGCCCGTTCAATGTCGACCTTGTCCACGGCGCCGGATCTGCTTCGTCGGTACTCTCGTCAACCGCAGCGCATCTGCAGCAGCTTATTCATAGTCCCCACCGGAGACGCTTCGTCCACACCCCCCCCGGAGACGCCCCACCGACGGCCTCTGGTCCTCTTCGCCGACACCTTCCTCAACCCTACCGGAGCCGCTTCGCCGACACCATCATCAACCCAACTGGAGTAGCTTCACCTATACCATTCTCAACCCTATCGGGACCGCTTTGCCAACTCACAAGTCCACGACCACAGATTCGCTTCGTCGCACCCTCATCCAACCTACCGGAGCATCTTCTGACGCCCCGTCCGTGGCCGCAGATCCGCATCGTCGACACCATCGTTAACCCAACCACCGGAGCAGCTTCACCGACGCCCTCGTCCACTGCCATAGATCTGCTTCGCCCACACCGTAGTCCACCCTACCGGAGCCGCTCCACAAACACCCTACTCGACGGTTCTAGATCTCCTTATCGGACCCCGACAGCCAGCGCAGCGTCATCACCCTGGACGTTTCTAACCTGATTCCCACCGTCTGGCAAGATGCCAACCACGCGCCACGGCCTAGCTACTTGTCACCTTTAAACCCGTCCAGCATCACCTGCCCGATGTACTTCAAATATACTAACAGGTCGATGTTAGCTTTATGCAGCTGGCAAAAACTACAAGGACGATGTTTCTTCTGGATCTAACAGCTTGGCCAACCAAGATCCTGGACTGAGGCATTGCTATGATCTTGTAAGTGCGTCTCTCTCTCTCTTGTATTGTTGTGTGCCTGCCAGCGTGCTTTGCTAGGATTTTCGACCAGTAATCCCTTTGTGCAGATAATGATTTCTACTACTGGCTGCTAAATTAGATATGTAGATGTCATACATGATACTACCTCGTACCTCCGTTCCTAAATATAAGTCTTTCTAGAGATTCCACTATAGGCTACATACAGAGCAAAATGAGTGAATCTACACTCGAAAATGCATCTATATACATCTGTATGTGGTCCATACTGGAATCTCCACAAAGACATATATTTAGGAACAGAGGCAATACATTACACAAAATCGTAGGTGGCATGTAGGAATTCTAGTGCACTACATTAGGCTCCCTTAGAGTGCCTGCTAGTCCAGCACACAGATTCATGGCTAGTTTATGCTACGCACACAATCATTAATAGGTGGTTTAAATATGCGCAAGGGATATGCAATGTATTATCATGTAGAGATGTCTGAAATTAGCTGTGTCAACTTGCAGATAGGGTTACACAATGAAAAAGTACAAGATGTATGTGGCAATTACATGGAACATTGCAAGAAAAGGAGAGGCAGCGGTGAGTACAATGTGCTATGGTAGGTCACTCCTCCATTGCAATCATCGTGACATGTTATTTGTATGTCAGTTCTATTGGCCAAGTTCCTTAGGGACAGTTATTACGAGTTATCCTAAGAAAATAAGCACCTATGAATATAAGCTCCAGGTAATAAGCCAACCAGTTCTTTTCATTGCCTTCCTTTTCAGCTTATCTTTGGTATGATCAGTGAAAAGTCTAGATTGCATTATATTTTTTCATTTTGCTGCCCATATGAAAAATAATTTGACTTGCAAACATCTCAAATTGAACCCAGTGCAGTAATTAATATGATAGGAAGACAGACCATCACTGTTTGTTCAAAATGCAAATACAAAGATACCATCTACTTGGCACAATCTACTTTGGTCAATGTCTTCCATAGAGATCCCATTGCGTAATTTAAACCAAGAACACATGACCCAAATTTAAATGAAGAACAATTATTTATTGAAATTCGATGGTCCAAGTGGCTGGTTATTATCATATAGCAGCACCACCTGAAAGCATCATATAGCAGCAGCAGCCCATAGCAACTCATCATACAGCAGCAGCAGTGTGCAATTCATCATATACCAGCAGTAGCTCATAGCAATTCATCATATAGCAGCAGCAGGAGCAGCTCATAGCAATTCATCATATAGCAGCAGGAGCAGCTCATAGCAATTCATCATACAGCAGCAGCATGAGCATCTTATAGAAACTCATCATATAGCAGCAGCAGCTCATAGCAATTCATCATATAGCAGCAGCAGCTCATAGCAATTCATCATATAGCAGCAGCAGGAGTAGCTCATAGCAATGCATCATATAGCAGCAGCAGAAGCAGCTCATAGCAATTCATCGTATAGTGGATCAGAATGAAAATTTGGCAAAAAATCAGAGGAGATCCTCACCTTGTTGGATGAGCTCATCCTTCAACAGCACCTCAAGGCCATGGCCTGGGAGGAGGGGAGGGGGAATAAGGTGCCTTCTGCTGTAGTGTGGCATCAGCCGTAGTTGTGCGGCGCCGCCGGAGTTGTGCGTTGGACAGACCACAGTGGAGCAGCTGTTGGAGACCATGAGAATGAGGGGAGGCGCCAGAGGGAGGAGCAGCTGGGCAGATTAGCCCCTACCTGCCGGCCATGTAGCCTAGCTGGACAAAGCATCATGGAGGACCAGGCCAGATGGGACCAGAGGCGACGGCCCGCTGGAGGAACCCTAGGGCTGCAGGCAGGGGATGGAGGTAGAGGGAAAGGGTAGAGGAGATGCAAGCGGGCAGGGCAATGAACGCTTACGTGTTTGTTTTTACTTGAGGGTCAGGTGTGACACGGGCGTGAGCAGTTGCATTTTGAGTGTAATATAGGCAGACACCAGAGTCATTTCACTATTCCCCTTCTCTTCAATTTTTAGCGAGCTTCTACCCGAAACACCCCCCACCAAAGCGAAATAAGTTAAGCCCAAGCCCATAACTCAAAAATGACTTCTTTACATCTTTTATGGCTTATTTGACAATAGGCCCTGAAAACGCGGAATCGAACTGGCCCTTAACCTGCAATTCAATTGTGCGTGCAATGATGAATCACTCCTGCCTGCTATAGTGTACATTTAGGCATCATCATACATGGCATAACCTAATACATGTGCATTCCATTGTAGAATCTAGAATATGGAATGTTTATGTTAGTTCATACGTTGCACATGTTGTTCAAATGCCCCTTAAATCTGGTCAGTCAAGTGATGGTCTTTAAGCCTCCTTCCTTGCTTCTTTTCTTGATATGTAAGATTTGCTCACACATCTGTTCAATTGTTCTTTGCATCAGCCAGCCATACTAGGACTGTTTTCTTTGATTACTTGTTGTTCTTGACCTAACACTCTAACAGAGCTTGTCAACGATTTAAACACTAAGGGATGTTGTAGTGGGGCCTTGTCTAACTCATAGGTGACATAAAGGTTTGGCTGTACACTAAAGTAGGCTCTCCAAGAGTACATGGAGATCCAGTTCGAAGGTATGCCTACTTTTTACATAGTGCAGACATAGTAAATGCTCATTTCATTGTGTGCAAGTGCAATAGAGGAGGCATGTTTCATTATGTGGTATTGTTTTGTTATAATCTCATCCTTTTGTGTTGTTCACAGACTGGAAAGTATGCATATTTATCTTCCAAGGAGACGAGTAACTAGTTTGTGTCACCTTGCAGAGGGGGTGCAATGAAGATAGGATTGAGGATTTCCAAGTACAAGATGTTAGGAAGGAGCCTTGCAAGAGAAGTAGGAGCTACGCTGAGCCTGTTCAACCAGTTAAGGTAAGTCAGTGTATCCAACTCAAC
This sequence comes from Aegilops tauschii subsp. strangulata, assembly GCF_002575655.3. Taxonomy (NCBI): domain Eukaryota; kingdom Viridiplantae; phylum Streptophyta; class Magnoliopsida; order Poales; family Poaceae; genus Aegilops; species Aegilops tauschii. The sequence goes on from NC_053041.3 coordinate 267,150,140, forward strand.
AGTTCAATTCCTTGTTTCTTTCAGGCATAGTTAATTTGCTCTTTTCAATTGCTTTATTCGTCCTTAGTTAATGAGATGCCCAAACAATGATGCCTGATGTTGGGTACTTGTATAACTATTAGTTGACATAAATAAAGGCCTTACCATTTAATTACTCTAGCGAAGTGTGCCTGAAGCTTTGAAGTCTATTAACCAACTATTATTGCATGAGGCTCACAGTCTAGTTTATACTAGGCTAATGATTGCGTAGTTTTGCTTGCTGTAGTAGGTTTGTATTAATCCCTTTGCTGTTCATTATGCTCCCTAAGACTTTAATTGAGCTACAGAATGGCCAACTGCTTGCTTACTTATACGCAACGTGTTGTCTAAATTTGAAACTTGTCTGTGTTTTGGATTGGGCCCCAACATCATGCTCCTCTAGTGAGCTAAGAGAGATTTCTGTATGTAGGCTGCACAGACTACCTTTTTATAATTTTTAAAATATCACCTGCTTATGCTTCATGACGTGTAACATTATTGTTAGTCCTGTTTTGCCATGTACAAAATAGTCTGTCTTGCTCGCTTCACTGTTGTAACTATATTTTTGCCCTAGTAATGTGTACTTCCAGAAACATTTCAGGATGAAGTGACATCAACACAAAGATCTGCGAGCAGTGCGGCATGGCCGTTACCGAATGATTATGGATTGGAATTGGAATGTGTTGATGTTCTCGAGCATCAACTAGAGGTGGCAAGACAACATGTACATGATTCTCAACGTACAACCAACAAGTTGAGACTGGACATGCAGGTGTTAGATGCAGGAGTCAAAAAAATGAAACAAGACACTGAGGTAACAACGAAGGAATTGGAGATTTTGTAGACTGAAATTTGTGCTATCTGAATCCGGCCAATCTTTTTTTCTGAAGAGATTGTAGTTCAAATGGTAAGTTCTGTTGATGCGTGTCCATGATGTATGATCTTTATTTGTCCAGTGTATGTAATTTGCTGTTTGTGTACGCTTTATAATCACTGGTGCCAAACTATAATGCCCAGTGGGTATATTCGGCTGTAATTTCTTTATTGTATAGTGTAGGATTATTCTATGTTTCTATGCTTTTTATTGTATAGTGTATGTTTTTTAGAGGCGATAGTATAGAGTAGGATAATTCTTGAATATGTATATCGTTGAAACGGGGGCCAACATGCCCAAACATTTCATGGACGCCATACAAACGAACAAACATGTGCAGTCAAAGCGGGCCTTAATTGGGTTGGTCAAAATAATATTAAGTGGATCGCAAATGGGCCCACCGTAACAACGGCTCTTAGCAGGTCGTCAACAGACCTAGAGCTCGATAGGGCCGTATAAATGGAAATGGCCTGCGGGCCTTTAGCAAGCCGAAATAAATGTCAATTTTGTCTCGCCCCTTTTACTTTACGGGCCAGTAAGAGGCCGAAAGTGTTATGGGCCAGAGGAGGTCCAATTTGCAAACTAGGCTTTTAACAGGCCGAAAGTCGCGTTGGGCTGAAATGATGCCCTACGGAACATGGGCCCCTAATGGACCGAAACTCAAAGGCCCAACTGTTGTGCGGGCCCTTAACAGGCCGAGAGACAAAATGGGCTAACAGTTGTCCCATTTACCAAATGGGCCGAGGACAGGCCTAAAGTTATAGCAAGCTAGAATTGGCCCAACTGCAGAATGGACCGAGAAAAGGCCAAAAGACGTTCTGGGCCGTTAACGGGCTGGAACTGACGATGGGCTCCTAACAGGCCGAAAGAAGCTCGGGCCGCAATTGGGCCCAAAAACGTAGTGAGCTGTTAACGGGCTTAAACTCACGATGGGCTGGAAATTGTTGAATCTAGAATGGGCCTTTGATGGGACAATTCTGTGTAACTTGTATAGGATGTACTTGTAAATGGGCCTGACTCAAGTAGGCCGCTAATGGGCTGGCCCGCTTATTTTGAGAGGCCTGGCCTTTTCACCGGAATGGGCCTCTGTTGGGTCGTGCCACGTGTTGACGTATCATAGGCGCCTCCTATCCAATGAGTGGATGACATCTGTCCCAGCAGTGAGCCAACACGTGTTTCCTCCAGCCAATGAGAATTTTACGCATGGAAAATCCCCATTGGTCCGGTCTGTTAACGGGTTATCAGATCCAAAACTGGACCCGATAGCTTAACGGCGAGCCGTTACGGTCGATGCCATGTGTCGGTCACCCTTGACGAAAGCACTTCTATGACACGCGTTTTATCGTCATGGAAGTGGACACCATGATGATAATTTTCGTAATGTCATGGAACACTTCTACGACAGCACAGGTATGACTATCTTGATTCTGTCATAAAATCGTCATGGATGTACATGCATGACCGAAAACGTGACCTACTGTAACAAACACGTATCATCACAGAAGTGTATTTTTTTGTAGTGCTATAGGTGTGCAGCACTGATGTGCCAGTACATTTGATTGTGACCTGTTCTATTTTTTTACCAGAACTTTTTTAGAAAGGGTTGTACGTCAACTTAATGTTCTATCAGAACTTATATATTGTGTTGTCTGTCTGTTTTCTTTGCACAGGATTCAAGATATTTCCCCGTCATTGATAAAGACGATGAACTGTTATGTACGAGTTCGTTGGTTTCAACATAGCCCTACCCGTAGCGATCCACTGCTTCCACCCTGATTGTGCCGCCTGCGTGAAATATTTGTATGCAAGTTCAGTGTGCCATGATGTTCTATATGATTGTGTCAACTATATAAGTTTTTACTGAGCATCATCAATGCATATGGCTGAAAGATGTATTTACTAGCATCGACCGATGGGTCTCTCTCTCTCACACGCACACACGCACACACGCACACACGCACACACAAACACACACACACACGCACAAGTGGGACCCGTTGAATTATTTTTTCGCTCGTGACAGCTTTTAGTTAGGTTCCACTGTACTCTAACTTTTTTCTTAAGTTATTAATTGAGGTCAGTGACTTCAAAAAGTTGTACAGAAGCCTTGTTTGGGCCTTTTCGGTGTCGCTGAATGTGGGATGAGTAGCCATGAAAGGTTATACTGTACTACACAGGCCTTTTTTTTCAACATCGGCAATGCAACTGGGCCGACAGTTGTACACAATCTGGGTCAACTTGTTATTCTCCGCCCCGCTGGGCTACAAATCTTTCCTAGGAGGGATGCATTAGGCTTAACAAGAAAATGGGCTTTAAAAAATAATAAATGGGACGTAACTATAAAAACTGGGAAGTAACTATAAAAAATGCACCAAACACGTAATTAGTTTAAAAATATATTATTTTTGGAATTTAAAATTTTTAATTTCATTACTTGTCGCGCGCGCAATATTTCGTTGGATTTTTACGTAATACAAATTTATTTTGAAATTATATTTAATCTAACTAGAAATTTCGGGATAAAAATATTTAGGATCCCATCAAAATGTGGGAAATTCTATTGAATTCTGTTTTGAGCGGTTGGTTGAAATTATTAATCGTTGTCCTAGCTAGAAAATGGGTTGTACTTTTAACAAACTGTAAATGGGCTGTACTAATTTCCATTACAATTAAAAAATGGGTTGTACATTCTTACAAATCGCAAATGGGCTATATGTTCTCTGCCACACACTTGTGAGACTACTAAGTTGACGCGTCCCCTAAAAAAACAAAAACTAAGTTGACGCGTATGCAAGGCTTTGTCAACTTATAGTCAACACACGGTTCTAGCTGCAGTGGCTGTTGGATGTCCATCCAACGGATGCCATGCTTCTTCTTCAATCTCGGATATTCTTGCTTCAGCCGCCCAAAAAATGATTCCTCCCCCTGACATCTGGGGCGCACCATTTCGGAGGCTGACCTGTGAGCCTACTAAGTTGACGCGAACGGAGGGCTTTGTCAACTTAGTCAATATGAACGATTCTAGCTCCAGTGACCGTACGATGTCTATCCAACGGCCATAGTGTTTCTTCAACCTCTGGTCTTCTTGCTCCAGCCGCCCAAAGCAGCGCCGGTCGTGCCGCCTGCTCCTACCTCCCGTGGACGGTTGTGCTGCAGCGGAGGCCTCACCACCCCCTACTACTCCCACCGCTGGCCAGGCCATCCCTCTACTCACCTACACCCCTTGTTATTCTGCAGCGACGACAGCCTCACACCGCAGCCGAACAAGTGAACCCTCGTACTCTTCTCCGCGTGGGCATCCATTGTCGCGTCTTCCCCAGCTCCGCGTCGTCCCCTTCCTAGGCCTCACTGTCGTCCACCGCCTTGGTGCTCTCGGCGTGGCGTGGTCAATGTGGTTAACGAACGACTTCCATCGGAAGAGTACTATACGTGGAGAGGCTGACAGCCAGGTCCACGACTACAGCAAGGACGTGCCTCCTTATTACATGGAAAATAATGATTCCCCCTGCCAGCAGGGACCCACCAGACGGGCCATCGTATTTTGCAAAAAAAACGTTTCCCCCCTGACTGCTAGGACCCACCAGCTACATCTTCGCACGCAAGGAAGTGCGTCCATATTACGGGCAAAATAAAATGATTCGCCCCCTGACTGCTAGGACCCACCAGCTACATCTTCGCACGCAAGGAAGTGCCTGACAGTCGGGACCCACCTGGTCGAAGCGTACGTAGCATTGTCATTCTGGTCGCGAACGTGTATGTACATACGATCGGTCTGTCTGCAGGCTGCAGCGATGAACCGTGGTCGTGTAATGAAGGGCACGTGTCGTAGTAGAGGCGCGCACGTGTCGTAGTAGAGGCGCGCACGTAGCATGTACACGTACGTACAGCCAGGCTGCAAGAAAGAAAATACACCCACGTATGGCCAGGGCTAGTGTACATGGCTGGGTCGGAACGGAGAAACTGCGTCGTCGTCGTGTTCATCGGGAGCCAACCGGCTTGGACGGAACAACCGATCAAAACGAGGCCTGGCGTACCGCAGAATGGAGGAAACGGCCTTGTGTTTGACCGGCCATTGTCGAAACAGGATCCTGTTCATCAGGAGGGGTCTGGCGTATCGCAAAACAGAGGAAACGGACATCTCTTGGACCTCCTACGGTCGAAACGGGGTCCTGTTGATCAGGAGGGGTGTGGCGTACCGCAAGACGGAGGAAATGGACTTGTGTTGGAGCGCTACGGTCGAAACGGGGGTTTTGTTCATCGGGAGGGGTGTTGCATACCACAAAACGGGACTCCACGGGATACTGTTCATCTCCACCATCGACCTCCTCCAGCCTCCACGGGCTACTGTTCCATCGTCGACCTCCTCCAGCCTCCACCTGCGACTGTTCATCCACGGGCTCCTATTCATCCAGCCTCCAGCGCTCCTCCACCGGCTACTATTCAACCAGCCCTCTCCACGGGGTCCTATTCAACCACCCCTCCACGGGCTACTGTTCATCCAGCCCTCCACCGGCTACTGTTCAACTAGCCCTCTACGGGGTCCTATTCATCCTGCCCTCCACGGGGTCCTGTTCATCCAACCCCAACCGGCTCGATCGATCGGGGTCCTGTTCGTCCAGGGGCAACACCACGGGTTCCTGTTCATCCAACCCCCCACCGGGAACTGTTCATCTAAACCCCCCCAACAACGCTCAATGTTAATCAAGGGAAGGAGGCAGCAGGGTTAGATCGGCTTCAGTTAGCGGCAGTAGCGAAGGAATCACTCGGATTCAGTTAACAGCAAGGGATCGATCGCTCGGGTTCAGTAACGTATCTAGTGCAATCGATCGGGTTCAGTTAGAGCCCAATGCCTCGCACACACGCGCGTATGCGTATGAGAGAAACGCGCATCGCTCGGCCCCCGACCACCCACCGTGACCGGGAACTCCCCTATATTTTCCTCGCACTCGCTTCTACCACGGTTTTTCCGTCATGGATGGCCCAAAGAATGTCATGCAGCTGCGTCTCCGGCCCGCCCAGGATGAAAAGCCCATTTTCTTTCATGATTTTTGTCATAGAAGTAGGAGCCCACCACATCTATGATGATACCGGGTTTTGTCACAATTATCGTCATAGAAGTCTCATAAGCATGACAGAATAAATTTCGTTCGACCAAAATGTCACAGATTTGTCTTTCTTTTAGTGTAGGGTTTTACGCTACAAAGTGGACCGAACTTGGGTAAAAGAGAGTTGTTCACCATCGTACTGCCTTGTTGTTGCTGCTCTTTGTGCGATGTGACCGTCCCCTTGCCGAACCACAAAGGGGCAGCCCTGCCCCATAGGTGATCGGGCTTCCACACCGACATTCTCATCTGGATCACCATCTTCAGACTCCTGATTGTCCTCCATGATATCATCAGCAGCAGCAGAAGTGGAGGTAGCAGGATGGCCAGGGGCCTCATCACTAGTCCATGTGCTATGCTCACATATCCACTTGTCCTCTAGAGTGATGCTCTTCTCGAATCCACTACTCACAGGCATGTTGAGGTGCTTCATCATGGCAATCTGACGGCGCCGTGCATGCTTCTCATTCACCCGTGCCTCGTACAACTTCTTAAAATGTGAGACTGAAGGCAAAACGTCTTCTTCACCTTAGCGGTGAGCTTAGTCACTCAAGAGGGCTTGGCACATGCCTCCATCTCAAAATCCTCATCATCTGAAGTGGCATAAACATCCTCAGGATGATCAGTAGGAAAGCGGGGCTTGACATGCTTCTTATTCTTAAGTTGCTTGACCTCATGCATGGTGAGGTTATCTGATGAAGCGAGAGGCTCTCCAGGACAACGAACAACCCAAAATGAGTTTAGAAAGTACATGACAAAGGGAGCATAGATGGGAACCTTGCGGTAGATGACCATGTTTTACATCTCCTCCCATAGCCACTTGGACACATCAAATGTAGCACCAGAGCCCACTTGAGTCTTCATAGCAACCAGCAAGTCAATGAGGTACCCATAAATCTCATCTTGATTTCCAACCTTGGGCATAAGCACATTACGAAACACACAGTGCATGATATCATATACTTTCTCAAGATCCTTGAACTCAGCAATGATGCCTCGCCCACGAATATATAGAGGAGCAAGCTTGTCCTTAGGCATAGAATGGGCACAGTCATGAGGACGAATGCCTCCATTCCCGGTGTGACCGGTATCATCATAGCCAAGAGCATTGCAGAAAGCTCTCGAGGGCACTTGAAAGAACTCATCACGGCACATGAAAGAGAGAGTGCGAGCATCGTCTTCACCAAAATGAACGATTTCATAGAACTAATGAATAAGTTGAACATCCAAGTCACAGTTGATAGACATGAGCTTGACCAAATCAAACTCCTCACACAGAGCCAAAGCCTCTCCAAAGTACTCCAAGTTGTTCCTCCAATCGTCAAGGTCAATGGTCTACAGCTTGGTATACCAATTCTTGTGATGCTCAAACAACTCATGGACAATCCTCACTTGCATCTCATTCTGGAACTGAACAATGCTCCAACATCGCTCAACAGGAACCACATACGGATTCCTCTTCCAGAAAGCTTCCCAGTCCTTTGCCTTCCACTTGTGCATAGGAAGGGCAACATATTGCTTGGCGGCGGCAGACTTTTCATGACGAGTTGGCTTGGAGGGAATCACAACCTCCTCTTCATCTTCAGACTCAATAGGGCACTTGCATCTACGGGCTTGCTTCTTAGTCTTGGCACGAGAAGCAGAGCGAGAACCAAAGCTACCGGCATCCATGGGAAGAGATCGGGAGGGAGGGGGCCTCCACGGAGCGGATCCAAGGGAGACCCATCGATCCGGAGTGCCAGAGACCACTCTAAGGCGAGGGTGATGGCGACGCGTGGCTAGGGCAGGCAAGGGGAACGGGCACAAAAGGAAGAAGGAGACACCCCTTCGTCCCAACCCCTTTATATACCCATCAGACCGCGAAGTGGTTGTAGCGCCTTGAAGGCCGGTTGTACCGCTCCCTGGGACATACCAGTTGTTGCAGGCAGTACTTCCGACGCCTGGAAGGCGGCGGTAGTACCGCCTGGAATCGAGCGGTAGTACCGGCCAGGAGCACAACCTGATGAGCCAGCGGTATAACCGCAGAGACCACCCTGGTGGTACTTCTGGGACGATACAACCAAGTGTCTGAGCAGTTGAACCGCCCTGGGCGCCGGTTGTACTGCCCAGTCAACATCACCCACACCATGACCAAATTGTGTGCAATTGGAAAAGATGGGTTAGGGGAAAGAGAAGGCTTGGGATGGAGACAAGGCACTGGATTATGGTGAGGTAAACTCCAAGAGTGCAAGAAGCAAACAAGAAAAGACCACTACTTGGAGGTTACAAACACCTAGGACCTAAACAATCTGGCAAGAGCGAATAAGATCCAATGAAGCCAACCCTTTTCACGGAGAAAACGGCGGTGGCCGAAGCCACCTATGTTTGAGTCAAATTGTTATGGCACCACGAAGATTTTATTCTTGGGCCCATGACTAAAACTCATCTTTGAGGCACAAGTACCATAAAAATGGCGAGTGTGAAAGACATGGTCGATTTATGCATAATGGGGGAGGGAGAGCTCATTGAGAGAACAACACTCCCCCTATGTCCATGCCTACATCTAGAACAAGATAGAATGGTGAATGTGGTGGGGTGTGCCTAGATTCAAACCACATTGCTTGAATCAATGATATTTAGCTCATTCCTTAACTCGCAAAATCTTGCTTCATCCAAGGGCTTCGTGAATATGTCCGCTAGTTGCTCTTGAGTGTTGACGTAGATAATCTCAATCTCCCCATGCTTGATATGATCCCGAATGAAATGATGATGAATCTTAATATGCTTTGTCTTGCTATGTTGCACCGGATTGTAGGATATCTTGATAGCACTTTCATTGTCACATAGAAGAGGCACTTTTTCACAAGAGACACCGCAATCCTTTAAAGTTTGCCTCATCCATAGCAACTATGAACAACAACTAGCGTCGGCTACATATTCGGCCTCAGTGGATGAGAGAGACACACAATTTTGCTTCTTTGAATACCAACTTACCAAAGAGCGACCAAGAAATTAGCACCCTCCGAAAGTTGACTTCCTATCCGCAACATCTCCTGCCAATCCGAGTCTGAATAACCCCTGAGATCAAATCTTGCTCCTTTGGGGTACCATAGGCCAAAGTTAAGGGTATGAGCCAAATATCGAAATATTCGCTTGACCATCACATAGTGACTTTCCTTAGGTGCGGCTTGGAATCTTGCACATATTCCCACACTCCAGATAATATCCAGTCTAGATGCACAAAGGTAAAGCAAGGATCCAATCATGGAGCGATATACTTTTCGATCCACCGCTTTACCATTGGGATCAATGTCAAGCTTGCATTTGGTAGGCATAGGAAACTTGACCGGCTTGATATCATCTAGCTTGAATCTCTTGAGCATGTCTTGGGTATATTTGGCTTGGTTGATGAAGGTTCCTTCTCTTCTTTGCTTGACCTTGAATCCAAGAAAGAACTTCAACTCTCCCATCAGACATCTTGAACTTCTCGGTCATTAGTGCGGCAAACTCATCATTGAAAGATTTATTAGGAGAACCAACTATGATGTCATCAACATATAGTTGGCATATGAACAAATCCTGTTTGACCCTCTTAGTAAAAAGAGTAGGATCGGTTTTTCCCAATTTTAAACCCACGATCTTGCAACAACTCGGTAAGGTGCTCATACCATGCATGTGTGGCTTGCTTAAGGCCATAGAGTGCCTTGTTGAGTTTGTATACATGATTGGGGAGCTTCGGATCCTCGAATCCCCGGGGTTGTTTGACATATACCAACTAATTCAAAGGACCATTAAGAAATGCACTCTTCACATCCATTTTTTGCATTTTAAAATCACGATGAGATGCATATGCAAGAAACATGCAAATATATTCAAGACGAGCAATGGGGGCAAAGGTTTCACCATAGTCGATACCCTCCACTTGGGAGTAGCCTTGTGCCACCAATCTTGCCTTGTTACGAACAACCACAGCGTTCGCATCTTGCTTGTTCTTGAAGATGCACTTGGTCCCAATGACATTGTGGTTCTCCGTTGGCCTTAGCACTAATTCCCAAACGTGATTGCACTCGAAATTGTTGAGCTCATCATGCATGGCTTCAAGCCAATCCACATCATTGAGCACCTCATGTACCTTTTAGGGTTCAACACACGAAACAAACGCGTGATGCTCACAAAAATTTGACAATTGTCTATGAGTAGTTACCCCTTTCTTCAAGCTTCCAAGCACATTCTCCAAGACATGTTGTTGATGCTTGAGCTTGGAAGCCACCTTAGCGGCACGATGCTCTAGAAGTTCCTCAATAGGGATTTGAGGTTCATCATCTTGATCATTTTGAGCACCGTCTTGAGCTTGCTCTTGATCTTGAGAAGCCTCTTGATCTTGAGCTTGCTCAGGGTCATGAGCTTGATCTTGGGCATCATTTGGTGAACCACCTTAATCATGATGTTGATCTTGCCCTTGATCTTGTTCACTTGGTTGAGGGCCTTGAATTTTTTCTTCAAAAGCGTGTGAGTCTAGCGTTGGTGATGGCTCCACTTGACTAGAGCATTGTCCTTCTCCTTCGGCCACAAGGGGTTCCTCATTGTGGAATATTTGACCAATACCCATTCTTCTTATGGCTTGGGGAGGAATTCCATGACCTACATCACAAAGACCGCTTTTGCTCCGCTTGGGAGGCATTATTCTCATCAAACTCCACATTACATGATCTCCTCAATGAGTCCATTTAACTTGTTGAGGACACAGTAAGCATGAGAGTTTGTGGCATAACCAAAAAGTATGCCCTCTTGAGCTCTAGGTTCAAATTTAGACAAACGAACACGTTTCTTGAGAATCAAACACTTACAACCGAACACCCGGAAGTACTTGAGGTTGGGCTTGTTACCGGTAAATATCTCATATGGAGTCTTGTTCAAGCCTTTGTGGAGGTAGAGCCAATTGGATGCATCACATGCGGTGTTGATGGCTTCGGCCCAAGAGTTGTACGGAGATTTGAATTCCGCCATCATGGTCCTTGCCGCATCCATCAACATCCGGTTCTTCCTCTCTACCATACCATTTTTAGGGTTATATCGTGCAGCATATTGCTGCTTGATCCCCTCATCACTAGGAAACTCATCCAAGTTGTATTTCTTGAACTCGGTGCCATTGTCACTTCTAATCATCAATATCTTTGCTTCATATTGACACTGAGCTTCATTAGCAAAGTCCATGACAGTTTGTTGAGTCTGACTCTTCCTCTTGAAAAAGTATACCCATGTGTATCTTGAGTAATCATCCACAATCACCAAGCAATACTTTCTTCCCCCAAGACTATCAAAGGTGGAGGACCAAAGAGATCCATGTGAAGGAGCTCCAAGGGCCTCTTCGAGTAGATGACAGTCATGGGTCGGGTGAGCCGTTTCATGAAGCTTTCCTTTGATACAAGCACTGCAAGCACAATCTTTGGCAAAACTCACATTTGTTAGTCCATGAGCATGGTCCCCCTTGAGGAGACTTTGCAAAGATCTAATATTCACATGGGATAGTCGGTGATGCCAAAGCCATCCCACATCAACTTTCGCCATTAGGAAAGTCGCGGTCTGATACGTCTCCAACGTATCTATAATTTTTGATTGTTCAATGCTATTATATTATCTGTTTTGGATGTTTTATATGCATTAATATGCTATTTTATATTATTTTTGGACTAACCTATTAACCTAGAGCCTAGTGCTAGTTCCTACGTTTTCCCTGTTTTTGAGTTTCTCACAAAAGGAATACGAAACGGAGTCCAAACAGAATAAAACCTTCGGGGTGATTTTTCTTGGACCAGAAGACAACCAGGAGCCACGAGGCGACCACAAGGACGGAGGGCGCGCCCAGGGGGGTAGGGCGCCCCCACCCTTGTTTTTTTTGAAAGCTCACTGACAGTAGGAGAGGCTCCTACTAACTTTTTAAATTAAAACAACACCAGGATCAGGGGAAGTGTGGCCCCATAATTACAAGGTAGAACTCTGGGTATTAAAAGACAAACTACTACAACAAAAAGGTAACAAAACAGACTAAAACACAGACTAGGGGGTAGAAGTCAGATGGCGGCCACCAATCGTCTGATGAAGGGGTGGAGAGAATCTCTCGTGCGATGTACCATCATGGACATGTCATTTTTGAATCTCTCCCTCCAAGACTCCAGTGAGGGCATCACATTCCTAAAATGCTTATTATTCCTCTCTTTCCACACACCCCAAGCTGCGATGATGAAAGTTTCCATGAATAATGGTCTCCCCCAGGACCTTTTTCCCCCATGGATGAGATCCAGCCTGCATTGACAATCGTGCCAGCGCATCCCAATCGCATCCCAACACTTAGTTGCGAATGGACATTTAAAGAACAGGTGGGCCACCGTCTCTTCCGGGGGCGAGTCACAAAGCAAGCAGGTGTACACATCTCCTTCCAGCTTGTATTGTCTCCTCCTCAGCATGTTTCGTGTATTCAGACGATCTGCAAACAGCAGCCAGGCAAAAACTTTCCACTTGTTTGTGCATTTGGATTCCCAGATCCAAGGAAAAACTGCATCCATGGGAACATCCTTAAAGCAGAACTTATAATAGTCGCTTGATTTGAATGTTCCCAGCCCTCTAGCATCCCAGACACAGCACCACTTGTCGGTTTTTTCACTCTCAGGATTAAACCCCGCAGTTAATGCCTGAATCTCCTCAACTTCCACTCTTGCCTGGGGAGAGAATGGTATGTGAAAAGCCTCCCCAATGGTGCAGGACCTCAACAATTTCTGTACTGACACATCCTCCTCTCTAGCAAAAGAAAATGCCCTTGGGTATGAGGTCTCAAGAGGCTGATCACTCCAGAGATCCTTCCAGAATAAGGCCGTACTATCATCCTCGATTTTGATCTCAGTCACTCCTCTGCAGATGTTCGATAACTACATGAGATCCCGCCACCAGAAGGACCCACACGGTTCCGAAGCATGCGGTACATCGACTAGGTAATATGAACTCCATACCAGGTTCACCCATGGCACATCCAGCTTATTATAAAACTTGTATAGCTGTTTGAGCAAAAGACCTTGATTCTAAATTTTAAGATCCACGATCCCAAGCCCCCCTACAGCCTTGGGGCGGCAAACGAGCTCCCAGGAGGCAAGAGAAGTGTTTTTCGTCCCATCCTCCGTCTTCTTGCTCCAGAAGCAATGTCTACGGATTTTATCCAAATGTTCCACTATCTTGGGAGGAATCCTGATGGAACACATGGCATACACCATAAGCGATGACACCACCGAATTAACATAGGTGAGTTTTGATCCGTAGTCTAGCAAGTTGCCGGCCACAGAAACTCTTCTCTCAACAGACGTCACAAGAGGCATGAAATCCATTACTGTGGGTTTAGTAGTCGTAAGCGGGAGTCCTAAATATGTGAATGGCATTTTCCCCCCACCCTTGTGGGCCCCTCGTGCACCTAATTCTTGCGCCTATATATTCCCATATATCCCCTAACCAACAGTGGCATCCACGAAAACACTTTTCCTCCGCGTCAACCTTCTGCACCCGTGAGATCCCATCTAGGGACCTTTTCCGGCACCTTGCCGGACGGGGATTTGATCATGGAGGGATTCTACATCAACTCCATTGCCCTTCCGATGAAGCGTGAGTAGTTTACCACAGACCTACGGGTCCATATCTAGTAGCTAGATGGCTTCTTCTCTCTCTTTGATTCTCAATACAATGTTCTCCTAGATGTTCATGGAGATCTATTTGATGTAATACTTTTTGCGGTGTGTTTGCCGAGATCCAATGAATTGTGGATTTATGATCAGCTTATCTATGAAAATTATTTGTATCTTCTCTGAATTCTTATATGCATGATTTGATATCTTTGTAATTCTCTTCGAACTATCGGTTTGGTTTGGCCAATTGGTTTTTCTTGCAATGGGAGAAGTGCTTAGCTTTGGGTTCAATCTTGCGGTGTCCTTTCCCAGTGATAGTAGGGGCAGCAAGGCACGTATTGTATTGTTGCCATCGAGGATAAAAAGGTGGGGTTTTCATCATATTGCTTGAGTTAATTCCTCTACATCATATCATCTTGCTTAATGTGTTACTTCGTTCTTTATGAACTTAATACTCTAGATGCATGCTGGATAGCGGTCAATGTGTGGAGTAATAGTAGTAGATGCAGAATCATTTCGGTCTACTTGACACGGACGTGATTCCTATATTCATGATCATTGCCTTAGATATCGTCATAACTTTGTGCTTTTCTATCAATTGCTTGGCAGTAATTTGTTCACCCACCATATTATTTACTATCTTGAGAGAAGCCTCTAGTGAAACCTATGGCCCCTGGGTCTATTTTCCATCATATAAGTTTCCGATCTACTATTTTGCAATATTTTACTTTCCGTTCAAAAGACTAAAAATACCAAAAATATTTACTTTGTCGTTTATCTATCTCTATCAGATCTCACATTTGCAAGTAACCGTGAAGGGATTGACAACCCCTTTATAGCATTGGGTGCAAGTTGTTTGATTGTTTGTGCAGGTATTCGGTGACTTGTGCGTTGTCTCCTAGTGGATTAATACCTTGGTTCTCAAACTAAGGGAAATACATATCTCTACTTTGCTGCATCACCCTTTCCTCTTCAAGGGAAAAACCAACGCAAGCTCAAGAAGTAGCACGGTCTTAGTGGGTCGCTGGTCTTGCCGTCCTGCTGGTCTTGGTCTCGTTGCACCGATATGGAAACCTTTGCTTGACGTCTCGGTACTCCTCGCCTGCGCTTGCTTCCTTATCACCAAAGAGGAAACAAGGACACTGCGCGTGTTGGCGCCAGCCTGGCGCCCGCCTGGTCTCGATCGTCATGGCTCACGTCACGAGAACCTCACGAGGTTTGCCTTGCCTTGATCTCTCCGCCCCTCATGAGCCATCCTGGTGAGGCCACTCCCGAGGAGGTCTTGTGTCGTCTGCCTCGCGAGGCTTGGCCCCTCGCGAGGGTATTGAGTGCTTGTCGGTGAAGATGGGCCGTACGGGCCCGCTCGCAGAGCCACACCATGGGCCGCAGGCAGGCAAGTCTGGGGACCCCCGTTCCCAGAACACCGAAAGTAGCCCCGGGCCCAAGGCGCGCTCGGGATTGGCATCGAGGCGAAGCCAAAGGTCAAGTGCGGAGCGCCGCGGGCCCCAATAGCCTGCGGCCTTGGTCGACATGTGGCGGTTGATTCGATGTGGGCGTCTCCGCTTCCCCATGCTTCCTTGATACCCGCCTGGCTAGGCGGCCACCGCAACCTACACAGTTATCCTTCCATCGCCTACGCCATACTCCTCCGATTCCATTGCTTCCCCGGCACTCCGCTCCTCTTTTCGATCTGACCTGAGCTCTGCTCACTCTATCGCCATGGCACTGAAACAAGCGGATAAGGGGAAGAAACCTCTGTCTTTGGCTAGTGCGCCTCCGGCCGCCGAGCCCTCAGTTGGCCGATCGCTGGTGTTCAACGATGAGGCCATGGGCAAGGTGCGTCCCATGCTCGCCTCCAGCTTCAATGAGTGGGGAAAGACGGTGGCTTGGCCTGCGTCTCGTGCTCGCATTGACCGGGCAGCCACTGAGGTCCCGTTCTTCATCGACGCCCTTTGGGTCGGCATGGTCCCTCCTTTCTCCGCCTTCTTCAACGCAGTGCTGGAACATTATCGGATCCACATGCTGCATCTTGACCCCCAATCCGTGACCCTTCTTGCCGTCTTTGCCTTTGTGTGTGAGGCCATGGTGGGCATTCCCCTTCTGTGGCCCTTCTTCGCCACTTCTTCTCGTTGCATCTGACTGACCCCCGGCAGAGCTCGGGTTGCCTGAGCTTCCAGGTTGTGGCTGCGACGGCTGGCGCGGGGATCGACTTCGAGCTTCCTCCATCCACGAGCGAGTTTCGGACACAGTGGGTATTTGTTGATGTTGGAGTGCTCAGCCTTCTGCTCCATCCTTCGTCGGTGCCTGCCGTCCCCAACTTCGGTTGGGGCCACGAGAAGCTCGTGAGCCCCCGCCTCGTCCCCGTCTAGCTCAGGCTGAAGGGGCTGAATGATCATGGCGTGACTGCGCCTATGGTGGTGAAGGAGTTTGTTCGACGCCGAATCGCTCCGCTTCAGCGCCATTCTCGGCTGATGTGGGCCTTGCTCAACAGCAAGGACCATATGAGGCTTCAGGAGTCCGGGCTTCCTCTTGAGACGCGGCGGACGGTGCTTGGGGTCCTGGCGGGCATCCCGTTGCCGGACGACATGCCTGGGAAGAGCTGTCTGTTGTACCGTTGCTCGAACAAGGAGGAATTAGTGGAGCACATGCCTTCCTTTGACGATTGGGGGCTGCGCCCAGACGGCCTGGTGGGGCCCCGCGAGAATCCCGTCAACGTGGTTCCACTCTTCGCTGCAGGCGCCGAGCTCATCCCGCGTGTGGATGCGGGGAGGCGAGCACCGTCTGAGGTCGGTGGCCCTATTGCTTAGGTGCTGATGCCGCTTGGGGCTCCCGAGGCGCCGTCGTCGGGAGTCCGTGATTCCTGTCCTGGGGTGGCAGCTGCGGTGGTGATGCAGCGCGCGACTCCTGAGGCCGAAGCTCCAGAGACCTCGGCAGGTCGCGGCGAAATGGCGCCCGACGGCACTCCTCAGCTTGGCGCCCCTGAGGCCGTTCCTTCTAGTGCTTCTCATGCCGCATCTCGTGCTGGCCGCCATGTCCAACGCTTTGGCCGGCTCTGCATGGACTTCGAGGAGCTCCGGAAGAGGAAGAGGTCCCCGAGCAGCAGCGGTGGCATCTTCGCGCCATTAAAGCGGAGGAAGTACATCGCCATTGATGACTAAGTACTGCATCTTTGTGGTTTCCTGAGTGTTGCTTTCCTTCGTGGCGGTGGTTCTTCAGGGTCCCTTCCGCCAAGGCCGCTGCATCTCCTAAGGAGCAGCCTCCTCTTTCCTCGACTCCCCGCCGGCCTTGGGCGCCCCGAGCCCGCACGCCGCTCCTAGTGCTGGCTCGGTTGGAGAGGCGCGCTCGCCTCCATGGCGCCTTGAGCCCACGGCCTCGTCGCCCCTCTATTGCGGCCTTGTTTGGAGCTTGGCGGGCATGCTGAGGACCCCTCCTCTTGTCATGGACGGTGGCTGGTTGGCTTCGGTCTTCGGCTCCTCTCCAAGCAGCGGGCCCCGATTAGTTCGGGCCCCTCGCGAGGCCTGGCTGGCGCCTGGGGCAGCGCCAGCCCCCAGGCTCCTGCTGGGAGGGGGCGTGCCGCTTAGGGCCCCGCCTGCAGCCCCTGTGGTGGAGGACGAGATGGGTCGTGCGCTTGAGTTTGAGCACGAACGGAGCGTCTTCCGCCATGAGCTCTTCCAGGAGGCGATGGGTACGATGAACCGGCTTGGTGGGGAACTCGCGGACGTCAACGCACGCCTCAAGGCTGAGGGTCTTCGGCTGGCGGAGGAACGGCATAAACTGAAGGTGGCTATCAACCTTGGCCGCCATCAGCGCGATCTTGACAACGCAAAGGCCGAGGCGTCTCCCGAGGTCTCCCGTGAGGCTTGCTCCCGAGCTTTGGAGGAAGCTCGCGAGGCTGACTGTCGTCGCGAGGCTGCCGAGAAGCGCGCGTGGGAGCTCCAGGCCTAGAGTGCGTCCCTGGAGCAGCAGGTGGAGGCGCGCAAAGCCGCCCTTGCGTCGGTGAGGGGGACGCCCGCCGAACAAGAAGAGATCCGGAGGCGCGAGGAGGCGTTGGCACTGGAAGCCGTGGAGCGTAGCCTCGAGCTTGAGCGATTGGAGACGAGGGAGCGTCAAGTTGCCCAAGCGGAAGATGCCGTTGGTGCTCGCGATTCCAAGGCCCAGGAGGAGGTCGATCGCCGGGTGGCCGAGGTTCGCGCGGATCTTGAGGGTAGGCATGACCTGAAGTTGCAACTTGCGGAGACGGAGGCTGCGGGTAGGGCCGCTGCCCTTAGGCCCAGGCTAGCTGAGGTAGAGAGGCGTGAGGAGTCACGGCAGCCGCCCTGGTCACGGCACAGGCGGAATTGGCCTCTGCCCGCGCCGAGCTGCTCTCTCTTCAGAAACGGGTTGATGATGCCGAGGCCGTTGCGCGACAGAACAGGGAGGAAGTGCTTCAGTGGCGGATGCTGGAGCGCGAGCACGCCCCCATGCTTCAGGACCTCAGGGTCAGGACCAACGTAGTGTTGGGCTACGTCTGCGACGAGAATGCTCCGCATCCCCACTTGAATGACCAT
This sequence comes from Aegilops tauschii subsp. strangulata, assembly GCF_002575655.3. Taxonomy (NCBI): domain Eukaryota; kingdom Viridiplantae; phylum Streptophyta; class Magnoliopsida; order Poales; family Poaceae; genus Aegilops; species Aegilops tauschii. The sequence goes on from NC_053041.3 coordinate 267,168,324, forward strand.
GCCAGTCACCTTCGCTTCTTCTCCGACGTGGTGACGCGTCTGGAAGCTCGATCCGATAGAGCTCGCCAGCTCGTGGAAGAGAGGAGCCGTGACCTGCTCGGGCACGCGTTCTTCCGTGTCTTCAGCCATCTTCAGAACACCTTCCCCGACTTTGACTTCGACGCCGCCATTGCCCCCCTACCTGCGGCCATCCGGGGCGACCTGGCGCGGTGGGTGGAGTACAACGTGGCTGCGCTGGTCAGGGCATTCGCTTCTGAGGACGACGCGGTGATAGTCGCGGTAAAGAAGGAGACGTGGTTGACGACGGCGATGTCGGGGCCGTCGAAGGTGGAGGCGATGCCAGCGACGACGACAGTGACGCCAGCAGTGTGTCTGAAGATGACCTGGGGGACGCGGCGAGCGACATATCTAGTTGATCCCATGTTCCCCTGTTGTTTTACCCTGTATGCAAAAACTTGGGCGTGGCCCCAAAAGATTGTAACAGCATTTTAAGAGGGGGAGCCCCTCGTGTAAACAAACCGTTGCCCTTATTCTTTTATGCCAAGATGAGTGTGCGCCTTTGTGAATCCATGAGTCGGGTGGCAAGTTCGCTGTTGTGACTTACCTTAGCCGGGGTAAGCCCCGAACCGGATCGTGAGGTCGTGAGCTCCCGAGGAGCTCCTGAAGGGTCTACTGATTCGCCCGAGGGGGCCTCGCGAGAATCAGGTGCCGGTCGTGGTATCGACGGACGCGGTGCGTATGCTGCGTCCAGCCCCACTCGCGAGGGGCCCTCGAGGGGGAGGCAGCGAGCGCGAGCTTCGGAATAAGGCAAGAACTAGGCAGCAAGAGATCGCTCGAACAAGAAAAGGCACCCCCGCACGCATCAATGAAAATTCAACTTCAACTTAAATCCAAATCCAGAAGGCAAGGCTACAGAAAAGAGATCCAAAGCAAATGGCCGTGTCTGGCGCCTAGTCTAGTCTTCTTGTCTTCCAGTCTTCTCACCAGCACGGAGCTAAGTGCTGCCACTAGGACGTGGGAGGGAGCCCCCGGCACTCCTGAGACTCCGGGGCATGTACAACCCCACTCGTTATTACGTGAGAGTGTCACGGGCAGCGACCTTCACAGGCGTGAGCCTTACTTCATATCGCCAGACGAGGGCCCCGCATTGCGCCACCCTCTACCACCGTTGGGACGACTGGAGACCAGGACGGCACCAAAGGGGCAGAGGGGACGCCAGCGGCGCCCTCGGCGACCATGGGTCCTCTGCCGGGGTAGGGCTCGCCGGCGCCTCCCCGGCAGAGGGCCTACCTCCGGGTAACGGCTTGCTCCGTGCGACACGGGGAGGGGCCTTGCTCCTGGCTCCTCCCGGGCAGCCCCCAGTGGGTTTCTCCTGATGGGGCGGACATCACCGTGCCGAAACCATCGCCTGGTGCTGTGACCCGGTTCACCTGTGACTCATGGTTAGCGTAAGCTTGCTCCTGAGGGATTAGTGGTACCCTGTATCTGTTGTCGACGGCGCGGTTGGTGGGGCTCTCTGGCGGCTCCTGGAAGGCTTCAGCTCATAACGCCTCCTCCTCCCAACCTGGTCCGAGGAACGAGCCCGGGTCGTCCTCCTGCGTGTACTCCTGGTCCATCATGCGGAGCATGTAGGCCTCCGAGGTCGCTGCCCCGAAGACCTCGCCGAAGTGCCCCACACTCCATGTCGCCCGGCCTGTCACGTCGTCTTGTGGATGGCAGGGCAGTGCTCCGATGGGGCCGTATGCGGCAACGCTCGTGCCCGCACCCATCTGCGGTGGTGCGGGCGCAACAGGGCGCCCTCCACCGTGGATCGTGTTGATGTCGACGAGGCCCCGGGCGCACCCGAGAGCACGCGGGCGCGGCGAGGCCCGCCGTGGGATCCAGCCGCCGCCTGAGGCGTGAGCTGATAGCAGAAGGGCGGCGCTCCCGTGGCCGCTGCGTCCAGTAGCTCGGCGACGCGTTCCAGCAACGCATCCCGGCCGCTCTCCATCAGTCGGCACCGCAGCAGCTCCCGCGCCACTGTGAGTGCAGCCCGCATGTTCGCCTGCTCCCGCCGGGTGTGTGGCGCCATTGCCGCGGCGTGGCTTGCGGCCCTTGCAGCGGCTCGAGCTTGTCGTGGAGTAAGGGTGGACGGCGCCTGGCTGCACCGCCCTCGCCCAGCAGCGTTAGGTGGCGCCCGTGCCGCCTGGAGCACGGGGTTGAGGTCTTCCTGGGCAGGAGGCGGCGCCCGGGCGGGCCAGGCTGCCCAGCGGTCAGCGTCAGCCCTCGGGTCGCCGGACATCGGAACCGCGAAGCATCGATGGATCAGCTGAGGGGAAGAGGCTCCGGCGCACCCCTACCTGGCGCGCCAAATGTCGGATCACGGGTTCCGGCAAAACCCTCAAGGTTCGAACACTAGGGTGCGCACGAAGATCTCCCCCTACCGATCCACGTCCTAGCTTCATTAAGATCTCAAGGACTAACTCGACGAACTCGCAACACAAGGGGCACAAGATTTATACTGGTTCGGGCCACCGTTGTGGTGTAATACCCTACTCCAGTGTGGTGGTGGTGGATTGCCTCTCGGGCTGAGGATGAACAGTACAAGGGGAAGAACAGCCTCCTGAGGTCGAGGTGTTCTTGTGCTCGCTGGGTGTGACGATGAACTGAATGAGTTCTAGGCAAGTTCAGTTGGGTGAGGATCTGATGATCAGATCAGTTGCCTCCTACTGTGGTGGCTAGTCCTATTTATAGAGGCCCTGGTCCTCTCCCCAAATATTGAGCGGGAAGGGAGCCAAGAACGGCCAATTTGAAAGGGGACAGCTAGTACAGCTTATCCTGACAAAAGCAGTCTTCGCCTGCAAAAGGCTCTGGTGGTGATGCCGCCTTGGGCTCCATGGCGACCTCCGTCTTGCCGTCCTGCTGGTCTTGGTCTCGTTGCACCGATATGGAAACCTTTGCTTGACGTCTTGGTACTCCTCGCCTGCGCTTGCTTCCTTAGCACCAAAAAGGAAACAAGGACATTGCGCGCGCTGGCGCCCGCCTGGTCTCGATTGTCATGGCTCACGTCACGAGAACCTCGCGAGGTTTGCCTTGCCTTGATCTCACCGCCCCTCGCGAGCCAACCTGGTGAGGCCGCTCTCGAGGAGGTCTTGTGTCGTCCGCCTCATGAGGCTTGGCCCCTCGCGAGGGTCTTGAGTGCTTGTCAGTGAAGATGGGCCGTATGGGCCCGCTCGCAGAGCCACACCGTGGGCCGCGGGCAGGCAAGTCTGGGGACCCCCGTTCGCAGAACGCCGACAATGCCCAACAAAGGCTACTTTAAAAGTCTTGCTCCACAAAAGGGCCATGGTACCAAGATCAAAGAATGTTGCAAAGCCTATAAGTGCAAGTTGATGAACGAAAAGCAAATTGTATGCAAGGGACTCAATAAGCATGACCTTCTCAATAGATAAATCTTGAGAGATAACCACCTTGCCAAGTCCCAATACCTTAGATGTTGAAGCATCACCGAATTGGACATGGGTGGGCATGAATCGAATTGGATGCACATCCACCACCAAGTCCTTACTCTCGGTCATATGATTTGTTGCTCCACTATCGAGATATTAGAGTTATATTGATGATGGCCTTTGGCCTTTTGGCATTCTCTTGTACATCATATATATGGTGGCTATGGCCTCCTAGTAATACAAGTTGCTATTCCAACATGGTAACAGAGCCCAGGTTCTAGGGTATCCTCCACACGTTGCAACTCGTGCTACTCAGATCTTTTTTTCTTTCGGTCTTCCTTCAATATCTACATCGATTCCGCTTGCAGCTGCTCTGTTGCAATTTTTGGTCTTCCTTCGATCGGCTTGGAGGTGATGCCGTATGCACGTAACGTCTGCAGATCTGCTGCTCCAGATCGAGTCGTTTGTATGTTCGTTTCTCCTGCTGAATCGGCGCCACCCGTATCTTCCAAGGTCGTCGCTGGCCCCGCCGCTCCCTGCCCCCCGCTCTGCTGCTGGCCCCTTTGGCTCCCTGTTCGGCTGGCTTCTCCCGTTCCTGCTCCCAGCCGCTGCTGCTTAGATCAGGATGCCTCATCGCTACTCTAGATCGAGGCGTTGTCCGTCTGCTCACATCGGTTTACCGCACCTGCGCCACTCAGATCGGGACGCCCAACCGCCGCCAGCTTTTCGCTGCACCTGCGCCGCTCGTGATTCGGCCGCCCTCAATCGAGCCGCTGCCTTGCTCATCCTCTGGATCGAGCGCCCTGGCCACCGCTGCTGGTCTTGGAGTTGGCCCGCTGTCTGCCTCACGGGTGAGCGCTAATGCTTTGTTTGGCCCGCTGATTCCACTGGTTGTCTGTGAGTGTAAAAAAAAGAGAGAAAAAAGTGAGTGAGAATAAAAAAAGTGAGAAAAAAATGACGAGGTTCCCATCGGGTCCGCTTCTCCATCGCTGCCCACAGACTTCTGTCGGTGTTCCCTATATTGATCATGTTTCGCACATGCGTCATTGCTTGGTGCTTGGTGCTTGTCCCTCTGTGACATTGTCTCCTATGGCGTCTTCAGCAGGCTGTGATGGCTGCTATTCATCAACTCTTCTCGTGGCTTCTGCCCGTGGTGGTGGTTCCTGCTCTACATTGACTCCTCTCATAGCTTCCGTATGCGAGGACGACCGCTCTACATCGACTCACTACTCTCGGTCGACTCTACACGCGGCTTCCATGGCTTGTGGTGCCTGCTCTACATCGACTCCTCCCGCGGCTTCTGCATGCGAGGATGACCGCTCTTGATCGACTCTACATGCGGCTTCCATGGGTGGTGACTGCTCATCATCGGCACGAGTTTCTGCCATGTCCCTGTCTGCATGTGAGATTGCACATCTGCGATACCTGCTTGACATGTGGATTCTTCACCGACCGTTTCTGCAGGTTCCGTGACTGATTCTTATGGCATTGAGAAAACACTTTATACTCATTCAGGTACATACCCATGGACTCTTGATAATGGAGCATGTTTTTATAGGACTTATGATTCTTCCATTTTTGACCTCCGTTCGACCTGTCGAGTCTCATGTTCGTGTTCTTATGGCTGATGGCACTCCCCTCCCTATAGCTAGTCGAGGAACTCTTAGCACTTCTTCATTTCATGTTCCCTCTGTCGCTCATGTTCCTCGACTTACCATGCAACTAATATCTGGCGGTCGGATTGTTGACTCTAGTTGTAGGGCCATTCTCGACTTTGATTTGTGTTCTGTTCAGGATCGTCGCACGGGCGCTCTGCTTGGTGCTAGCCCTTGGTGTTCTGGTGGTCTCTAGGAGCTTGACTAGCTTCGTCTTCCCTCCGGTGATGCCGCCGCCAATCTCGCAACCCCTGTTGCTGCATCTACTAGCTCTTTTCAGCAGTGGCATCATCGTCTTGGCCATTTATGTGGTTCTCGCCTCTCGTTTTTGGTTCATCGCGGTGTTTTGGGGTCTGTCTCCGGTAACGCTTCATTGGATTGTCTGTTTTCTAGGCTTGGTAAGCAGATTCAACTACCCTACCCTCACAGCGAGTCAGTGTCCGAGCGTCCTTTTGATCTTGTTCACTCTAATGTTTGGGGTTCGGCTCCCTTCGCTTTGAAAGGGGGTTAACGCTACTATATTAACTTTATAGATGATTTTTCTTGGTAGACTTGGATCTATTTCAGGTCTTCTTGTAGCGAGGTCTTATCTATGTACAAAAAATTTGCTACCATGGTTCATACCCATTTTTCCACTCCTATTTGTGTTTTACGCGCAGATTCAGATGGTGAGTATATCTCCCATGCGCTACGAGGATTTCTTGCTGACCAGGGTACTCTTCATCAATTCTCTTGCCCTGGTGCTCATGCTCAGAATGGTGTGGCTGAGCGCAAGCATCGTCACCTTCTTGAGACAACGCGTGCGATGATGATCGCCGCCTCTCTTCCGCCTCACTTTTGGGCTGAGGCCGTCACCACTTCCACCTATCTCGTCAACATTCAGCCATCTGTTGCTCTAGAGGGTGGTATTCCTCTCGAGTGTCTTTCTGGTCGTTCTCTTGATAATTTAGCGCTACATTTGTTTGGTTGCGTCTGCTATGTTTTGCTTGCCCCTCGTGAACACACCAAACTAACTGCTCAGTCTGTTGAGTGTCTTTCTCAGATACAGTGATGAGCATAAGGGCTTTCGGTGTTGGGATCATGTTGGTCGCCGGATGCGTATTTCCTAGGATGTGACCTTCGATGAATCTCGTCCCTTCTACCCGTGTCCATCCTCGCCAGCCTTTCCATAGAGAACATTTCCTTTCTTACGTTTCCGGATATACCTCCCTCTGTGCCTAGTATTCCTACTCCTCGTCCTGCTGTTGCAGATTCGACGCTATCATCGCCTATGGTTTCTTCGCCTCCCTCATCGCATGACTCTTTGCCTTCATCACCGATAGCTTCCCCTTCTCCACCTTCATCACCGATACATTCCCCGTCTCCACCTCCAGTGGTTCCACCTCTTCCGTCCTTTCTTTCCATTATACTCGTCGTTCATGTGTTATGGATGAGTCTACCGATGTGCCCTCTACTTATGGTGTGTCGTCTTCCTCCTCTCACCCAAATTATGGTCTTCGTTCCCGGCCTTGTCCGTCCCCTGACTGATATTCTCCTTCTCACTATGGTCTTTCGGCCGTTCTTGAGCCGACTTCTTATCGAGATGCTATTGTTCATCCTAAATGGCAGTACGCGATGACAGAGGAGATTGCTACCCTGGAGCGCACCCACACGCGGGACCTGGTTTCCCATAAATCTCGTCTTGTGGCTTGTGGCTTTTAGCACAAGCATGGTCGTAATTATGATGAGACTTTTGCTCCTGTGGCCCATATGACCACTGTCTGCACACTTCTTGATGTGTCCTCTGTTCGCCACTGGTCCGTGTCTCATCTTGATGTTAAGAATGCCTTTCTTAATGGTGAGTTGCGTGAGGAACTTTATATGCGGCCACCACCTAGGTATTCAGGTCCTGATGGCATGGTTTGCCGTCTTCGTCACTCTCTATATGGCCTTAAGCAAGCCACCGCGCTTCATTTGAGCGTTTTTCCTCTGTGGTCAGTGGTGCTGCTTTTTCTCCCAGTGCTCACTATCCAGTGTTGTTTGTCCACCTTTCTGCTCGTGGTCGCACTCTTCTTCTTCTATATGTTCATGACATGATCATCACTGGCGACAATTTTGAGTACACTGCCTTTGTCAAGGACCGTCTCAGCGAGCAGTTTCTTATGTCTGATCTTGGTCCCTTCGTTACTTTCTTGGGATTGAGGTTTCTTCCTCCTCTGATAGCTATTCTATTTCCCAAGAAGAGTATATCCAGGATCTTCTTGCTCGTGCGGCAGTTAGTGATGAGTGCACTGCTGAGACTCCTATGGGGCTCAATGTTAACCTTCGTGCTTCTGATGGTTAGCTCTTGTCTGATCCGACGCGTTATCGTCATCTTGTTGGGTGTTTTGTCTATCTTGGTGTCACTCGTCCGGATATTTCCTATCATATCCATATTCTGAGTCAGTTTGTCTCTGCTCCCACTTCAGTTCACTATAGTCACCTTCTTCATGTCTACGATATCTTCATGGCACGATCTCCCATCGTCTCTTTTTTCCTCGTTCTAGCTTGTTACAACTCCAGGCCTATTCAGATGCTACATGGGCCAAAAGGATCGCCGTTCACTTTCTGCTTACTGTGTTTTTCTTCGTGGTTCTCTCATTGCCTAGAAGATGAAGAAACAGACTACAGTTTCTCGGTCGAGTGTAGATGCCGAGTTGAGAGCTATGGCTCTTCTGACGGCAGAGGTGACTTGGTTACGGTGGCTACTGGAGGATTTTTGTGTTTCTGTAACTACACCTACCACCCTCTTGTCCGATAGTACAGGTGCTATTAGTATTGCACGGGAGCCTGTGAAGAATGAGCATGCCAAGCATATTGGTGTTGATGCTTATTATGTGCGCGCTGTTGTGCAGGATCATGTTATTGCTCTTCAGTATGTGCCTTCCGAGTTACATCTAGCAGACTTCTTCACAAAGGCACAGACTAGAGCGCAACATAGATTTCACCTCTCCAAGCTTAGTGTTGTGGAGCCACCATGAGTTTGAGGAGGGGTGTTAGAGTTATATTGATGATGGCCTTTGGCCTTTTGTATTCTTGCCTTTTGGCATCCTCTTGTGCATAATATATATGGTCGCTTTGGCCTCCTAGCAATACAAGCTGCAATTCCAACACAAGCAACCATGACACCCCACCGGAAGCAAACTCCTACAAGAGGTCAATGCATGGATTTAGGTACCCATTTTTCAATGGGTCCTTTGAGGTTAGCAACAAGGGTCTTTGGAAACTACATAGACCATTCAATGTACTCATATGAAGAACCAACAATTTTTGCATAAACATGCCCATCACTAGCATGACATAGAACATATGAAGGATTGAAGTCACTAGATTGGTTAGATGGGGTGGCCTTGCCTTCTTGGCATTACCACCCATACCCATGTTCTTCTTCTTCTCATGAGCACCCTCTCCCGCTTTTACGAAGACTTCTTTGATTGGGATAGGTTGCTTGGTCTTGTACTTCTTCTTCTTCTTCTTTCACTTGGGTACATACCCAAGTTCTTCCTTTGCCACAACTTCCTTTTGATTTGTCAAAAGGTCATTGAGATTCTTCTCACCTTGTATACAAGTCACAAGGCCTTTCTCTAGTTGATCTTTCAACTTGGCATTCTCCTCCACAAGGTGCACATGCTCACAACAAGGGTTGGTAGCATTTGCATTATCAATTAGAATGAAAGGAGGACAAGTAAGAATCTCCTTCGTTAGCTTAACTCGGAGTTGATCATGAGACTCCTTGAGGGAAGTGTGAACACCCTTCAAGACTTTGTGAGCCTTGTCGTGTATATCAAACTCCTCTTTGAGTGTCTCATTATCAATCCCATGTGCAACTTTCTCAGATTTAAGCACACGAGAAAGAACATTAGCATGATCAAGATCTTTTTGCAATTTCATAATCATGACTATGTCCCTCCAACTTGGAGATGGTGTCCTCATGAGACTCAATGATATCATTGGCCTCACCAAGTTGTTCCAAGAGAGCAACAAAGTGCTTCTTGGTATCACCCTTGAGCATTCTCAAGAATTTGTCAAACTCATTCTCATCGACTTTCACCACCTCACTATCATCTACAAAATTTAACAAGGAGGGAGTAGAAGTGATGGTGGTTTTGATGTTGGGGGTTACCTTGTTGACACCTTTGGCCATAAGGGACTTGGCGATGAGGTTCTCGTTGGGGGCAACGAAGAGGGACACCTTGGTTGGGGAAGAGGTTGCAATGGCCACGGTTACCGTTGCCATTCCTTCACCGCTTGGTTCTTCATCATCATCATCGGAGATGTACTCTTCTTTTGCCACCAAGCCCTTTTGAGGTATCTTCTTGGTGAAGTTGTTCTTGTTGGGGAAGGACTTGGCTCTGTATTTGCGAATGAGCTTGCCATCGTTGTCCTCCATCTTCTTATAAGGAGAATCCACCACAAAGTGACTCACATTGCTGCAATTGTAGCAAGTCCTCACATGTTGCTTGTTCTTTGGGCCACTTGTGTTGTTCTTGGAGAAGTTGGGCATTGATTTTCTCTTGTTGCCCCAAAATTTCCTCAATGCAAGAGCCATGTGCTCGTGGTAAGCATATTTGGTATCTTCAGGACAACTCTATTCTTCTTCCTCCTCCTCTTCTTCTGGAATGGCCTTAGTCTTCAAAGCATGGTTGGGAGAGGTTTTCTTTAACTGGACCCGAGCTAGGGCATTGTCCGCGGTCTTGTTCATGATGTTCATGGCAATAAACTCATCCAACACTTCGCTTGAAGACAAGGTGTGGAAGTCCGGCCTTTGACGAATCACGAAGGACATGGCCTTGTTGAATGGCATGATGGCCTTGAGAAACTTGCGCTTGATCCAATTGTCATCTACACCTTTGCTCCCATGATCTTGGAGAGCGGCTGCAAGCGTTGTCAACCTCCTGTAGAGATCGCAAGGACCCTCATCCCCAATCATCACAAACTCATCGGCCTCATCAAGGACCACCTCAAAGTTGGACCGTTGGATGCTTGAGCTCCCCTTGTACAAAGATATGATGTGCTCCCAACAATCCTTTGAACGGGTGAAGGGACAGAAGTGAGATAGATATTTGAGAGGCACCACGGCTTGGAGGATGAAAATGCGGAGTGATTGTATTGATTGTCTGCCTCTTCTCTTGGAGTGAAATTGTTTGGATCATCCGGGTAGAAGCCTTGCTCAATGATTCTCCAAAGGTTCCTTGAGCTGTGATTCAAAAGAGACTTGATACGAAAAAACCCAATTAGCAAAATTGCCCTTTTACATGCTTGGAAGGAGGACCAAGGTGATTAATATGAGGTGTAGGGACCGGTCCTCCATAGACCGGGGGAGAGGGAACCGAGGCAAAGGTTCCCGTCCCATTCTTGTTATGAGGGGGAGAAGTTTGTGTACCTTTAGCCGCTTCCTTGCCGGAATTGGCCTCCAACTCCGATGCGGTGGGATTAACCACAAGCAATGGATCGGGAGTAGATTTCAACCCCTCAAGCAATTCTTTAAGAATGGACTTGACTTGGGTCGTCATAGACATCTTAAGTGAAGCCATAACTTCATTTAAGTCATCTTGTGTGATCGAAGTAAATTCCACGGCCTCGGGTACTTCCTCCTCGGTGTCAACCATACTCTTCGGGTGGTCAAACCCTTAATAAAGAGATGAGCCTCTGATACCAATTGAAAGGATCGATATGGTTGACTAGAGGGGGCACTACTGCAGGATGCTGCTAACATGACACTACAATCAGAGACCCTTCGACAAAACTGTGTGCGATGCATTAATCGCAAATGGTGATGTAAAAAACCGTCAAAAAAGATCCAAATCATTTGCAATGGTGGATAGATCAAACACGGTTCATATTATAATTACATGTACGATGTGTGGCATACGATTAATCCAAAAGAACTGTTTGCGATGAGATAGAACAACAGAAACATGCCGCTATATCAAGGTGTGTGCGATACATGTCATACAGTTCGCTCGGATGAATTGTTTTCTATTAGGGAATGCAACAGAAACGGTCAGCCAGATCATGGTGTGTGCGATATATGCCATAAGGTTCACTTGGACGAACTGTTTTCGATTAGGGAACACAACAGAAACAGTTCAACTTAACAAGATGTGTGTGATATGCGCCATACAGTTCACATAGATGAACTATTTGCGATGAGCCAAAAGAACACAAACGATCCATGTAAACAAGATGTGTGTGATCCACAGCAAACAGCCCACTCGGAAGAACAGTTTCCGATGAGAATATATAACACAGACGGTTACTAGAGTTAATTTATGTGCGATTCTATGTGTAGAAAATACTTTGAAAACTGCAAAGTAGTTGCTTGCGATGGCTAGGAATATCGCACATGATGCGTGTGCGAGTCATGTGCGATGATTAGTAAGTTACACACACGTTTCCTTATGGTAACACATGTGCGATAACACGTGACACCGCAGACGGTTGTCGGGTTGTCTGCTCCACTTAGTCTTCCCGCGCTCCATCAAAGGCTTCCCGCGCTCCATAGGGGTGAATTGTAAAATCCCCAATCCCCTGGCCAGTTGCTAGCTATACATAACCACAGCAATGGCTGTCGGCGGCGACTTACTATTGATCCAGTTGCTAGCTAGTTACCCACACATACCGGCATACCCCCAACGGCCGACGACGGGATGGAGTCGTGCGACAGCGGAATCGAGGCTAAAAGCATGATGGTCGGTTTGGCGGTCGATGGCCATGTAGCCGTCTCTACCGACGACGGCCAGAGGAAGTAGGAAACGCGATACGAGCAAGCCTCCAGGTTAGCAAGGGTCATCCTAAAATCGGACAAGGATCGCAAGCGGGTGATACGTCTCCAATGTATCTATAATTTTTGCTTGTTCCATGCTGTTATATTATCATTCTTGGACGTTATACAATCATTTTATAGCAACTTCATATCATTTTTTGGGACTAACCTATTGACATATTGCCCAGTGCCAGTTGTTGTTTTTTGCTTGTTTTTTACTTCGCAGAATATCAGTACCAAACAGGGTCCAAATGCAATGAAACTTTTTGGAGAATTTTTTTGGACCAGAAGACACAACATGGGCCAAAGAAGTATCAGAGGGGAAGCCCGAGGTGGGCACAACCCACCTGGGCACGCCCAGGGGAGTTGCGCTCCCCTCGGTCGCCTCCCGCGTCGCCTCTTCGCCCTATAAATTGCCAGATATTCCAAAAACCCTAGGGGAGTCGTTGAAACACAATTCCAGCCGCCGCAAGTTCCAGAACCACGAGATCCAATCTAGACACCATCACGAAGGGGTTCATCATCCTCATTGGTGCCTCTTCGATGATGCGTGAGTAGTTCATCAGATACCTACGGATCCATAGGCAGTAACTAGTTGGCTTCCTCTCTCTCTTTTGATTCTCAGTACAATGGTCTCTTGGAGATCTATTTGATGTAACTCTTTTTTGCGGTGTGTTTGTTGGGATCTGATGAACTTTGAGTTTATGATCATATCTGTATACATGAATATTATTTGAGTCTTCTTTTGATCTCTTATATGCATGATTATTTATAGCCTCGTACTTCTCCTTCGAATCTTTGGTTTAGATAGGCCAATTAGATCGATTTTTCTTGCCATGGGAAGAGGTGCTTTGTGATGGATTCGATCGTGCGGTGTTCTTTCCCAGTGACAGAAGGGGAAGCAAGACACGCATGTGTTGTTGCTATTAAGGATAACAAGATGGGAGCTATTCCTACATGAATAGATCTCGTCTACATCATGTCATCATTCTTATTGCATTACTGTTTTTTTCATGAGCTTAATACACTAGATGCATGCTGGATAGCGGTCGGTGTGTGGAGTAATAGTAGTAGATGCAGGCAGGAGTCACTCTACAAATCTTGGACATGATGCCTATATATTGATCATTGCCTTGGATATCGTCATAATTATTCGATCTTCTATCAATTGCCCAACAGTAATTTGTTTACCCACCGTGTGGTATTTTCTTGAGAGAAGCCACTAGTGAAATCTACGGCCCACAGGTCTATTCTTTATCATATTTGCTTTGAGATCTATTTTTATTTGCTTTTGTTTTTAGATCTATTATTCCAAAAACCCAAAAATACCTTGCTGCACTTTTTTATTACTTATTTTTATTTCGCATTTTATCGAGAGCTATTTATCCAATCTACCACAAATTTATCTATCTTTTTACCGTGGAGGCATTGACAACCCCTCTTATGCGTTGCGTTGCAAGTATTTGTTGTTTGTGTGCAGGTACCGTTTACATAGTGTTGCTTGGTTCTCCTACTGGATTGATACCTTGGTTTCATAATTGAGGGAAATACCTATCATAGTTGTGCTTCATCATCCCTTCCTCTTTGGGGAAATACCGATGTAGTTCAAGCGACATCAAAAGGAATTTCTGGCACCGTTGCCGGGGAGACATTATCAACATCTATCAGGTTCCTAATCACAAATCTCATCTCCTTGCAATTTACATTATTTGCTATTTGCCTCTCGTTTTCATCTCCCCCCCTTCACAAAAAATTTCCATTTTATTCAACCCTCTTTTTTGTTCGCCATTTTTCTCGTGAGATCTATCTTTTTTCGTGAGATCTTTTTTGGCTACTCTATCGTTATGGCTAGTTCCTCCTCTATTACGTGTACCCCCGAGAACGAAGTTCTTAACTTAAAAAAATGAGAGGGGAGAATCTAAAAGATGCTTGGTATAGAATTTCAATGCTCATAATAGATCTATTCATAAGCAATCTACCATAGTTCTTCTTCGCAATTTTTATGTGGGCATTACCACCTGGTATAGATTCGTCCTTGATACGATTACCGGTGGGAATTTCTTGATGTGTCCATCTTTGGATGCTTTTAATGCTATGGGAAATCTAGCAGCTTCACCACCTCACACTATAAATGAAACTCCTTTAACACTTGAGCATGTTATGCAAAGGCTTGATGCTATTTAAAAGAAAATGCTTACCAAAGAATATTAAAAACTAGGATAAAAAATGCATAATCTTGCTAGTAAAATTGGGTCAAAAGCGGGAGAGATTTTTAAGTTGCTATTTTTATTTGTAATTTAAGCTCAGCTTGTGCTTCTGCTAGAACTATTGAAAAAACTCTAGTGAAAATTAGCAAGATTACTTAAATTACTAAGAACAAGGTGAGGGAGTCCTGGACTAAGGGGTCCTCTGGCGTCCGGCCCGTTATCCATTGGACCGGACTGATGGGCTGTGAAGACATGAAGGCCGAAGACCGTACCCGTGTCCGGATTGGACTCTACTTTGTGTGGAAGGCAAGCTTGGCGACCGATTATGAAGATTCCTTCTTATGTAACCGACTCTATGTAAACCATAGATCCCCCCGGTGTCTATATAAACCGGAGGGGTTCACTACAGGAAACAGCTACTTTGCCGTCTGCCACGGCGGATGGCAAAGGCTCAAAAGGCGGACGGCAAAGACCTTTGCCGTCAGCCGCGGACGGCAAAAGGCTCCGGCAAAGAAGGCTACGGTAAACAGCTGCTTTGTCGTCTGCTTCCTGGCGGCGGACGGCAAAGGCTCTTTGCCGTCTGCGGCGGACGACAAAGAGGGCGGACGGCAATAATTGCGCTGTCAGTCCGTTAAGTGGCTAACGGCAGACCTTTGCCGTCCGCCGCTGACGGCAAAATTTCTCTGGTCTTTGCCGTCCGCCATATGATGTCATCTACACGTCACTAGATGGCAGGTTCTTTGCCGTCTGCCACTATAGGCAAACTGACCAAATGGGTCAGCTCCCAGGAAGCACAGTTGGCTGCCACGTGGCTTCTTTGCCGTCCGCGGCAGACGGCAAAGAGCCTACATATTGGCTGTTTTTTCTGTTTTTTATTAAATCCCACAATTTGCACAGAAAATATATATGACATATAGATATATTTCACAGGCATTCATAAGCAAGTCCATAAGCAAGTTCATGTATTTCACAGGCATTCATAAGCAAGTCCATAAGCAAGTTTCATCCGTACATATTACATAAGCAAGTTCCATCCATCATTTCATACATAAACAAGTTCCATCCATCATTTCATACATAAAGAAGTTCCATCCATACATAAACAAGCACTCCATAGCTAAGGTGACTAGAATGAGAAGACAAGAATGAGAAGACAAGAACAAGAAGAGTAGAACAAGCACTCCATCCAGCACATCATGAAATCTGCAAAATGGCAAAATAAGAAAGTTAGAAATGGATCATTTTTTAGCTCACTTAGGTGAAATGGATCGTTTTTGAGGTAACTAAGGTGAAATGGATCGTTTTTTAGCTCACTTAGGTCAAATGGATCGTTTTTGAGCTAACTTACTTGAAATGGATCGTTTTTTAGCTAACTTTGTTGAAATGGATCATTTTTGCCGTCTGCCACGGCGGACGGCAAAGGCTCGAAAGGCGGACGGCAAAGACCTTTGCCGTCAGCCGTGGACGGCAAAGGCTCCGGCAAAGAAGGCTACGGTAAATAGCTGCTTTGCCGTCTGCTTCCTGGCGGCGGACGGCAAAGGCTCTTTGCCGTCTGCGGCGGACGGCAAAGAGGGCGGACGACAATAATTGCGCTGTCAGTCCGTTAAGTGGCTAACGACAGACCTTTGCCATCCGCCGCTGACGGCAAAATTTCTCTGGTCTTTGCCGTTCGCCGTATGATGTCATCTACACGTCACTAGATGGCAGGTTCTTTGCCGTCTGCCACTGTAGGCAAACTGACCAAATGGGTCAGCTCCCAGGAAGCACAGTTGGCTGCCACGTGGCTTCTTTGCCGTCCGCGGCAGACGGCAAAGAGCTCTTTGCCGTCGGTGGCAGACGGCAAAGAGCCTGCATATTGGCTGTTTTTTCTGTTTTTATTAAATCCCACAATTTGCACAGAAAATATATATGACATATAGATATATTTCACAGGCATTCATAAGCAAGTCCATAAGCAAGTTCATGTATTTCACAGGCATTCATAAGCAAGTCCATAAGCAAGTTCCATCCGTACATATTACATAAGCAAGTTCCATCCATCATTTCATACATAAACAAGTTCCATCCATACATAAACAAGCACTCCATAGCTAAGGTGACTAGAATGAGAAGACAAGAATGAGAAGACAAGAATGAGAAGACAAGAACAAGAAGAGTAGAACAAGCACTCCATCCAGCACATCATAAAATCTGCAAAATGGCAAAATAAGAAAGTTAGAAATGGATCGTTTTTTAGCTCACTTAGGTGAAATGGATCGTTTTTTAGGTAACTAAGGTGAAATGGATCGTTTTTTAGCTCACTTAGGTCAAATGGATCGTTTTTGAGCTAACTTAGTTGAAATGGATCGTTTTTTAGCTAACTTTGTTGAAATGGATCATTTTTGAGCTAATTTAGTTGAAATGGATCGTTTTTGAGCTAACTTAGGTGAAATGGATCATTTATGAGCTAATTTAGTTGAAATGGATCTTTTTGAGCTAACTTAGGTGAAATGGATCATTTAAGAGCTAATTTAGGTGAAATGGATCTTTTTTAGCTCACTTAGGTCAAATGGATCGTTTATGAGCTAAATTAGTTGAAATGGATCGTTTATGAGATAACCTAGGTAAGATGGGTCATTTTGGAGTTAACCTAGGTGAAATGGGCCATTTTAAAGCTAACGTAGGTAAAATGGATCATTTAGGAGCTAATCTAGGTAAAATGGGTCATTTTTTAGCTAACTTGGATGAACTGCATCATTTATAAGCTAACCTAGGTAAAATGGGTCATTTTGGAGGAAAATAAGCTAACTCTAGGTCATTATGGTAAGCATATTGGAGGAAATAAAGCTAGGTCTAGGTCTTTATGCATTTGTTAAGCAAAACACTAGAGAAACTTACCGTGATCAGGGAGGTGTAGGAGCGGGGTGGCTAGTGCCGCTACCTGGAGAAGGATCGTGCGATGCGTTTCTGGAGTTAAGCTGCACCAAAGATCATTTCCAATGCCTCGTTAGCATTACGACACTCAAATGTTAAGACTACCAAGTAATGTCCATTCAAACTAAACTCACCGTGCTCCCAGGAGCAATCACTGGCATCGGCGGAGCGGGCTGACCGGACTTCTCGCACACAGACTGCACATTTGGTTTTCAGAACAGAGTCATACTAGTTAGTAATGAGACTCAAATGTTAAGACTAGCAAGTAATCTGCAGAAGAAACTTACCACAAGGAGCTCGTACATGGCCCTTGCCTGCATGTCATTCCGTGCCCTCTCCTCCTCCATCATCTTTCTCGTCCTCTCCTCCATCTCCCGCTGCCTCTCCGCCGCCTCCGCCAGAAGTTTCTCCGTTCTATCTCTCTCAGTCTGTATAGCAGCCTGCAACACCACTCACATGACCATTTGTAATCATTGATGGAAGCGCACACAATGTAATGGAGAAAAATAACTGAGTACGTATCACTAACCTTGATGGCGAGTTGCACTGGCCGTTCACGAGGCCTTATCTCAGGAGCGGAGCTCGACTGGCGTGCCTTGATCTCCGGGAGAGTGCTAGGACAACGGATAAGTCCATCTCCAATGGCTATGGAGCCATGGGACCTCCCGCCACCAGATATCATCACCAGCTCTAGATCAATGGGACCCTGGCTCGGGTTAAAGTCCTCCCCTTTCCTCGCCTTCCCCTCATCTCTATATCTCACGAGCTTGTTGTGGGAGGAGATGTTGGTGAAGTTGTTTGCATCATCGAGGTCAGACTGAGAGAAAGCCTTGACTTTCTTGAAAGAGCCAGTGTGGGCCATGGCTTACAGGTCGTACACCTCTGGCACCTTATCCGCCTTATTGTAGCGTGCCTGAAAGAGAGAAACAATTAAAATTAGTAATTAAAGGGCTCAAGCTAGCATGATGAATGAATTGCATGAATCATGAAGCAAACCACATGCCCAGTTGCGCCCGAACTGATATAAGTTGGAGCTGCCTTGATGGTGTGGCACACCTTCCATTTGGGCACGTTTGTCCTTGGCCTGGTTGTGGAGGGCTAGCCATTCTTGTGAGCACCACTCATCGACCAACACCTCCCAACAATCCATCCGATCCGCACACCATCTCGGAGGCGCCTAAGTTAGCAAATAGAAACTTGAGCGCTACGGCTAAGAATTACTAAATGAAGGAACTTAAGTAGAAGGCCTTAAGAATTACCTTCATGTACTGCTCCTTACTCAGGAACTTATCGCGGCACGCCGGCTTGGTCTTCTTGATACCACACAAGGCGTAGTAGTCTCGAACAGCCTACACCCGAGCCTCGTGCCGTAAGTTCTGGAGTAGGCGCTTGCAGACGTTCTGGATAACATTTGCGCTGTCCTCCTCGTATCCCTCCTCACACCTGTAGAATGTCTGCAATCAAATGAGACAATATTGATTAGTACAATTAATAACTAGCTAGTTGAAGATTTTGAAATGTGTAAAGGAGAAATTACCCAGAACGTCCTGATCACCATGTCTGCCCTCGTGTCGCACACGACACCGTCGATAATGACATCCGGCGGGGCCGGTGCAGCCACGTAGTGCTCCCAGCTCAACCGAAGCTCTGGAAGCCGACCCTCACCAGGCAACGTGACAAACCCCGGGAAGTTTTGCCGGCAAAGAACTCCAAGGACGGAGTTGGGCCGGCGGACACTATGATGGTGGTCCCAACCCCTGCAGCATGACAAGGCCAACGCATTAGTTATTTGAAGAAACGTGAATGCAGAAGGTACAAAAATATTAAATGCACTTACGTACCTCTCCCCATCAGGGAAGATCAACCACCTCTGCTCGCGGGTCGCCGGCACGGACGGGAGCCGTGTAGCACCACGCTGGTAGACGGTGCCACCCTCCTCCTCAAGATCAGTCGGCTCCCCGCCATCATCAGCATGGCCACTCGGCTCCTCGGGCTGATCCGGCCAGGTACCCCATCCGGACGTGTGCTCCTCCGGGGTCTCGTGGGCTGAACTCTCGTGGGCCGAAGGCCAGTCGACCCGAGGCTCGTGGGCCCAAGACCCGTGGACCGGAGGCTCATGGACCGGAGTCCGTGTAGCCTCCTCCTCGGACGAGTCCACCCTAGCAGTCACATGCTCGGGTGAAACAGCTGGGGGTGGCGGCGAGGAAGGCGCCGTAGCAGTCACCCTACCTCCTCTCCCGCGACCACATGCCCCACCTCCTCTCTTCCTACCTCGTCCCCTGCTGGGCACCGCGGTCGACGAAGAAGGGCCCGACGGTGTGGACATACTCTCCAGCAACGCTCGGCGGAGAGGTACGTCTGGAATCGAAGACCTCAGACCACGCGCCGACGAAGAAGGGGCCTTGGCGCGCTCCCGACCAGCGCCCACCATCTTTCAACACCTGCCATGACAAACAGTAAACGAAATTAGTACAACATAAAAAAAAGACCGACATGAATAATATTATGTGTATCACTTAAGTGTATCATCATCAAGTACAACATTAAAAAATTTAATACCTGACACTACTAATAATCTCAATCAGTATCATCAATAAATGCATAATCATCATCATCACTATAATCAATGACGGGCTCATAGGGTTCAGTGGCATCAACATGTGCAAGTCCACCTTGACGTAATCGGTCAAGCAATGACAGGTCATCCGCAGCAGTAACCTCTTCTTGTTCCGGCTCTTCTTGTTCCTCCTCTGGGGTGATGTCGGATTCACTGTCGCTGTCTACTTCAATGTTTTGGGGTGAAGTATAGCGGTTCTTGAAACGCTTTTTGGAAAGACGTGTCTCTTGGAAGAATTCTCCTTCATATGTGTCTGGGTTAATGTGAGGTTCATAATCCTCTTCCTTTGGGGGAGATAGTCTAGCACGTGGCGGCACTTCATAAACGACATCCCAACCTTTCAGATTTGGATTAGTTTGGCAGGCCCACGGTAGATAGAATACTTGGGTCGCCTGTTGAGCCGTAATATAGACATCAGGAACATCTAAATGGGTGCTTTGGTTGATTTCAACTAGCCCTATATGTTCATGAGTCCTTCTAGTCTCCTTCGGCTGAAACCAATAACATTTGAAGACTACGACATTCGGTGGGTTTTCACCATAGAATAGAAGTTCATAAATTGCTTCAACTCTCCCATAATACTCGGTACCTCCTTCGCCGATAGCAGATACACAACAATTTGTAGACTTTCGGTCGGCCATAGATAGCTCTTTGCCATAGGTACGAAAGCGATACCCGTTGATGTCGTATTTGTCAAATGAACGG
This sequence comes from Aegilops tauschii subsp. strangulata, assembly GCF_002575655.3. NCBI lineage: Eukaryota > Viridiplantae > Streptophyta > Magnoliopsida > Poales > Poaceae > Aegilops > Aegilops tauschii. The sequence goes on from NC_053041.3 coordinate 267,188,633, forward strand.
ACCTTATAGTCAAAACCATTAGCGACTTGTCTCAATTCGCCGTCCATAGACTCTGAATTAGCCTACAAGTTTAATATGAAAGGATTGTTGCATTACGCACAAATTAGCGAATGAAACTGGGATAGCCGCCTACAAATTAGCCTACAAGTCTAATAGTAATTACCGTTTGTTTGAACCAAGAGATGAAACCGGGATAGCCGCCTCCTTGCTTTGCGAGAAGCTCATACTCTTCGACAGAATCCTTTTGGATCACCGCTCCATACGAGAATAAGGCGACGTATCGACTGTATGAAATATCCAGGAATAAGAGCAGTTCAAAGGAAATAGAAGTTGCGAAACTATGCACCGAGAACTTACTCGATGTACGGCCGCACTTCTATCAGGTTGTTGAAGATATACAACGAAATGGTCCGCCATTGTTCGTTATCCAAAGATACTGGATTTGAAACACTGGCTGGTGCGAGATTCCCTTTGAATAGGCTGAGGTTGGATCCACCCTTTTTAGGGTCGTCAGCATTGTACCGAGGCTTCAGATTATGCAAATGACGATTTTTGGCTTCGTAGTGTGCTGTCACGAAGTTTGCCGCCTCCTCAGTGATGAATGCCTCAACCATCGATGCTTCAATTCTACGTTTATTTTTACATTTTTGTCGAAGCGTCTTCTGCATCCTCTTAGTTGGGTAGCACCAACGATTTTGCACGGGCCCCCCCAATGTTGCCTCGGTCGGGAGATGCAAAATCAAATGTTGCATTGGATTAAAGAAGCCCGGTGGAAAGATCTTCTCTAACTTGCAAATCAACTCCGGCGCCAACTCTTCCATTTCTTCTAGCACGCCAGGCGATAGTTCTTTTGCACAAAGAACACGGAAGAAATAGCTGAGTTCTGCCAGTACTAGCCATTCATCCTCAGGGATGAAGCCACGCAACATCACCGGCATTACCCGCTCAATCCATATGTGCTAATCATGACTCTTGAGACCAAATATCTTCAATTTATCAAGACTGGCTCCCCTCTGTATATTCGCTGCATACCCATCGGGGAACATCAACTGCATTTTCACCCACAAGATAATTTCCCTCATAGCTGGCCTTCCAAGATTGAACCATGCCTTTGGCTTCGTCCAGTTCTGCTTTCCTTTCGGTTCTTTCATGTTTTGTAACGGCCTATCACATAGCGCCTCCAGATCGACTCTAGCCTTAGTATTATCCTTTGACTTCCCATCTATGCCGAACAATGTACCAAAAAGTGCCTCAGCGATATTCTTCTCAGTGTGCATCACGTCGATGTTGTGTGGGCAAAGGAGGTCTTTGAAGTAAGGCAGATCCCATAAGCATGTTTTGTGAGTCCAGGCGTGCTTAGAATTATACCCCTTGAAGTACCCTGGACGCTCTGGATCTGGCTCGAGAGCGTTTAACTGATCCAGGGTCTGTTGGCCTGTCAATGCAGGTGGTGCAGAGTTTTTGACAACTCTACCTCTGATGAAGTTCTTCTTGTCTTTCCTGAACTTATGGCGAGGATTCAGGAACTGTCTATGCATGTCGAAGCAAGAAAACTTGCGACCGACCTGAAGCCAACGAAACTCAAGAGCTCCCTTGCATGTGGGGCACGGGAACCTTCCATGCACACACCAGCCAACGAATAGCGCATACGCCGGCAAGTCATGCGTCGAGTACATGTACCAGACACGCATTATGAAGTTCCGTTTGCTATAGGCGTCGTATGTCTTGAACCCATTATCCCAGGCTTCTTGCAATTCGTCCTTAAGCGGTTGCATGTACACATTCATATTTTTCCCCGGATAGTTGGGCCCTGGAATTATCAACGTCAGGAAAATGTTCTTTCTTTGCATAATCTGTCCGGGGGGGAGATTGAGTGGAAAGACAAATACGGGCCAACAACTGTATTGGGCTGCCGTCATACCAAACACACTGAACCCATCCGTGCTGATGCCGACTCGAGGATGCCTCGGATCTGCCGCTTTGTCACCATGTAATTCATCAAACTTTTTCCACGCAACACCGTCCGATGTGTGTACAATCATCAGATTCCCATCTGCATCTAGTTCGGTTCTTTTGCCCGTTTTGTGCCATGTCATCTGTCTGGCCGTCTCTTCGACCATGAAAAGACGTTGAAGTCTTGGTACGATTGGCATATACCGAAGAACACTAACGGGGATTTTGGTCCGTGTCTTCTCACCCATACCGTTGTCTACCACAACATACCTGGAAGACTTGCAAATGGGACAATAGTTCAAGTCCACATAGTCAAGCCTAAACAAGACACATCCTTTCTCAGAGGCATGTATCTTATCATAGGGCATCTTCAGTGCACGGAAGATTTTGTCCGACTGGTACAGGTTTGCAGGCATTACATGGCCTTTGGGTAGAAAGCGTCCAAATACTGTCATCATTGCATCGTAGCATTCTCTGCCCAAGTTGAACTGAGCCTTCAGAGCCATTACTTGTGAGATGGCATCCAACTGACAAAGCTCAGTGTGCTCATGGAGCGGACGTTTTGAAGACTCCAACATTTCATTGAAGGCCTTTGCAGATTCCTCCATCTCCTCGTCCGAATCCCGAGCATCATCAAAGTCTTGCACCATGTTTTCCATCCCGGTACCATGCTCGTCGGTGCGACGACGATCCACCTCAGCTCGGTCACGTTGGGCAGACTCACCATGAAATGTCCACACCGTATAATCGGGCGTAAAACCACTCTTCTGCAGGTGTTTGCCCATTTCAGCCTCTGTCCTCTTTTCCCAATTGCCGCACCGTAAACAGGGGCACCAGGTTTTCCTCTGGCCATTTGCAAATGCGGCTCGCACAAACCCCTTGGTTTTTGTGAACCATTCAGTGCTCCATTTGTTCTGACCAGTGTGACCGGTGTACATCCACGCACGATCACTCATCTTGACTTTCAGAGCTACTAGACACACAACAAATATATATATATATATATATATATATATAATTCACCATGTATGTATTCATCAGTTGATCTACTTTGTCAATTTTATTACATCCATGCAACCTACACTCTAATAGGTAATGATAGGTCCTAATCCCACCCGAGTATGTTTAGATTGGGTTCATTTTCCCATGCTATGCCCCGGATCCTACACAAAATTTCGGCAGCACCTCCCCACTGTTCTCCTGATACACGTCTCTGCAATAAACAGAGAGGATGTGTACCCGGAGAACAACAGGGGAGGCACTGACGAAATTTATGCGTCGGATCCGGAGTAAAGCATATGGGAAAACGAACCCAATCTAAACATACTCGGGCTGTCCATGGATAGCGTTGGACAATTCGAAAGAATCAAGGTTATAAATATGCAAATGCATGCATATTTATAACTATGACGCTTTCGAACCGGAGACACATATTGGTTACGCATACTGATGATTCAAGACACATATATAGCTAGCTATCAAGTTTCATCGGAATAGATCAAATAATTAATGGGGGAGGAGGACATGTCATTTGTGCTCACCCACGAACGAAGGGGCAGAGCTCGTCAAACGCACGGCGAGGTCGTCGAACACCAAACCTCGCAGCGATGAAACAACTGCACATTTAAAACTACCCGATCAACACAATTATATATGATGTTTTTCATAACAAAATCGAAAGATATATGACCTAACTAATAATTCACAAATATATGACCCCGTCGGCTTCTGGAAGGCCAAAGAACACCTTTTCGGGAGGTGTCGGGGGTCGGGGTGTCGTGTCGGGGTGTCGGGTCGGGGTCGGGGTGCCGTGTCGGTGTCGGGGTCGGGGTGTCGGGTCAGGCTCGGGGTCGGGGTGTCGGAGTCGGGGTCGGGGTCGGGGTCTCGGGGTCGGGGTGTCGGGGTGTCGGGGGTGTCGTGTCGGGGGTCGGGGTGTCGTGTCGGTGTCGGGGTGCCGTGTCGGGGTCGGGGTGCTGTTTCGGGGTCGGGGGGTCGGGGTGTCGTGTCGGGGTCAGGGGGTTAGGGGGTCGGGGGGTCGGGGTGTCGTGTCGGGGTCAGGGGGTTAGGGGGTCGGGGGGTCGGGGTGTCGTGTCGGGGTCAGGGGTTAGGGGGTCGGGTGTCGGGGTGGAGTCGGGGTCGGGTGTCGGGGTGTGGTGTCGGGGTTGGGGGGTCAGGGGGTCTTCTCATTCTTCTACTACTTCTACTTCTTCTCATTCTTCTACTTCTTCTCATCCCCCGTCTTCTTCTTCTTCTTCTTTCTCCTCCTCCTCCTCCTCCTCCTCCTCCTCCTCCTCCTCTTCTTCTTCTTCTTCTTCTTCTTCTTCTTTCTCCTCCTCCTCCTCCTCCTCCTCTTCTTCTTCTTCTTCTTCTTCTTCCCCCTTCTACTTAACCTAAACCTAAACTAATTAAAACTAAACTATTTAAACTAATTAAACCTAAACTAATTAAACTAAATAACCTAAACTAATTAATTCTAAACTGAAAAAACTTAAACTAAAAAACCTTATCTAAACAGAAAAGAAAAACAAAAAAACAGAAAAAAATGGGAGGGGCTCCCTGTGGGGGGCGGCGACGGGTCGGGGAGGGGCCGGCGACGGGGGGCCGGGGCGGGGCGGTGGAGGAGGCGGGCGGCGGGGGCCGGGGCGGCAGGGGGGCCGGGCGGCGGGGGGCTGGGGCGGGGCGGTGGAGGAGGCGGCCTGGGGCGGCGGGGGGGCGCGGGGCGGCGGGGGGCCGGGGCGGGGTGCCGACGGGGCGGTGGGGCGGCGGGGAGCCGGGGCGGTGGGGCGACGGGGCGGCGGGGGCGACGGGGCGGCGGCGCGCGGCGGGCGGCGGCGGGGTGGGTGAAGAAGGGCGAGGAGGAAGTGACTAACGGGCGGGGGGGTACCTGCCGTTAGTCAAGTGCCCTCTTTGCCGTCCGCCAGCCTTTGCCGTCCGCCTTTTTGCCTCTTTGCCGTCTACTAGCGGACGGCAAAGAGGTGGGCCGTTAAGATTTTTTCAAACGAGCGGGGGGTGGGGGCCACCACACTCTTTGCCGTCTGCCAGTGGACGGCAAAGAGCTGGCAGATGGCAAAGAGCTTCTTTGCCGTCAGCCTTTTCTTTGCCGTCTGCTTTTGGGTAGCTCATGGCAAAGAGCTTCTTTGCCGTCAGCTAGCAGACGGCAAAGAGCTGGCAGATGGCAAATTAGCTGATTCCAGTAGTACGTTAGTCCGGAAAGGATATACATTACCATAGTCATACAGGCTAGACTTCTAGGGTTTAGCCATTACGATCTCGTGGTAGATCAACTCTTGTAACACTCATATTCATCAAGATCAATCAAGCAGGAAGTAGGGTATTACCTCCATAGAGAGGGCCCGAACCTGGGTAAACATCGTGTCCCCCGTCTCCTGTTACCATCGATCCTAGACGCACAGTTCGGGACCCCCTACCCGAGATCCGCCGGTTTTGACACCGAAATTGGTGCTTTTATTGAGAGTTCCACTGTGCCGTCGACGAAAGGTTCGATGGCCCCTTCAATCGCCTATGGCGACGCTGTCCAAGGAGAGACTTTCCTCCCTGGACAGATATTCGTATTCGGTGGCTTCGTACTGCGGGCCAACTCGCTTGGCCATCTGGAGCAAATCGATAGCTACGCCCCTGGCCACCAGGTCAGATTTGGAAGCCTAAACTATGTCGCGGATATCCATGGAGACTTGATCTTCAATGGATTTGAGACCGTGGCGATCGCTCCCCCTCGCTCCGATGAACACGACTTAAATCCGTCATCGGACCAGATTCTGGGGAGGGTTCCTGTAACTGCTACGACCTTAGATCCGGAGCAGTTTGCACGATCTGAAGCCACAGAGTACGTGGCGTTGGAACCAGACTCAAGCCCAGGCAATATCAGCATCAATGGAATTCCGGACTCGTCTCTGGTTATAAGTTCCGAACCTCGCACGCTCCCGGACACCGAGCTGGATCGGCTAACAATCTTCGAGTTCGGCGCCGCAGATATCTTCCAACACTCGCCCTTCAGCGATGTGCTGAACTCATTGAGAAGCCTATCCCCGATGGGGGACTCACGGCCGAACTATGTCCGGTTCGAGCTAGAGGATGATAATGGAGAATTTCGCTTCCCACCCGCCACCCACTTCATAGCCACTGTCGAGGACTTAGCCGACATGACTGCTTATGGCTCCGAAGACATTGACGGTATAGACGACGATACCGACAAGGAGCAAGGCCAAGACCCGCCAGTCATCCGGCGTGAGACGGCCACCCCTTCATACGATGTATACATGGTCGACACACTTAAAAAGGCTCGCGGCAATGACAAGGGAGATCCAGTTGAGAATAAAACTCCTGAGATACAGTCTAAGTTCCGGTGCCCCAAACGCTGATCCAAGTCACACCGCAGCAACGATGGCACCGGAGAAAATAGTATTCCGGACGGCGCCGAAGCAATGAAGACCCTGTTGGAGCAATTTCCGAAAAGGAGGAACAGGAAAATGGGCAAGCCCGCCCCGATAAACAGGCCCTGCCCACCAACAGTTCGGAGGACGACAACTACCTTCCGCTCTCCGAAGATGAGATAAGCCTCGGCGACGAAGACTTCACCGTACCCGAAGAGCCCCTTGAACAGGAACGCTTCAAGCGCAGGCTAATAGCTACGGCAAGGAGTCTGAAAAACAAGCAGCAACAGCTTCAAGCTGACCAAGACCTACTCAACGACAGATGGACTGAAGTCCTGCTCACCGAAGAATACGGCCTTAGTGGCCTAGCCAAAAGCTACCCAAAGCATAGATTGCTATACCAGTCCGATGACGGGGCGCTGGAGCCCGTACCATCGTCACACAATACGGCAGGTCGCCGACAACTCTGTCCGGATAAAGAGGCAACTCAAGTCGAACACCAGACCGCCCCACCTCACCGTAAAGGCAGGAATAACGCAGCTCACGATTGTCCAAAGGACCCGCAACGAGACTTGGACAATAGAGCAAGACACGCGAGACCGATCTACGGATCGCGAAGGCATGCCTTGACACGCGACAATGGCTACCTATCCGGACGTGACAAACCTCGCCACGCCCGAGCCAAAAACCGTAAAGGGACTCCTTCGGAGTTACGTCGCAGGGCGGCCCAACATAGAGGCACCGCACACCCGCTTTGCTTCACTAATGAAGTAATGAATCATGAATTCCCCGGCGGATTCACACCCGTCAATATTGAATCATACGACGGAACAATCGATCCCGCGGTGTGGATAGAAGATTTTATCCTCCACATCCATATGGCCCGTGGGGACGACCTCCACGCCATTAAATACCTCCCACTAAAGCTAAAATGGCCAGCTCGGCACTGGCTAAACAGCCTGCCTGAAAATTCCATAGGCAGCTGGGAGGACTTGGAAGAGGCCTTCCTCGATAACTTCCGAGGAACACATGTCCGGCCACCGGATGCCGATGACCTAAGTCACATTGTCCAGCAGCCCAGAGAATCAGCCAGGGAGCTCTGGACTCGGTTCTTAGTCAAAAAGAACCAAATCGTTGACTGTCCAGACGCGGAAGCCCTTGCGGCTTTCAGACAGAGTGTCCGGGATGAATGGCTTGCACGCCACCTCAGCCAAGAGGGACCTAAATCCATGACAGCCCTCACTGCTCTGATGACCCGCTTTTTCCCGGGAGAAGACAGCTGGCTCGCTCGTAAAAGCAACAGCGCCAGCGACCCGGTCACCTCAGAAATCCGAGACGGCAACGGTAAGCCACGATGAAGCAAATACAACAGTCGCAACGATGACGAAAGACCACACGACACAGCGGTCAACGCCGGATTCAGCAATCACAAGCCCGGTCAGTGGAAGAAGCCATTCAAGGCGAATCGAGACGAACCATCCAACCTGGACAGGATATTGGACCGACCCTGCCAGATTCATGGCCACCCCGATAAACAAGCTAATCATACCAACCGAAGCTGTTGGGTCTTTAAACAGGCAGGCAAGCTCAACGCCAAACACAGGGGGAGGAGGCCGCCAAGCGACTGGGATGACGGAAAGGTTCACCAACGAAACACCGGGGGTCAGAAGCAATCTCCACCTGAGGATCAACAACTCCAAGAACAGAAATAGCAACCCAGCTTCCGCCGCCCACTCTGTACACCTACAAAGTTTGTACCGCATAGATCATTACGCACTTAAGATACCATGGGCATTGGCGGAAGCACAATACGGACAAGCCTGCAAGCACTCCAGTAACCTTTTTTATTATTATTTACTTCCTTTTTATTTCTTCCTTTGCTATCCTTTAAAAACAGGTGACGAACAGGATAAACATCTCAAACTGGCTCTATCGAAGTCCGGATCCATACACTCACCTAAGGGGCTATTTTCGGCAAGGATTCTGTAACACTCCGCATGTAACTTTCCATAATTGTAACTCCAACTCTCGCCATTTTCGGCTGTGTGTTATGATATTCCCTCCGTGGTTGGGTTTTGTCTTCGTTTTGCATTTTCTTCATGTAATGCATTTCATCTCATGTCATCATGTTCATCTTCATGGTGTAGCTCATTGCATTGTGGCATGTTCAATGTGGATCCAAGCATCATCATCCCCCTTCACTCATCACCACCTCCCCTCCTCCTCTTTCTTTTATTTGGCAAGTCCCATTTTTCACTCCTCCTTTAATGTTCATCTCTTCCTCACAATTCAAGCATCATGCCACTCACCTCTCTGCCAAGTTTCACCTAAATTGGAGTTGGTTTGGTTGGGATAAAAAATGCTTCCAGTTTGAACCTCATTCAAACATGGAATATTTTTCTACCTTTAAAAATTCCCAAATCAATTTTATTAAATACTACACAAATTTAGGATCTTGAGAATATTGTCATATTTCTCAAAATCCTTCCCAATCCACCTATGCTTTTCCATTTGTTTCATGTCTGAAGAAAATGGGAAAAGGAGCAGCAGCAGACTCAGACCAGCAGCAGCAGTAGTAGCCGCAGCCCAGCAGCAGCATGGCCTCGGCCCAGCACCGCGCCTGGCTAGCCCATAGCCAGCGCCAGCCTCCCGTGGTAACCCACGCTGGACTCCGCGCGACCCCACCTGCAGCGACCCGAAAACCCTATTCCTCTTCCTCCTCCCTTGCTCGTTCCTCTCACAGTAAAAGCAGAGGACACGGGCACACATGGCCACCGTGGCCACCACGTCCCTCACTTCCCCCTATAAAGGGCCAACCCAGGGCAAGCCTAGGGTTCCTCCCCCTACCTTCTTTCCCCTCTGCGCCGCCGCCACGGGTAAGAGGCACCCACGCCCTGCTTCCCCGCTCCGTCTCCTCCCTACAGCCACCATGGCCGGCCCGAGCGAGAGCTCCTCGCCGGCGTAGGTGCGTCGCCGGCTTCCCGTCCGTCGACCCCAAGCACCGCAGTGCCTCCCCAAGTCCGTTCTGACGCCGTTCCGATCCTGAGGACGCCTTCCCCGACGTCCTCTACATCGTCTCCTGCTCGGACAACAAGTCCACCGGAAATCTTCGCCTCCCCGCTGCCGATCTTCTACGCCACCGGCCTCACATCCTTGACATAGGTATAGTAGGTAAACCCATCCTTCCCCCTGCTCTTTTCGTTTCGCCGATCGGTCTCCGTAGGAGCGGCCAAGATCTCGCCGTCGTCGTGTTCCCGGCGCACCGAGGCGAGTTCTGAATTTTTTTCTTCAGTTCGGTAGTTCAGAGACAGCTCGCGTGCACCTCCCACTCTCTATCCTCCTAGACGAGCTCTTCCACGCCTTGCTGCACCCATGCACGCACTCTCTCACAGCAGCCCGCGCACGTCCTTGCCTTGCCTCACCGCACCCGGCCTGGCTATGTCGCTGCTCTGCACTCCGAGCACACGCGCCCGCGCACCCATCTGTACCTGAGCACACGCACGCCCACGAGGATCAAGCTTTCGACAACTCTGAGAACCTTGCAGGCAAGATGACCATACCCTCGAAATCACTTCTATCTTTGCTTGCTAGCTGTTCGCTCTATTGCTATGCTGCACTACCTACCACTTGTTTATCATGCCTCCCATATTGCCATGTCAAGCCTCTAACCATCCTTTCCTAGCAAACCGTTGTTTGGCTAAGTTACCGCTTTGCTCAGCCCCTCTTATAGTGTTGCTAGTTGCAGGTGAAGATGAAGTTGCTTCCATGTTGAAACATGGATATTTTGGGATATCACAATATCTCTTATTTAATTAATGCATCTATATACTTGGTAAAGGGTGGAAGGCTCGGCCTTATGCCTGGTGTTTTGTTCCACTCTTGTCGCCCTAGTTTCCGTCATACCAGTGTTATGTTCCTTGATTTTGCGTCCCTTACGCGGTTGGGTGATTTATGGGACCCCCTTGACAGTTCGCTTTGAATAAAACTCCTCCAGCAAGGCCCAACCTTGGTTTTACCATTTGCCACCTAAGCCTTTTTCCCTCGGGTTTTCGCGAGCCCGAGGGTCATCTTTATTTTAAACCCCCGGGCCAGTGCTCCTCGGAGTGTTGGTCCAACCTGTCAGCCGCCGGTGGCCACCAGGGGCAACTCTGGGCTCGCCTATCGGAAGTTTGGACAATCCGGTGTGCCCTGAGAACGAGATATGTGCAGCTCCTATCGGGATTTGTCGGCACATTCGGGCGGCTTTGCTGGTCTTGTTTTACCATTGTTGAAATGTCTTGTAAACCAGGATTCCAAGACTAATCGGGTCTTCCCGGGAGAAGGAATATCCTTCGTTGACCGTGAGAGCTTATATTGGGCTAAGTTGGGACACCCCTGCAGGGTATTATCTTTCGAAAGCCGTGGCCGCGGTTATGAGGCAGATGGGATTTTGTTAACGTCCGGTTGTAGAGAACTTGACACTTGACTTAATTAAAATACATCAACCGCGTGTGTAGCCGTGATGGTCTCTTTTCGGCAGGGTCCGGGAAGTGAACACGGTTTGTGTTATGTATGAACGTAAGTAGTTTCAGGATTGCTTCTTGATCACTTCTAGCTTCTCGACCCATGCGTTGCTTCTCTTCTCGCTCTCATTTGCGTATGTTAGCCACCATATATGCTTAGTGCTTGCCGCAGCTCCACCACATTACCCCTTTCCTACCTACAAGCTTAAATAGTCTTGATCTCGCGGGTGTGAGATTGCTGAGTCCTCGTGACTCACAAATTCTACCAAAACAGTTGCAGGCACCGAGGATACCAGTGCAGATGACGCAACCGAGCTCAAGTGGGAGTTCGACGAGGACTGTGGTCGTTACTATGTTTCTTTTCCTGATGATCAGTAGTGGAGCCCAGTTGGGACGATCGGGGATCTAGCATTTGGGGTTATCTTCTTTTCATTTGGATTTGACCGTAGTCGGTCTATGTGTGTATTTTGGATGATGTATGAATTTATTTATGTATTGTGTGAAGTGGCGATTGTAAGCCAACTCTCTATCCCATTCTTGTTCATTACATGGGATTGTGTGAAGATGACCCTTCTTGCGACAATACCTACAATGCGGTTATGCCTCTAAGTCGTGCCTCGACACGTGGGAGATATAGCCGCATCGTGGGCATTACAAGTTGGTAATCAGAGCCATCCCCGACTTAGGAGCCCTCTGCTTGATCGAATCGCTGGCATTGTTGAGTCTAGAAAAAAAAGTTTTGAGTCTTAGGATTATATATATCGGAGAGTAGGATTCTTTTACTCCTCAGTCCCTTCGTCGCTCTGGTGAGGTCTCCTGACGTAGATGTTTTGTCTTTCCTCTTCTCAAATTTCACTAAAAAAATTTAGGATCACGCGGGTATCTTGGAATCATTCCGATGGTTTTGTGACGAGAACATTGTTCTTGGTGCCTCCTGACATTTAGGGGTTGTGGCAGTGTCCCGGGGAGTTGAGCTCCGAGGTGTTGTCGTCACAATTTTATCATTGCAGTTCTGGAATACCTGAGTTTCGCCGACATCAAAAATCTCTTTTATGCAGTTGTTAGTGAGATCACCTCGACGCCACCCAGTACTAGGGCGGGAGTTCGGGAGTATTGCCATAACTCGTATAACGGATGCTTTTCGAAGGTTGAGGTACACGATTTCCGAAGATTTCTTGGTTATGTGTTGACGGATGGATACAGCTGGATCTAGGAATTGTTAGTTTGGGTGATATATTTTGTGTCCCCTGTATCCCGAACACCTGATTGCATAACCGGAAAGTTTCAGGAGTTTATAAGTGGGAATTCAAGTAGCTCTAGGATATCTTTCCGACGGATGCATGATATGAGATTGGGGTTCGACGTCTAGTGGTCCGCCTATCCACGGTTGGTTTTACAGTGGTCTCGTAGTGTCTTAAAGAGTCCTTGGCTATGCCGACTCGGGGACGCTTTGTATGTCATCTGCACTGCCTTGTACATGATGGTGTTGTACGATCGAGCCCGTGTGGGCCCCACCACGAAAACTTCGGACGAAATCTCTATCATATGTTTGTTCCGGCTTATTCTGCAAGCCAATCCTTTGTTTTGTTTTGAGTTGTGGTATTCGAGTTGCTTCGAAGTCAAATGTTGATTCCATACCTTTCTCTAAGTGGCTTCTCAACTTATGGAAGTGTGATGATTTACTATGGAATTCATTCGTTCATCCTCGTTCGAATGTTTATTGTGAAGACTATATGTTGCAATTTCTATCCGTTGATTCAACTTGTCTATCTGTCTATCAAGATGCTAACGGATGTCACCCTCTTCAGGATGGCTCTGCCAACGCGTCAGAATCCGGATCGCAATGATGGGAGTCAAGCGAACCCTCCGCCACCACCTCCGCCTCCGGAGGCATGGCAAGCTATCATGGCAGCCACCAACGCCAATGCTCAGATGATTTGGCAACTCTTGCAAGAGCGCACCCAAGGGCAAGGAAACCAAGGAAATCAAGGCCAAGGCAACAATCAGCCTCAGTTCGCTACCCTCAACTAGTTCCTTGCAAATCAGCCGAAGTCTTTCAGCTACTGTGCCGAGGCCACATACGCCAATGATTAGCTCGTGGACATCAACAAGCATTTTGAATGTAGCAATGTCAGGCCTGAGGACTTTGTCAAGTTTGCTTCTTTTCAACTCAAGGATCAAGCTGCCGAGTGGTATCAACAATACAAATATTCCGGAGGAGGTCGTGTGATTACCTGGGATGATTTCCGCCGAGACTTCAAAGCTCACCACATTCCTCAAAGTGTTGTTGAGAGCAAGCGTGAGGAGTTTTGCAATCTCAAGCAAGGCAGCATGTCCGTGTATCAATACAATACCCAGTTTCAGAAACTCGCTCGCTTTGCTAAGCAAGACGTCCCTGATGAAAAGAGCATGATCTATCAATTCAGAGGTGGCCTCAGAGAAGATCTGCAATTAGCTCTCGTGCTTTTTGAGCCGACCAAGTATGATGATTTCTACAACATGGCACTGAAGCAAGAAGCTGCTCAGCTCAAGTGTGAGGTTTCTAAGAAGAGAGTCAGGGACGCAGTTCAGTCTTCTTCTTCCTCACTAGTGGCTGCTATGCAACAGAAGTTCTGGTTGCCTCCTCCTCCTCCGTTTCGTCAGCCTTTCCAGCAGAAGAACAAAGGTGGCCATGGATCTTCCCACCCACCCAACCCTGGCTATCGGAACAAGTCTCAGAATCAAGCTCCAAGGTCAAGTGCTCCTTATCATCGTCCGCTCTCAGAGGTGACTTGCAACAAGTTTCAGCAGAAAGGTCACTATGCTAACAAGTGCTTCAACCAAAGGCGCCTTCCACCTCCTCCTCCTGTTCGTTCCGCAAGCAATGCAGTGGTCAAGCATAATTCCAAGTTTGCAAAGGTCAACATGATGAACGCAGCTCAGGCAGAGGACTCTTCAGAAGTGATAATGGGTAATCTTCCTGTTAACGACTTTCCTGCAAAAGTTCTTTTTCACACTGGTGCATCGCTTAGTTTCATCTCAAGACCATTTGCATCTAAGCACGAGTTGCCTTTCCAAGAATTGCCTAGACCATTAGCAGTTGTCTCTTCGGGCAAATGCATGAACGCAAGCTACATGGTTCCGGATGTTTCCATCAAGATGCGGGACTATAAATTTCTGTCTAAGCCAATTGTTCTTGGTGACTCTGATATCGATCTAATTCTCGGGATGGACTGGCTTTCTAAGCACAAAGCTCAACTTAATTGTGCTGCCAGGGAAATTCAATTGACACACTCTTCTGAGGATGTGATCATCTATGCCGCTCGTGATGAGACCATTCGGTTATTCTCTCTCAATGAGAAGGGTGAGCTAGACGCAATCTCTCAGATTCCAGTCATTTGTGAGTACCAAGATGTCGTTCCAGAAGAGCTTCCGGGTATGCCTCCTCACCGGCCAGTCGAATTCGTTATCGATCTTGAGCCTGGCACTAAACCCGTTTGCAAGCGTCCTTACAAGCTTGGACCCAAGGAGCTGAAAGAATTGAAGAAACAGCTCGATGAACAAGAGCGTCTGGGTTTGATCAGACCGAGTTCATCTCCATGGGGTTGTGGAGTTCTCTTTGTCCAGAAGAAAGATGGCACGGACCGACTGTGCGTCGATTACCGTCCATTGAACAAGAAGACAATCAAGAACAAGTATCCACTTCCCAACATCAATGAGCTATTCGAGCAACTTAAAGGTGCAAAGGTGTTCTCCAAGCTTGACCTTCGTATGGGTTATCATCAGATTCACATTCGTGAAAAAGATATTCCCAAGACAACATTCAGAACAAGTTTCGGTTCTTATGAATATACTGTCATGTCTTTCGGCCTTGTCAATGCTCCTCCAACATTCTCTCGAATGATAAATTTCATCTTCAACCTCTACACCAATGAATTCGTCTTGGTGTATCTCGATGATATCTTGGTCTTCTCCAAGAATAAGAAGGACCATGCCAAACATTTGCGATTGGTGCTCGACAAGCTCAGAGAGTATCAATTCTATGCAAAGTTTTCCAAATGTGAGTTCTGGCTTGATGAAGTTCTTTACCTTGGTCACATCATCTCCGCCAAGGGCATCGTTGTTAATCCCGAGAAGGTGTCTGCAGTTGTGAATCGGGAACCTCCTCAGAATGTCAAGCAGCTTCGCAGTTTTCTTGGGCTTGCAAGTTATTGTTGAAGATTCGTTGAGAATTTCTCTAAGATTGCAAAGCCTCTTTCCAACCTCCTCCAAAAGCATGTGAAGTATGTCTGGACTCTTGAGTGTGACGTTGCTTTCAACACTCTCAAAGATAAACTTGTCACAGCTCCTGTCTTCACTCCTCCTGATGAATCCAAGCCATTCGAAGTTTTCTGTGATGCTTCTCTTCAAGGTCTCGGTGCTGTGTTAATGCAAGAGAAGAAAGTTGTGGCCTATACCTCTCGTCAGTTGAAGCCCGACGGAAGGAACTACCCCACTCACGATCTTCAGTTGGCGGCAGTTGTCCATGCATTGATAACATGGAGACATCTCTTGTTGGGAAGGCAAGTGGACATTTTCACCGATCATAAGAGTCTCAAATATATCTTCACTCAACCCAACCTCAACCTCAGGCAAACTCGATGGGTCGAAATGATTCAAGAGTACAATCCAAGTATTGAATATACTCCAGGCAAGGCCAATGTGATTGCAGATGCTTTGAGCAGAAAGGCTTATTGCAACAGCTTAATTCTCAAGCCTTTTCAACCGGATCTTTGTGAAGCTTTCCTCAAACTCAATCTTCAAGTTGTTCCTCATGGTTTTCTTGCCAACCTCCTAGTCACTCCAACTTTGGAAGACCAAATTCGTGAGGCACAACTCCTGGATGCCATGGTGAAAAAGGTGAAACGTGGTATCGACAAGGGCATTGCCAAATAAAAGTGCTTCCACATTGATGACAAAGATACTCTTTTCTTCGAGGATCGAATTGTGGTTCCTAAGGGCGATCTGAGAAAAGTCATTATGAACGAGGCACACAATTCCCTTCTATCCATTCATCCTCGAAGTACGAAGATGTACCATGACCTCAAGCAGTCGTATTGGTGGACTCGAATGAAGCGAGAGATTGCTCAATTCGTGAATGAATGTGATGTCTGCCGAAGGGCGAAAGCAGAACACCAACGACCAGCTGGTCTCCTCCAACCTCTTGCTATTCCAGAATGGAAGTTTGATCTTATCGAGATGGACTTCGTAACTGGTTTTTCTAAGTCCAAGCGTGGAAATGATGCTATCTTCGTTGTCATTGACAAGCTCACAAAAGTGGCTCATTTCCTTCCAATCAAAGAATCCATCACAGCAGCTCAGTTGGCAGAGCTATACACCTCCAGGATTGTCTCCTTGCATGGCATTCCACAATTGATTTCTTCAAATCGTGGAAGCATCTTCACTTCTAAGTTCTGGGACTCCTTCCAGAAGGCCATGGGCACCAACATTCGCTTCAGCACAGCTTTCCATCCTCAAACAAGTGGCCAAGTCGAGCGAGTCAATCAAATCCTTGAAGATATGCTCAGGGCTTGTGTCATTTCCTTTGGCATGAAGTGGGAAGATTGTCTTCCATATGCCGAGTTCTCCTACAACAACAGCTTCCAAGAAAGTGCGGGCAAGGCCCCATTCGAAATTCTCTATGGCAGGAAGTGTCGTACTCCTCTCAATTGGTTCGAGACAGGTGAACGCCAACTTCTTGGCAACGATTTGATCACAGAAGCAGAAGAAATGTGCAAAGTCATTCGTGAGAATCTCAAAGCCGCGCAATCGCGCCAGAAGAGCTATTATGATGACAAGCACCAAGATGTGGCTTTTAAAATCGGAGACCATGTCTACCTCCGCGTCTCTCCAATGAAAGGCACTCGTCGCTTCGGTATCAAAGGGAAGCTTGCCACTAGATACGTGGGTCCCTTCAAGATCATTGGCAAAAGAGGCGACCTCGCCTATCAACTTGAGCTTCCCTCCAACTTCGCGAATGTGCATGATGTGTTTCACGTGTCACAGCTTCGCAAGTGCTTCAAGATGCCTTAGCGTACCATCAACTTCGAAGATATTGACCTCCAAGAAGATCTGTCCTATCATGAGCACCTTGTTGCTATTCTTGAAGAGACTGAGCGTAAGACTCGTAACAAGTGAATCAAATTCCTGAAAGTGAAGTGGTCACACCATTCCGACCGAGAAGCCACCTGGGAACGCGAGGATCACCTCCGTTCCGAATATCCGGAGTTCTTTCAGTCCTAGATCTCGGGACGAGATCCTCTTGTAGTGGTGGAGTGTTGTAACACCCCAGATGTAACTTTCCATAATTGTAACTCCAACTCTCGCCATTTTCGGCTGTGTGTTATGATATTCCTCCGTGGTTGGGTTTTGTCTTCGTTTTGCATTTTGTTCATGTCATGCATTTCATCTCATGTCATCATGTGCATCTTCATGGTGTAGCTCATTGCATTGTGGCATGTTCTATGTAGATCCAAGCATCATCATCCCCCTTTACTCATCACCACCTCCCCTCCTCCTCTTTCTTTTATTTGGCAAGTGCCATTTTTCACTCCTCCTTTAATGTTCATCTCTTCCTCACAATTCAAGCATCATGCCACTCACCTCTCTGCCAAGTTTCACCTAAATTGGAGTTGGTTTGGTTGGGATAAAAAAATGCTTCCAGTTTGAACCTAATTCAAACTTGGAATATTTTTCTACCTTTAAAAATTCCCAAATCAATTTTATTAAATACTAAACAAATTCAGGATCTTGAGAATATTGTCATCTTTCTCAAAATCCTTCCCAATCCACCTATGCTTTTCCTTTTGTTTCATGTCTGAAGAAAATGGGAAAAGGAGCAGCAGCAGACTCAGACCAGCAGCAGTAGTAGCCGCACGCACCTGGCTAGCCCATAACCAGCGCCAGCCTCCCGTGGTAACCCACGCTGGACTCCGCGCGACCCCACCTGCAGCGACCCGAAACCCCTATTCCTCTTCCTCCTCCCTTGCTCGTTCCTCTCACAGTAAAAGCAGAGGACATGGGCACACATGGCCACCGTGGCCACTACGTCCCTCGCTTCCCCCCTATAAAGGGTCAACCCAGGGCAAGCCTAGGGTTCCTCCCCCTCCCTTCTTTCCCCTTCGCGCCGCCGCCACGAGTAAGAGGCACCCACGCCCTGCTTCCCCGCTCCGTCTCCTCCCTACAGCCACCATGGCCGGCCCGAGCGAGAGCTCCTCGCCGGCGTAGGTGCGTCGCCGGCTTCCCGTCCATCGACCCCAAGCACCGCAGTGCCTCCCCGAGTCCGTTCTGACGCCGTTCCGATCCCGAGGACGCCTTCCCCGATGTCCTCTTCGTCCTCTCCGTCGTCTCCTGCTCGGACAACAAGTCCACCGGAAATCTTCGCCTCCCCGCTGCCGATCTTCTGCGCCACCGGCCTCACATGCTTGACATAGGTATACTAGGTAAACCCATCCTTCCCCCCTGCTCTTTTCATTTAGCCGATCGGTCTCCGTAGGAGCGGCCAAGATCTCGCCGTCGTCGTCTTCCCGGCGCACCGAGGCGAGTTCTGAATTTTTTTTCTTCAGTTCGGTTGTTCAGAGACACCTCGCGTGCACCTCCCGCTCTGGATCCTCCTAGACGAGCTCTTCCACGCCTTGCTGCACCCATGCACGCACTCTCTCACAGTAGCCCGCGCACGTCCTTGCCTTGCCTCACTGCGCCCAGCCTGGCTATGTCGCTGCTCTGCACTCCGGGCACACGCGCTCGCGCACCCATCTGTACCTGAGCACACGCACGCCCACACGCGACCCCCGGGGAGAAGCAGCCGCGCGCATGTCATCCCGCACCCCCGCCAGTGCCCCTTGGCTCCGGTGGTCGTCGTCGTTGCTCGCAGGAACCGTCGGCGTCTTCTCTGCTGCAGATGAGAAAGGGGCCCGTACCAGCCTCAAGCCAGCTCAAGAGGAGCCGAGCCCCTACCAAACCAATACCATGTCCTAGCTCAGCTGGTCGTTGCTCACGCCCAGCACCAGGGAGAACCGGGTTCGAGTCCCAGGCTTTGCATATTTTTGCTGCGGTATTTTCCTTTTCATTGTGACACTGACGCGTCGACCCCACCGGACATACACACCCAGCCACATGGCCCACGACCCTACCAGTCAGCCTAACGGCTGGGTACAGCCTGGGTGCACCTAGTTTTGCCCTCATGTCTTCTGTTTTATCCCATTTCGGAACATGCCAGAATTGGCATATGTTGAGGTTTCCATTTTTAGGCGGTATTTGTTTTTGCATAAATGTGGGGATTTTTCTGATGAAACCTAGACATAGTATATATGTTTTTGGGGTAGAAAAATCCCACCAATCCAGTGGTGGCATTAGTTTCTGCATTTGAGCAAGTTCATGAAACATGTCATTTTACATCATGTTGCTGTTTTGTCTTTTATGTGTATACTTATGCAAATATGCTAGGGGGTAGTTTTGCACATGAACATGCTATTCCACATGCCTAATACATGCTAGATTGTGTTACATGCCATGAAATTCTTTACATTGAGTTAAACATGCTATGATGAATCTGTTTTTGGGGTATTTTCCTTTACATTGAGTTAAACATGCTATGATGAATCTGCATATTTTTGCTGCGGTATTTTCCTTTTCATTGTGACACTGACGCGTCGACCCCACCGGACATACACACCCAGCCACATGGCCCACGACCCTACCAGTCAGCCTAACGGCTGGGTACAACCTGGGTGCACCTAGTTTTGCCCTCATGTCTTCTGTTTTATCCCATTTCGGAACATGCCAGAATTGGCATATGTTGAGGTTTCCATTTTTAGGCGGTATTTGTTTTTGCATAAATGTGGGGATTTTTCTGATGAAACCTAGACATAGTATATATGTTTTTGGGGTAGAAAAATCCCACCAATCCAGTGGTGGCATTAGTTTCTGCATTTGAGCAAGTTCATGAAACATGTCATTTTACATCATGTTGCTGTTTTGTCTTTTATGTGTATACTTATGCAAATATGCTAGGGGGTAGTTTTGCACATGAACATGCTATTCCACATGCCTAATACATGCTAGATTGTGTTACATGCCATGAAATTCTTTACATTGAGTTAAACATGCTATGATGAATCTGTTTTTGGGGTATTTTCCTTTACATTGAGTTAAACATGCTATGATGAATCTGCATATTTTTGCTGCGGTATTTTCCTTTTCATTGTGACACTGACGCGTCGACCCCACCGGACATACACACCCAGCCACATGGCCCACGACCCTACCAGTCAGCCTAACGGCTGGGTACAACCTGGGTGCACCTAGTTTTGCCCTCATGTCTTCTGTTTTATCCCATTTCGGAACATGCCAGAATTGGCATATGTTGAGGTTTCCATTTTTAGGCGGTATTTGTTTTTGCATAAATGTGGGGATTTTTCTGATGAAACCTAGACATAGTATATATGTTTTTGGGGTAGAAAAATCCCACCAATCCAGTGGTGGCATTAGTTTCTGCATTTGAGCAAGTTCATGAAACATGTCATTTTACATCATGTTGCTGTTTTGTCTTTTATGTGTATACTTATGCAAATATGCTAGGGGGTAGTTTTGCACATGAACATGCTATTCCACATGCCTAATACATGCTAGATTGTGTTACATGCCATGAAATTCTTTACATTGAGTTAAACATGCTATGATGAATCTGTTTTTGGGGTATTTTCCTTTACATTGAGTTAAACATGCTATGATGAATCTGTTTTTGCCATGTCCTGAAATTTCACTAAGTCTGAATCTGTTTATAAAACTTAATCATATCTTTTGTGCGTTTTTGGCTCATGATCAGTAAGGGACTTTTGTTCTATGCATTTAGTAGATTCATGCCATGCCTTGTTTTTCTATGATATGTTCTTGTAGCATGTTGATTTCTTGCTCTGAACATTGCTACCTGATACTGTTTATGCCATGTTCAGTATTTTCACTAAGTCTGTGAAGCTGATATCTTTTGCACTTTTGCCATGCTTGTTTGAACCTGTTATTGTGTGATCTAGCCGTAGCTCAGTGTTCATCTTTTGGCAAGCATCTATTTTAGATCACTGCCATATGCTTTGTTGCTATGTTGGGGTGCTGTAGCATAGTTTCTTGATGTATTCTAAGTGCTATCATGCTGTTAATCGCATAATTGTGTCATTCTTGTTTTGCTTGCCATTTGCAAACCGTGCACCCGTTTCCGGTGATCTTTATATCGATTTCAACCGAAATCATCTCATATTTCCAGCGACATACTTGGTTTGCCAAGATGATGCCTTGTTCATCCTTTTTCCTCCCGGAGCACGCATATGCATAGCATATCACATCTCGCATATCATGCCATGTATTGCATCATGTTGCTTGTGCATTGCACCGTGATTGATCGTGGTTCCATTGCTTGTGTTCTTGCTTTGGGTAGAGCCGGGAGACGAGTTCGTGAACGAGGAACCTGTTGAGTACACTAACGAGGATCAAGCTTTCGACAACTCTAAGAACCTTGCAGGCAAGATGACCATACCCTCGAAATCACTTCTATCTTTGCTTGCTAGTTGTTCGCTCTATTGCTATGCTGCACTACCTACCACTTGTTTATCATGCCTCCCATATTGCCATGTCAAGCCTCTAACCATCCTTTCCTAGCAAACCGTTGTTTGGCTAAGTTACCGCTTTGCTCAGCCCCTCTTATAGTGTTGCTAGTTGCAGGTGAAGATGAAGTTGCTTCCATGTTGAAACATGGATATTTTGGGATATCACAATATCTCTTATTTAATTAATGCATCTATATACTTGGTAAAGGGTGGAAAGCTCGGCCTTATGCCTGGTGTTTTGTTCCACTCTTGTCGCCCTAGTTTCCGTCATACCAGTGTTATGTTCCTTGATTTTGCGTCCCTTACGCGGTTGGGTGATTTATGGGACCCCCTTGACAGTTCGCTTTGAATAAAACTCCTCCGGCAAGGCCCAACCTTGGTTTTACCATTTGCCACCTAAGCCTTTTTCCCTCGGGTTTCGCGAGCCCGAGGGTCATCTTTATTTTAAACCCCCGGGCCAGTGCTCCTCTGAGTGTTGGTCCAACCTGTCAGCCGCCGGTGGCCACCAATGGCAACTCTGGGCTCGCCTATCGGAAGTTTGGACAATCCGGTGTGCCCTGAGAACGAGATATGTGCAGCTCCTATCGGGATTTGTCGGCACATTCGGGCGGCTTTGCTGGTCTTGTTTTACCATTGTTGAAATGTCTTGTAAACCAGGATTCCGAGACTGATCGGGTCTTCCCGGGAGAAGGAATATCCTTCGTTGACCGTGAGAGCTTATAATGGGCTAAGTTGGGACACCCCTGCAGGATATTATCTTTCGAAAGCCGTGCCCATGGTTATGAGGCAGATGGGATTTTGTTAATGTCCGGTTGTAGAGAACTTGACACTTGACTTAATTAAAATACATCAACCGCGTGTGTAGCCGTGATGGTCTCTTTTCGGCAGGGTCCGGGAAGTGAACACGGTTTGTGTTATGTATGAACGTAAGTAGTTTCAGGATCGCTTCTTGATCACTTCTAGCTTCTCGACCGATGTGTTGCTTCTCTTCTCGCTCTCATTTGCGTATGTTAGCCACCATATATGCTTAGTGCTTGCCGCAGCTCCACCACATTACCCCTTTCCTACCTACAAGCTTAAATAGTCTTGATCTCATGGGTGTGAGATTGCTGAGTCCTTGTGACTCACAGATTCTACCAAAACAGTTGCAGGCGCCGAGGATACCAGTGCAGATGACGCAACCGAGCTCAAGTGGGAGTTCGACGAGGACCGTGGTCGTTACTATGTTTCGTTTCCTAATGATCAGTAGTGGAGCCCAGTTGGGACGATCGGGGATCTAGCATTTGGGTTATCTTCTTTTCATTTGGATTTGACCATAGTCAGTCTATGTGTGTATTTTGGATGATGTATGAATTTATTTATGTATTGTGTGAAGTGGCGATTGTAAGCCAACTCTCTTTATCCCATTCTTGTTCATTACATGGGATTGTGTGAAGATGACCCTTCTTGCGATAATACCTACAACGCGGTTATGCCTCTAAGTCGTGCCTCGACACGTGGGAGATATAGCCACATCGTGGGCGTTACAGATTCCCACCACCGAGGACTGGCGGCGCAGATGTGTGACAGGAGGTTGCTACCTCTTGAGCACTGCGTTGGTTTTCCCTTGAAGAGGAAAGGGTGATGCAGTAAAGTAGCATAAGTATTTCCCTCAGTTTTTGAGAACCAAGTTATCAATCCAGTAGGAGGCCACGCACGAGTCCCTCGCACCTACACAAACAAATAAATCCTTGCAACCAACGCAATAAAGGGGTTGTCAATCCCTTCACGGTCACTTACGAGAGTGAGATCTGATAGATATGATAAGATAATATTTTTGGTATTTTTATGATAAAGATGCAAAGTAAAGAAAGCAAAATAAAAACGGCGCCAGAAATAACTTGTTGCTGGGAGATTAAATATGATGGAAAATAGACCCGGGGCCATAGGTTTCACTAGTGGCTTCTCTCGAGAGCATAAGTATTACGGTGGGTAAACAAATTACTGTTCAGCAATTGACAGAATTGAGCATAGTTATGAGAATATATAGGTATGATCATGTGTATAGGCATCACGTCCGAGACAAGTAGACCGACTCCTGCCTGCATCTACTACTATTACTCCACACATCGACCGCTATCCAGCATGCATCTAGAGTATTAAGTTCAAAAGAACAGAGTAACACCATAAGTAAGATGACATGATGTAGAGGGATAAACTCATGCAATATGATATAAACCCCATCTTGTTATCCTCGATGGCAACAATACAATACGTGCCTTGCTGCCCCTACTGTCACTGGGAAAGGACACCGCAAGATTGAACCCAAAGCTAAGCACTTCTCCCATTGCAAGAAAGGTCAATCTAGTAGGCTAAGCCAAACTGATAATTCGAAGAGACTTGCAAAGATAACCAATCATACATAAAAGAATTCAGAGAAGATTCAAATATTGTTCATAGATAAACTTGATCATAAACCCACAATTCATCGGTCTCAACAAACACACCGCAAAAGAAGATTACATCGAATAGATCTCCACAAAAGAGGGGGAGAACATTGTATTGAGATCCAAAAAGAGAGAAGAAGCCATCTAGCTAATAACTATGGACCCGAAGGTCTGAGGTAAACTACTCACACATCATCGGAGAGGCTATGGTGTTGATGTAGAAGCCCTCTATGATCGATGCCCCCTCCGGCGAAGCTCCGGAAAAGGCCCCAAGATGGGATCTCATGGGTACAGAAGGTTGCGGCGGTGGAATTAGGTTTTTCGCTCCGTATCTGGTAGTTTGGGGGTACGTAGGTATATATAGGAGGAAGAAGTACGTCGGTGGAGCAACGTGGGGCCCACGAGGGTGGAGGGCGCGCCCCCTACCTCATGCCTTCCTGGTTGATGCCTTGACGTAGGGTCCAACTCCTCTGAATCACGTTCGTTCCAA
Source organism: Aegilops tauschii subsp. strangulata (assembly GCF_002575655.3). Classification (NCBI taxonomy): domain Eukaryota; kingdom Viridiplantae; phylum Streptophyta; class Magnoliopsida; order Poales; family Poaceae; genus Aegilops; species Aegilops tauschii. Next base: position 267,213,011 of record NC_053041.3, read on the forward strand.
AAATCACGTTCCCGAAGGTTTCATTCCGTTTGATATTCTTTTTCTGCGAAACTCTGAAATAGGCAAAAAACATCAATTCTGGGTTGGGCCTCTGGTTAATAGGTTAGTCCCAAAAATAGTATAAAAGTGTATAATAAAGCACATTAATGTCCAAAACAGAATATAATATAGCATGGAACAATAAAAAATTATAGATACGTTGGAGACGTATCGAGCATCCCCAAGCTTAATTCCTGCTCGTCCTCGAGTAGGTAAATGATAAAAACAGAATTTTTGATGTGGAATGCTACTTGGCATAATTTCAATATAATTCTCTTAATTGTGGTATGAATATTCAGATCCGAAAGATTCAAGCCAAAAGTTTAATATTGACATAAAAATAATAATACTTCAAGCATACTAACTAAGCAATTATGTCTTCTCAAAATAACATGGCCAAACAAAGTTATCCCTACAAAATCATATAGTCTAGCTATGCTCTATCTTCACCACACAAAGTATTTAAATCATGCACAACCCCGATGACAAGCCAAGCAATTGTTTCATACTTTTGATGTTCTCAAACTTTTTCAATCTTCACGCAATACATGAGCGTGAGCCATGGACATAGCACTATATGTGGAATAGAAGGGTGGTTGTGGAGAAGACAAAAAGGAGAAGATAGTCTCACATCAACTAGGCGTATCAACGGGCTATGGAAATGCCCATTAATAGATATCAATGTGAGTGAGTAGGGATTGCCATGCAACGGATGCACTAGAGCTATAAGTATATGCAAGCTCAACAAAAGACACTAAGTGGGTGTGCATCCTACTCGCTTGCTCATGAAGACCTAGGGCATTTTGAGGAAGCCCATCATTTTGGAATATACAAGCCAAGTTCTATAATGAAAATTTCCCACTAGTATATGAAAGTGATATCATAGGAGACTCTCTATCATGAAGATCATGGTGCTACTTTGAAGCACAAGTGTGGTAAAAGGATAGTAACATTGTCCCTTCTCTCTCTCATTTTTATTTTATTTATTTGGGCCTTTTTTATGGCCTCTTTTTTTAGTCCGGAGTCTCATCCCGACTTGTGGGGGAATCATAGTCTCCATCATCCTTTCCTCACTTGGGACAATGCTCTAAAAATGATGATCATCACACTTTTATTTACTTACAACTCAACAATTACAACTCAATACTTAGAACAAAATATGACTCTATGTGAATGCCTCCGGCGGTGTACCGGGATATGCAATGAATCAAGAGTGACATGTATGAAATAATTATGAATGGTGGCTTTGCCACAAATACGATGTCAACTACATGATCATCCAAAGCAATATGACAATGATGGAGCGTGCCATAGTAAATGGAGCGGTGGAAAGTTTCATGCCAATATATCTCGGAATGGCTATGGAAATGCCATGATAGGTAGGTATAGTGGCTGTTTTGAGGAAGGTATATGGTGGGTGTATGATACCGGCGAAAAGTGCGCGGTATTAGAGAGGCTAGCAATGGTGGAAGGAAGAAAAGTGCGTATAATCCATGGACTCAACATTAGTCATAAAGAACTCATATACTTATTGCAAAAAACTACAAGTTATAAAGAAAAGTATTACGCGCATGCTCCTAGGGGGATAGATTTGTAGGAAAAGACCATCGCTCGTCCCCGACCGCCACTCATAAGGAAGACAATCAATAAATAAATCATGCTCCGACTTCATCACATAACGGTTCACCATACGTGCATGCTACGGGAATCACAAACTTTAACACAAGTATTTCTCAAATTCACAACTACTCAACTAGCATGACTCTAATATCATCATCTCCATATTTCAAAACAATTACCAAGCATCTAACTTCTCATAGTATTCAACACACTCATAAGATTTTTTTTACTAATCTTCAATGCCTATCATAATTAAAGCAAATTACCATGCTGTTTTGTAGAACTCTCAAAATAATCTAAGTGAAGTATGAGAGAACAATAGTTTCTATAAAACAAATCCACCACCGTGCTCTAAAAGATATAAGTGAAGCACTAGAGCAAAAACTATATAACTCAAAAGATATAAGTGAAGCACATAGAGTATTCTAACAATTTCCGAATCATGTGTGTCTCTCTCAAAAGGTGTGTACAGCAAGTATGATTGTGTCAAACTAACAAACAAAGAATCAAATAATACAAGATGCTCCAAGCAAAACACATATCATGTGGCGAATAAAAATATAGCTCCAAGTAAAGTTACCGATGGAAGTAGACGAAAGAGGGGATGCCTTCCGGGGCATCCCCAAGATTTGGCTTTTTGGTGTCCTTAGATTATCTTGGGGTGCCATGGGCATCCACAAGCTTAGGCTCTTGCCACTCCTTGTTCCATAATCCATCAAATCTTTTACCCAAAACTTGAAAACTTCACAACACAAAACTCAGCAGAAAATCTCATGAGCTCCGTTAGCGAAAGGAAAAAAACACCACTTCAAGGTACTCTAATGAACTCATTCTTTATTTATATTGGAGTTAAACCTACTGTATTCTAACTTCTCTATGGTTTATAAACTATTTTACTAGCCATAGATTCATCAAAATAAGCAAACAACACACGAAAAACAGAATCTGTCAAAAACAGAACAGTCTGTAGTAATCTGTAACTAACGCAAACTTCTGGAACTCCAAAACTTCATCCAAAATAGGACGACCTAGAAATTTGTTTATTGATCATAATCAATTGGAATCTTTATTTTATCACATTCTTGTGATTTTTAACAATTATTTTCGTGAACAGAAAGTTTCTGGAATTTTCAGCAAGATCAAATAACTATCATCCAAGGAGATCCTATAGGTTAAACTTGGCACAAACACTAATTAAAACATATAAACACATCTAACCAGAGGGTAGATTAAATATTTATTCCTAAACAGAAGCAAAAGGCAAAAAAAACAAAAAATAAAATTGGCTTATATATATATATTCATACATATATATATATATATATATATATATATATCATAGGTAATCATTGGCATATCGCTCAGTTCCAAGTAAAGAAATATCTGAACTAATCATCCGCATTGTTTCCCAAACAAATATGGCTCCTACGGTTATTTTACAGAAATACCTTGGCATAACCTGCCAGGTTCTCGGCGCGGGAACAAATGAGTTGCCAGTAAAAGTCCGAACAGCTCTATAGCATACTTCGGCGTCACAAGTTTGGCCTTATATGCATCAGCTCCGAATCATTGTCTTGGGTCAATAGTTGGGTTGCCCGGCTCTCGTGCTTGCTACCCTACGTTCCGCTCTATCGGCTAGGGTAGTAAAAGGATAACTACTGCGATTGTTTTCTGGTCTAAACCGGACTAGCTCCTCAGTAGAGAAAGCCGAAAACTGACTGTCATGATGCGGCGTGAGCTGGTCAACCACTTGACGACTTCTTGGAATCTTTAGCGATTCTCCGTGTCACACGAGGGATCTTTTTCAGATCAAATATGTAAGGCACCATACGCCGCATACATACCAGGGACTATGTCGTAGCCCCACCATAAAACTCCTATGGCTAAGTGAAAGTGTTAACGCCTTATAATCCGATTGCCTGGTTCGCCGCATTATCACATCCTTCATGGACCAATACATTGGATAAAGAGTGATTAAATGCTTTTCCGAACACCCCCGTACTTCCTACGAGGGGGCTGAAACCGATGACTGGAAAACTTTCAGATTATATTAAAACGGCCGCACAGGAGGAATTCAAGCTTTCGAGCAAAACATAAAAATAGATTAATTATAAAATTGTCTTTCACAATTATCATACACCTCACTCGAACATTATGTCTTTCGAGCGTTGACCCTCTATTAAACGGGCGGCCTCTAGGACATCTTCAAAATAATGCTCCGGTTCCGGACGGTCCTAGCCTTTGGATGGACCCTTCGTCGCAACATCGACGGCCTTCATCTTCCCCCAGAATGTCTTGACTCGGGCAAAAGCCATCCGTGCACCCTCAATGCACGTTGACCGCTTCACAGCGTCGATACGTGGCACCGCGTCAACAAGCCTTTGCACCAAACTGAAATAGCTATTCGGAACAGGCTCGGTTGGCCACAACCAGATTATGACACCCTTCATGGCAGCGCCGGATATCCTATGAAGTTCGGCCCATTGGGACATCTGTTCATTGAGCAACAGGGGGCGCTTTGATGCGCCAAACTGCGACCAAAAAAGCTTCTCCATTGCATACCCATCTCACGCTTGGTAATACTGCGCTACATCGGAAGAACTCTTCGGCAAGTCCAAGAACTCGTCCGGAGAACACCACACTTGGTTAAGCTGGGAATAGTTCGGGTCACCGAACTTAGTTTACAGCAGAAAGGGCTTTCCAGCCGCAATCTCCCTCGCCTGTCGAACCTCCTCACGGGGTGCTCTAGATTCTGACCGCGCTTCTCTCGCCTCTTGTAAGGCCTTGTCCAGATCAGCCGTTAAGGCTTTACTCTCCTTCTCCAGAAATTCACAGCGGCCGGTAGCATTCTCCAGTTCGAGCGTCATCGTGGATATCTTCTCCTCATCTTGGCGCCGTGCAGTTTGTTCGGCTTTTAATTCAGCCGATGCCTTTTCGGCAGCAGCATTGCTATACCGGGCCTACTCCTTGGCCCGGGCCAGCTCCGCTCGAAGAACTTCAATGGCGGTAGCACCATCTGCAGCATCGCGTACTCCAGCATAAAAATTATAGCATCATGCCTATACCACAAAAATGTATGGGGATTGCCCTGAATACATACCTTGCGACTCGTCAAGAGGCATATTGATCAAAGCAAGATCATCCCCTACCACATCAAGCTTCCGCTGCAACTCGGCAATTTCCATAGTCCGGGAAGTGGCCAAGGGGGAAGCAGCCTGTGTTCAAAGTTCATCAGGTTAGTCCTCAAACGATCCTTGTCGATCCTCCGTTTTGCTTCCCAGTGGAAGCCAACCCCAGTATCAGGGGCTACTACCGATACATAGGCGCATCTTTGCAAATAAAACATAGCCAAAAAACATTATGTCACAAACCTTGAAGCCCTTAAGTAGGCTCATGAAGGCTTCATTTAATCCGCTCTTCGCGGACGAAATCTTTTCAATCAATGTACCCATCAAGGTATGTTGTTCCCCCGAGACAGATGCTTTCCGCAACATGTCCCGCAACATATCCGGAGTCCCCAGGTCTCCCGAAGCTACTCCAAGAGCACAATCATCCTTTGAAGGAATTTGTTCACCCGTCTCCAAAATCACTCTCGGCTGTGAACCAGACAGTCCGGGGCCTTTGTTATCATCAGCCCCGGAATCCCGGATGGTCGGAGGTCCACCTTCGGGTACTACCTCTTTTGTCCCCTGGTCTAAAGGGACCCTCTGTGATGACACTTCAGAGTCATCCGCCTTATTGGGCGAGGACGTTGGAGGAGGCATCTCGCTCTCCATCATCTCTGGGAGGAGACTCCCCGAAGAAGAGGATCGCCCAGAAAAATTCTGTGCCGACCTGTAAAAATGCATAAATGCGTTACGTATATCTTCGGTAACAACAACGGAGCGGGACGCTATCAAAGTACTCCGGATTCTCTTACGGTTTGGCCGAGGGCTTGTCCCCTTGTTGGAGCTGTTCAACGGCGTCGCTTTCCAAACCCAAGCCGCTCGATGGTGGCATCTTGCCCTTTTTGGAAGACCGCCCGTCCCAATCTTCGGAGGCGGCCCTTTTCCTCCTGCTTGGAGAAGGGATACTAGGTCCTTTTCCGCCTCCGTCTTCGGGCGAGGAAAGGTCAATTTCTCCGAAATCAGTGTCCGACTTATCTTCGGAACCAAGGTCATCTTGGGTCTTCTCGCCCTCCCCCACCGGTGCCTGGTATGGCGCCGAGGCCAGCATCCTTGTTAACACGGGAGTGGCTGAGTCTTCGGGAAGGGGAGCCGGACACCTAATCCATTCCACCTTCTTTATCCAGCCTTGAAAAGGGATGATACTGTTGGTATCTTGCCACTGGGTATTTGACTATAAGGTATTTGGTAAACGGGTACTTACCGGGGTGTCCGGATGGTTACAGTCTAGGCCGACATCTTCGGTGGTGTCCGGCCATTGCCTTCGTTTCCCGAAGAATAATCTCCACATTCCTTCGTGCGTAGTGCCGAAGAAGTGCTGAAGAGTCCGTGGCCCCTCTGGATTGAACTCCCACAGGCGGAGAGGTCGTCGCTGGCACGGCAGGGTTCGACGAACTAGCATTACTTGAACGACGTTGGCTATGTCGATGTCCTTCTCAATGAGGCTTCGGATGCGACTTTGCAGAGTTCGCACCTCGTTCGTTGATCCCCAATCCAACCCCTTGTTAATCCACGATGCAAGCTGAGTTGGGGGGCCGGATCGAAATACAGGCGCAGTTGCCCACTTGGAGCCATGGGGCTCGGTGATATAGAACCACCCCTACTGCCACAGATTGGAGGATTTGGCAAAGGATCCTTTCAGCCAAATGGCGCTAGCAAGCTTGCTCATTGAAGCACCACCGCACTCGGCCTGCTCCCCCTCTATCACTTGCAGCTTGACATTGAAGTTCTTGAGCCACAAGCCGAAGTGTGGGGGAGTCTGGAGGAAGGCTTCGCACGTGACGATAAACGCCGAGATAAGAAGAATAGAGTCCTGGGCCAGATCATGAAAATCTAGTCGGTAATAGAACATGAGCCCCCGGACGAAGGGGTTAAGTGCAAACCCTATCCCGCGAAGGAAGTGGGACATGAACACGACCCTCTCGCCGGATCTGGGGGTGGGAATAACCTGCCCCTCGGCGGGAAGCCGATGGTGGATTTCCACGGTCAAATACCTCGCCGCCCGAAGCTTTGCAATATCTCCCTCCGTGATAGAAGAAGCTACCCACCGGCCTTGACGGCTGGATCCGGACATAATTGGGGCTTGTGGCGACCGAAACTCGGGTGGTGAAGCTCGGGATAGCGGGGTCTGGGGGAGAAGCAAGCGTGGAAGGAAAAGACGGGTATATACCCATATATATAGAAAGGCTGCGAATATCAAATGTCTCCTTTCAGGCCTCGAAAACTTGCTTGTTTCCAAGGAGTTGTACCCAAGCGACGGTTGGGTTACCCACGTCCGGGTTGACAGGAATCCCTTAAAAAAGGAAGCATGATCTCCGCTTGGTTAAGACATGCCAATAAAACCGCGTCTTGAGATGTGGGGCGACGGGCCAGCTAAAACGGTTCGCAAATAATGGCCGAAGCAGGCATGACGTCATATTACCAAAAATTGTCGGGGGATTGGACTCGTGAAATATTATATCCTCTGCAGTTGTGTATACAAGTCCGGATACAATCAATACATCTGAAGACTATCTTGGAGTTTAGAAAAAGGGGAACCCGCCTTGCAATGCGGAAGACAATCTTCGCGCCGGACTCCTCGTCATTGAAGCTAGGTTCAGGGGCTACTGAAGGAGTCCTGGACTAAGGGGTCCTCGGGCGTCCGGCCCGTTATCCATTGGACCGGACTGATGGGTTGTGAAGACATGAAGGCCGAAGACCATACCTGTGTCCGGATTGGACTCTACTTGGCGTGGAAGGCAAGCTTGGTGACGATTATGAAGATTCCTTCTTATGTAACCGACTTTACGTAAACCCTAGATCCCCCCGGTGTCTATATAAACCGGAGGGGTTAGTTTGGAAAGGATATACATTACCATAGTCATACAGGCTAGACTTCTAGGGTTTAGCCATTAAGATCTCGTGGTAGATCAACTCTTGTAACACTCATATTCATCAAGATCAATCAAGCAGGAAGTATGGTATTACCTCCATAGAGAGGGCCCGAACCTGGGTAAACATCGTGTCCCCCGTCTCCCGTTACCATCGATCCTAGACGCACAGTTCGGGACCCCCTACCCGAGATCCGCCGGTTTTGACACCGACACAAGGGTGCAAGTTCTAATAATAACAAATATCTTAAGATGATTAGTATTCACAACGACTTTGTTGAAGTTGTGAGAAACCCTACTTGCAAGAATGAATTTTTCAATTTCATTCCTAGGAGTATTGTTATTGAATATATATATATATATGCTAAATCTTTGAAGAATATTGGTTGTGTGATTGAGGAATTGGAAACTAGAGATGACAATACTTGAATATATGCATTATGCCTAGCTAGGGGCATAAAACGATAGCGCTTGTTGGGAGGCAACCCAATGAATAAAATTTTGTTTTGCCTTTTTCTTTCCGTTCTTGAGTGTTTGCACAATTATGCCTCTGTTATTATTGTGTTTTTATGTTTTAATTAGTGTTTGTGCCAAGTAAAGCCTTTGGGATAGCTTTGGTGATAGTTGGTTTGATCCTGTTGAAAAACAGAAACTACTGCGTCCAGTAAAAGAGTTGTTTAAATTCACAGAAATGGCGAACAATTCTGATTTTTTTACAAAAGCTTGATGTACAAATTGCCTATGTTGTCCCAATTTTTTCAGAGTTTTTGGAGTTACATAAGTATGAGAACAATTCACATCTTTACAAACTGTTCTGTTTTTGACATATTCTATTTTCTTTGCACTGTGTGCTTATTTTGATGAATCTATGAATTGTATCGGGGGGTATAAGCCATGGTAAAGTTAGAATACAGTAGATATAATTCAATAATAAAATTGGAATAGGTTTTCTACAGTACTTCAATTAAAGATTGGTTTTCTTATACTAATGGATCTCACGAAGCTTTTGTTAAGTTTTGTGTGATTGAAGTTTTCAAGTTTCGGGTGAGATCGTGATGGATGAAGGAACTAGGAGTGAAAAGATCCTAAGCTTGGGGATTCTCCATGGCACCCGAAGTTAATATTCAAGGAGAACCAAGCAACTAAGCTTGGGGATGCCCCGGAAAGCATCCCCTCTTTCTTCTAACGACCATCGGTATTTTACTTGGAGCTATATTTTTATTCGTCACATATCATGAGTTTTGCTTGGAGCGAATTGTATTACATGAGTCTTTTCTTGTTTTTCTTTTTAGTTTTTCACAAGTATCCTTTCTAGAGACACCTATTTGAGAGAGCAAAAATTATGCTATGATATATTAGAATTGCTCTATATGTTTCACTTAATTTTTTTGAGCTATGGAATTGCTCTAGTGCTTCACTTATATCTTTTTGAGCACAGTGTGCTTTAATATTTTTAAAGAAATGATCTCATGCTTCACTTAGATTTATTTGAGATTTAGTAATTTTTTTAAGAAATTCTCTCATGCTTCACTTATATTATTTTGAGAGACGAAATTTTTTATGCTCATGTTCTTCACTTCGATTTGTTTGAGCTTGTCAAAAGCAATTGCAATATATAAAACGAGTCCCAAAGTGATAGATATTCAAGAGGGATATAATAAAAAATTTCATGAAGATCATTGGACAAAATAAACTTGATTCTTTGTAATAGTTTTGAGATATGATGATAGTGATATGTGAGTCATGTTGGTGAGTAATTATGCTTTAGTAAGAATATTGGTGTTAAGGTTTGTGATTCCCTTTGCAAGAACGAAACTCAATAGTTGTGCAATGAAATTACATCCAACTTGTGGTGCATTATTCGGTGTTAGTTATGCTTAATGCTCGCTTATCTGATTTTTCGTTTCTTGGTTGGTTGCTTCTCAATATTTTTGCTAGCCTCCACTTGTACTAAGTAGAAATACTACTTGTGCATCCAAAATCTTTAAACCCAGTTTTGCAATATGAGTACACCATACCTACTTATATGCGGTATTTCAATGCCGTTCTAAGAAAATTTGTATGTGCCATCTCTAATTTTCAAAATAAATATCCTTTTCGTGTGCCCGAACCGCTCATGAAGCGGCAGGGGGTGGCCAATATTTTCCATGCTAGATGTGTTATTCTCAAGATGAGTGTTTATTCACTTGTCATTGCACGAGAGTACGGCAGTAATAGGGATGCCCAGTCCCGAAATGAAAAATAAATTTACTTTGTGTTGTCAAATAATAAATTCCTTGGAAAGTGTTGGTATGGAAGGCACCCTTGGATACGGCTAGCCATGGATTGTGAAAGAATGGTGTAAAAAGGAATAAACTTTATTTTCTATTTGGGAACCACCTATGATATATCTAGCATGGGAAGTGTTGGGAATTAGTCGGTCATTTTCGTTGATGGGAAAAGTATGCCTCTCAAAAAAATTTATCTCTCAATTTAAGCTTTGAGCTCTCGCACCTATACAAATCCCTACTTCCCTCTGGGAAGGTCCTATCTATTTACTTTATGCAATTTTTATTTTTATTTGAGTCTCCATCTTCAATTATAAAGCACCAACTAAGGGGCACTCTGATCGTACTTGAGCATTGGATGTAGATAATATGTGAGTGTGCTTCATGAATGGATCAATGATTCAGCATGATGGGCTCAGGATAACTTTCATTAGTGTTGATATTTTGAAAGAGATGGTTGCTTGTTGATATGCTTGAGTCACTACTGCAGGATGCTGCTAACACGACAGTATGATCAGAGACCGTTCGACGAAACTGTGTGCGATGCAATGTTTGCGCAAACGGTGATGTAATAAACCCGTCAAAAAAGATGCAAAACATTTGCGATGACGGATGCATCAAACATGGTTCAGAATTTAGTTCCGTGTGCGATTAGGGGCATACGGTTCAGGTCAACGAACTATTTGTGATGAGGCAGAAGAACAAAAACGGGCATCCAGATGAAGGTGTGTGCGATATACAGCATACGGTTCACTTGGATAAACTATTTGTGATTGATGAATTCATCGCTGACGGGTTACCTAGTGCGGTCCGTGTGTGTTGTGATATGCTCTGTCTGCAGAACATCTATGCTCTGTGTACAGAAGAACAACATATATATACTTGTAACATGACATGATTGCAATACCAAATTAAACATCCAATCACGTTATATAACAAATACCATAAATACTTCAAGGTTCAAATTCAAAGATTACAATGCCCAAATTCAAACATTGCAAACATCGTCATTTCTGCAAAGGGATTAGCCGCTGACAAGTCATGTTTGGGTTTGACACAATGACTTCCAAATACTCTGTCATATGCTCTTCCAATACGAAGTTTACCTTTTTTGGAGCCTCTTCCATTCTGTAGTACCTGCCGGCTCTGATCAACATACCATTCATCTTTCCTAATTACATGCGTGTTCAACCTAAGTACCCTCAGCACCCATGCTCTGGCAAGAAAGAACCTAGTGAGCGTAATCTCCGGTAAGGTCCCTCGGTAGGAGTTCAAAGTAATATTTGAGAGATGCAGATCCAGGCATTCGATGTGATTGTCGTTATAAGCATTATCCACCACTGAGCCTATTATTATCTGCAAAAGAAGAGAACGTGTTAGTGCCTACATGCAGTTTTGAACAATACTACACGCCTATTTGGTTTGCAGGATTTGTAAAATGCACCAACGTGCCACCTTTGATCTGACATGATTAACATGGGCATTTGATTACAATATAGAAGCATGTGGCCTTCTTCACAAGAGGTTGGATTGGAAGGAAAATTCCCTAAGAAAACTATTAAAGATGAATCCAAAGGAGAAATGCTTATGGATTGTAACCATATGAATCAAGCAACCAATATGTGGTGGGGGGTGTATGTCCTGAAATCCTCCAAAATTCCTTCAGAAATCGTAGTACATTGTCATTGTAAACTTGGGAAATGGTGCAAAAAAATGGAACTCCCTTATGGTTAACATTTAACAGGAAAGGAACATCACCTCGATATACAGCTTCTTCAGGCACGGAAAGCATCTCAGGCAACTGACAACTTGGTCCAGGTTGGGGCCGACAGATTCTAGTGCCAAGACCTTCACTGTGCCCACAATCTGGGTGAAGCTTTGCTGGATGACAGATGAACATACATCTTCAAAACTGGAAATAATGTTGATATCAAGAAAGAGAGGTATAAGGCGACTGTTGTACCTGAAAGTAGTAGTATTTGACAGTCGAGTAGCCCACCACTGTCAATTTCGGCGCAGAAATGATATTGATTCTTGTTGGACCTTGTTGATCAACTACAAGTAATCTCTCAAGTGAAGGTGTGTCCTCAATGACCATATTGTGGTCCACCTTTTGTGATCTCTCATTGCAGCACCAGCAACACACATAAATAGTCCAGAGAGTCCTGGAGGTGATGTGGAAGGTACTCGACCAATTCATCGCCTGAAGACGAAGGAACTCAAGTGCAGTACAGCCGCGGAGCAGGCGCTCCATGTCATCCTTTGGGATGCAAATGGCGACGAGCTCGAGGTGCTTCAGTCGTGGTAGAAAAAGAGCGGGCGCATCATTAAGGGGGATGGCAGTTCATGAACTTGGCGAGACGCAACGTGGGTGCGAAGCAGAGCGCAGACGTTTGCAGCGAGCGCATATGCCCATCATTAAAACTGAGCTTCTCGAGCTGATCTATGACGGGGGATCGGAACCACTCGTCAAGCTTGGCTCGGTACTTGCCATTGGAATGGAACTTGCCCGTGATAAGGCCTCTGATTGGGCCATGGTGACTGCCGAGGATCTGGGAGAACGCATCCAAGCTTTTGCGATAGCCATGGCACAGCTCGTGGGCGCCGAGGAGGTCGACAGGGGTGAGGAGCCATAGGGGGCGCCACCACCGGGAAAGGGCGGTTGTCCTCGCCCATATTTGATTGGGAGGAGAGATATCATAACTGTCAACATATCATCGGGGACGTTGCTGATGAAGTCTAGGCCTGATGGAGTCACTTGCGGTCCTTTCTCGACCCGCCTCCGCTTGTTGGCAGCCTCGTTCTCCACCTCGTCGGTGGCGACGAAAACCTCTGTCTCCATATTCACGTCGTGCTCCAGTGCTTCAGCAGCCCCGGCGTTGCCACGACCTCCGATGGGGCGCTTCGGCGGCATCCTCATACACTGACGGCTTTGAGGACTGAGAGCGGCGTCGAGGATGCGGGCGGAGAGAGAGGATTTTGTGTATGGCAAGGATGGGGGGTGTGGCCGCTCGGGCGCGCCATTAATAGAGACCAGTGGGAGCGAGGCGGGCGGCGGCCGAAGGCTGTCTCGCTTCCCGGTGAGCCTGCGCGGCGGACTTCTGGCATTCCTATACCATCATTTCAGGGAGCGAGGCGCACGCGCCATTAATATGGAGGAGTGGGAGCGAGGTGGGCGGCGGTCAAAGGACTGGCTCGCGCGGCGGACTGCTGGCACGCCTACCGTCATTTCACACAGCTACTAGCACGCCCCATACGGTGAGTGCGTAGCGAACACGCGAATGAATTAGATAGTGCTAGTGATTTTAGTTGCAAAAATTAGATAGTGCTAGTGATTTTTAGCTACATATTTTGACAAATTGCAGTGTCTCTTGGCTTAGTGCCGAAGTCTGGCTTTAATTTGCATACCGTATTCAATCTGAACCATTTGCGTTGAAGAGATGTACAAATTCTGCGTTGAACAGCTTGCACGCTTCCTGGTGAGCCTGCACACCGGACTACGCTCGCACGCCTCCCGTTCAGACAAGCAGTTGTCCGCACGGCACCTTCTATAGCCATTAATACGAAGACATGTGGCGTCACGTAAATGGTTAACAGAACGCACACGATTTGAATTATACAAACGTTTGAGATATTAAAGTGGTAGCTTTTTTTAAATGCCTTTGTTGGCTGTTATTCGAGTGCACCTTCTCTCAAAATGGACACGAAAAATACCACAGCATGTCAGGTGCCATTCCATGATAGCATGCCAACTTTCATGAATTTCAGACGAGTTTTGGATTTACTAGAATTTAAAAACAAAGTATCTCAACATCCTGCCAGCAATCAACGGTGCCCTGGTGTTTGAAATTCATTCCCATTTCTTGCATGGGACCTAAGCATGCACCCAAGGACACCGATTTGATTTTTCAACCAATTTATATGCACTGGTGCATGTGCATGTAGTTCAAAATTGAATTATGCACATAAAATGCCTAGAAAACCCAGTTCATGTATAAAAATGTCCAAACGAACACCAAAAAATTCCAAAATTTAACGCAACACTCATGTTGTTCTATGTTGACACTACGAAAATTTTGAAAGCAACAAGAGGCAGCAGATATCGTTTTGTCCCCAAAGGTGGGACGTTCCCTACCGAAACCATCAGGCTTGTTGTGAGAAGCTCTGGTTTGTGAGAAACTTATACCCAAACCTGTCCCAAATGGGACAAAAAATTTACCGCGGCATGTTGATACCCCTCCATGATAGCATACCAAGTTTCATGAATTTCAGATGAGTTTTGGATTTACTATAATTTAAAAACCAGGTGTCTCAATGTTTGCGGCCGAGTGATGGTGGCAGGGTGTTTGACATTCATTCCCATTTCTTGCATGGGACCTAAGCATGCAACCAAGGACACAGATTTGAATTCTCAACCAATTTATATGCATTAATTAGAGCATGTGCATGTAGTTCAAATTTGAATTATGCACATAAATGCATTGAAAACTCAATTAATGCATAAAAATGTCCAAACGAACCCAAAAAATCCCAAAAATTGACACAACACTCCTGTTGTTCTATGTTGACACAAGAAATTTTTTGAAAGCAATAATAGGCAATGGATATCGTTTTGTCCCCAAAGGTGGGACGTTCCCTACCGAAACCATCAAGCTTGTTGTGAGAAGCTCTTGTTGTGAGAAGCATATCCCCAAACCTGCCCCAAATGGGACAAAAAATTTGCCACGGCATGTTGATGCTGCTCCATGATTGCATGCGAAGTTTCATGAATTTCAGACGAGCTTTGGATTTACTAGAATTTAAAAACCAGGTATCTCAATGTTTGCGGCCGAGTGACGGTGGCAGGGTGTTTGACATTCATTTCCATTTCTTGCGTGGGACCTAAGCATGCAACCAAGGACACAGATTTGAATTTCCAACAAATTTGAATTATGCACATGAATGCATAGAAAACTCAGTTAATGTATAAAAATGTCCAAGCGAACCCTGAAAAATCCCAAAAATTGACACAACACTCGTGTTGTTCTATGTTGACACGAGAAACATTTTGAAAGTAAGAAGAGGCAATAGATATCGTTTTGTCCCCCAAGGTGGCATGTACCCTACCGAAACCATCGGGCTTGTTGTGAGAGAAGCTCTGGTTTGCGAGAAGCTTATACCCACACCAGCCCCAAATGGGACAATATTTTTACCACGTCATGTCGCTGCTGTTCCATGCTATCATGTCAAGTATCATGAATTTCAGACGAGTTTTGGATTTACTAGAATTTTAAAACCATGTATCTCAATGTTAGCGGCCGAGCGACAATGTCAAGGTGTTTGACATTCGTTCTCATTTCTTGGATGTGACCTAATCTTGCAACCAAGGACAAACATTTGATTTTGCAACCTGTTTTTATGGACTAGAGCATGTGCATGTAGTTCAATTTTGAATTATGCACATAAATGCCTAGAAAACTCAATTAACGTATAAAAATGTCCAAACGATCCCCAAAAAATCCAAAATTTAACACGACACTCCTGTTGTTTTATGTTGATGCCAGGAAAAAAATTGAAAGGAAGAAGAGGCGAAGAATATCGTTTTATCCACAAAGGTGACACGTTTCCCTAACGGAACCATGAGGCTTCTTGTGAGAATCTTATACCACAACCTACCCCAAATGGGACAATATTTTTTACCCCAGCATGTTGATTCCATTCCATGATAGCATGCCAAGGTTCATGAATTTCAGACAGGTTTTGGATTTACTAGAATTACAAAAGCAAGTACCTCAACATTTTCCGGAGAGCCACGATGTCGTAGTGTTCGAAATTCATCCCCATTTCTTGCATGGGACATAAGCATAAACCCATTGACACATATATGATTTTACAACCCATGTTGGTGCACCGGAGCATGTGCATGTGCTTTAATTTTGAATTGTGCACCTGAAATGTATAGAAAACCAATTTAATGTATAAATTTTCCAAACGAACCCTGAATAATTCCAATTTTTTTACGACACACATATAGTTGCATGTTGAGTGCAGATAAAAGGTCTAGCAATTTAAACACCGTCCATTGCCGATGTGACCCCATTAGGTAATTCAAATCAAGACGAAAAATCAAGTAGATACCACATAGTTTATTATCACCAACCGTGTGAGATGCAACAAAAAATATCTTGGAGCACCGTCGGTCTTTAATTAAGAGTGCCAGTCTTTAATTTGTTAGAGTAATGTTTAAGCTAGCTCTGTTTAATTGCTGAACTTGCTCGATTAAGAAGTGTGGGTGTGCTGTAGTCTCCTTTGTGTACCCAAATTGTGCAATGACGTGGATGACCATTGTAATCAAGGAAATTCGAACCAAAATTTTTGACGTTCAAACCCATCACACACGGGTTAAGCTATCTGAATCGTTTGTGATGTTCACATATCATACATAGTTCTGAATAAGGGACCGTGTCTGATGACACTTTGCGCACCAGTTTTTTCGCTGAACCAATTCCAAATTTTCGGCTTCCGCGGAAATATCTACCTCCCGGCCCGCTCCCCCTTACCAAAAGCCACATTTCCCCTATACAAGTTAAAACCTTCACTCCTTGCTTGCAGTGCCGCCTCCTCGCCGGCGACCATCCTTCACGCTGCTCGGCCTCGCCTATCCAGGCAGGTAATCCACACCCGACCCCCATCCTCCTCCTTCCACATCCCACATGCCCCGACCACCGACGCGACACCTTCCACCCAAATCACCTACCCCTCCACCAAATAAGCAAAGCCCTAAGCCATGGTGCACACAGTATAGCCAGGATCTCAAGGAGCATTTGGCAGCGGAGAAGAAAATCGCGGCCGCACGCGCGGATGAGCTCGCGATGGCTGCCATTCGTGCCGACCCCCAGATCTTGGAGGAGCACCTCACCGTCGAGGCCACCGTCGACGCCTCACGCGCCTACGCCGCGACGTGGTTGGCTTCTTTAAACGACAGTTCGTGGCATTTTCTGGAGGCCACCCTCGGTGCCTTCGACGAAGACTACGAGGTGTTTTCTCAGCGTGCACGTGCTTACCTCATCTCGAGAGCCAGCAGGTTGGCGCTCGGAGCGGCTCAAGCAACTCACCGCTACGACTAGGGCACCCATGATGCGGATGCCTTGCCCTCTTCCCATGTCCAAGGAGCCAATCGTCATCGATATCTCCGACAATGAGGAGTAGCTTGTCTTATTAGCTCACTATAAGAACCTATGTTCAGTTTGCTAGCTACTGCTTTTCCTTAACAAATTCTAGTAAATTGTGCTATCTACTTTTACCATGCAATCTTCTGCTCTAGTGTATATGTTCTATATGTCGTGCAATGTGGTGTTTAGTTAACTGTTTGGCTCAATTCTGCAATTGTGATGTTCAATTCTTCAGGGTGCAATTTTCCAAGTTGTCAAGCATGCTTGGTTTGGTTAACTGTCGAATCTTCTATTAGGAGTATGTTATATTGTACAATGTGGTGCTCAGTTAACGTTTGGTTCATTTTTTGTGGTGTTTAGTTAACTGCTTGGTTCAATTCTGCAATGCGATGTCGAATTGTCGTGGGTAGAATTTTGTATTGTTGTGCATGTGAGGAATAAATCGAATTTGGCTGCACATAATACATGAGAAACATATACATGTGCTATATTTCCTAGTTCTTACTCATGCTTGGTTTGGATAAATGGGTTTTCCATGTGGCTTGAATTAATATGATGAATCTGCAATGTGCTTATTTTTCATCAACATATTTTACTGATAGCATGCAAACCCTTACGTAAACTGATGAGTAACTACCTTATATGTGTTGCAGGGAAACAATGGGAAGCACTAAGGTTTACAATCGAGGTTAGCACATGCATGGTCCGTTGTCTAATTGCACATTATTGTGCAATTGCAGGACCAATTCTAATATTTAGGTTTTTAACAATTTGGTCTTGCACATGTAGGTCCTGCTACCAGAGGTTTTGACCCACTGTTCGACCCTTTTTGCATATGGGGAAATGATTTGTCCATGAATATCAATCAAGTCAAGAATGCAGAAAGATTGTTAGGATAAAGAAATTAGCGGCAAAAAACAACAAAATCTTTGTCTGCACAATGAAGAAGACATCAGTTCACTACAAGATGGCACTAACTATTATACCTTGCCTTTTGTATTCCTTTGCCCCATTTCCAATATTGAGAAGATATTTATGCACATCCTTGTTTTCAGGCCTTTCCAAAGCAATTCACTGATGATTACCTCTCAAACCACCTCTATGGTCAGGAGGCAATGAAAGTTTTCATACAACACCCACGGTTCAATATTGAAGTGTTCCTAAAGAGGATGAAGGATGGACGGTCAATCATCCACAGGCACAGGCGTAAAGTTGCAAAGACCTTCAACATGAATGAAGGCTCAATATTCGCCTTCCGCTTCAGCAGTTTTGCAAATGAGATGCATATGTCTATGTACCGCCTATGATGCTAATTTCGAAAAATTCTAGATGTTGCATGTGAAACTTGGTGCTGGTGCAGTTGTGTAATGGGGTAGCTGAGTGCTGAAGCTATATCATATTGTACTCGGATGTATTTCAATTATGAAATCCTACTTCCTTAATATGGAAATGAAATATATTATGTGCTTAATATGAATGTCAATTAGATTAATAAATGGATTTTTAATAATAGGGCAATTAGCCTGCTAATTGGCCAATTAGCCTGCTTATTGGCCAATTAGCCTACTAATTGGGTTTTCCTATTGCAAACGGTTATTGAGAAAACACCATGGGCGATGACCTCAGCCGACGCACACAGTTTCTAGGAATAAACCGTGTTGGATCAATGAACAATCACACACGACATTCTCTTGAAAACTGTTTGCGTTAGGACACTTTGCGCAAATGTTTTCTTTGGAGCGACTGTGTGGGATGTATATACGAACGAAAACACTTAGCGGGGACTGACTGTGTGGGATTTACTTACAACCGGAAACGATTTCGCCTGTATAATTGTATTTTTTAGCACTACTGTACCTATAACCGTATTTGGTCGCTCGCCGGTCGCACACGACCTCATTTTTTCGAGCATGTGTGCCAGGAGGGCATATCCCTGACAGTTTCTGGGTCATGTGGGAAGGACTCCCTATCACAGTCACTCACTAGGTGACGGTTCCGAACACCGTCGCGGAAAGGGGTTAAAAACTGTTTGTATAGCACCTTGCTGTACCAGTGAGTATTGAAATATTCATGTCAAAAATAGACTATTGCTTTGAACCATACAAAAGTCCAAATGTCCATGCTACAAAAGAAAATAATATGTGATGAACATGTTAGGTAGCATTCCACATCAAAAATTCTGTTTTTACCATTTACCTACTCGAGGACGAGTAGGAATTAAGCTTGGGGATGCTGATACGTATCCAACGTATCTATATTTTTTGCTTGTTCCATGCTATTATATTATCATTCCTGGATGTTTTACAATCATTTTATAGCAACTTTATCTAATTTTTTTGGGACTAATCTATTGACATAGTGCCCAGTGACAGTTGCTGTTTTTGCTTGTTGTTTACTTCGCACAATATCAGTACCAAACGGGGTCCAAATGCAGCAAAACTTTTTGGAGAACGTTTCTGGACCATAAGACACAACATGGGCTAAAGAAGTACCAGAGAGGAGGCCCGAGGTGGGCACAACCCACCTGGGCGCGCCCAAGGGGTTGTGCTCCCCTCGGTGGCCTCCAGCACGGCCTCTTCGCCATATAAATTGCCAAATATTCTAGAAACCCTAGGGGAATTCGACGAAACACAATTCCAGCCGTCGCAAGTTCCAGAACCACGAGATCCAATCTAGACACCATCACGGAGGGGTTCATCATCCTCATTGGTGCCTCTCCGATGATGCGTGAGTAGTTCATCATAGACCTACGGGTTCGTAGGTGATACGTCTCCAACGTATCTATAATTTTTTATTGTTCCATGCTATTATATTATCTGTTTTGGATGTTTTATATGCACTAATATGCTATTTTATATTATTTTTTGGACTAACCCATTAACTTAGAGCCTAGTGCCAGTTTATGTTTTTTCCTTGTTTTTGAGTTACGCTGAAAAGGAATACCAAACGGAGTCCAAACGGAGTAAAACCTTCGCGATGGTTTTTTGGGACCAGAAGACACCCCAGAGGCTTGGAGATCAAGTCAGAAGAGCCACGAGGCGGCCACAAGGGGGGAGGGACCGTCCCCCTACCTTGTGGGCCCCCCGTGACTCCCCTGACCTAATTCCTTTGCCTATATATTCACATATATTCCCAAACCACCAGAACTATCCACGAAAACACTTTTCCACCGCCGCAACCTTCTGTACCCGTAAGATCCCATCTAGGGGCCTTTTCCGGCATCCTGCCGGAGGGGGATTCAATCACGGAGGGCTTCTACAGCAACTCTATTGCCCTTTCGATGAAGCGTGAGTAGTTTACCTCAGACCTACGGGTCCTAGCTAGTAGCTAGATGGCTTCTTCTCTCTCTTTGATTCTCAATACCATGTTCTCCTCGATGTTCTTGGAGATCTGTGCGATGTAATCTTCTTTTGCGGTGTGTTTGTCGAGACCCGCTGAATTGTGGATTTATGATCAGCTTATCTAAGAATATTATTTGAATCTTCTGTGAATTCTTTTATGCATGATTTGGTATCTTCGTAATTCTCTTCGAACTATCGGTTTGGTTTGGCCAACTAGATTGGTTTTTCTTGCAATGGGAGAAGTGCTTAGCTTTGGGTTCAATCTTGCGGTGTCCATTCCCGGTGACAGTAGGGGCAGCAAGGCACGTATTGTATTGTTGCCATCGAGGATAAAAAAGATGGGGTTTACATCATATTGCTTGAGTTTATTCCTCTACATCATGTCATCTTACTTAATGCGTTACTTTGTTCTTCATGAACTTAATACTCTAGATGCAGGCAGGAGTCGGTCGATGTGTGGAGTAATAGTAGTAGATGCAGAATCATTTCGGTCTACTTGACATGGACATGATGCCTATATTTCATAATCATTGCCTTAGATATCGTCATAACTTTGCACTTTTCTATCAATTGCTCGACTGTAATTTGTTCACCCACCGTATTATTTGCTATCTTGAGAGAAGCCTCTAGTGAAACCTATGGGCCCCAGGTCTATTTTCCATCATATAAGTTTGTGATCTACTATTTTGCAATCTTTTACTTTCCGATCTATAAACCAAAAATACAAAAAATATTTACTTTACATTTTGCTTAGTTTCATCTATCTCTATCAGGTCTCACTTTTGCAAGTAACCGTGAAGGGATTGACAACCCCTTTATCATGTTGGTTGCAAGTTGTTTCATTGTTTGCGCAGGTATTGGCGATTTGTGCGTTGTCTCCTACTGGATTGATGCCTTGGTTCTCAAACTGAGGGAAATACTTATTTGTACTTTGTTGCATCACCCTTTCCTCTTCAAGGGAAAAACCAACGCAAGCTCAAGAAGTAGCAGGAAGAATTTTTTGGCACCGTTGCCGGGGAGATCTACGCGAAGTCAAGACATACCAAGTACCCATCATAAACTCTCATCTCTTGCATTACATTATTCGCCATTTGCCTCTCGTTGTCCTCTCCCCCACTTCTAAAATGATTTTTGAAAAGATTTGCCTTTTCTTCGCCCTTCTTTCGTTCGTCTTTTCGTTTGCACTTATGTCTTACTTGGTTTGTTTGCTTGTTCGCTTGGTATAATTGTGTGTTTATTGAAATTCAGAACCAAAGGTTTATGGATCTTCATCCATTTGCTAATCTTCTTAAGAGATCCCATTATGATGAACCAATTTCTAGTGATTTGAGTGCACTAGATTATCTTTATGAAGTTTTGCTTGAGATCCGTGAATCTGAAAATTGTGATGAAGTGCTTTATGAAGTGATTCACAATAGATCTTTGAATGAAAAGCATGATTGCACTGATGTTATTATAAATTCTATTTATGTCAATTATGTTAATGATATGCAAAACCCTAAGCTTGGGGATGCTAATTTTTCTACGTCTACTACTTGTTGTAATGATCATGATTGGGGTGATTCTTCTTATGATCTTGAAAAATTATTTAAGCCCCATGATGAATATGAGATTACTAATAATGTTTGCAATAATATTGAAAGTGGTTTTGGAAGATTGTCAAATTTAGATCCCACATATTTGGAGAATATTCAATCTTATGATTTTTTTTATAAAAGTGGGTTTGGAAAGGTCATGACTTTAGTTAATGATAATCCCACTATTTTGGAAGAGTGTCAACTTTGCATGCATGTGTATCATGTAGAGAATAATTTATGTGATAGCTATATTGTTGAATTTGAATATGATCCTACATGTAATTATTATGAGAGAGGAAAATATGGTTGTGGAAATTTCCATGTTAGTAAATTACCTCTCTTCATGTTGAGATTGCTATCATCTCTTTCTTCTTCCTTGCATATGCTAGTTTTTGCTTGTGTTGATAATTCGTTTTCCTATAATATGCCTATGCCTAGGAATTATGTTAGACTTAGATGTGTTTTTCACTTGCTACATGATGCTATCTTCGTGTTTCAATGGCAATCTTTCGTGTGAGCATCATTAATATTATCAATGCCTAGCTAAAAGGCTTTAAAGAAAAGCACTTGTTGGGAGACAACCAAATATTTTCTTTCTTTTTTAATAAATAATTCATCTAGCCTCTGGTTAGATGTGGTTTTGTGTTTTAATTAGTGTTTGTGCCAAGTAAGACCTTTGGGATGGCTTACCGTAATACCATGTTCTCCTCGATATTCTTGGAGATCTATCCGATGTAATCTTCTTTTGTGGTGTGTTTGTTGAGATACGATGAATTGTGGATTTATGATCAGCTTATCTATGAATATTATTTGAATCTTCTCTGAATTCTTTTATGCATGATTTGGTATCTTTGTAATTCTCTTCGAACTATCGGTTTGGTTTGGCCAACTAGATTGTTTTTTCTTGCAATGGGAGAAGTGCTTAGCTTTGGGTTCAATCTTGCGGTGTCCTTTCCCAGTGACAGTAGGGGCAGCAAGGCACGTATTGTATTGTTGCCCTTGAGGATAAAAAGATGGGGTTTACATGATATTGCTTGAGTTTATTCCTCTACATCATGTCATCTTACTTAATGCGTTACTCAGTTCTTTATGAACTTAATACTCTAGATGCAGGCAGGAGTCGGTCGATGTGTGGAGTAATAGTACTAGATGCGGAATCATTTCGGTCTACTTGACACGGACATGATGCCTATATTTCATAATCATTGCCTTAGATATCGTCATAACTTTGCGCTTTTCTATCAATTGCTCGACAGTAATTTGTTCACCCATCGTATTATTTGCTATCTTGAGAGCAGCCTCTAGTGAAACCTATGGCCCCCGGGTCTATTTTCCATCATATAAGTTTCCGCTCTACTATTTCCAAATCTTTTAGTTTCCGATCTATAAATAAAAAATACCAAAAATATTTACTTGACCTTTTGTTTAGTTTCATCTATCTCTATCAGATCTCACTTTTGTAAGTAACCGCCCTTTGACAACCCCTTTATCGCGTTGGGTGCAAGTTGTTTGATTGTTTGTGCAGGTATTGGTGATTTGTGTGTTGTCTCCTACTAGTTTGATACCTTGGTTCTCAAACTAAGGGAAATACTTATCTCTACTTTGCTGCATCACCCTTTCCTCTTCAAGGGAAAAACCATGGCAAGCTCAAGAAGTAGCAGTAGGCAGTAGGTAGATGCTTCCTCTCTCTCTCTCTCTTTTTATTCTCAATACAATGTTCTCTTGGAGATCTATTTGATGTAACTCTTTTTTGCGGTGTGTTTGTTGGGATCCGATGAACTTTGAGTTTATGATCAGATCTAGATCCATGAATATTATTTGAGTCTTCTTTTAATCTCTTATATGCATGATTATTTATAGCCTCGTATTTCGTCTTCGAATCATTGGTTTAGATAGGCCGACTAGATCGATTTTTCTTGCCATGGGAAGACGCGCTTTGTGATGGGTTCGATCATGCGGTGTTCTTTCCTAGTGAGAGAAGGTGCAGCAAGACACGCATGTATCGTTGCTATTAAGGATAACAAGATGGGGGCTATTCCTACATGAATAGATCTCATCTACATCATGTCATCGTTCCTATTGCATTACTCCATTTTTCCTTGAATTTAATACACTATATGCATGCTGGATAGCGGTCGACGTGTGGAGTAATATTAGTAGATGCAGGCAGGAGCCGGTCTACTAATCTTGGACGTGATACCTATATATTGATCATTTCCTTGGATATCATCATAATTATTCGCACTTCTATCAATTGTCCAACATTAATTTGTTTACCCACCGTGTGCTATTTTCTTGAGAGAAGCCACTAGTGAAATCCATGGCCCCCGGGTCTATTCTTTATCATATTTGCTTTGAAATCTATTTTTCTTCGAATTTATTTTCGGATCTATTATTCCAAAAACCCAAAAATACCTTGCTGCACTTTTGTAGTACTTATTTTATCTCGCGTTTTATCGAGAGCTATTTATCTAATCTACCACAAATTTATCTATCTTTTTACCGTGGAGGGAATGACAACCCCTCTTGCTCGTCGAGTTGCAAGTATTTGTTCTTTGTGTGCAGGTACCGTTTACATAGTGTTGCTTGGTTCTCCCACTGGATTGATACCTTGGTTTCATAACTGAGGGAAATACCTACCGTAGCTGTGCTGCATCATCCCTTCCACTTAGGGGAAATACCGACATAGTTCAAGCGACATCAGCGGGCGATACCGCTGACTCGGTGCAAAGTGCGGCGGAGGAGGTACCTCGACGACACTAGGACAACTGCAACAATGGCGTCGGACGCACGAGGCGTAGGCTTATGTCCCAGATGGAGGAGGGCACAGCACCGGACGTCGCCAGCGTATGCCTGGGGGCATCACGGTAGCCCTGGCGAGAGCCGATGCCGTCTTGCCGGACGTCGCTGGGGCAGACCCGGCAGTCGGGGTAGCCCTGGTGAGCGCTGCGCCCGAGGTAGTACTGGCGATTCCCAATGTCGAGTCTGCCCCAGCCTCGATCGATCAAGGTGTGTAGTTCATCGACTTGGCGGCCTCCATTCCCACTGAGCCCATGATCGACACGCTGATGAACGATGACTATTGTGCATGCTTGGTCAGCGTCAGGTGCACAGTGTAGCTCTTTTGTGCGTGTGCGGTTTGTTATATTCCTGTAAATTAGCAATATATATATATAGGACAAATGTTTCCTACAAGCAGTGGTAGTTACCACCACTAGCGTTTTGTATGTTGTATGTAGTATCTGTCGAAACCGAGAGTATGTACGTGTAGTGCGTAGTATATAACAATGATTAGGTAGTATATATACAAATTTTTAGGTAGTATGTATCATTTTTTGAGTATGTTCTTTTTTACATACAAATATGTACATATTTCACAAATATAACAAAAACTATGGGCTCATATGCAATTTTTTCATGTAACTTGTTTTGAAATATCTTAGATATAGTATATGAACATATTTGAAATAATAAAATAGCATATATATAGTACCACATGCTAGTATATGAGACATGTGGGGTAACTACCACCGGGTGGTAGGATGGATTTTCCCTATATATATATATATATATATATATATAGGCTGGCTTGTCTGTATATTATCTGAATTTGCAATATGGACAATTAATATGCAAATGCCTTCTGGACATCGGTGTTGATCGCCACGTCGAAAACATAGACATCCTCTACTCTACCGGGCACACGCTTAAACTGAATGAACTGTGTACGATACTAATACTTTCCATGAAAATTTAAGAACTTGGCTAACAGCATTTGAGTAACATATATATAGTGGTTACACTATTCGACAAAAGGAGGATCTTCATAACACGATTTTGACAACCATATGGTCCATATCTACATACTTAACATAGTAACAAATAGCACATTTTAAGAAGCTGAGGGCCAACAACCAGAACTATCCACTGGAAGCGGCTTGCTGACGGTGACTCGACATCTCGTCAATGAAAAGGAAGAACCCTCTTGTGCCTTGGTAGAGCATGAGTAGAACAGTGTCTCCAATTTTCCAATATGGATGCATTGCCACGACAAGCGAGAACTTGTTAATTTGAATGGTTCCATTTCTGCGGGAAATGCAGTACCTTGCAATCACTTTGGCGTTATTAGCAGGCACAAGCGTAATTCGACCACGCCGGGAAATCGATTCAGGAACAGCTGCAATGGGCAATTTTTGTGGAAATGGAGAATAAAAACCAATTGTAATATAGCGTTGAAGATATATATAGTTTATGAACATCAACATAAAAATAAGACTTTGTACCAGTGTTTTGTGCACACAATTGGTCCTGTTCAATGTGTGCACCATAGGTATAATTAATCTCATCCAAAATCCAGTGTTCATATGTTGTGCTATCTCTGTCAGATTATCAACAAATTTTATCACATGCTTCAAGTCTTTCCAGTGAAATTTGGTAGATTGAGTAACATACAGATCGTTAACTATGCATCCAACATATCCTGCTTAAAAGGTGGAAGGTATTATTTATTCATAACATCAATTGGTAAATAGAATTTGTTACTGCCTAGGAACAGAGTGGGAAAATGAAATCACAATTGGTTGCTTAAATAGTGATCAGTTACTCAGAAAAAATACCCCGATTTTGCTAAGTAATATGCCAGCATGGAGTTAGCTGAAAGAACACTAACCTCGATCAGACTTTGATCGGCTGATGACGTTGGGGAAGTAAACATAAAACATAGAATTTTTTCTCCAAAACATAGAAATTAGACCCGGCAGTGGTGCATGCACTAGAATTTTATTGCCAGTTTTCAGTTCATAAAACATAGAATTTTTTCTCCAAAGGTCTGCATCAAAATAGGACTAACCATCTTTATCAACTTTTACGCTAATTGTCATTGTAAATCCATGTTGCGTTGTCAATATGACATACATGGAGTCATCAACAAAGTAAAGCTCAAGATTTACTTCTACTCGTGTTCTTGCAAAGCAAGGGATGTACTGCTTGAAATGAAAATTAAGATCGTAAATTAGATATATTGACATAGCAGAGCAAGATGCAAATATGGGAGTAACTGATAGAATAGAACAATATATAGCTAAAAGCAAAGTACAAAAATATATAATTGAAAATAGATAATGCAAGAAAGATTTGATGCAAATATGAGAGTGACTGAGTGAACAATACACCATTAATTTGCCTAATATAGCGGAAAAAATCAGCTTCGACGTCTAGGATGCATGTGGCACCGTACCTTTTATCCAAATGTAGCAATACACGATATATGTTCACAAATTTAGGCCATGCCGACCGTGGTAGAGTGAGATTGAACATACCGAGCACTCCCTGAAGTCATCCGGAATGGTGAGATAGAACTTGATTTTCGACTGGCCGCGACCACACTTGCCCAATTTGTGCTCACACTGTGGACACATGAATGAAAACCCTCGAATCAGCTAGAAGAAAAATGAATCCACAGCGATTTCCGTTGGTTGATTAACAGCGATGGTTGGACTGCGATAAGAGATGAGTGAATATTTCGCTAAATTGATTACCTTCTCCATGAGAAAATTCCCTGGCCCAATCCCGCAGAAAACACCAATCGACCAGAGTCTAGAATGTCGGTGCAAGTCGGTGTAGATAGGCGGCAGCAAACGGTAGGGGCGAAATCCTGTGCTGTTTCGAGCGCGACCTCTGCCCGCAGATGACAGTCGTCAAGCTTAGGGTGGCCGCTGCGATAGAAATTGATGAGGTGCAGAGTTCTGGAGGAGTTTGCGGTGAGTATGCGGGGACGAAGTGGGAAGGGGGCAAGGGTTTTCTTTTTCCTTTTGCATGTGTGGATGAACACACACGATTCGCAGAGGCGACAGAGATGAATCGTGTGCGATAGTAAATCACCGGGATTGAAGGGGAAACCAAATTTGCTTCCTAGTTTGTCATTTAGTTTTTTTCTACAATTGACATATCCCCTCCAATGCAACGTGTTCAAATTTGGCATTTTTCCAAGATCATTTACCATATTTAGGGGATCATGTGCATTTTCTAGGCATTACTGCACATAATTCAAATTCAAACAATCGGTGCATGAAAAGGTGCACAAGAACGGCCTGAAAAATCATGCTCGTCCTATTTAGTAAATTCTCATGCCTTTTACAAGTAATGGGCAGAGATTTCAAGGCAATGTGTGGCAATAGTCAAGCACAAATGCGTCGTTTATTGGTTTTTCAACTATAGAAAAATGAAATAGATGCTTGAAAAACATGAAGCCTGGCATGGTGCCATGGTATGGCCTCACCGTGCCCTAGTAAAATTTGAGAAGGTTTGGCTTATGTCGTCATGCATGCCCTTCATAAATCGAACCATCACCGAGGAAGTTTCATGATTTCAAGGGGGAAATCACCAAGATTGAAAGGGAGTCCAAATTTCCATCCTAGTTTGTCATTCGGTTTTTTTCAACGATCAACATACCCCCTCCAATGCAACGTGTTCAAATTTAGCATTTTTCCGGGCTCATTTACCATATTTAGGGTATTATGTGCATTTTCTAGGCATTAATGCACATAACTCAAATTCGAACAATCGATGCATAAAAAGGTGCACAAGAACGGTCTGGAAAACCATGCGCATGCTATTTAGTAAATTTTCATGCCTTTTACAAGGAATGGGCAGAGATTTCAAGGGAATGTGTGGCAATAGTCAACCACAAACACGTTGTTTATTGGTTTTGCAACAATAGAAAAATGAAATACATGCTTGAAAAACAAGATTCCTGGCATGGTGCCATGGTATGGCCTCACCGTGCCCTAGTAAAAATTTGAGAAGCTTTGGCTTATATCATCATGCACGCTCTTCATAAAATGAACCATCACCAAGGAAGTTTCATGGTTTCGAGGGGGAAATCACCAAGATTGAAGGGGAATCCAAATTTCCGTCCTAGTTTGTCATTCAGTTTTTTTTCAACGATCAACATACCCCCTCCAATCCAGCATGTTCAAATTTGGCATTTTTTCAGGGTCATTTACCATATTCAGGGGATTATGTGCATTTTCTAGGCATTAATGCACATAATTCAAATTCGAACAATCGATGCATGAAAAGGTGCACAAGAACGGTTAGGAAAACCATGTTCGTGCTATTTAGTAAATTCTCATGCCTTTTACAAGGAATGGGCAGAGATTTCAAGGAAATATGTGGCAATAGTCAACCACAAACGCGTCGTTTATTGGGTTTTCAACTATAGAAAAATGAAATACATGCTTGGAAAATATGACGCCTGGCGTGGTGCCATGGTATGGCATCACCGTGCCCTGGTAAAAATTTGAGAAGGTTTGGCTTATGTCATCATGCACGCCTTTGATAAATGGAACCATCACCGAGGAAGTTTCATGGTTTCAAGGGGGAAATCACCAAGATTGAAGGGGAATCCAAATTTCCTTCGTCCATTGTCCATGAGTTTTTTTTCTACAATGAACATACACCCTGCAAATCACCGTGTTCAAATTTCGCACTTTTCCGGGTTCATTTACCATATTTAGGGGATTATGTGCATTTTCTAGTCATTAATGCACATAATTAAAATTCAAACAATCGGTGCATGAAAAGGTGCACAAGAACGGTCTAGAAAACCATGCTCGTGTTATTTAGTAAATTCTCATGCCTTTTATAAGGAATAGGCAGAGATTTTGATGAAATGTGTGGCAATAGTCAACCACAAACGTTTGTTTATTGGTTTTTCAACTATAGAGAAATGAAATAAATGCTTGAAAAACATAACACCTGGCATGGTGCCATGGTACGGCCTCACCATGCCCTGGTAAAAAATTGAGAAGGTTTGGCTTATGTCATCATGCACGCCCTTCATAAATCGAACCATCACCAAGGAACTTCCATGGTTTCGAGAGGAAAATCACCAAGATTGAAGGGGAATCCAAATTTCCTTTGTTCTTTGTCCTTCAGTTTTTTCTACGATGAAGATACACCCTGCAAAGCACTATGTTCAAATTTGGCACTTTTCCGGACTCATTTACCATATTTAGTGGATCATGTGCATTTTCTAGGCATTTAGCGCATATAAATTCAATCCAGCTACAGCTGCATGGGTGTGATGTGAGGGACGTGGATTGCCGTTCGATCGTGGTGCATCCTACGATGCACACGTGTGATCCGCGTGGCTGGGGTTCCGCCCAATCATAACGCAACACACAATAGGCTCAGCGCACACTGTTTCCGGAGGCGACGGCGATGAACCGTGTGTGATAATGAATGAGCAAGATTGTAAAGGAAGCCAAATTTCCTTCGTCTTTTGTCGTTGAGCTCTTAAAAACCACAGCACTGTACAGCTGTCCGGCCACTCCATCCCAGAGCTCTCTCCAAGTGTCGTCCATAGCACCGCAACGCACAGTTACTGGTAAGGAAGCGATGGCATCCCGCCACGCCGAGTTCCTTGCCGCCCGCGACCGCACACATGGTAAGGAAGCGATGGCATCCCATCGCGCCGAGTTCATCGCCGCCCGTGGCCGCACAAGTACGTGGGTGGACTTTGATGTTGCCATGGCCGAATGGACGGTGGATCTAGATGCGGCCAAAGCCGCATGGAAGGAGTAGAAAAGGCAGAAAGCAGTCAAGAAAATAGAGTCCCGCCGCCACAAGAAAGAAGAATCCGCACGCCGTGCTGAGGAGAGCTTGGCGGAGATCGAAGCACGGTGGGCTGCCGTCGAAAAGGCCGGGAAGGAGGACGATGGTGTCTGGCTAGCATGCCCCGATGCCAGCATGGGGGAAGTAGTTAGTGCTTGTGTCGCCCGTAAGTTTGTATAATTAATTACGAGCATCTATCAATACTACATTCGTACTAGTTTTACAGCAAATTACCAGTAGTACTTTAAGTTGGTTCTATCTATTATCAACGTACAATGTCAGTAAGCGCATCCTTTGAGGGCTTTGAGCATTGATTAGCATGTGTTCACTGAAGTTCTGTAGCCTCACCTGGCCCTAAATACTTCCGAAACATCCGCCCGCAGCCACCGGAAGCCACCGGAGACTAGAGCTGGCAGCAGCTGGTTTTTAGTCCCACCTCGCCGTGCGAGTTGGCCGCACACCGGCTTAAATAGCCGTGCCGGCGGATGGCAGCAAGCTTCTCTCTTATTGCATAGGATCAAATCTGGCTATGCGAGCGAGGCTGGT
Source organism: Aegilops tauschii subsp. strangulata (assembly GCF_002575655.3). Lineage (NCBI taxonomy): Eukaryota > Viridiplantae > Streptophyta > Magnoliopsida > Poales > Poaceae > Aegilops > Aegilops tauschii. Next base: position 267,244,202 of record NC_053041.3, read on the forward strand.
TGACACTTGATTGCACTTCATAAACCGATGATTGTTCATCGGGTGTCACCTTTGCCTCATTCATGTTCATTGAATAATCCTGCAACAACGAAAGTGATTTTTAAATTAGGTGCGGCTAGAGATGCTGATAGATATAAGAATTATTAGAAGATCACAAAACACACGGTTTCTATGGCGTACCCGTGTGCGTTTTTTGTGTTAATGATCCATAAGTTAGTTACATGTGCGATGTTTCCTAATAAAGCAAGTGTACTATTGACCAAAAAAATCAACTACATGTGTACATTTTTTGGAGACGGGATCTGCCAATTTTCTCTTTTCTCGCACACGAGTATTTTACGCGCTTCGTCTGTGTTGTGTGTTTCCCTCGCCCAAGTTACAAGTTTCGCAGCGCAATTTTCATTAGGCACGCGATCTCAGAATTTATTCCTCCCACCACATCCCCACCCATCAATTTTTCGCAGTGTCTCCCCCACGCCCCCACTCCCAGAAGCTCAAACCGCCGCCGCCGCAACCACAACTTCAACCACATCTACGTTCTGCCCCTATCATCATCGATCTAGTGAGGTAACCCACCAATATCTATCACGGCCCCGACCTGATTGCTTAAATGGAGCATGTGAAACATCCTCATGCCTCCAAATCCCCACCACCCCTACCTCCAGAGCATCGCCGTGCAAGCCCAACCACATATCACGTGGAGGTCGAGGAGCTGATGGCGGTTGATGGCGCGATGGCCGCTGAGCGTGTTGGCCCAGAGGAACAGCTCACCTCCGCCGCCGCCGACTTGGTATAGGCTCTGGCCCAGATGAAGTGCCCCAACGACTACCCCCAGGACTTACCAAGTATGATTTGACCAGCTCAATCTTACCAATACAACTTACCATGTCTATGTTTTGTACGGTTGATGTATTAAGCATGTTCGTGCCTTGTTTATTTCAGTACTGCACGCTGTGTGATGTTCAAGTATTAACAGTCCAGCTCAATTTCACCAATAGCAGCAACAAACTTACAATACATCATTCAGGATGCTATTAAGCCTTTTGTAATTAACAGTTGTATCCATTTTTTAACCTGTCCCTTTGCTACCGTGCTACTCTCTGCGATGAAGATATCACTAGAGATGCTGCCCATTTCCTATTTTTAGTGGATGCTAACCCTATTGTAGTTAATATGCCTTTCCATGTATTTACGCGGGGCCATAACGGGCGATGTTGTTGTTTGCCGTCGAGGTTAGCTGCATCCCACTCTTACAGTATTTTACATCATTTGTGCAATTGCAGTTTAACTTCTAACATTTACTAGTTGCCTGTAGGTACACATGCCAGCGCCGCTGATCCACGCTTCGACCTGGAGGAACACCTCGCCTCCGTCGCTGCTGACTTTGGGCGGGCTCTGGCCAAGATGAAGTGCCACAACAACTACCTCTCAGGACTTACCAAGTATGATCTCACTAGTTCAATCTTACCAATACCATTTGCAATGGCTGATGTATTAAGCATGTTGTAGTAAACATGACTAACACGTCTTAGCTATTTCCCCTACCTTTTTATAGACTATAGGGCCATTCTCTACTCTAGTAGCACCTGCCTTGCGATGTTTAACTCTGTCAATTTCATTTCTATCAGTACCAGTTTCAATGGCTATAGTAGGTTGTCTGTTGTAGTAAACAATTCTATCCATTTTTTAATCCGTCACTTTGCTACCGTGCTACTTTTTCGCAATGAAGATATCACTACAGATGCTGCTATTTTATTACCATTTGCTAATTTTGGTGGATGTTAACCCTGTTGTAGTTAAGATTACCTTTCCATGTACTTACACAGGGCTACAATGGGCGATGCTGTTGTTTGTCGTCGACGTTAGCTGCATGCCATGTGTTATACAACATCTGTTCCTAAATATAAGTATTTTAAGAGATTCCAATATAGACTACTGATATGTCTCCAACGTATCTACTTTTTCTCATGCTTTTCCTCTTGTTTTGGACTCTAATTTGCATGATTTGAATGAAACTAACCCCGGACTGACGCTGTTTTCAGCAGAACTACCATGGTGTTGTTTTTGTGCAAAAATAAAAGTTCTCGGAATGGAACGAAACTTTGCGAGGATTTTTTTATATGAATAATAAGAATTTCGGGAGCCAAGACCTGCCGGAGAGGGGCACCTGGGCGGGCACAACCCACCAGGGATCGCCCCCCTCTCCTGCCGCGCCCAGGTGGGTTGTACCCACCTGGTGGCCCCGCTGACGACCCCCCTGATACTATAAAATCACATATTTCTAGAAAAAATCAGGGAGAAAGAATTATCACGATCCACGAGACGGAGCCGCCGCCAAGCCCTGTTCTTCCTCGGGAGGACAGATCTGGAGTCCGTTTGGGGCTCCGGAGAGGGGGATCTTCGTTCTTCGTCATCACCAACCCATCTCCATCGCCAATTCCATGATGCTCCCCACCGGGAGTGAGTAATTCCTTCGTAGGCTCGCTGGTCGGTGAGGAGTTGGATGAGATTCATCATGTAATCGAGTTATTTTTGTTAGGGCCCGATCCCTAGTATCCACTATGTTCTTAGATTGATGTTGCTATGACTTTGCCATGCTTAATGCTTGTCACTTTGGGCCTGGGTGCCATGAATTCAGATATGAACCGTTTATGAATTCATCATTATATCCATGTTTTAGATCCGATCTTGCAAGTTATAGTCACCTACTACGTGTTATGATCCGACAACCCCGGAGTGACAACAACCGGGCACACTCTCGGTGATGACCGTAGTTTGAGGAGTTCATGTATTCATTATGTGTTAATGCTTTGTTCCGGTTCTCTATTAAAAGGAGGCCTTAATATCCCTTAGTTTCCAATATGGACCCCGCTGCCACGGGAGGGTAGGACAAAAGATGTCATGCAAGTTCTTTTAATAAAGCACGTATGACTATTTATGGAATACATGCCTACATTATATCGATGAACTGGAGCTAGTGCTGTATCGCCCTAGGTTATAACTGTCACATGATGAATATCATCCAACAAGTCACCGATCCAATGCCTACGAATTTATCCTATATTGTTTCTGCTAAGTTACTACTGCTATCATCATTGTTACACTAGCTACGAAATTATTGCTATCACTGTTACTGTTACTGTTGCTGCTACTACTACTATCAAAACTATCAACTACCTTGCTACTGATCACTTTGCTGCAGATAATTAATCTCCAGGTGTGGTTGAATTGACAACTCAGCTGCTAATACCTTCAAATGTTCTTTGGCTCCCCTTGTGTCAAATCTATAAATTTGGGTTGAATACCCTACCCTCAAAAACTGTTGCGACCCCCTATACTTGTGGGTTATCAAGACCTTTTTTGGCGCCGTTGCCGGGGAGCATATCTATATTTGTTGAGTCACTTGGGATTACTATCAATTTATCACTATGAAGAATCTGAAGGATCCAGAGACTAAGATATTTCCCTCAAAGACGAGGGGAGGTAAGGAACTGCCATCTAGTTCTGCTTTAGATTCACCTTTTGTTATGAGTAAACTTGCAACTCCACCACATGCTATCAATTCTAATATGTCGCAAGTTATTGATGATGCTACTTCTGCTATGGATAATGCTTATGATGATGCTAGTACCTTGCTTGATAATGATGATGTGCCATTTGGTGAATTTCTTTATGAACAAATTGCTAGAGTAATACAACATGATGTTGTTGAATCTGATGATGAGCTTGAAACTGAAACTCCTAAAACACCTGCTAGAACTAGCCTTCCTAGATATGAATTTCCTAAGGTACCAAAAGGTTATGTTATGAATGAGGAGACAACTAGAGATATTCTTGCTTGTAAGGATAGAGATGATCTATAGAAATTACTATGCAAGTATAAAGAAAAATCTCTGAATTGTAGAATGAAATGTGATCCTAAGTTTGCTACTTCACCTATCTTTATTGATGATAATGATTATGAATTCTCTGTCGACCCGGAGTTAATTACTTTGGTTGAATTTGATCCTTTCCATGGTTATGAAATTAAAACTGTTGTGGCACATCTTACTAAGTTGAATGATATAGCCACCCTTTTTACTCACGATGAGAAAGCTCACTATTACTTTATTCTCAAATTATTTCCTTTGTCATTAAAGGGTGATGCTAAAGCTTGGTACAATACTCTTGCTCCTGGTTGTGTGTGTAGTCCCCAGGATATGATTTATTACTTCTCTGAAAATATTTCCCTGCTCATAAGAAACAAGCTGCTTTATAGGAAATATTTAAGTTTGTTCAAATAAAAGAAGAGAGTCTCCCACAAGCTTGGGGGAGGCTTTGCCAGTTACTTAATGCTTCGCCTGATCATCCTCTTAATAAAAATGAAATACTTGATATCTTCTATAATGGACTAACCGATGCTTCTAGGGACTTCCTAGATAGTTGTGCTGGTTGTGTTTTCAGGGAACGAACTGTTGGGCAAGCTGAAGAATTATTGAATAACATATTGAAAAATTATGATGATTGGACTCTTCCCGAACCACCGCCTAAACCCACTCCGAAGAAGAGGGGTATATTATATCTCAGTCCCGAAGATATGCAAGAGGCAAAGAAATCTATGAAGGAAAAGGGTATTAAAGCCGAGGATGTTAAAAATTTACCTCCTATTGAAGAAATACATGGGCTTAATACACCACTATTGCCTAAGGTGTTAGAGGTAAATTCTCTTATGAAGTTCAATGAAAATGATAATCCTCACAATATGCATCCTAGCCAATGCCTTTATGAGTTTGAAAACTACATTAGAAAACAAGATCACTTCAATGCAAATGTTATGAAACAATTGAAATATAATTCTGATATGATTGCTCGCTTGAGTGACTTGTTATTTGGAATCTCAAATGATGTTAGAGGTGTTGGAAAACATGCTTCTATGGTTCAAACTCAGTTAGAACAAGTTGCTAAATCACAAAGAGAATTACTTGATGAAATGAATCATAATGTGCATGACTTTGCTGTTAGAGTTGCAACTAGAGGAGGTAAAATGACTCAGGAACCACTTTATCCTGAGGGACACCCAAAAAGAATTGAACAAGATTCACAAAGAAATAACACTAGTGCACCTAGTCCTTCTAAAAAGAAAAAGAAGAAGAAAAATGATAGGACTTTGCACACCTCTAGTGAACCTGAAATAGAAAAATGTCCTAATAGTGATAATGAAACTTCTATCTCTGATGCTGAAACTCAATCTTGAAATGAACACTCACCTAATGATAATGATGAGGTTCGTGAAGACACTCAACCAAATAATGAAAAAGAACCAGACAATGATGTTGAGATAGAACCACCTGTTGATCTTGATAACCCACAACCTAAGAATAAAAGATATGATAAAAGAGACTTCATGGCTAGAAAACACGGTAAAGAAAGAGAACTGTGGGTTCAAAAACCTATGCCTTTTCCACCCAAGTCAACTAAAAATAATGATGATGAAGAATTTGAACGCTTTGCTGAAATGCTGAGGCCAGTCTTTTTGCGTACCCGCTTGACTGATATCTTGAAAATGCCTCCTTATGCAAAGTATATGAAAGACATCATCACAAATAAGAGAAAAAAAAACCGGAAGCTGAAATCTCCACTATGCTTGCTAATTACACTTTCAAAGATGGAGTACCTAAAAAACTTGGAGATCTGGGAATACCAACTATACCTTGCTCCATTAAAACAATTATGTGAAAACCGCTTTATGTTATTTAGGAGCTGGTGTTAGTGTTATGCCTTTCTCTTTATATAAAAGACTTGACTTGAATAAAATCACACCTACTGAAATATGTTTGCAAATGGCTGACAAATCAACTGCCATACCTATTGGTATTCGTGAGGATGTGCCCGTTGTTGTTGCTAATGTTACTATTTTGACTGACTTTGTTATACTTGAGATGCCCGAGGACGACAACATGTCGATTATCCTTCGTAGACCCTTCTTGAATACTGCAGGGGCTGTGATTGATTGCAATAAAAGCAAGGTCACTTTTCATATCAATGGTAATGAGCATACGGTGCATTTTCCGAAGAAACAATTCCAAGTGAATGGTATTGATGTTATTGAAAAATCTCCGACAATCACTATTGGAAGTTTTCAAATACCTCTACCTACTATTAAAAGGAAATATGAAATGCTTATTGTTGGGGAAATCCATATCCCCATTGAGGTAACTTAGTGATTTACGAAAGTTCTTCGGTTTCATGCTAATCGAAAGTGGGTGTTAATAAGACCTGATCAACCTTATTAATGAATCATTTTTTAGCAGTATGAAGTTGATGAATTTAGTAAGCACTACCTTCTGTCCCTACCTTTAATTCTCTGTTTTTATTAGTTAAATAAAATAAAATGCCATGTTTTGTCTGTTTTCTAAATTTTCCGTGCAATAAAAAATGACCGAAAAATAAAAGTTCTCAGAATGCCATGAAAATTGAACATGATTTTTTTGAATATTTCTGAATTTTTGGTGAAAATAATACCAGAGGGAGGTGCACCAGGTGGGCACAACCCACCTGGGCGCGCCAGGACCCCTAGGTGCGCCCTGGTGGGTTGTGGTCCCCACGTGGGCCCCCTCACTTATCTCTTCATCCCACATCATCACTTACCTCCAGAAAAATCCCCATTGCTCTCTCTCCCGTGTTCTTGAGCTCAAACCCGTGGATTTCGATCTCTTTGCGCGAAGCTCCATTTCCGAAACTGTTTCGGGGGATACCATTTGTCCAATTAGTTTTTGTTTTAGTGTTTTATACTTTGAATAATTAGCTACTCTTGGTGCTGCTGTAGATGTGCTTGCATGTTGAATTCTTAGTGGTCTAAGTAGTTTGAATGCTTGCTATGGCCTCTATGTATCCCTATGAGTAGTTGCTATCAATTTTGTTGGGAAAATTTTGTGGACTGAAATTCAGAATTTTGTTCATAGGAAAAAATTTACGCGGACATGATGAACCTATTTGGAAGGAGTTCTTCGAGGAGACGATCCTCGGGGGCATCTTCTAGTGACAGTTCTGCTCGCCGGTCTTATGTAGAACCATGTGAAAGTTCCACGCGAGATGCTGCCACCAAAACATGCTTATGGCCTTGCGATGAGTATATGATGTGAGTGGGAATTAAGGAGGAATTTGAGCAATATGTTCACAATGCCGGTCTTAGTCCCTACCTCTCAAATAAGTGTGAACAACACCAACTTCTCACTGAATCATTCGTCAAAGTATTTAATTATTTTCCGCGTGAGTCTAGAGTGTCGTTTATGCTTTATGATAATCCATATACTATTCCACTGGAGAACTTTGCTTACCATTGCAAACTTCCATTTTGGGGTTCACTTGATGAGCCACCAACGGCTGAGTATGAATCTTTCTTGACTAGCCTTTGTTACGGTGAAAATAGGGGAGTGAGACAAGGAAGAATAAAGAGCATTCACTTTCCCGCAATTCAGTATTTTGCTTTGTTTAACGGGAAATGCATAGTAGGTAAGCAAGATTGTAGCATACTTTGTGCGCCAGACTTGAGCCTCATTCACACCGCTCTCACTGGTGAAAGGAATTATAACCTTGGAGCGATTGTTGCACGTAGACTTCAGCATAACGCCAAAAGTGGCTAGTTCTATGGTGGAATTTATGCCACACGTCTAGCACGAGGGCTGGGTGTTTCACCTTTGCCCTTTGATCCTATCTTACCCACTCGGTATTTAGATTTTGATGCTTTGAAAAAGCATAAAATCCTTAAAGGAAAGATTCATGACTTCACTTATAATCTGATGTTTAACCAATCATCTGTTGTGGATACATATTTGCCTGCACCTGCTCTTTTTGACTATAACAGCAAGGGAAGATATTTTGTTCTTGAGAGCGAGGCCCGAGCTCATAACGCAGCAGCGGTGGCGGCACAGCGTGCCGAGGCATCTGCATCGAGAGCCTCCGTGAGCTACCACGCCGACTACTACCCTCCAGGCTACTGATCGACTACCAACTTAGGCCAAAAGCCTAAGCTTGGGGGAGTACGTGTTTCTCACCGACATTATATTCATGTTCACTCATATCATTTCATTTGTCGGTGTTCACACTTTTTCATTGTACCGTCCATGCTTAGATTTATTTTCTTGCTTTCTTCTTGTGTGTTTGAAAAACTTTAGAAAAAACAAAAAAAAATAGTTTTGGTAATTTACTTTCTATGCATGCTTAGTAGTAGTATTAAAAAGAAAACCCCAAAGGTTTCCTTGTTCTTCTTTTGCTTGTTGGGAGCTTTCCCGTGTAAATACTTTTTCTCGTTTTTGCTTTTACTTGCTTGTTGAAGAAAACCAAATTCTAAAAATATTTCAGTGTGTTTCTCTGAATTTCTTTTCTTTTTATTCGAGTTGTACCGAGGAGAAGACCACGATGAAAATGTTGAGTGGCTCTCATATGAATAATTGTTGAACTAATAAAGAGCTCATTTTACCTTGTCTTCTCCTGCTGAATAAAATGCTTGCAGATTCCAGCTCAGTCCACGGCACTCTTGCACTATTATTATTTTCATATCGTTCGGTCATGCAAGTGAAAGGCAATAATGACGATATTCGATGATCTGGCCGTGGCAAAGAGAAACTGGTATGAACTCGACTTGTTCTGTTTGTGTAAATATGTTTAACCTAGTACCCATGCTTCAGCCCATTATGATTAAACATGTTTGCAATGACAATTAGAGATTATAGTTTCTCATGCCATGCATAAGTAGCTGGGAGTGGATAATGATTTATCTTGGATATCAACATAGCGTTAAAATGATTGTGATGTAGTATGATGATATGGTATCCTCCTCTGAATGTTCGAGTGGCTTGACTTGGCACATGTTTATGCATGTAGTTGAATCAAACCAACAAAGCCTCTATGATATTTATGTTCATGGTGTCCATATCCTACTCATGCTAGTGTCCAATGTTACTTATGCATAATGCATGGTTATGATTGTTGTTGCTCTCTAGCTGGCCGCTTCTCAATCTTAATTGCTAGCCTTCGCCTGTACTAAGTGGGAATTCTGCTTGTACATCAAAAACCTTGAACCCAAAGTTATTCTAGATGAGTCCACCATACCTGCCTATATACGGTATTATCCTGCCACCCTAAGTAAATTTGCATGTGCCACCTCTAAAAACTTCTAAAAATTATCCCTTTGTGCGCCTGGATCGTTCATGGAACGACAGGAGGTGGTCGATATCTTCCATGCTAAGCGGGTTATTCTCAGGTCGAGTGTTTATTCACTCGCCATCGCACGAGAAAATGGGCGGTAATAGGGATTCCCAGTCCGGAACTCAAAAATGCAAATAATTAAACAAAACTCCCCCGGGACTATTGTTGGTTTGGACGGACCCGTTGTTTCGGACAAGCCGTGGAATGTGATTGTTGGTGGAGGGGGAGTAAACCTTTACTTTTATGGCTTGGGAACCTCCACTAGCGTGCTTAGCATCGAAGATGTTGATAACTGATGGTCGTGAAGTGAATGAGAAGGGTGCATGTCTCAAAATAATCATTTATCTCTGATTTAAAAATTGAGCTCTAGCACCTCTGCAAATCTCTGCTTCCCTCTGTCTATTTACTTTTATGTTGTGTCATCACCTTCTAAAACAAGCGCCAGAAACTGAGTAGAGCATAGCTGTCATGATTTATGCATTGTGTGTAGCTAATGTTGGGTGCATCATGACTGGATCTTTTCTACCATGAATTACAATGTTTAGTCGCTGCTTGAACTTTGGAGGTGCTCTGCATTTATGTTTTGCGGTCTCAGAAAGGGCTAGCGAGATACCACTATTGTCATTTTATATCATGGTTGTTTTGACAACGTGTTGCTGTTTGAGATCTCTTATTATTTCTCGCTAGCTGATTATGTCATTGATATGAGTCATTATAATCTTTAAGAGTTATTGTCGACATGGTTAGTTATAATGTTGGCTGAAAACCTGGGTGTTGTTTAAGCTTATTTATGCAAACAAGAGCAAAAGAGTTCGTAAAAGTTTTTCTTTCTCACTTTCAGTTTATCAACTGAATTGCTTGACGACAAGCAAAGGTTTAAGCTTGGGGGAGTTGATACGTCTCCAACGTATCTACTTTTTCTCACGCTTTTCCTCTTGTTTTGGACTCTAATTTGCATGATTTGAATGAAACTAACCCCGGACTGACGCTGTTTTCAGCAGAAGTACCATGGTGTTGTTTGTGTGCAGAAATAAAAGTTCTCAGAATGGAACGAAACTTTGCGAGGATTTTTTATATCGGTAATAAGAATTTTTGGAGCCAAGACCTGCCGGAGAGGGGCACCTGGGTGCGCACAACCCACCAGGGCGTGCCCCCCTCTCCCGGCGCGCCCAGGTAGGTTGTACCCACCTGGTGGCCCCGCTGACGACCCCCCTGATACTATAAAATCACATATTTCCAGAAAAAAATCAGGGAGAAAGAATTATCGCGATCCATGAGACGGAGCCGCCGCCAAGCCCTGTTCTTCCTCGGGAGGACAGATCTGGAGTTCGTTTGGGGCTCCGGAGAGGGGGATCTTCGTTCTTCGTCATCACCAACCCATCTCCATCGCCAATTCATGATGCTCCCCACCGGGAGTGACTAATTCCTTTGTAGGCTCGCTGGTCGGTGAGGAGTTGGATGAGATTCATCATGTAATCGAGTTAGTTTTGTTAGGGCCCGATCCCTAGTATCCACTATGTTCTTAGATTGATGTTGTTATGACTTTGCCATGCTTAATGCTTGTCAATTTGGGGTGTGTCATGAACTCAGATCTGAACCATTTATGAATTCATCATTATATCCATGTTTTAGATCCGATCTTGCAAGTTATAGTCACCTACTACGTGTTATGATCCGACAACCCCGGTGTGACAACCACTGGGCCCACTCTTGGTGATGACCGTAGTTTGAGGAGTTCATGTATTCACTATGTGTTAATGCTTTGTTCCGGTTCTCTATTAAAAGGAGGCCTTAATATCCCTTAGCTTCCAATATGGACCCTGCTGCCACGGGAGGGTAGGACAAAAGATGTCATGCAATTTCTTTTAATAAAGCACGTATGACTATTTATGGAATACATGCCTACATTATATCGATGAACTGGAGCTTGTGCCGTATCGCCCTAGGTTATAACTGTCACATGATGAATATCATCCAACAAGTCACCGATCCAATGCCTACGAATTTATCCTATATTGTTTCTACTAAGTTACTACTGCTATCATCACTGTTACACTTGCTACAAAATTATTGCTATCACTGTTACTGTTGCTGCTACTACTACTATCAAAACTATCAAACTACTTTGCTACTGATCACTTTGCTACAGATAATTAATCTCCAGGTGTGGTTGAATTGACAACTCAGCTGCTAATACCTTCAAATATTCTTTGGCTCCCCTTGTGTCGAATCTATAAATTTGGGTTGAATACTCTACCCTCGAAAACTGTTGTGATCCCCTATATTTGTGGGTTATCAACTACATACGGAGCAAAATGAGTGACTCTAGATTCTAATCTAAACTATGTCTATAATTCTGTATACATCTATATGTAGTTCATATTGAAATCTCTAAAAATACTTGTACTTAGGAATGTAGATAGTTGTATTTTACATTATTTGTGCAATCTCAGTTTAGGTTATAACATTTACTCGTTGCCTCATATATGAGCGGTACTGATCCACGCTTCGATCCCTTTTGCGTATGGGGCAATGAGATATTCACGAACAAGCGTCAAGTGAGGAAACTAACAAAGATTATTAGGCGAAAGAAACGGGTGATGGGAATTAAGTTCTTTATTTACACTTTGTCCAAGACAATAGTGAACTTTAGGATGGTAAGTAATATGTTGCCTTTTCCCCCTGCCCATAACAAGTTACTCTATTAGACCTGAGTATCTGAAAGTTTCCTCTTTTCAGTGGTTTCTGAAGCAATTTACTGATGATTACCTTGCAAACTACATGACCGGAGTGGAGGCAACTAAGGTTAAAGTATATAATTCATGCTACCATGATAATGCTCTAGAAGTCTTCCCGAAGGCCATGAAGGATGGGCGGGCGATCATCACAAGGGGTTGGACAAAAGTTGTTCGTGCCTATGGCATGCAGGAGGGCACATTACAGGCATTCCGCTTCTTCAACACCATTGGCTGCCAAAATGATTTACATTTGTCTCTTCACCTTTACCGCCTCTAAATATTATGGTTCATCATAGTTAATTGCTGCCTAATCCTATAATTACTAAACATATGTTACTGGGAATTTTATTTATGGATTGGTTTTGAACCACTGTGCTGAGAATTTGAACTCCATGTTTCATATTTCAAAATTTCCAATTTGAATAATAGATTATAGGGAAAGATAAAATTAAACAGGAGCGAAGAAAATAATGTACACACGGTTAGAAAGAAAACAGCGTGTGCGATGAAAAATAGAGAACAGACGATTCTTTGAAGGGAAACATTTGCGATGCCCGACGGACGCACTCACGGTTTCGTCTCATATGCATGTGCTATTCATGGTAATATGCCAAACGTTTCAAACCTGTGTGTGTGTGATAGGAATACCTATCGCACATAGTTATGAAAATGGACACATTGGCGTTAGTAGAGGCACCACACACATTTTACATTCTTGAATTGTGTACGATAACGTATCTATCACAAACACATCGGTAGATTAAATGTTTGTGATGTCCACCTTTTTCACACGACTATAGAGGTGTAATCTTTTCGGATGTCGCTCAGATAAAAAATGTAACGTCGAGACGTAACGTGTATGACTGGGGCGACTTCTCATACGTTTATTCTATGGTGATCGTTAGCAGCCACTCGCCTATCCCCGACGGTTTTTGGGTTGGGTGGGAAGGACCCCCCTATCGCACACACTCACTTGGCGATGGTTCAGAATGCCATGGCAGTAAGGGGTTAAAAACCGTTTGTATAGCACATTACGGTACCAGTGGGGAGTGAATAGGCAACTACCTATTTTTAACTTTTCTTAACAAATTAGGGTCAACAACAAATAGGTTGTCTAGATGTGCAACTAGGTGAGCAACCTATATGATGCTAACAACAACAGCAGCAGCAGCAGCAGCAACAACAACAACAACAACAACAACAACAACAACAACAACAACAACAACAACAACAACAACAACAACAACAACAACAACAACAACAACAACAACAACAACAACAACAATAACAACAACAACAACAACAACAACAACAACAACAACAAGAAGATCAAGCAAAGGATATGACACAATAATAGCTTGCACAAAGTAAAGGTAAGAGATAACCACAAGTGGAGACGGTGAAGACGAGGATGTGTTACAGAAGTTCCTTCCCTTTGAGAGGAAGTACGTATCCATTGGAGCGGTGTGGAGGCATAATGCTCCCCAAGAGGCCACTAGGGCCATCGTATGGTCCTCATGTGCTCACACAATGCGAGATGTCGATTCCACTAGTGGTACCCTTGAAGGCGGCGACCGGACCTTTACAAACGAGGTTGGGGATCTCTCCACAACCGAATTGGAGGCTCCCAACAACACCATAGAGCTTCACCACAATGGAATGTGGCTCCCAGGTGACCTCAACCTTCTAGGGTTCCCAAACACCCAAGAGTAACAAAATTCACACAAGAAAGTATGGGGGGATCAAATTTCATTTGGTGGAAGTGTAGATCTAGGTCTCCTCCTTCAATCCCTAGAAAATCAACAAGTTTGAGTGGCTAGGGAGAGAGATCGGGCAAGAAAGCTTGGAGGGGATTAATGGAGGAGAGAGAGGCAAGAGATAAAGAGGTAGGTGGAAGAAACCCCCTTTATATAGGGACTCCCATTTTCCAACCGTTACAGCAGTTTTTACACTGCAGCGGTACAACCGCTCATGATCCCGGTACAACCAGGATTCACGAGTATGCTGCAGAAACCCTAGCAAGTGGTACAACTGGAGGAACGAGCGGTAGTACCGGTTACAGTGAGTAACCGGACCAACCACTCTCCTACCGCCCAACAACTGCCTCAAACAGAAGGGAGTCACCCCTATAGCAGAGCGGTCGTTGCACCGAAACTACCACCTGGTCCAAGACAAGGAGGTGGCTAAGTCTAGAGCGGTAGAACCGCTCTGGTCACCGGTAGTATGGTTATCAGACTATAACCAGGAAAACCGGGCCACCACAGCCCAAGGACCGCCCCATCACAGAATAGAGTCCGGTTGTTGGCCAGTACCTGGCCGGTACAACCGCCCGTGAAGCTGTCCAAGGTCTTCCCAGAGCAGAGGTGGTACAATCGCCCAGGGGCAGCGGTACAACCGCTGGGCATGAACCTGGATCAGCAACCCAGGGCATCATCCCTGGGGCGGTGGTTGTGCCGGTTGAACTAGGCATATGGTACAATCACTACTGCAGGATGCTGCTAACGTGACACTACGATCAGAGACCCTTCGACGAAACTGTGTGTGCTGCAATAATCGCAAATGGTGCTGTAAAAAACCATCAAAAAAGGTGCAAAACTTAAATAGAACTTATGGCTACACAAACCATTGAAGATCGTTCTAAACCTAGGCCAAAACGAACTGGTGCAGGTAGTTTACTGAAACCCTTGAATTCGGAATATGGGAAAGTCGCCCCGGGTTGGGGGACTACTCCTTTTATGGGGGTCGCAATGGATTTATTCTCTATATTCCTATCTATCATTTTAGAAATTTATAATTCTTCCATTTTACTGGACGGAATTTTAACCAATTAGGTTTCTACTAACTAAAACTAGGGGAAATCCGTGCAGCGGAAAATCCTGAATTTGAGACTTTCTACACCAAAAATATTCTTTTAAACGTTTGCGATGGCAGATGCATCAAACATGGTTCAGATTTTAGTTGCGTGTGTGATGCAGGGTATACTGTTCAGTTCAATTAACTATTTGCGATGAGGAGGAACAAAAGAAACGGGCAGCCAGATGAAGGTGTGTGCGATATACAGCATACGGTTCACTCGGATGAACTGTTTGTGATTAGGCAACACAAAAGAAATGGTCAGCCAGATCAAGGTGTGTGCGACATACGGCATGCGTTTCACTTGGATGAACTGTTTGCTTAGAGCCAAGAGAATAGAAATGGTTCAATATAACAAGATGTGTGTGATATGCAGCAAACAGGTCTGTAATCATAAATGTGTGCGAAGACTGGTAATAACACATACGATTGCTGCTAATAAGCCGTGTGTGTTGTGGGCAAACGCTTGGTGGTATACAATTGTCAGCGATTGATGAAATCATCACCGACGGGTTCCCCAGTATGGTCCATGTGTGATGTCATTGCACACAGAATAACAGCATATGTACTTATAACTTATAAGGACTTGATTCCATAAACAGATTGAACATCCAATTACATATGTGGCTAGTACACGCATGACCTTTGCACACACAAAAGTACGTTCCAAAATGCCTAGGAAACTCAAATAATGTATAAAAATACAAAACGAACCGTGAATAATTTCGTATTTTTAGGACGAAGCTACTATAGTTGCATGTTGCCTGTGTAAAATAAATCAAGGCGGGAAGAGACAGCGTATGTCGTTTCGCACACATAGGTGACAAGGTCCCTCTTGGAACCATGAGCCTTTTTGAGAGAAGCTCCGGTTTGTAAGAAGTTTGTACCAAAACTTGTCCCAAATTGGACTAATTTTTTACCACAGCGTGTTGGTTCAATGACATAACACCATGCCAAGTTTCATGATTTTGAGGCGAGTTTTGGATTTACAGTAAATTTAAAACCAAGTTTCTCAATGTTTACTGTCGAGTCGGCACCGCCCTGGATAGGCTTTTTCCTCGTGGGTCCCAAATGATAAATCCAAATCTGTCACTACCATGCAGCTTTTCTTATTAAGAATTACAGCCCATTTGGTGTGCAAGCTGAAAATAAGTTTGTGGGTGTTGGTGGGCGCTAAGAACTTGCGGTTCTGTAATGAACAATGATCTCAAGGATCCCGCAAGAGTGATGTTCTTTCCCTATGTTGTGAATGCTTATATATTTATGTCTTAATTAAAGAAATGGCAAGCCATTGGCCCAGTATGAAAAAATACGGGTCAAAGCCGAGTTGAAAAGGGCAGCAATATCTAACTCCAGCTAACAAACAGTACAAAAGCACAAGGGTTAATTGCTCATCAGGTTTAGACAAAATCCAGATTGAACAGTACAATGACATCTAACTAAACCAAAGTTTTCGGCAGTCACAATCAAATGAATTGGTCTTATCCATAAAATCAAGATCCCAGCCCAGAAATTCTACTGGTCCATGATGACAAGCTATTGTAAATAGAAGCCCAGCACGATCAGAAGCCCTTAGGTCCACCTGAAACTTCTTTTTATGCTGCTGAACACTTGCAGCCGTAAGAAATTTCTTGTCGAAAAACTTAATCCTCACGGACAATAGCACCCTCGCATTCAACATGAAGAATGTGACAAAGCTAGTGTTTGCATTGTTGGATGCATATCCTTCCAGCGTTACTGTCTTCTAACGAATGTCATGTGATCTGAGAAAATCATGGTGCTTCTTGAACCATCGATTGGTTATACCTTCTCATCCATGTGTTAGTGCCTAAATAGAGATGAAGATTGAAAACAGTTAATGTCTAAAAATGATTATGTTGAAAGAGTGATAGTTGAATGATTAATTATAGTACATCATATATGGGCTTTCAATGTGCGTGAAATCATCACCTTTATATACAAATTCTCCAGACATGGAAAGCATTACAGCAAGCCAATAATCATGTTCAGATCAAAACACCACATACTGATATGTAAGTTCTTGACAGAATCCACCACCACTGATAGGATGGACAAGCTCTTCATTGAGCATAGAACATAATGTTAGTACCAAAAGTGTACTCCCAGATGATACTTAACTTATGCGCACAAATGAAAAAAGTAGATTGGAAAAGTTTACGTGAATAATATACAGTACTTCAATAGGTGTGGAGCCAAAAACCATCTTGAACCATCTAAAAGGATCGCAAATTGCACCCAAGGTCTCCAGTTTAGGCGCAGAGATTACAATTTTTTGTGAATGTACTATAACAGAATCAAGGAGCAACCTTTGAAGTGAAGGGGCATCTTCGATGATAGATCATGTCCAAAAAAACAAATTCCCATGCTTACAAGGTGGGGCGACTTTATTTTGAGACAACGGATACGAATTTCCATTCCAAAAACAAGCAACACGCGCTCTAGGGCAGGGCAGCTGGAGTGGATGATGTTGTGTAGTGCGGCCTCCGACATATCAACCACCATAAGCGCAAGTTTTTTTAGCAGTGGAATTCCAAGCATTTGTACCAGATTGTCTGCTAGATGGCACATGTGGCGGTGTGGAGCGAGGAGGAAACCCACGAGATGGACATCGGTGGTGAGGGCATAGATACATCAGTTCATGGTATGTTACATACATAGTCATGGTAGAACTCAAGCTGCTGGAGTTTATCGAATTGACGGGATGTCAGCCAGGCGGCCACCGTGCAGGGTATGTCCAGCAGGTAGCATGTCGCGATGCTTGAACGGAGCCCTTGTGGGAGATGATGGCTCCGGGGAGTTCAGAATCATCATAGGCAGATAGCAAACGACAATTGAGATTAAGAGGCGCGGTGCGCCACGGAGTGCGCCACCGAGATGCGAGGACTTTGTGCGGCAGCCATCCTTGGTGGGGAGAAGGGAGATGATCTCCCCAAGGATGTCGTCCGGGAGATCGCTGATGCGGTCCGCCGGAGATTCTACTGGTTCCTCAGGTCCAGGGGGCCGCTTCTGACCGCACAGTCGGGTCCAAGATCTACATCCGGCGGCGGCGCTGGCCGGAGCCTCATCTGTGTACATACCAATCTGAAAGAAAAAATTTCATAACATGTAGGACATTCAAAATCAATTCTCAAGATCAGGAAGAAAAAAAGGCACAAACATATATGTAGGACATTCAAAATCAATTCTCAAGATCTGGCCATGAATTATTAGGTCGCAAGCTAACCCTAGTGGATTATTAGCAAAAATCATTTGTACAGAACAAACAATTAATCACTAACTCTATACGGATAACATTCAAACAATCAATACACTACGTGCATCTAATGGATCTTAATTACTCTGATTTCATGGACTAAGAGAACATAACCATAGGATTTGTATTCCACAAAAATTATAGAGGGGGGGTAACCAGAGAAAACACATGATATGTTTGCTGCACAAATGGGTATATAGATGACTAACCGGTTTTCCGTCGGAGTCGCAGTCGTTGCCGGAGTTGTTGTTGACCTCCGGCTCCGGTTGGGGGGGGCACGACGGCGCCGACGAAGTCAAGCTCGTGCTACTTCCCATGCGAGATCTCATCGGCAGCGACGGCAACCTCTGTGCCCAGCTTCACGCGTTGCGCGGGTGCTTCATCAGCCCCGGCGTCGCCACTCCCTCCGATGGTGCGCTTCAGCGGCATCCTGATACACTCCAGAGTCCAGACGTTGGTGACCACTGTGGACCGGGGGTGCGGCCGCCTATTATGGACGGCGGCTCGGGCGCGCAATTAATACGGACCAGTGGGAGCGAGGCAGGCTGCGGTCAAAAGCTGTCTCGCCTCCCGGTGAGCCTGCGCGGCGGACTTCTGCCATTCCTACCATCATTTCACACAGCTACTCGCACGCCTCCTGTCAATACGCACACCTACACAAACGCCTCCCGGTATGCCTGCACGGCGGAGTGCTCGCATGCGTCCCGTCAACTCACGCCTGCTTGCACGGCACATGGGGCGTGTGATAGCACGTATATTTTTTCGTTTATTTTCTGTCACTTTACTGCTTAACTGGAGCATGGCACGGTCTAACGCATAAGGTCCTAATAAATAATCCGTATGATGTATTGGTTGTCAGTTTTTAATAATCCCCCGTTTGTAAGAAGATTATATCAAAATGGGTCTCATTGACGAAAAAAATACAAGTTCACAGTCTACTGGTGTACATATATGACACCACGATAAGTTTCATGAATTTCAACTAAGTTTTGGATTTACTGAATTTTAAAAATATATATTCTCAATATTTTGAAATCTCTTGCACAGGGAAACATGCACCCAGGGACACATATGATTTTGCAACCCATTTTGGTGCACATGTAGCTCAAATTTGATCTTTGCACATTATATCCCTAGGAAATCAATCAATGTATAAAAACGGTCGAATGATGTTTTTTTAAATAACACGACACTCCGCCTTTCGTAACATGTTCACTGCAGAAAAAGTTTGACATGACTCAGAGTGGCTGTGGTGGTGCGGGATGTGTGTGTCTGTCTATCTGGGGGGTGGGGGAGGGGTCTAGCAGTACACTACGAGTCGTGAACCTCCGTGTGGTATTAGTGATCATTTTGTGAGTCATATATGCCACATCAAAGTCGTGAATTGGTTATTTAAAGCATTACACATCCCTTTCATACATAATGTTCGGGCCACATGCATGCATTGGTGGTCCTCTCGGACACTCTCCCTTGTGCGGTTATCAGAGACATGCCCATTCGTTAGCCCGCAAAGGTTTTTAGTTTCCAACGACAATGAGAGGCATTAATTTGACCAAAAGGTGGATTCATCTTGGCATGTGTGTGTTGTGGATCATGGTGGGATTCCATATCAAAGTTTGAGCACGTGCGTACACACTCCCGCCGGCTTGAAGTGAGGGGGCTACACACGTCGTGGTGTAGTGTGTTTCCGGTTTGCGAAGCATGGGCCACGTCAAAGTTGTGCATTGGGTATTCAAACATCACATAACACACGGGCGCATGCACGCGGTGGTTTTGTCTTATGACATCACTCGCGTGTGCCTCTCTCTATGGGCCCACGAGGTCGTCGTCGACCAGTTGAACGTACAAAGAGAGAGAGGCTAATTTGACCAACAAGGATGGTTCTTTTTTGGTTTGTGTTACGTATATGCACGGTATAGGAGTATGTACATGTCAAAGAGGGGGCAACATGAATACTCTATCTATATGTGTGTCATAACCTCGCTCCACGTGGGGAGTTTTCGGTTCCTGAGGCAGGTTCCACATCAAAGTTGTACATTATATTCGTATTCAAACATCACGCAATACCATGCAGGCGGTGGTTGCCCTATATATGGGAACTCACTAGCGTGTGGCGCTTCCATCCGTGGGCATGCAAGGTTTTCCTCCATCACTTTGACCCAATGAGAGAGAGGTTAATTTGATCATCAAGGAATGGTTCTTTTTTGTTTGTGCTATATAGTAGAAGTACATATATACCACGCGTCGAATGTGGGCTGCATATAGCACATGCCACGCGTCATGAACCTCGCGCTCTCTGTGGGGACTTTTGGTTTCCTATATACATGGTGCCACATCAAAATTGTGCATTGCGTATTCAAACATCACACAAACAACTCTTTGGGCCACATGCATGCAGATGGTGGTCCGTAGTCCTATATAGGATGATCACTCGCGTGCGACGTACGCTTCGCTTTTGTGTTGGGCCCGCGAGTTTGTCGTCCATCACTTTGACCTAGCGAGAGAGAGGTACACATTTGACAAACAAGGAGGATTAATTCTTTTAGGGCAGTGTTACTAGGTGTATATATAGTACGTGTTGAGGGGGGTGACCAGCTTGGTCCATCACTTTCACCGATAGCGTGAGAGAGGTTAACTAATTTGACTTAGGAGGGGGTTAATTTTTTGTTTTGTCTTGGTATAGATCATGATGTGAGATTACATATATAATAGCGCATCTGTACACATGAATCCATCCCGCTGGGGGAGCACATGACACGTCATGAACGACCTCTTGCTCTGTGTGGGGACCTCTGCGATTTTCAATGCATGCACCATATCAATGTTGTGCATTGGGTCGGGTATTCAACACATATGCATGCATCACACACCTCCATCAATATGTTCGGGACAAACGCATGCAATAACGGTTGTCTTTGGACACACTCTCACTCGCTTGGTTATGGACGGCAAGCCTGTATACATTCATGGGCCAGTGTGGACGTCCATCATTTCGACTAATGACGAGAAAGGTTACCAGGGTGGATATATTCTTCTTCATTGCTTTGAGTTACCGTATAGTAGGTCGACCCATTCCAAGCCTAATTAAGTTTGAGCGCATGCTACGCGTCATGAACCCTCGCTCGGTGTGGGGATTTTACCGTTCCAAAGCATGGTGCCACATCAAATTTGTGCATTGGTTATTCAAACACCACACACACCACTTCCATATACATACTTGGGCCACATGTACATCGTGGGTTTGTCTTCATACAATACTCCCTCGTGAGGTTATCAGCGACAAGCTAGCCCATTTTGCGGGCCCATGTGGACGTCCATCACTTTGACCAACAACGAGCCGGGAGAGGTTGTACGACCAAGTTGGATTCTGCTTGGTCCATGTTACAGTACGTCTTGGTGAGATGCCCTCCCCCCAACGTGTGTGTGTGGGGTGGGGCTACTTCGCGCTACCTGCAACCTCCGTGGGGTCGGGGAAGTCCGGTTAATTTGCGAGGCACACGTGCCACATCAAAAGTTATGAATGGTAGTTAAATATCACACACCACACCCTTTTCATACACATAGTAGGGCCACCCGCATGTGGTTCGTATGTGGTCTGACCCTTATATATATATATATATATATATATATATATATATATATATATATGATGGACTCTTATAGGTTTTGTGTTACGGTAGGGTGAGATTTCAGACCTAGCTATTTGGGGGCATGCATTCGTAGCTAGGATTCCCTTACCGCCGACACGAAGTGGGGTTCGTAGGGGGGTGGCTGACTAGCAATACTGTGCTTTTGTGCGACAGGTGCCACATCAAAGTTGTGCATTGGGTATTCGAACATTGAACCACCCTTTTCATACATATATTTGGTCCACATGCAAGTGTGTTCGTGTTCTGACCCTCTCACGCATTATTCTTTTGCCAAATTTATAAACAGCACATGAGTTGGATGTAGAAACCGTCTGCGATTGGGTACGCAACACACACGGTTCGGTCAGACTACCCGTGTGCCACACCCGTGCCCTACAGTCCCTCACATCAGCACAGTAGATTGGGCTCCATGAGGCTTGCCTCCCAGTATTGTAAATATCTACTGCCTCATAATCTCGAAAATATCTACTGCCTGGAAGGTTTGAATGTTTGATAGCACACGATTAGTATGTGCGGACCGTGTGCGATGTCTGTTACTCCCACTCTACTTAAGACCCTTGATTAAAATTTTCATTAGCCCCGACATTTTACTCCTGCCTCTGCATCCCTCGCAATCTCAAAAATATCTGCTCGCCCTTGATCCAAATTTTCAGTAGCCCCGCCTTGTTACTCCCACCTAGTAAAATTTTCAGTTGTCGCGGTCTTTCCTCAAACACCACCTTGCCTCCCCCCCTCCACACACACCACATACTCCCCAAACTCCGCTCACACAGACACACACCACCCCCGAAACCATTGGTAGGTCGCCGCCATCGCCGCTGCCGCCTCCATCCTCAACCTCTGCCTGTGTGTCGGGGAGCTCGAGGAGCCAATGGCAAAAATGAGGTTTATCGCGGCCTCTTCGCCCGGCGCCGGCGAGGAACTGCCGAGGTGTCCCCGTCGTCCTCCGCGGGCTCTTTACCGATCCGCTGTCGCCGGTCCCCCGATCCGCCCGCCGCCGCGCCCCTACACCGGTTTGAGGACTTCCCCGTCCTCCCTTGGACCCGGCAGCTAACGAGGTCCTACCTCGGGGTCTGGCGACGGCGGTGACGTGGGTCGCCGAGATTACAAATTGGGAGACGCACACCCGCCGGTGGCTCGGTAGCTTCCACACGGCCGAGCTTGCGGCCATGGAGTGCGACCGCTGGCAGGTCTGCTACCATAGCACGGCGGCTAGGCTCAATTTCCCCTTCGGCACACGTCTGGTCGACCTCGTTCCGCCGGAGCCAGGGGTGGTGAGCTCGGCTATGGCGCGGGAGGACCGCGAGGCATGGGATCGCCTCAAGGCCGAGGCCGCCGATGAGGCCTACATGCAAGAGCTCCGCCGGCAGCACCCGGTGCTCGTGGAGGCGGAGCGGGCGATCTTTGCCAGCGCGGAGGGCGGCGAGGTTATCACGCTCACCTCCGATGACGAGGTCAAAGGCGGCGAGGACGGCGGCGCGGAGGGCGTCGAGGTGGGCGGAGAGGACGAGGAGATCGACATCGACAAGTGGGGGAGTGTCTTCCCCAACGACCCCAACGACAGCACCATCCTAGACCAGGCTCGCGGCACACCGTACCTGACGAGGAAGGATTGGCTCGACCTCTACTTCGACCAAAAGTAGTTTAGCATAGTTTAAATTTATGTTTTATGTTAGGTTATGCAAAACTATCAATGTTTATGTTTGAATGCATGCTACTTTCGGTTGAACCTGCTTTGAACTTCATGAAATTGAAGTTTACAACATTAAGTTTAGGGGATCGACTAGAAACGGCCAAAAATTGCTGGAGTATATATATATATCCACTAAGGGTTTTAGTCCTTTAACTTTTAAAGGATCGGCTAGAGATGGCCTTATGCCTTGTTTATTTTAGTTCTTCACAATGTGATGCTCTATATGTGCAACTATTTGCTATGCAGTTCAATTTCATCAATAACAGTTTCAACAATACCACTATGAATTACGATATTTGGTTGCTGTTAAGGATATTGCAGTTAACATGCCTTTTCGTTTCTTAACAATAACTTGTGCACTTTACACCTGCACAATACCAGTTTGAATGACTATTTGCTTGTTTTTAAATGTTATGCATGATGCAGTTAATACACCTTTCCACTTCTTCTTTTGCTTAACTAGCGTGCTTATGCCTACACACTGAAGCTATCATTTGTAGATTATGTTGTCTACCATGGATATATTTGGTTGATGTTTAGCCTGTTGTGCCTAACATGCCTTTATATGTACTCATACATGACAATATTGAGAACAATGATGTTTTCCATCGAGGTTAGTTTCATCGCATTGCTTATACGTACTCACTGTTCAGGATCCCGGTAGCTGGTACCATATAGCCTGGGGACTGATAAGGGATTAATCGTCGAATCGGACATTTCACTGAATATATCTGTAACCCATTTATCAGTAGGTTAACTAGGGCCATATTTAATATATCTGAGGCCACATAGCAACATGCATTGTACTGAATGATTAATATGCAATCCCAGGCTACATAGCAACAAGGAAGAGTGTTACCTTAATGTTCTGATGATGTCTAGATATACATGTAATAAAATCTTATATAATGGGATGGAGGGAGTGTTGTACTACATCATTTTGCAATTGTTGTTTAGCTTCTAATATTAACTTGGTGCTTTTAGGTACATATGTCATTGCCAAAGATCCACACTTTGACCCTTTTTGCATATGGGGCAATGAGATATTCATGAACCATCATCAAGTGAGGAAACTGATAAAGATTGTTATCAAAATGGGTCAAAAGATGTCAATCGAACTATTTGTTTACACTTTATGCAAGACAACAGTGAACTGCGGGATGGTAAGTAAGAACCATGTAGCCTTCTTTTTACTGCCTGTAATGAGTTGTATTAGATGACAATGTCTGAATCTTTTTTCCTTTGCAGTGGATCCTGAAGCAGTTTACTCAATATTACCTCTCAAACTACATGATTGGCGTCCGACCATCACAAGGGGTTGGACTAGAGTCATGCATGCCTTCTGCATCTAGGAGAGCACAATAGGGTCATTCCGCTTCACCTCGTTCAGCAACCAGAATGTCTACCGCCTCTTTATTTACCATCTGTAATAGTACAAGTATAGAACCTTGGTTCATCATTCTTTATTTGGTGCGTATGTAATTCTTAAACATATGTACATGTGAATCGAATAATGCATTGGTTGTTTGAACCTGATGGATATGAATAAAGCTATAGCCTAATTTCAAGTTTAAATTAGGTACAATTTTAAATAGCAGCAATTAAATTAGGGCGAAATTACGGTGTGCAGGTCATTACGGTGCACACGGTTAATAAAGCACAGCGTGTGCGATATACATCATAATCCGACACGGTTCACGGAGAGGAAACATGTGTAATAATGCACACAGTTACCGTTTGCAGAGCGTGTGTATGTCAGACACTATCACATACGGTGCGGGAAAACTAAATGTGTTTGATTGTCTACCTATCGTACATCGTTTATAATCATGAATTGTTTGTGATGTGCCAGGCATCATAAATGTAGAGCCAGTTTGGTACGTGCCTGGAATCTGCCTGGTTTTACGTAAAACCACAAAACTCCGACTGCTATGGAAATGCGAGAACAAACGAGTAGCAAGGATGAAGCGTCTGGGATATTCGAGATATCGGAACCGGTTATATAGGGACAAATGTATGCACCAAAGCCCCTTATCCCCGATGGTTTCTGGGTCGTGTGGGAAGGACCCCCCTATCGCCCACACTCACTTGGCGATGGTTCCAAATGCCGTCGCGGAAAGGGGTTAAAAACCGTTTGTATAGCACCGAAGCGCACCAGTGAATCACCCGAATGAGTGGTACAACCGCTTGGAGAGTAAAACCACTGCTTTGGAAGGATATTGGGACCTCTCTCTCCACAAACGGAAGGGAACAGTGGGTGAATAGAGATGTGTACGTGCATTGATTCACCCAATACCTTTCGATGTGGACTCCCTCTTAATAGAACGGGTTTCCTACGACAAAAGAAATAAACACGTAGAGAACACCCTTTTCGATCTTTTTCGTCCGGAGGGATTACCTAATCGTCTTGTACCCAACATAGAGTACCTGAAGAACTTGGCACACGATTAGACCACAAAGTGAGTTGTCATCATCAACAAAAAGGTGGGAAATTCCCTAACATTTTGATTATAAGCATGAGGTGAATTAAGAATGGATTGTAACAAGGAAATACACTCAATCAAAGAACAATTATCATAATTAAATTCCTTGAAATCCAAAAGAGTGGGCACATCCCTAGTTAAAGTTTTGACCTCGCCAAACCCACTTTTATCAATTTTTCATTAAGATCTTCACCCTCCAAATTATTGGGACGCCTTCTAGCTAAAGTTGACTCCTCCCCAGTCCATTCTTTATCAAGTTTTACATTAGTAAACAAAGATCCAATAGGAGTCACACCAATTACTTTAAGATATTCATCATGATTCAAAGATTTCAGGTTTAGCGGCCATCTTATTTATTAACGTAGTTTGCTTATTGGAAATTTGGCCTACTAAACTTTCAATATGAACGAGTTGAGAGTGAAGACCAATAACTTCTTTATTAACATCATCAAGCTGTTTATTGATATACACTATCATAGTAGATTGTTCTTTAACTTCATTTCTAAAGAAACTATCATGCTCAAATTGCAAAGACACGAAGCTTTTTGCATTATTTTCAATCTCTTCCAACTTTCTAAGGTAAGGATCAAGATTTTTTAATTCAGATATGATGAGAAAGCAAGCAATCTAGCACATAAGCAAATGAAAATCAAATGGGAAGAAGGCAGATATTTTTGTATTTTTCTGAAAATGTTTTAGAAGTGGGGGAGAGAAAAACAAGAGGCAAATGGCGAATAATGTGAATGCAAGAGATAGAGTTTATGATGGGTACTTGGTAGGCTTGATATAGATCCTCCTCGGCAATGGCGCCAGAAATTCTTCCTGCTACTTCTTGAGCTTGCGTTGGTTTTTACCTTGAAGAGGAAAGGGTGATGCAGCAAAGTAGAGATAAGTATTTCCCTGAGTTAAGAACCAAGGTATAAATCCAGTAGGAGGGACACACAAGTCTCCAATAATTGCACCTACACAAACAAACAAATACTTTCACCCAACGCGGTAAAAGGGGTTGTCAATCCCTTCACGGTTACTTGCAAGGATGAGATCTGATAGTGCTAGATATAAAAGATAAGTAAAAGTGTGAAATAAAATAGAAGTAAATAAATTGCAGCAAGGTATTTTTGTGTTTTTGATTTTATAGATCTGAAAATAATATGATAAAAGATAGACCCGGGGGCCATAGTTTTCACTAGAGGCTTCTCTCTTGAAAGAAAGCATACAGTGGGTAAACAAATTATTGTTGAGCAATTGATAGAAAAGCGCATAGTTATGACGATATCTAAGGCAATGATCATGTATATAGGCATCACGTCCGTTAGACCGACTCCTGCCTACATCTACTACTATTCATTGGTGCGCGTCGGTCCTAAACAAACGGTTTTTTACCCCTTTCCGCGATGGCATTTGGAACCTTCGCCAAGTGACTGTGGGTGATAGGGGGGGTCCTTCCCACACGACCCAGAAACCGCCGGGGATAGGGAGCCTTGATGCAAAAGTTGTCCCTATATAACCGTTTCCGGTATCTCGAATATCCCAAACGCTTCATGCTTGCTACTCGTTTGTGCTCGCATTGCCATCGCAGTCGGAGTTTTGTGGTTCTGCCTAAAACCAAGCAGATTCTAGGCACGGGAGCTTTCTAGGCAGATTATAGGCAGATTCCAGGCACGGGAGATTTACGATGCCTGGCACATCACAAACAGTTCATGATTATAAACCGTGTACTATAGGTAGACAATCACACACATTTAGTTTTCCCGCACACTATGTGATAGTGTCTGACATCACACACGCTTTGCGAACGGCAACTGTGTGCATGCTTGCACACGTTTCCTCTCTGTGAACCGTCTCGGATTATGGTGTATATCACAAACGTTTGTGTTTTACCAACCTTGCATGCCGTAATGACCTGCACAACGTAATTTCGCCCTAATTTAATTGCTGCTATTTAAAATTGTGCCTAATTTAAACTTGAAAGTAGGCTATAGCTTTGTTCATATCCATCAAGTTCAAACAACAAATGCATTATTCGATTCATAGGTACATATGTTTAAGAATTACAGAAGCACCAAATAAAGAATGATGTACCAGGGTTCTATACTTGTACGATTACATATGGTAAAGAAAGAGGCGACACACATTCCATTGCTGAACAAGGTGAAGCGGAATGGCCCAATTGTGCTCTCCTGGATGCAGAAGGCATGCAAGACTCTAGTCCAACCCCTTGTGATGGCCGGCCGCCAATCATCTAGTTTGAGAGGTAATCTTGAGTAAACTGCTTCAGGATCCACTGCAAAAGAAACAAGATTCAGATATTGTCATCTAACACAACTCATTACGGGCAGTAAAAAGAAGGCTATAGGGTTCTTACTTACCATCCCGCAGTTCACTGTTGTCTTGCATAAAGTGTAAACAAATAGTTCGATTGACATCTTTTGACCCATTTTAGTAACAATCTTTATCAGTTTCCTCACTTGATGCTGGTTCATGAATATCTCATTGCTCCATGCGTAGAAAGGGTCGAAGTGTGGATCTTTGGCAATGATATATGTACCTAAAAGCACCAAGTTAATATTAGAAGCTAAACAACAATTGAAAAATGATGTAGTACAACATTCCATCCATCCCATTGTATAAGATTTTATTACATGTATATCTAGACATCATCAGAACATTAAGGTAACACTCTTCCTTGTTGCTATGTAGCCTGGGATTGCATATTTAGTCATTCAGTACAATTCATGTTGCTAAACAACAATTGAAAAACGAAAAGGCATGTTAACTGAAATATCCTTAACAGCAACCAAATATCGTAATTCATAGTGGTATTGTTGAAATTGTTATTGATGAAATTGAACTGCACAGCAAATAGTTGCACATATAGAGCATCACATTGTGAAGAACTAAAATAAACAAGTCATAAGGACATCTCTAGGCGGTCCTTAAAAAGTTAAAGGACTAAAACCCTTAGTGGATATATATATATATACTCCAACAATTTTTGGCCTTTTCTAGTCGATCCCCTAAACTTATGGTTGTAAACTTCAATTTGATCAAGTTCAAAGCAGGTTCAACCGAAAGTAGAATGCATTCAAACATAAACATAGATAGTTTTGCATAACCGAACATAAAACATAAGTTTAAACTAAGCTAAACAACTTTCGGTCGAAGTAGAGGTCGAGCCAATCCTTCCTCGTCATGTACGGTGTGCCGCGAGCCGGGTCCGGGCCAGTACCGTCGTCGGGGTCGTTGGGGAAGGCACTCCTCCACTCGTCGACGTCGATCTCCTCATCCTGGAGGCCCACCTCGACGCCCTCCGCGTCGCCGTCGCCGCCGCCTTCGACTTCGTCATCAGAGGAGAGCGCGATAACCTCGCTGCCCTCCGCTCAGCCGTCCTCGCCGCCTTCGACCTCGTCATCGGAGGAGAGCGCGATAACCTCGCCGCCCTCCACGCTGGCAAAGATCACCCGCTCCGCCTCCATGAGCTCCTGGTGCTGTCGGCGGAGCTCTTGAATGTAGGCCTCGTCAGCGGCCTCGGCCTTGACATGCTCCCACGCCTCGCGGTCCTCCCGCGCCATAGCCGAGCTCACCACCCCTGGCTCCGGCGGAACGAGGTGGACCGGACGTGTGCCAAAGGGGAAATTGAGCCTAGCCGCCGCGACATGGTAGCGGACCTGCCAGCGGTCGTACTCCATGGCCCCGAGCTCGGCCGTGTGGAAGCTACCGAGCCACCGGCGGGTGTGGGTCTCTCGATTTGTAATCTCGGCGACCCACGTCCCCCACCGATGCTGCCGGACCCCGAGGTAGGACTTCGTCGGCTGCCGGGTCCGGGGGAGGACGGGGAAGTCCTCGAACCGGCGTAGGGGCACGGCGGTGGGTGGATCGGGGGACCGGTGACGGCGGATCGGGCACGTGGAGGACGATGGGGACACCTCGGCGGCCACCTCGCCGGCGTCGGGGGAAAAGGCCGCGATAAACCTCTTTTTGGCCATTGGCTACTCGAGCTCCCCGGCACACAGGCAAAGGTTGAGGATGGAGGCGCCAGCGATGGCGGTGACCTACCAATGGTTTCAAGGGTTGTGTGTGTCTGTGTGAGCGGAGGTTGTGTTTGAGGAAATATTGCGGCAACTGAAAATTTAACTAGGCGGGAGTAACAACGCGGGGCTACTGAAAATTTGGATCAAGGGCAAGCAGATATTTTTGAGATTGCGAGGGATGTAGAGGCGGGAGTAAAATGTCGGGGCTACTGAAAATTTGAACCAAGGGACTGAAGCAGAGAGGGATACTGAGGCGGGAGTTTTGGGGGAGCGAGCTAGTGTGCTTGACATGCCGGCTGTGGACTGTAGCCAACGCACCTTCTCGTGTAAGCCATAGGCGTACTATACACCGACGGTGCTCCAAGATATTTTTTACTACATCTCACATGGTTGGTGAGAATAAACTATGTGGGATCTACTTGATTTGAATTACAAAATGGGGTCACAGCGGCAATGGACGGTGTTTGAATTGCTAGACCTTTTATCTGCAATGAACATGCAACTGTATGTGTGTCGTAAAATAATTGGAATTATTCACGGTTCGTTTGGACATTTCATACATTAAACTGGTTTTTCTAGCCATTTCAGGTGTACAATTCAAAATTAAACTACATGCACATGCTCCGGTGCATACAAATTGGTTGAAAACTCAAATATGTGTCCTTCAGTGCATGCTTAGGTCCCATGGAAGAAATGGGAATGAATTTTTCAGGGTTCGTTTGGCCTTTTTTATACATTAACTGGGTTTTCTAGGCATTTTATGTGCATAATTCAAATTTGAACTACAAGCACATGCTCCAATGCACTAAAGTTGGTTGAAAAATCACATGTGTGTCTTTGGGTGAATTTCTAGGTCCCATGCAAGAGATGGGAATGAATTTGAAACACCAGGGCACTGTTGATTGCCGACAAAATGTTGAGATACCTGGTTTTTAAATTCTAGTAAATCTAAAACTCGTCTGAAATTCATGAAACTTGGCATGCTATCATGGAGCGGCATCAACATGCCGTGGTGAAATTTTTGTCCCATTTGGGGCAGTTTTGGGTATAAAGTTCTCACAAACCAGAGCTTCTCACAACAAGCATGATGGTTTCGATAGGGAACGTACCACCTTTGGGGACGAGACGATATCCGTTGCCTCTTATTGCTTTCAAAAAATTTCAAGTGTCAACATAGAACAACAGGAGTGTTGTGTTCAATCTTGGAATTTTTTGGGGTTTGTTTGGCCTTTTTTATACATTAACTGGGTTTTCTAGGCATTTTATGTGCATAATTCAAATTTGAACTACAAGCACATGCTCCAATGCACCAAAGTTGGTTGGAAAATCACATGTGTGTCCTTGGGTGAATTTCTAGGTCCCATGCAAGAGATGGGAATGAATTTCAAACACCAGTGCACTGTTGATTCCTGGCAAAACGTTGAGATGCTTGGTTTTCAAATTCTAGTAAATCCAAAACTCGTCTGAAATTCATGAAACTTGGCATGCTATCATGGAGAGGCATCAACATGCCGTGGTGAAAATTTTGTCCCGTTTGGGGCAGGTTTTGGTATAAGCTTCTCACAAACCAGAGCTTCTCACAACAAGCATGATGGTTTCAATAGGGAACGTACCACCTTTGGGGACGAGACGATATCCGTTGCCTCTTATTGCTTTCAAAAAATTTCTAGCGTCAACCTAGAACAATAGGAGTGTTGTGTTCAATCTGGGAATTTTCCGGGGTTCGTTTGGCCTTTTTTATACATTAATTGGGTTTTCTAGGCATTTTATGTGCATAATTCAAATTTGAACTACAAGCACATGCTCCAATGCACTAAAGTTGGTTGAAAAATCACATGTGTGTCCTTGGGTGAATTTCTAGGTCCCATGCAAGAGATGGAATGATTTTCAAACACCAGGGCACTGTTGATTGCCGGCAAAACGTTGAGATACCTGGTTTTTAAATTCTAGTAAATCTAAAACTCGTCTAAAATTCATGATACTTAGCATGCTATCATGGATCAACATGCCGTGGTGAATTTTTTTCCCATTTGGGGCAGGTTTGGGTATAAGCTTCTCACAAACCAGAGCTTCTCACAACAAGCATGATGGTTTCGATAGGGAACGTACCACCCATGGGGACGAGACGATATCCGTTGCCTCTTATTGCTTTCAAAAATTTTCTAGTGTCAACATAGAACAACAGGAGTGTTGTGTTCAATCTTGGAAAATTTTGGGGTTTGTTTGGCCTTTTTTATACATTAACTGGGTTTTCTAGGCATTTTATGTGCATAATTCAAATTCGAACTACAAGCACATGCTCCAATGCACCAAAGTTGGTTGAAAAATCACATGTGTGTCCTTGGGTGAATTTGTAGGTCCCATGCAAGAGATGGGAATGAATTTCAAACATCAGGGCACTGTTGATTCCTGGCAAAACGTTGAGATGCTTGGTTTTCAAATTCTAGTAAATCCAAAACTCGTCTGAAATTCATGAAACTTGGCATGTTATCATGGAGCGGCATCAACATGCCGTGGTGAAAATTTTGTCCCATTTGGGGCAGGTTTGGGTATAAGTTTCTCACAAACCAGAGCTTCTCACAACAAGCATGATGGTTTCGATAGGGAATGTACCACCTTTTGGGACGAGACGATATCCGTTGCCTATTATTGCTTTCAAAAAATTTCTAGCATCAACATAGAACAACAGGAGTGTTGTGTTCAATCTTGGAATTTTCCGGGGTTCGTTTGGCCTTTTTTATACATTAACTGGGTTTTCTAGGCATTTTATGTGCATAATTCAAATTTGAACTACAAGCACAAGCTCCAATGCACCAAAGATGGTTCAAAAATCACATGTGTGTCCTTGGGTGAATTTCTAGGTCGCATGCAAGAGATGGGAATGAAATTCAAACACCATGGCACTGTTGATTGCCGGCAAAACGTTGAGATGCCCGGTTTTTTAATTCTATTAAATCCAAAACTCGTCTGAAATTCATGAAACTTGGCATGCTATCATGGAGCGGCATCAACATGCCATGGTGAAAATTTTGTCCCATTTGGGGCAGGTTCGGGTATAAGCTTCTCACAACAAGCATGATGGTTTCGATAGGGAACGTACCACCTTTGGTGACGGGACGATATCCGTTGCCTCTTATTGCTTTCAAAAAAATTCTAGTGTCAACATAAAAAAACAGGTGTTGTGTTCAATCTTGGAATTTTTTGGGGTTCGTTTGGCCTTTTTATACATTAACTAGCTTTTTCTAGGCATTTTATGTGCATAATTCAAATTTGAACTACAAGCACATGCTCCAATGCACTAAAGTTGGTTGAAAAATCACATGTGTGTCCTTGGGTGAATTTCTTGGTCCCATGCAAGAGATGGGAATGAAATTCAAACAGCAGGGCGCTGTTGATTGCCGGGAAAACATTGAGATGTCTGGTTTTTAAATTCTAGTAAATCCAAAACTCGTATGAAATTCATGAAACTTGGCATGCTATCATTAAGCGGCATCAACATGCCGTGTTAAAAAATTTGTCCCATTTGGGGCAAGTTCGGGTATATGCTTCTCACAAACCAGAGCTTCCCACAACAAGCATGATGGTTTCGGTAGGGAACGTCCCACCCTTGGGGACAAAACGATATCCATTGCCTCTTATAGCTTTCAAAAAAATTCTCGTGTCAATATAGAACAACAGGAGTGTTGTGTCAATTTTTGGGATTTTTCGGGGTTCGTTTGGACATTTTTATGCATTAACTGAGTTTTCAATGCATTTATGTGCATAATTCAAAACTACATGCACATGCTCCAGTGCATATAAATTGGTTGAAAAATCAAATCTGTGTCCTTGGGTGCATGCTTAGGTCCCATGCAAGAAATGGGAATGAATTTCAAACAGCAGGGCACCGTTGATTGCTGGCAAAACATTGAGATGCCTCATTTTTAAATTCTAGTAAATCCAAAACTCGTCTGAAATTCATGAAACTTGGCATGCTTTCATGGAGCGGCATCAACATGCCGTGGTAAAAATTTTGTCCCGTTTGGGGCAGGTTTGGGTATATGCTTCTCACAAACCAGAGCTTCTCACAACAAGCATCATGGTTTCGGTAGGGAACGTCCCATCTTTGGGGACGAAACGATATCCACTGCCTCTTATTACTTCCAAAAAATTTCTCGTGTCAACATTGAACAACAGGAGTGTTGTGTCAATTTTTGTGATTTTTCGGGGTTCTTTTGGACATTTTTATGCATCAACTGAGTTTTCAATGCATTTATGTGCATAATTCAAATTTGAACTACAT
The DNA here is from genome assembly GCF_002575655.3 of Aegilops tauschii subsp. strangulata. Classification (NCBI taxonomy): domain Eukaryota; kingdom Viridiplantae; phylum Streptophyta; class Magnoliopsida; order Poales; family Poaceae; genus Aegilops; species Aegilops tauschii. Next base: position 267,278,392 of record NC_053041.3, read on the forward strand.
GCACATGCTCAAGTGCATATAAATTGGTTGAAAAAACTAATCTGTGTCCTTGGGTGCATGCTTAGGTCCCATGCAATAAATGGGAATGAATTTCAAACACCAGGGCACCGTTGATTGCCGACAAAACATTGAGATGCCTTGTTTTTAAATTCTAGTAAATCCAAAACTCGTCAGAAATTCATGAAACTTGGCATGGTATCATGGAATGGCGCCCGACATGATGTGGTATTTTTCGTGTCCATTTGAGAGAAGGCGCACTCGAATAATGACAGCCAACAAAGGCATTTTGAAAAAATAGCTGCCACTTAATATCTCAAACGTTTGTATAATTCAAAACGTGTGCGTTTTGATAACCATTCACGTGACGCCACGTGTCTTGGTTTTAATGGCTGTAGGAGGTGCCGTGCGGACATCTGCGTGATCTTGACTGAACGGGAGGCGTGCGAGCGCAGTCCGGTGCACAGGCTGACCGAGAGGCGTGCAAGCTATCCTCCAATGCGCAGGCTCACCGGAAGCGTGCGAGCTTTATGCTGCGCGGGCTCACTGGGAAGCGAGCCCTTTGACTTCCATGGCCGCCCGCCTTCCTCTCCATTAATGGCACTCGAGCCGCTGTTTAATACGGGCGGCCTTACTGCTCGCCTCCCAATCCCCTCCCCCCCCCCCCCCCCGCGCAGACCTCCACCACCATGGCGCAAAATGATCATCTGCCACTAGTCTTCAAGTTTGGTGAAGTCGACTCTGAGCCGGAGGAGATAGAAAATAAGGAGGAATGGGGCCTCATGGACATGGCCCAAAACGAGTTGGCCGCGGGGGTTGCTGCCACCGCTCCTGTCCCAGCTCCCATCCACGCGCCCGTGCCAGTGACCATCCCCGTAGCATTGACGGGCTGGTTGCCGAGCACTATCGCAGAGCTAGAAGCCGCGGGCGTCAGCGAGGTCTCCGCGGACCCGCGCGAGCTCATGTACATGCCAGCGCCAGCGCCCGTGCCTGTGCCCGTGCGCGCCCCTCCACCCACCGTGCCGCCGGCCCCCGTGCGTTTGGCTGCATCCGCCGCGCCCGTGCGCGCCCCTCCACCCACCGCGGTGCCGATCCCCGTGCGTTTGGCTGCGCTCGCCGCGCCCGTGCCTATGCCCGTGCCCGTGCCCCCCCCTCAGCGGCATGGGACGCTGTCGTCGACCGCTACCTCTCAGCGGCGCCAGTTGCCGTCCTCCCGCGCCCCGCCCGTCAATCACGCGACGACATGATGTTTGATTTACAAGTGAAGAACATTTAGTGCTGCCTTGAAGACTTCAACAACGGCGTCCCGGAGGACGACAACGACAACGATGGTGCGGCATGCTGCCTCCGCCGCCGCCGGAAATAGTTTTTTTGGGGTTTAATACTGTATCTCGAATTCTCGATCATATGGATATAAATTCGCAGTGTGACAGAATGAAAGATATGGTTTGAACGAACTTGTGATTTTCTCTCTTAATGTACAGACTTATCAAACGAATTTCTTTTGAAAAAAAGTCAACGGTTTTTAAATATAAAACACTCATCGCAAACGTTTTAGTTAGAACACCCGTATGCAAACCGACAGCTTCCCCAGGAAGCCAGGGGAAAATGTGCCGAGTAGGATTTCTGCTTCCCTTCAACGCAAACGGTTGTTTTGCATGACCCGTGTGCAACCACGTACAAACAATTGGGTAAGATTTGCATATCTATCATTTTGGGTATGTTGCCATTTCTCAAACTGGAAAGATTGACATTTTTTATCTGGTAACATTGCCATTTGTCAACCTTGTAACACTGCGATTTGTCAAAATATGCAGCTCCAAATCACTAGCACTATCTAATTTTTGCAACTAAAATCACTAGCACTGTTCATATGGACACCACTAGCAGGCGTGAGTTCATGGACGCATATGCAAATGTACCATTGATTACATACAACAAGTCATCAACCCACAACAACAACGAGGATACACGTTGGATTATAGATCCTTTTTAACAAAACATTCTAGTAAAGTTTTTCTCACACAACAAATAAGAAAGCGATGAAATGAACTTCAGCTCAACCACTTGTCGGCGTTGGAAATGCTTGCTTTGAACCAGAAGTGATTCTCTGGGAAGGGCTAACTACTGTCAATCTCGAGACCAACGCAGGACTGATCATCCAAGCTGAAGCGGCCTATTTCAATACCCATATTGGGACGGTAGGGAAGCATAGTAATGTCCGAGGTATAGATACAGTTGCTTCTCATAAATGGTAATAGCGTTGTGTCAACGGCAGCTGGATCGCCTTCCACCATCATTGGATAGTTTTGTCCAAGGAAGAGCGAGTTTCCTCCAAGACTTTCAATACTTAACCAGGGAGAAGGTGCTGGCGCTAGTACACCAGTATCCATCCCGAATACCCTGCAACGGATGTTGGAATAGGTCCGGAGAGTGCGACCATACGAGACAACACCTGCTTCCTTAGTAACATCAGCAGTGCCCCGTATACAGACAAGAAGAGGTGATCCATCGGAATAAGTTGCCAGGCGCCACTGAGTATATGGTTCCTGCTTGTCCTCATGCTCGTGAATAAAATTTTCAAGTATAGGTGGTGGAATGTTCACAGGACCTTGGAAACACAAGAAGGTTAATTAGTAAAGGGAAACTAGCTAACCCGCATGCATGTGGATGAAACAATTATAATTACGGTGGAAGACAAACGTACCGAAATCATGAGGATTCCATGCAAAAACAGTGCCACGAGTGGTGGCAGCAAACACAAGACCCTCGTATTGAATTGCATCACAGTACTCATCCGTGTATAGAAACTAATTTTTCAGCAATATCCATCGAGTCGAACCAAGAAGGACGGTAACAAGCTTGTCGAAGATAGCGACAACATAAGCATTCCTATAACCCCAAGAGCGGTTGGGAACTCGACAAATTGCTATCTTCCGTAGACGACAGTCAGCATGATCGTATTTGAACTCACGTAGAATGCCGGTGTACTCAACCTCTGGGCAGTCGTCTGAGATTTTTCGAAGTGGAACCCGGTGATGAGTGTACACATTCACAAGTTCCCACTCGCAGTTGTACCCAATATAAACAACCCAATCTCCATTTGCACCTGCCCAAGCCTTGCCCTCAAGCGATGGCATCTTAACATCATACATATCATTATCAAGCGGCATCAACTTACATAAGGCGAGGCTTCCCTTGCCCCCGCGCTAGTCAGCAGGGTCACGGCGAAGAAGATAGGGGAGATCAAACCGCTCATGAACCCTTGGGTTCCTTGTAATGATGTTATTAGTTGAGTCGCGAATGGTCTTGAATGAACCTGCCATGCTAGCCGAGGTGATGATGTCGCACCGATCAACGAGTTCCTCCACCGCGTCATCATTCAGATCGGGGCAAGAATAACGGGGTCGTTTCCGGCTTGTTCCCTCCATGGACAAACAATGGCAGAAGGAAGGGTGAAGGCAAATGGAGGAGGGAGGAAGAGCTAGCGTGCGCCAGCAGTTCCAAATCGAGAGGGAAAGGTGAAGAGTCGGTGGACGGTTGCCACGGTACACGAAGAGGCGCCTGGGGAGCGAACGGTTGCCAGAGAGGTCACACACTAACGACAAGGGCCGAGGGAACCGCATGCAATCCCATCGCACAACACACACGTCTTGTTAAGTTGAACCGTTTCTGTACTCTTGTGTCAACGCAAACAGTTCATCCGAGTGAACCGCATGCCGTATATCCCACACACCTTGATCCGGCTGACCATTTCTTCTGTGTTGCCTAATCACAAACAGTTCATCCGAGTGAACCGTATGCTGTATATCACACACACCTTCATCTGGTTGCCCGTTTCTTTTGTGTTGCCTAATCACAAACAGTTCATCCAAGTGAACCGTATGCTGTGTATCGCACACGCCTTCATCTAGCTGCCCGTTTCTTTTGTTCCTCCTCATCGCAAACAGTTAATTGAACTGAACCGTATGCCCTTCATCGCACACGCAACTAAAACCTGCACCGTGTTTGATGCATCCGTCATCGCATATGTTTTATACATTTCTGACGGTTTTCATACAGCACCGTTTGCGATTATGGCATCACACACAGTTTCTCAAAGGGTCTCTGGTTGTAGTGTCGCGTTAGCAGCATCCTGCAGTAGTGATTACTCCACACATCGACCGCTATCCAGCATGCATCTAGTGTATTAACTTAACAAGAACGAAGTAACGCCTTAAGCAAGATGACATGATGTAGAGGGATAGATCCAATCAATATGAACAAACCCCATATTTTTATCCTTAATGGCAACATCGAGGAGAACATTGTATTGAAGATCAAAGAGAGAGTAGAAGCCATCTAGCTACTAGCTATGGACTGTAGGTCTGTGGTAAACTACTCACACATCATCATAAGGGCAGGAATGTTGACGTAGGAGCTCTCCGTGATCGAATCCCCCTCCGGCGGAGTACCAGAAAAGGTCCCCAGATGGGATCTCACAAAGACAAAAACTTGCGGCGGTGGAAAAGTATTTTTGGTGTGCCCTCTGATCTACGGGGAATATTTGGGTATTTATAGTAGAAAATTTAGGGTTGGAAGTGCCACGGGGGGGGGGGCACAAGCTTGGGGGGCGCCCCCCCCCCCCCCGGGCGTGCCCCCTGAGCTTGTGGCCATCCCATGACTCTTCTAGCCTCCTCCTGAAGCTCGAGGGTGTCTTGTGGTCGAAGAAAAATCATCAAAAAGTTTCATTCCGTTTGGACTTCGTTTGGAATTGATTTTCTGTAAAGACAAAAACAAGGAAAAACAGCAACTGGCACTAGGCACTAGGTTAATAGTTTAGTCCCCAAAAATGATATAAAATAGCATAATAATGCATATAAAACATCCAATATTGATAATATAATAGCACAGAACAATAAAAATTATAGATACGTTGGAGACATATCAGGGACCTGTATGGGCCGCCAATGATGGAGTCGAATCCGGCAGATCTCGGGTAGGGGCTCCTGATCTGGTAGCCTTGGCTAGATGGTAACATGACACAAGGGGACACCGATGTTTACCCAGGTTCGGGCTCTCTCAAAGAGGTAAGACCCTACATGTTACTTTGATTGGACTGATGAGTGGGGTCAAGAGTATAGGTTGATCTAGAACCCTCGGCTAATATAGACACCCGGAGTACCTAGGGTTACACATAGGTCAGTTACATCCTAAGATAAACATGCCAAAGATTGCATCATGCCTTGGGGTATGCGCCATGTCTTTGGAAGATTCCATCTCGATTCATCTAGGGACCTGACGAATATGGCCCACGGGTTGGTTGTTTTGGGGGTCCTCGATCCGACCCATGTCCACTGGGAGCCGACTTGGTTAGCACCCCTTATTCGGGACACCATTAGCTCCCCTTTTGGGTCCCTTTTCTCCTACTTGGGGAAGCCAATAGGGACTTTTATCCCAAATAATATTCCGGAGTTTTTCAAAAATTTCAGAACCATCCGAAACTTTCCTTGTGTAGACCTGAAATAATTTTGAACATGTTATATGTTTTCGGAATTCCCGAAATGCTTCCGGGACCTTCCAAAACACTTTCGGATCCATCCAAAACTCTTTTGGTGCCCATTCTTTGAACTTTTGTTCTCATGATAATTACTAGACGTTAAGCATGTGACCCTACAGGTTAAAAAATAAGCAGACATGACCCGTTACACTTTTCGGTCAATAATTAACAGCAGAATCTGGACACCCTTCTTAACTCCTGCATATTCGCGAAGTTCTCAAGTGAGTATTTTGTTCCCAAATACCATTCTCTTTACTTTACGATAGTTACAAAACCCGAGGTGAGATATTATCGGTATCCTTGTGATCAACACTTCGATCACGATATCGGTTACCCTCGCTACCGGTTTTGTTTTCTTTACTCGTATCCATATTTCGGTATCAATCACATGTGCTTGGCTAGATGATGATGATACCATATACCGAGTGGGCCCAATTAATATCTCTCTATCGTTAGAGGAGAAAATCCCAGTCTTGAAATGTCGATGCCAGTCATACGTTTTTGGTATACCGGTAAGTTAATTTAAGTATCACCAGTTACGGAGTGACGTTCAATAACCCCAAAGTAACAATGCAATATGTTGGCATACGATATTCTCTTGGGTTAAGGAACTAAGTAAATGCTAACACTTTATCGGAAAATACCGATAACATAATAACAATGTGATCTCGCGGTAATTATAAGTTGGGTGTATACAACACCACTCTGATAGCAAGGTGTTCTCATGATCGATAGCATCCTAAGAATGTGCATGATCATGAAAACAAGATCATCATCAATACATGGGCTAGTCTTAGAGGCATGACTAGGGATCACATTGGTATTTATCTTTCCACACATGCAGTTGAGTTTTTCTCATAATCTCATATTTCAGAACCATCAATCATAGCACGGAAATATAAACTTAATTACGAACATGGAAATATAATAATACAATTACTATTGCCCCTAGGACATAATTCCAACACCTTCTTCTTAAAGTTAGTATTCAGCTGGACCGAGTTCTTTCACTTGAACATGTGCAAGTTCTTCTGCACCATATTGGCGCTAGAAGGTCCATCGGCCACCATAACATGTGAGTCCTTTGCTCTAGAATTTTCTTCAACACTCAGATGACCGGTGACATCCTCTACTAAGAATAGTAGCGAAGCTCCGCCAAAAAGAAGAGAGTTAGCAATTATGCATCCCACGAAAAACTTGTCGAGTAACTCACACTTAAGGAGTTCGAGCTTCTTAACAAAGCGTTTTATCTCATGAGCCACGTCTCATCATCATTATAGATAAATAATTATGCATTCCTGACGATCTTCTTAACGAAGTGTTTTATCTCATGAGCCACGTCTTATCATCATTAATAGATAAATAATTACCCATTCCTGACCGACAAAAATAAAGTGCACGCATGACATAGGTCTGAGCTAGTTCATGAAACACGACTGGCGCACGAGATGTGGCGTGCCAAGAGGAGTGCCTGAGAACTACTCCCTTTCTCAAGCTCCAATACCATGGGAAATAGAAGCCCTTGTAACGAGGTCTCAACTCTCCTCCACTCACGAAGTGGGACTAAACTTCTCACTTCCATGTCATGATATCCGACATGGGCCTTTAATATTATTTATACGGGGCTAAAGCCCATAGTCCCGTATATAATTCAATAGAGTCTTGGTGCCATGGTATGGCTAGCAGTTTAGGTTAGAAACTTTTACACTCCTCACAAAGGTCGCACTGTGGTGGATAGCGTTGCTTCATCTTCAACCTAGTTTTTTGAGCTTTGATTCTTCCCATGTTCGTCTGTCAAGATGGAGTCAATGAAGCACCTGCGTGGATTCCTATTGTTTTCTTGGGGTGAGGTGGTTATATTTGCTCGCCAGGTGTTCATGATGATGACACGTGGTATTAGGCACTTCAAACCAATTTAAGGGTTCAATGACGACGATTGCAGCTGCTCTGAGACAGTAGTCCTTAGGAGCACGTGCACGAAAACTTCTTGAGTAGCATCGACAAGGTCAGGCCGGCTCGGGTAAGTGAGCGGTGACATCGATGCATGCGCAAGTCGTTCTAGTGGCGGTAGTGGTCATCCCATGGTCCAAGGGCCATGGCGTAATTCCATTATTGTTAGGATGATTTGTACTTATGGTGAATTTTTATACTATGCAGGGTCCTTTTAACATTTTTTACCAAACTCCAGTCTTCTGTGGCCACTACCTAAGTATGTGTGGTGGTGTTTATATGTATGTGTGCTTGTGTTGTACTACTTGGGAACCGTCAAAGTAAAGTAAGGACAATTTGTGTTATGTTGTTATCCAAATTCAATTATAAAGACAAAGGCTAACTTCTGTTATATATATCCTTTGTAAGCCGCCGCACGGGATAAGTTGATTTGTAATTTCCCGTGATATAGCGAAGATTTGTTGTCTAAAGCTCGTGGTTTTTCTTTTTTCCTTTCATGTTGGAGGGGCTTTTCACGTTAAAATCCCGTATCTCATGTGTTTGATTTCGTTATTCATCATGTTCAATTGAGTGTCGTATCTCTAACAATTTGAATGTAATTGCATACAAATAGAAGGAACCCCACGATTTTCCTGTACGTCTTCACGAGCATGCACATTACTGCATCCAAACAAACTCAGTACCGCCTGGAAGCTGACCTCTCCCTTTCCAACTAAAGAAAATGGGTCCTATTATATTTGAACCCCTAAAGGAGCATTGATGCTTAAGACGTACTATATGCTACTCCCCCTTTAACTAATCTGCACAATTAGTTCATCATCTTTGCGCAAGTACCAGGTACACCAGAGTAATAATACTACTACTAATTCGCAGAGCGTGGTTTCAGCCAAAAAGTAGGTACTCTACTAGCTTAATTACGGCTGGACTGGATCACCCAGAAGCCTGTATGCACTTGCCGGGCCATGTGGATCGAGTTACTGCGTGCTGCAGCAGTACTACCTCCATCGGCACAGATGGTAACACCAATGAACTACCTCCATTGGCACAGATGGTAATTACACCAATGAACTCGATGATTTGATCCACCTCCCAGTGACCTGAACAGGAGATTGGTCGACCGATGGATGAATCAATACTACCTTGAAATAAACGGCACTAAACGCCCCTGCAAACCCTGGCGATTCCGCAGGGTTTTTGACGTATGGGGCACGTGAATCCTTAGGCCTTGGCACCAACTCACTAGACGTAGTAGGAGTACTTGTCGGGACCATGCCGGCATCGCCTTCTCCCCACCCTAAGGATTCCTCATGAAGAGCCCTACGTGCCGTAGATCTCCAGCTACGCTGCAATATTGCACTCCGTCGCCACTCGCCTCCCTCTACCTCGAGATCTCCCCCATCTTTCTCTCTCTCATCATAGGAGAAAGGAGGGCCTGAGAGAAAAGGTTGTAGTAGTAGAGGCGAGATACACTGTAGCGGCGGCGATAAAGATCGCCGATGACATTACGGTACACTGCTGCTGCGTGCATGCGCTTTTGAGCCTGTCATTCTGTCATGTGCGATGAATCATGGCGACGATATGTGTGCACTGTTAATTCTACCGTCTCTCTCCCCGGCCGGGAGAATATATATACATGGCCGTGTTCATGTAAACCACTGGTGGCGCCATCTTTACCGGCTCCGGCCGGCCGGCGTCCTCTCCTAGCCACTGTTTGATGGGAGGTAAAGGGATTGAACAGTGACTCGTGGCGCGCTTTCGCACCCGTCGCATCGCTGCCGGGCTCGCTTGTTTCATCCTTGTATGGGGTAAGCGACTAGGGCCAAATTATGGGTAAAAATTAAGGAGGCTCCGGCTTGGTGGTAGCTACTACGTATGCATCTTGCACTTTATGTACTGATGTACTGAATACATCATGTCGACGCGTAAACTTGCACAGTGTCTACTTAATATAGTTGTAAATTGATAGAGACAACGGACATGTTACAAACGGTCCCGTTAAATATCCAGTTCAGGAGGTCCTTAGTTGAGGAAGGTTAGGGAGAGTTTCGAGTGTAGGCACGCCCTAGGTGATGCTTGCTGTCTGTAATCTCTTGTAAATATTTTTCTTTTTTCTATAAAGCTAAGGTACGTCATTGGCGTACTCTATAAAAAATATCCAGTTCAGGAGGTCCTTAGTTGGGGAACGTTGGAATTCCTGGCTTCACCTTGTGCGAAAATTGATGGATGTTCAACTCTCTGACCAGTCTAATTCTTTCCGGTGGAAGTTAAATGGAAGCGGGGTGTTTACGCTCAAATCTTTATACATGGATCTAAACAACTCTAGTCCAATCCCAAGATCGTTTCGTATTTGGAAGATTAAGATTCCCTTGTGAATTAAAATTTTTATGTGGTTTGTCCACAAGCAAGTGATCCTTACCAGAGACAACTTGCTTAGGCGAAGATGGGTAGGAAGTACACGTTGTTGTTTTTTGCGATCGAGATGAAACGATACAACACATTTTCATTGAGTACCCTCGCACGAAGTTGCTTTGGCGTACCATCCATATAGCCTTTAATATTACTCCTCTAGATAGCATTGGAACGTTATTTAGGACGTGGTTAACTGGAGTAGACTCAGCTATTACGGCACGTATTCGGATAGAAATATGTGCTTTATTGTGGACTATATGAAACTATAGGAATAATAAGATCTTTAACAAACAAAATATTTTGAATTTCTTGTAGGTCATCGTCAGAGCTATACGTGGTCGTTACTCATTCCTACGGACTTCAGAGAGCCTTTAGTTACTGGGTGCAACCGTTGAAAGATGGTAGCCGCGGGTTATCTTCAACCGGTTTGGATGCCGATCTATTAATAAGATAGGTGTTTAGTCATCTCATCCTATTCTTATGCCGGTTGTGGGTTTATTTTTTCCAGACATTTTGTTTTCCTTTGCTCCGTTTGCGAGCTGAATTGGTTTCAGACTTTGTATTTCGTTATCACTTTTTAATAATATGGTTGTATGCAATCCTCCTTCTAAAAAAAACCTAGTAGTAATATTGTATTTTTATTTATTTTAAACAGCACTATATGGGGGCTCTTATTGGTAGGCCCCTGAACCAACCGCCCTAGCTAGGTAGAGTACTTTTTTGTGGGAAAATGCACCTTATTTGATTTGTCCTGTTTTTGCGGGTAGCTGGTCCTTTAATACATGTGGAATTTCTTCAGGCAAAAAATCTGATCACTACGTACGGGTACGGCGCCATTTAACAGTTTATTAACACAAAAGCTTTCATGTTGATACGATTCACGACCAGGACTTTGGTTGCACTCACAGATCGAAAGCTAGTGCATTACCGTTTACAAATGTACGTAAGGGTGATTCGGCAGCTATAATGCTAGATGCTTAAGCACATCCGCAAAGTAGTGCATGCTTTCTCCGTGTATTGTATACGTAGGAAATCTGTTGGTACAATATTTTAGATAAAAGTGTATACTAGGTTAATTGTGGCTTGTGCCTTGTGGCCCTGTGGAATCTTGCGGGAGAAAAATAATAACCAGTGCGAACAAAAATCTGAAATCGCTTTTGTTCGGTTATACTTATTATATATCACGAGCCCATATTCAGATACGGTGCAAAGGGAATGTTGGTATTAATTTGCCAATAATGTACTACTATCTGCGTCTTATAATATAAGAGTGTTTTTAACAGGAGAGTAGTGTAAAAAACGCTCTTATATTATGAGACGGAAGGACTAGTATATAACTAACTGACATTGTAGGTCTTACCATCGCTCCTATTTTGGCTGTGTGCAATTAATGATGAACAGACCGTAAAAATTAAAAAACAAGAACAAGGGCATAAATTAACAGGAGCAATATCGATCTTTGCAGCATTGACTTGGGTGCGTACGCACGGCAGGGGAATGCATGAGGCAGAATCAGAAACGTACGCATGACACTTCTCTCGTAGGAGTCCGAAAGTCAGTGATTATTCCCTCTCCCATGCCTTTTGATTGAAAGGAACACATGTCAAAGAGATTAGGCTGATCCAGATCATCCATGCATCTTTGCTAGCTGTTGCGTGACCAATACAATATACATATATGCACCGGCACCGGCCGACGACGATAGTGGTCCGGCTCCCGCCAGGTTTATGTATGGAAAAGGATGGATCAATAGCACGTTTCCTTTGTAACAAACGCAGGAACTATGGTGCTCCCTCGGTTTCAAAATAAGTGCTGTGATGTTAGTTAATTTGAGCTAAAACCACGCCACTTATTTTTGAACATAATTCTTCCTGCGACAGTTCATGTATTTCCTGTTGAGTTCCTGCGTTCTAGAAGATTGCTCGATAGAACATTCTCAATGGAAATGGCACCATATGAAATACCATTAATTAGCCTTTTGCCCAGCTCCAACAAAGAAATTCAAGCTAATTAAAATAGAGTGTCTGAAGCTCATGTGCAAGCTTTATTCTGGTTTTGCTAGCAGCTGATAATTTCAAGCTACATATGGCTACCGAGAGATTGACACATTTTGAACGGGCAGTGGTAGCAAGTGAATATATATCAGGTGTTGGCAATATTCCGAACTTTCTATTCTTCTTTCTTTTCTCTCAAGTTCGGTAAAGTTGACGATCGACATAACAGTACCAAAAGGGTTAGGTAGTACAGTACCCTTGATATTCTAGATCTGCCTTAGGTCAGGCGTCTTGTCTAGCTCCCATCCAAGCAGAATTATCTCCATGTGAAATGAAGAAGCAAACAAAAAAGGCAGAATCAATTTTCATGTGCCCCACACTCGGCATTACTACCATGTTATGGAGTAATTAATGGAATCTGCAAAAACGTGTTTTTTTGCGCAGAACAGTTAATTAATGGGTGAGTTAATTAAGCTTATATGCTGCCAAACCGTCGAAGCATAAAACTAAATGCTTTATTGGTAAATCAAATGCTACATTGATTTGAATTTTTGTAAAAATTGGTAGCCATTTGACGAGTTTATTTGAAGTAAAATCAACAAGCAAACGATGCCGGTATAAAAGCAAGTTACCTGTCCCAATAACAAAGAACAAGACTTAAATGATCCGGTATGAACTTAATTTCACTAAACTACTAATTTACTTTGTAACCATTCCATCCTCTATTATTTTAAGTCAAGAAAAAGTAGAAATGCAAAACCAGCAATGATATCTTTATTTCGCAAGACATCTTTGTATACTGGATAAAAATATGAACAATGCTACTCTAGGGAAAGTCCTATGGGCAAGAAACCACATCCCATGAATTTGAAATTGAACTTCCAACATAAGGATAACAAGCGAAATGCTGTTAGGTTGAAAATGAAGGGGCTGCTAAAAGTATTTAATTATCTTGAGGAAACTTCTGAAACAACCAGCAACTGACAGACAATCAATGTTTCATCTAAAATAATTGCAGAAAGCAGGCAATACGTAAATTTCATTTGTGCAAAATGACCAGTTAGAAAACAAGATCATACCACACACATTGTTGCGGGGAAACCTGTTACTGGAAATGTATAAATTGGTGATATATAACTAAGGCACAAGCAAATGTAGGAGTGTTCATGATTTATATTTAAAAACAATAAATCATATGAAGTGTGTAACAAAATGGTGTATAAAAAGAGAAAAACTTTTGGACTGAAGTTATTGAAATGCCATTTTCCAACAAAAATGTGAAACATGAACTGCATAGATATGCTCCACGCGTGAAACACATATATATACCGTCCATTATAACACACAAAAATTAAAAATTATAACAATGTGGTAAGTTTTGATCCACATGCATGACTTGCTGATGTGGCATGGTTGCATGGATAGATTAATTCAAAAGATGTAACTTATCCCTAATATGCAAGTCTTTTTGATGTGGCATAGCTGCATGGCTAGAAAAAAATGTAGTGAGTTGGAACTATTTGGGAATAGAGGATCATCACATTCAGGACAAGTTTAAACAAAGTAAACATAGAACAGGAACTTTTACAGAAATTTAAATCAATGGTTTGCGGGCAGATGCTACAGCAATAACCCCTGTATAAAACACCTTAAAATATACAAATATATACACTATTTTTAAAATTTAGAGGAGAACTTAGTCAAGTCGAAAAAATATAATATAGCTGGCAATACATGCACATAGCAGATTTAGGCCTACTGTTTGAAATTAAGCAATATACCATTACTAGAGTGCAAAACTGAAAATAAGTGCACTCATTATTTCGGCTTTTGGAGGGAGTACTAAGCTTCTGAGTTCCCCTAAATGCTGTGTCGTACTAAATAAATGAGGTGCAATTATGTTAGTACGTGACACAGTTATGTGTTGCACAGTTATGTCGAAAGGCAGAAGTTAACAAAGGTTTTCCCTCGTCCAAGTTCCAAAATAGAAGCTGCTTCTCTATAAGGACAGTCTATGCTCAAAGGCAAACAAATGCAGAATGACCATCTTCGAAGATGGTAAAGAATGCTAAACATGAAACCGGTACGACATAGAAATATTTGTAGTTAACTAACAGAAGAGGCGACTCAAGCAAGATAACTCTGTGTAAGCATTTACCTTTTGTCTTATCAAAACTGTATCAAGATTAATTAGATTATTCTGTTGGTATGTTTACCACTGAGGGTAATTGGAGGAGCAAGGGGAGGCGTGGGCATGCAACATATAAATGAGGTACGTGCAGAACAATGAGCTGGGAATGGTAATATACGATACCTGATGCTAAACCAATTCAAGAACAAAATCTAGATATAATTTGAGAAAATCATAATAAGAGTGTTGGAAATAAACACAGCGTTCGAATGAAGAGAATAGATTACTATGCAATGTGACACCGATGGTATTATAGCTCAGAGTTAGAAACAATCAAAACACGAACCTATGAAGAGAGGAGAGCACAACTATTTGTCTCCTAATCATCTCATCATTTGATCCTGGAGCATATGATGACTGGAAGACATATCTCAACATTAAATCCTCTCCGTTCTACCCCCTAAAAAAATCCCTCTATATCTCTGTCTCTCTCTTTCTCTCTCTAGCATAGCAAGAGTATAGCAATTATTCAGAGTTCAGACCAAATGAAGAGCAAAGTAATTAGTTGTACAAGCTAGAGCCTATAGCTAGGGTGCTAGGGCTCAGCTTTTGAAGAGCAAAGATAAAGCAAAGGCGTGACACCTTATGGAAGAGCTAGACACAGGTTTAGAAGCTACCTAGTAGGCCTAGTAGTAGTATTAAGAGCAAAGGCAAATGCATCCAAAACTGTAGTAAGCTACGGCCAGGGAACGGCATCATCGCCACCATTGATGCAAACCAGCATGAGAGAGAGAGAGAGAGAGCGCGCGCGCGCGAGAGAGAGAGAGAGAGAGAGAGTATCAATCAAACCATTCTCTATCAAGGCAAAGCAGGCAGCCAAACTAATCAACTGTCAGATTTCAATTTTTAATCATTGATTGTTCCCTAGCTAGTTCCCCTTTATTAGCTGACCTGACCTGATGAACTAAAGAAAACCAGCGCATCAATTTATGTATGCATCAACAGGATCAATCGAAGTCATCATGTCGATCGATCGCAGCAGCAGCATCTAAGAATTTCAGAGTTAACGGTAAAGCGAACCAAGGCATGGCGTCTAAAGCGCGCGATGAGGTGACCTTGCCTATGATCACCTCGGGTGGTGGCCGTGGAAGAATGGCGCGCCGCCGTAAGCACCGTACGGGCCGGGCGTGGGATACGGGTCCATCACCACAGCCGATGACGACACTGCGGCGGCACCCGTAGATCCGCTGCCTCCTTCGGCGCCGCCAGCAGCTGCCGTGCTCGGGGAGGAACCTTCGGCGGCGTGGTGGGCGGTGCGGGTCCCGCCGGTGATGGAGGTGTCTGGGCCTACGTCGTGCAGGATGCCCTTGAAGACGTGGCCACCGATGCTGACGGTGGTCTGGTACGCCACCTCGGCCTCGGCTTCGTCGACCGGGCCCAGCCGCACACAGCGGAACACTGCCTCTGAGCTCACCTCCCGCGGGAACCTGTCGGCCGCCATCATCTGCTGCTGGTGCTCCCCTAAATCATCAACCATTCAACACACTGGATTCCATCAAGCTCATGATCTCTCGCTCTTTTGAGCTGAGCTGTACAAAAAGGAAAGAGAAATAGCTAGCTGGTGTGGTGTGGTGTGGGTGCAGTGCACTAGATTAGATAGACTATAAGAGAGAGTACCTGAAGAAGTAGTGGTAGGAGTGGTGGCGGAGGGCTGGCCGCCTTCGCGAGGGCGCTTGAACGGCTCGGCGGAGGCCTGCCCCTGCGGCTGCTGGTGATGTCGCTCGCGGCGGCGGGCGGCAGGGACCCACGTGGACTTGACGTGGGTGGCGCAGTCGAAGCCGCGGCTCTTGCAGCAGGTGCGGCAGCGCATGTGGGGGCAGTCCTTCTTGGCCTGGTTGCCGCAGTCCTGGCAGCTGATTGTGCCCGCGCCAGCGCCTGCGCCAGACCCTCTCCCTCCGCCCCGCGAGGAAGACCCGGAGGCGGCCGGGTCATCGGCGAAGCGGATGATGCTGGAGGAGGCGCCGCCGTAGAACGGGTGCTGCTGCTGCTCGTGCTGCGGCTGCGGCTGCCCCTGCCATAGCTGGAACCCGCCGCGCGATGGGGTGGTGGCGTAGAGGAAGGCGGCCGCGGAGGAAGACGAGGAGGGGTTGATGCCGGGAGGGTGGCTGCCGTCGTCGTCGCGTCCGCCGCGGCTGTGGTGGCCTCCTCCGCCTAGAGGGAATCCCGCCATGCGCCCAGATCCATAGATCGCGGCTGTCTCGCCCGGCTTCTACTCTCTACGCCCGAGTCCCCGCGGCATGCGTGAAAATTCTGCGCCTTAACTACTCCTTGGCAGCACCCATGCGCCTGCTCTTCTCCGATGTCTCGGCGCGGCAGCTTGATCGAGCTGCTGCCTGCTGCCTGCTGCGTCTAGTGGTAGCTGGCTCGTGTGTAACCGCGCGCGGTGGGTTAAATTTTTGGCTTGTCTGCGCGTACGGTGGTGGTGGGGGTGGGGAGGACGGGGACGGACGGAGGCAGCTTTTTGGGGGAGAGGAGAGTGATGGAGGAAAGGGAAGGAAGGGAGTGAGTTAAGATAGGGGAAGGAGGCGACAGAGAGGGCCTGCCACGCCGCCAACGAGCCTGCTGCACGCTCCCATTTATTTCCCGAGCCCGGCCGGGTTGCCTCGCCGTCTCGCTCTCTACCTCTGATTCTCTGATGGTGCTGCCAACTTCGGAAAACAAAACACACGTCGCTGTTGCAAAAACAAATGAAAACAGGTGCGGTGCAGTGAAACAAAACAATTGCTCCGACCATGGAGCGGTACGTAAACAAGACCGTTTCAGAAAATGAAACGTTTCCAACCGGCCGAGTGTTGTGCCGGTCGCGCGGGGCTCGTTGGATCTCTCCGGATCTGAAGATCCTCGTTGTGCCATGTTTCCCTTGGAACGTCCCACATGTTCCTTCCACGGTTTTTGCTGCAACCGTTCAGAGAGGTTGCAAAACATTCCGCGTGAGGGGCTGTGAAAACGACAAGAAGACACAAAAGGTCTACCACCCTCCCGCCCGCTCCCTCGCGAGGCGACGGGAGGAACCCTACCGCGCCGCCGTCAACTCTTTTCCCCGCCCCTTCCTCCTCCCTCGCCGCCGCCAAAGGGCGCGCAGAGGCGAAGCCTGGCCGCCGGCGGCGGCGGCGAGGCCTCCTCGTTCCCCCTTCCAGCGGCCTTGGCGGGGGCCGACGCGGCTGGATCGGGGTGCCACGCTGTCCCAGGGCGAAGCGGCGCTGCGGCGTGGCGGCGTGGTGTTGACGCTGCGCGTGCCGGTGGCGCGACGGGCTGAGCGTCGGAGGGCGTGCCGGTGCGTTGAGCGGCGGGGGCGGCGAGCGGCTGGTGGGGCAGTCTTGGTGGCGGGCGGATCTGGCGTGCCGCCGGTCGCCACTAGGTAGGGCATCGGTGGCGGGCTCCAGTGGCCTAGGCCGGCTCCTGGCTTGGCGCTGCGGTGGTGCGGGTCGCGGGCGACAAGGATCTGCGGGCGGCCGCCCCTGCCCTGGCTCCGGGCTGGTGGGGGTGGCGGCGCAGTGGTGGTGGCTGGTGGGGCGTGTCGGTCGAATCCGCGTCGGAACCTTCCTGGTCTGGCGCTCGGACGTCGGCGGGCGGCGCGAGGAGGCATATCCGGTGAGCTTCCATGGCGGCGGCTCCGGGTTGATTTGGTCTCCCTCGCCGACGGGCACGCGGTTGCCGATGGCCTCACGGAGATGTGTGTCAGCTACCATGGTGGGGCGACATGGGGGTGCTCGCGGGGGATCTTGGTGGGAGGGATAGGTGGCCTCGATGCGGTCGCGCCACCTGTTGCCGGCATGGTTTGCTGGTCCGGATGCGTCCGCTCCTACTTCTCCCCCTTTCCCCATGTTCGGCGGGGAGCTTGGTTAGATGGATGGGTGGCCTCGATGCAGTCGCGTCACCTATCGCCGGCACGGTTTGCCGGTCCAGAGCATAGTGTTATCGCCTATGGTGGTTTGCGGTCTTGTAGGTCTTGCATCATGTCACAACAGCCTCTCAAAATACTGGTGTGGAATGTCTGTGGGTTAAATTCCCCAGCATGGCGGAATGCGATGTATCAAATCATGGTTGCATCAGTGGCAGGTATCGCCTTCTTCCAGGAGTCTAAGATGGAAGTAGTCACTCGGCAAATTGTGGTTAACTGCCTTGGGAATAGATTTGAGAATTTCTTTTACCTACCTGCCATCGAGACTTGTGGTGGCACCATTTTGGCTTGGGATGCCGCGGTATTTTGCTTATCCAATCCTCATACCACAGATAATACTCTTAAAGTATCGATGCAACAACAAGGGGTGGCACTGTGGTGGATCACTGGAGTTTATGGCCCCCAAGGCGACGCCACAAATGTTAAAGCTTTCCACTAGGAGCTTAAGGATGTCCAGGATCGGGATGCGGGGCCATGGTCAATTGTGGGTGACTTTAACCTAATTGTCAACCCCGAGGACAAGAACAATGACTCAATCAACAGGAGGATGATGGCTAGGTTTCGGAGAACTCTAAACTCCCTAGAGTTGTGAGAGATTTACCTTAATGATTGGCGCTATACCTGGCCGAATGAGCGTGAGCTTGCCACTTTGGAAAGGATCGATCACGTGTTCTGCACCACGGATTGGGAGGAAGCATTCCCTTCTTGCTTTCTCTCAGCAATGTCATCTGCGGTCTCAGACCATTGCCCGCTACTTCTGTACCTTAGCGCAGATCTACTTGTGGGGAAATGGTTCTGATTTGAGAGCTTTTGGACTAAGGTTGAGGGTTTCCATGATACAGTGGCGGCCACATGGAACTCACTAGCTTTGTAAAACCCCTACAAGTCTCTGGATGCGAAACTTTGAGCCCTTGCCAAGGCCCTAATTAAGTGTAGTGCTCACTGGATTGGTAACATTAAACTCCATATTACCATCGCACTAGAGCCAGTCTTAAGGTTGGATGTAGCGGGTGACTCATGGCCCCTATTGGCAGACGAAATCAATCTCAGGAAGCTCCTCAAGTGAAAACTGCTTGGCTTATGCTCGCTTGAGCGATCAATCGTGCGACAAAGGTCTCGGATGCTCTGGTTAAAGGATGGTAATGCGAACACGCAATACTTTTAACGTTGCACGAGCCCATAGAAGGAGGAGGAATTTAGTCGCCGTGCTGCATTCGAATGGCTTGGTGATTCGGCCATGATTAGGTTGTCGATGAGATTGACACCTACTTCGAGGGATCCTTTGCTTTGTCCCAGAGAGGGAATACGCTGGATGCATTGCAGATTCCATTGACTAATCTGTCTAGCCACTAGTGGAAAACCTACCTTTGATCCGGAGCATTAGTCCCGACCAGGTTTGGGCCCGGGACTAATGTGATCATTAGTCCCGGTTCCAACAGCTAGGAGCGGACGGTGGCACGGCCACCTCTAGTCCCGGTTGGTGATACCAATCGGGACTAAAGGGGTGGCGGCAGGCTGGGCCCCTGCGAGCACCTTTAGTCCCGGTTGGTATCACCCCTGCGAGCACCTTTAGTCCCGGTTGGTTTGATGGACCTTTAGTCCCGGTTGGTATCATCAACCGGGACTAAAGATATCCCTATCTATAAATGTTTCATGTAGCCCGAGTCCAGGCTTTCTTCTTTTTCTCCTCTATGTTTCCTTCCCCTAGCTCGAGTTCGTACTCCATTTTTGCCAAGATTTATCAAGATTTGAGGCACCCCATCTATCCAAGGGTTCTAAAAGGTTAGCAACTTCACCCTTTCATCTCTCATTGCTAGTTTAGCTCATTTCATGCTCTATAAGTATAGTGATTTGTGGGTTTTAGTTTGGGAAGAATTATGTGGGAGTTTATTTGATTTATATGCAATTTGAGCTCAAATTAACTTCTTAGTTTGCATATGTGTAAGTGTGGTTTACTTAGTGCCTTCCCGTCCCCGTCCTCAGCGCCGTCGATCGTTCGCGCCGTCTCGTCGCTGGCACCACCTTGGTGAGCCTCTTGTTCTTATCCTTTTTGTAAAACAAAAAAATCTTATTTGTATGATTTAGATAATTACTTGTATAATTTTCTTACTTGTATGATTGTTTGTTATATATAGTGCCATGGTTTTGATATCTGTCCCCGTCGGCCCTCATCCAGTTTATGACTCGGATGTGGTATATTATCTTTTTAACTATTTGTTCCATTTCGTGTTTATGACAATTATGCCCATCAAGTTGACATAGATATTTTTATCTAGGAGGTATGTGAACCGGAAATTGCAACTGAACCTCTTGTCGAGAAGTTAAATTTAGTTGAAAAAGAAAACGATTGTTTGAAAGAAAAATTGAAAAGAATTGAAGAAGAGAAGATGAAATTAGAGTTGTATGTTGCCGATGTCATCGATGATCACAAGATCAAGATGGATGCAATGTGCTTGAAGATTAGAAGGATTAGACAATATGCCGTTAATAAAGAGGCCTGGTATCATTATGCTGTTGGATCAATTATTACCTTAGTTGCGATTTTGACCGCATTTGTTGTTGCATTTAAATGCTTTAGCTAGATAGTTGTATGTTGTTTTATGAGAAGTATGTACAAACTTTATGTATGAACTTGTATTAATTTGGTTACTCCGATGTTGTGTAATGAAGATGAGCCGGCAATGGATGTACGATGACCGATGCTCTCCCCAGTTCATTAATGGCGTGCATAGTTTTCTACGTGTGGCTGAGGCAAAAAACGGAATGGTTTTATGTGTTGCCCATGTGGTGTCTGTAAGAATGATAAGAATTACTGTACCTCAAAAATCCTTCACAGCCACCTGCTTCAGTCCGGTTTCATGTCTGGCTATAACTGTTGGACAAAGCACAGAGAAAGGGGGTTATAATGGAAGACAATGAAGAAGAAGAGGATTATGACAACTATCCTAGGTTCCCTGAATATGATGGTACTACAATGGGGGAAGCTGAAGAAGAGGCATCAGATGAGCCCACTGATGATCTTGGTCGGGCCATTGCTGATGAAAGAGAAACTGCGAAAGTGAAAAGGAGAAGTTGAAGTTGCAGCGCATGTTAGAGGATCACAAAAAATTGTTGTAACCAAATTGCGAAGATGACAAGAAAAAGCTGGGTACCACACTAGAATTGCTGCAATGGAAGGCAGAGAATGGTGTATCTGACAAGGGATTTGAAAAGTTGCTGAAAATATATGCATGCCCTAATGACTACATCCTCTACCGCGATGAGGAGTACGAGAGTTTGAGTGCATGCCCGGTATGCGGTGCATTGCACTATAAGATCAGTCGCGATGACCCTGGTGATGTTGAGGGCGAGCACCCCAGGAAGAGTGTTCCTGCTAAGGTGATGTGTTATGATCCTATAATACCACGGTTGAAACATTTGTTCCAAAACAAAGAGCATGCCAAGTTGTTGCCATGGCACAAAGAAGACCGTAAGAAAGATGGGATGTTGAGAGTACCCGCTAATGGGTTGTAGTGGAGAAGAATCGAGAGAAATTGGTCGGAGTTTGCAGATGACGCGAGGAACTTATGGTTTGGTATAAGTACATATGGCATTAATCCTTTTGGGGAGCAGAGCAGCAGTCAGAACACCTAGCTTGTGACTCTATGTATCTATAACCTTCCTCCTTGGTTGTGCATGAAGCGGAAGTTCATTATGATGCCAGTGCTCAATCAAGGCCCTAAGCAACCCGACAACGACATTAATGTGTACCTAAGGCCATTAGTTGAAGAACTTTTACAGTTGTGGGATATAAAAGGTGTACGTGTCTGGGATGAGCACAAACAGGAGGAATTTAAGCTACGAGCGTTGTTGTTTGTAACCATCAATGATTGGTATGCTCTTAGTAACCTTTTAGGACAAACAAACGTAGGGATACAATGCATGCACGCACTGTTTAGATGAGACTGAAAGTGGATAAATGTAAGAAGAATGTGTACCTGGGACATCATCGATTTTTTCTAATCAGGCATCTCTTAAGAAAGAAAGGCAAGCATTTCAAAGGTGACACAGATCATCAGAAGAAGCCTGACCACCGTACTGGTGAACATATACTTGATATGGTCAAGGAGTTAAAAGTAATCTCTGGAAAGGGTCCTGGCGGACAATCTGTTCCGAATGACGCTAACGGACACACACCCATGTGGAAGAAGAAATCTATATTTTGGGAGCTACCCTATTGGAGAGTCCTAGAGGTCTGCTCTGCAATCGACGTGATGCACGTGACGAAGAATCTTTGTGTGAACCTGCTAGGCTTCTTGGGCGTGTATGGGAAGACAAAAGATACACCAGAGGCACGGGAGGACCAGCAACGTATGAACAAAAAAGATGACATGCATCCAAAGCAGTATCAAGGTCCTGCCAGCTACGCTCTTACCAAAGAAGAGAAGGAAATCCTTTTTGAATGCCTGAGCATTATGAAGGTCCCGTCTAGCTTCTCATCGAATATAAAGGGAATAATAAATATGGCAGAGAAAAAATTCCAAAACCTAAAGTCTCATGACTGCTACGTGATTATGAAGCAATTACTTCCAGTTGCATTGATGGGGCTTCTACCGGAAAATGTTCGATTAGCCATTGTGAAGCTATGTGCATTCCTCAATGCAATTTCTCATAAGGTAATCGATCCATAAATCCTACCAAGGTTACAACATGATTTGGTCCAATGCCTTGTCAGTTTCGAGTTGGTGTTCCCACCATCCTTCTTCAATATTATGACGCACGTCCTAGTTCGCCTAGTCGAAGAGATTACCATTCTGGGTCCTGTATTTCTACACAATATGTTCCCCTTTGAGAGGTTCATGGGAGTCTTAAAGAAATATGTTCATAGCCGTGTGATGTCTGCTAGACTACGTCGGTATTTCCCCAAAGAGGAAGGGATGATGCAGCACAACGATGTTAGGTATTTCCCTCAGTGATGAGACCAAGGTTATCAAACCAGTAGGAGAATCACGCAACACTACGTGAACGACACCTGCACACGAATAACAAATACGCACAACCCGACGTGTTAAAGGGGTTGTCAATCCCTTTCGGGCAATGACGCCAGAAATTGGCAAATGGACGTGAGAAAGTTGTAATAATTTGATAGATAGATCTCGCCGGAACGCGAGAGAAAATAAATTGCAGCAAGTTATTTTTGTATTTTTGGTTTAATAGATCTGAAAATAAAATCAAATAAAATAGATCTCAAAGGAAAATATAATAAGGAAGAGACCCGGGGGCCGTAGATTTCACTAGTGGCTTCTCTCGAGAAAAATAGCAAACGGTGGGTAAACGAATTACTGTTGGGCAATTGATCAAACTTGAAATAATCATGACGATATCCTGGAAATGATCATTATATAGGCATCATGTCCAAGATTAGTAGACCGACTCCTGCCTGCATCTACTACTATTAATCCACACATCGACCCCTATCCAACATGCATCTAGTGTATTAAGTTCATGGAGAAACGGAGTAATGCAATAAGAACGATGACATGATGTAGACAAGATCTATTTATGTAGAAATAGACCCCATCTTGTTATCCTTAATAGAAACGATATACATACATGTCGGTTCCCCTTCTGTCAATGGGATCAAGCACCATATGATCAAACCCATCACAAATCACCTCTTCCCATTGCAAGATAAATAGATCAAGTTGGCCAAACAAAACCCAAATATCGGAAAAGAAATATGAGGCTATAAGCAATCATGCATATAAGAGATCAAAGAAGACTCAAATAACTTTCAAGGATAAAAAGATAGATCTGATCATAAACTCAAAGTTCATCGGATCCCAACAAACACACCGCAAAAAGAGTTACATCATATGGATCTCCAAGCGACCATTGTATTGAGAATCAAAAGAGAGAGATGAAGCCATCTAGCTACTAACTACGGACCCGTAGGTCTACAAAGAACTACTCACGCATCATCAGAGAGGCCCCAATGGATAATGAACCCCTCCGTGATGGTGTCTAGATTGGATCTGGTGGTTTTGGAACTTGCGGCGGCTGGAATTGATTTTTGTCGACTCCCCTAGGGTTTCTGGAATATTGGGGTATTTATAGAGTAAAGAGGAAGTTCGGGAGGCAATCGAGGTGGGCACAACCCACCAGGGTGCAGCACCCCCAAGTGCTTCTTTGGCCCACTGGATGTCTTCTGGTCAAAAAAAATCCACAAAAAGTTTCGCTGTGTTTGGACTCCGTTTGGTATTGATTTCCTGCGATGTAAAAAACATGCAAAAAACAGCAACTGGCACTTGGCACTATGTCAATAGGTTACTACCAAAAAATGATATAAAAGGACTATAAATGATTATAAAACATCCAAGAATGATAATATAATAGCATGGAACAATAAAAAATGTAGATACGTTGGAGACGTATCACCGTGCTAGGCCAGAACGAAGCATCGCCAAGGGCCATGAAACAGAGGAGGTTATTAAGTTTTGTGTTGACTTTATTCCTGACCTTAAGACGATTGGTGTTCCTCAATCGTGGCATGAGGGGAGACTGAGTGGAAAAGGCACGCTAGCAAATAATTCAGTAATAAGTATGGACGGGCATTCTTTCACTCAAGCACACTACACAGTTCTACAAAATTCCAACTTGGTGGATCTGTATATCGAGGAACACATGGATATTGTATGCTCCAAGAACCCGGAGCAGTCTGACCCCTGGATTAAACGTACACACATGGCGACTTCGGCGGTTGGTTGCAAACACATCTCATGAATAACACCACTGTTGGAGATGAGTTGTACTTGTTGGCCAAGTCACCATCTTCAACTATATTGACTTTCGAAGGGTACGAGATAGATGGGAATACATTTTACACGATCGCCCAAGATAAAAAGAGCACCAACCAAAACAGTGGTGTTCGCTTTGAATGCAACAAACAACAATAGGAAAAAGGACACATATTATGGTTACATAGAGGAGATATGGGAACTTGACTATGGACCTTCTTTTAAGGTCCCTTTGTTTCGGTGCAAATGGGTCAATCTGACAGGAAGCAGGGTAAAGGTAGATGCGCAGTACGAAATGACAACAGTGGATCTCAACAATTTTGGGTACATAGATGAACAATTCGCCCTAGCTAATGATGTGGCGCCGGTTTTCTATGTGAAGGACATGTCTACCAAACCGAGAAAAAGAAAAGATAAGGAAGCGAATACATTATATGATGATCCAAAGCGCCACATAGTTCTTTCAGGGAAAAGAAACATCGTGGGAGTGGAGGACAAGACAGACATGTCAGAAGATCATGAAATGTTTGATGAAATTCCTCCCTTCACAGTGAAGACTGACCCAAGCATCCTGTTAAATGATGAAGATTCTCCATGGTTATGGCACAATCATAAGCAAGGGACACACGTGAAGAAAAAGTTTTATACCCCAAGATCCCACTCTGGGATGTGACCGGCTTCACCGTCACCACTTTCTCTCTAGCGAGTTTCCGGACTTATAGATGGAAAGTCCCACTTCGGACAAACCGGAGGGAATCTTTGTAAGAGTTAGGGTATATACACTACTGCAGGATGCTGCTAACGCGACACTATGATCAGAGACCCTTCGACGAAACTGTGTGCGATGCAATAATCGCAAACGGTGGTGTAAAAGAACCATCAAAAAAGGTGCAAAACATTTGCGATGGCGGAGCCATCAAACACGGTTCAGATTTTAGTTGTGTGTGCGATCCAGGGCATACGGTTCAGTCCAATGAACTATTTGCGATGAGGCGGAACAAAAGAAATGGGCAGCCTGAGGAAGGCGTGTGTGATATGGAGCATACGGTTCACTCGGATGAACTGTTTGTGATTAGGCAACACAAAAGAAACGGTCAGCCAGATCAAGGTGTGTGTGATTGAGGGCATACACTTCATAAGGATTAACTATTCGCAATTAGTCAACAGAACAGAAACCGGTCAGCCAGATCAAAGTGTCTGCGATTGATGGCATACACTTTACATGGATGAACTATTTGCGATTAGCCACAACAACTGAAATAGTTAGATAGATCAAGGTGTGTGCGCTGGACGGGCACACACATCTATTATATATAAAAATTATTTGATGGGTTAACCAATAAAAAGAGAAATAAGCTAGAAATTACCACAATAATTAGAATGGCTCCGGTTTGTAAGAAGATTGTACCAAAACTTGACCCAAATTGGACTAATTTTTTACCACGACATTTTGGTGCTATGACATAACACCATGCCAAGTTTCATGATTTTGAGGCGAGTTTTGGATTTACAGTAATTTTAAAACCAGGTTTCTCAATGTTTACTGTCGAGTCGGCACCGCCCTGGATAGGCCTTTTCCTCGTGGGACCCAAATGATAAATCCAACTATGTGACTACCATGCAGCTTTTCTTATTAAGAATTACAGCCCTTGGTGTGCAAGCTGAAAATAAGTTTGTGGGTGCTAGTGGGCACTAAAAACTCGTGGTTCTGTAATGAAGATCTCAAGGATCCCGCGAGAGTGATGTTCTTTGCCTATGTTGTGAATGCTTATAATATTTATGTCTTAATTAAAGAAATGGCAAGGCATTGGCCCAGTATGAAAGAAAATATGGGTCAAAGCCGAGTTGAATAGGGCAACAATATCTAACTCCAGCTAACAAACAATACAAAAGCACGAGGATTAATTGCTCATCAGGTTTAGACGAAATACAGACTGAACAGGACAATGACCAGTGGGAGCGAGGCAGGTTGCGGTCAAAAGTTGTCTCGCCTCCCGGTGAGCCTGCGCGGCGGACGTCTGCCATTCCTACCATCATTTCACACAGCTACTCGGACGCCTCCCCGTCGATACACACACCTGGACGCATGCCTCTTGGTATGCCTGTGCGGCGGACTGCTCGCATGCGTCCCGTCCACTCACGCCTACTCGCATGACACACGGGGCGTGTGGCAGCACGTATAATTTTTGGTTTATTTTATGCCGCTTTACTGCTTCACTGAACCGTTTGCGTTGAAGAGATGCACAGATCCTACATTGAACATCTCGCATGCTTCCCGGTGAACCTGCGCACCGGACGAGTTTTGGATTTACTAGAATTCAAAAACCAGGCATCTAAATGTTTTGCCGGCAATCAACAGTGCCCTTGTGTTTAAAATTCATTCTCATTTCTTGCATAGGACCTAAGCATGCACATAAGGACACAAATTTGATTTTTCAACCAATTTATAGTCACTAGAGCATGCGCATGTAGTTCAAATTTAATTATGCACATAAATGCATTGAAAACTCAGTTAATGCATAACAATGTCCAAACAAACCCCGAAAAATCACAAAAATTCACACAACACTCCTGTTGTTCTATGTTGGCACGAGAAAAAAACTTGAAAGGCATTAAGAGGCAATGGATATCGTTTCGTCCCCAAAGGTGGGACGTTCCCTACCGAAAACCATCATGCTTGTTGTGAGAAGCTCCGGTCTGTGAGAAGCATATACCCAAACCTGCCGCAAATGGGACAAAATTTGTACCACGGCATGTTGATGCCGCTCCATGATAGCATACCAAGTTTCATGAATTTCAGACGAGTTTTGGATTTACTAGAATTTAAAAACCAGGCATCTCACTGTTTTGCCGGCAATCAATGGTGCCATGGTGTTTGAAATTCATTCCCATTTCTTGCATGGGACCTAAGCATGCACCCAATGACATAGATTTGATTTTTCAACGAATTTATATGCACTGGAGCATGCGCATGTAGTTCAAATTTGAATTATGCACATAAATGCATTGAAAACTCAGTTAATGCATAGAAATGTCCAAACGAACCCGAAAAATCACAAAAATTCACACAACACTCCTGTTGTTCTATGTTGATACGAGAAAAAAAAACTTGAAAGCAATAAGAGGCAATGGATATCGTTTCGTCCCCAAAGGTGGGACGTTCCCTACCGAAAGCCATCATGCTTGTTGTGAGAAGCATACCCAAACCTGCCCCAAATGGGACAAAATTTTTACCACGGCATGTTGATGCCGCTCCATGGTAGCATGCCAAGTTTCATGAATTTCAGACGAGTTTTGGATTTACTAGAATTTAAAAACCAGGCATCTCACTATTTTGCCGGATATCAAAGGTGCCCTGGTGTTTTAAATTCATTCCCATTTCTTGCATGGGACCTAAGCATGCACCCAACGACAAAGATTTGATTTTTCAATGAATTTACATGCACTGGAGCATGCGCATGTAGTTCAGATTTGAATTATGCACATAAATGCATTGAAAACTCACTTAATGCATAAAAATGTCCAAATGAACCCCGAAAAATCACAAAAATTCACACAACACTCCCGTTGTTCTATGTTGACACGAGAAAAAAACTTGAAAGCAATAAGAGGCAATGGATATCGTTTCGTCCCCAAAGGTGGGACGTTCCCTACCGAAAACCATCATGCTTGTTGTGAGAAGCATACCCAAACCTGCCCCAAATGGGACAAAATTTGTACCACAACATGTTGATGCGGCTCCATGATAGCATGCCAATTTTCATGAATTTTAGACGAGTTTTGGATTTACTAGAATTTAAAAACCAGGCATCTCATTGTTTTGCCGGATATCAAAGGTGCCCTGGTGTTTGAAATTCATTCCCATTTCTTGCATGGGACCTAAGCATGCACCCAACGACAAAGATTTGATTTTTCAACGAATTTATATGCACTGGAGCATGCGCATGTAGTTCAAATTTGAATTATGCACATAAATGCATTGAAAACTCAGTTAATGCTTAAAAATGTCCAAACGAACCCCGAAAAATCACAAAAATTCACACAACACTCCTTTTGTTCTACGTTGACACGAGAAAAAAACTTGAAAGCAATAAGAGGCAATGGATATCGTTTCCTCCCCCAAGGTGGGACGTTCCCTACCGAAAACCATCATGCTTGTTGTGAGAAGCTTCGGTTTGTGAGAAGCATACCCAAACCTGCCCCAAATGGGACAAAATTTGTACCACGGCATGTTGATGCGGCTCCATGATAGCATGCCAACTTTCATGAATTACAGACGAGTTTTGGATTTACTAGAATTTAAAAACCAGGCATCTCACTGTTTTGCCGGATATCAAAGGTGCCCTGGTGTTTGAAATTCATTCCCATTTCTTGCATGGAACCTAAGCATGCACCGAACGACAAAGATTTGATTTTTCAACGAATTTATATGCACTGGAGCATGCGCATGTAGTTCAAATTTGAATTATGCACATAAATGCATTGAAAACTCAGTTAATGCGTAAAAATGTCCAAACGAACCCCGAAAAATCACAAAAATTCACACAACACTCCTTTTGTTCTACGTTGACACGAGAAAAAAACTTGAAAGCAATAAGAGGCAATGGATATCGTTTCGTCCCCCAAGGTGGGACGTTCCCTACCGAAAACCATCATGCTTGTTGTGAGAAGCTCCGGTTTGTGAGAATCATACCCAAACCTGCCCCAAATGGGACAAAATTTGTACCACCGCATGTTGATGCCGCTCCATGATAGCATGCTGATACGTCTCCAATGTATCTATAATTTATGAAGTATTCATGCTATTATATTATCCATCTTGGATGTTTAATGGCCTTTACTATGCACTTTTATATTATTTTGGGACTAACTTATTAACCCAGAGCCCAGTGCCAGTTTCTGTTTTTTCCCTTTTTCAGTGTTTCGTAGAAAAGGAATATCAAACGGAGTCCAAACGGAATGAAACCTTCAGGAAAGTTATTTTTGGAAAGAAAGCAATACGGGAGACTTGGAGTGCACGCCAAGGGATCAACGAGGGGAGCATGAGGCACGGGGGCGCGCCCTCCACCCTCGTGGGCCCCTCGTGGCATCCTTACTGACTTCTTTCGCCTATATATTCCCATATACCCTAAAACCTTCGGGGAACAGAAGAAATCGGGAGTTCCGCCGCGGCAAGCCTCTGTAGCCACCAAAAACCAATCGGGACCATGTTCCGGCACCCTGCCGGAGGGGGGATCCCTCACCGGTGGCCATCTTCATCATCCCGGCGATCTCCATGACGAGGAGGGAGTAGTTCACCCTCGGGGCTGAGGGTATGTACCAGTAGCAATGTGTTTGATCTCTCTCTCTCTCGTGTTCTTGAGGTGATACGATCTTGATGTATCGCGAGCTTTGCTATTGTAGTTGGATCTTATGATGTTTCTCCCCCTCTACTCTCTTGTAATGGATTGAGTTTCCCCTTTTGAGTTATCTTATCGGATTGAGTCTTTAAGGATTTGAGAACACTTGATGTATGTCTTGCGTGGGATACCCGTGGTGACAATGGGGTATTCTATTGATCCACTTGATGTATGTTTTGGTGATCAACTTGCCGGTTCCGCCCATGAACCTATGCATAGGGGTTGGCACACGTTTTCGTCTTGACTCTCCGGTAGAAACTTTGGGGCGCTCTTTGAAGTTCTTTGTGTTGGTTGAATAGATGAATTTGAGATTGTGTGATGCATATCGTATAATCATACCCACGGATACTTGAGGTGACATTGGAGTATCTAGGTGACATTAGGGTTTTGGTTGATATGTGTCTTAAGGTGTTATTCTAGTGTGAACTCTTGAATAGATCGATCCGAATGAATAACTTCGAGGTGGTTTCGTACCCTACCATAATCTCTTCGTTTTGTTCTCCGCTATTAGTTACTTTGGAGTGACTCTTTGTTGCATGTTGAGGGATAGTTATGTGATCCAACTATGTTATTATTGTTGAGAGAACTTGCACTAGTGAAAGTATGAACCCTAGGCCTTGTTTCCTAGCATTGCAATACCGTTTGTGCTCACTTTTATCATTAGTTACCTTTCTGTTTTTATATTTTCAGATTACAAAAACCTATATCTACCATCCATATTGCACTTGTATCACCATCTCTTCGCCGAACTAGTGCACCTATACAATTTACCATTGTATTGGGTGTGTTGGGGACACAAGAGACTCTTTGTTATTTGGTTGCAGGGTTGTTTGAGAGAGACCATCTTCAACCTACGCCTCCCACGGATTGATAAACCTTGGGTCATCCACTTGAGGGAAATTTTCTACTGTCCTACAAACCTCTGCACTTGGAGGCCCAACAATGTCTACAAGAAGAAGGTTGTGTAGTAGACATCAAGCAGTTTCTGGCGCCGTTGCCGGGGAGGTGAGTGCTTGAAGGTATATCTTTAGATCTTGCAATTGAATCTTTTTATTTCTTGTTTTATCACTAGTTTAATTTATAAAAGAAAACTACAAAAAATGGAATTAAGGGTGCCTCATATGCTTCATCTTTTTAATATCTTTCGTGAAAATGATGGGAAGGAAAATTGTGCTCAAGTGCTAGAAGAAGAAATATATAGAATGTTTGGCACTAAATCTTTGTATGATGAGCAAGATTGCAATGTTGTTAGTATGAATTCTATGAATGTCCATGATGCTAATGATATGCAAAGCCACAAGCTTGGGGATGCTATGTTTGATGAAGATGATATGTTTAGTCCCCCAAGTTTTGATGAGAATATTTCTTATGATGAAAGCATGCCTCCTATCTATGATGGTTATTGTGATGACACGTATGCTTTAAAGAATAATGATAACCATGAAACTTGTCATCTTGATTTTAATTCTCAATCATATGATAGTTATTTTGTTGAGTTTGCTCCCACTACTATTCATGAGAAGAAATTTGCTTATGTGGAGAGTAATAAAAATTCTATGCTTGTAGATCATGAAAAGAATGCTCTAGGTGCTGGTTATATTGTCGAATTCATTCATGATGCTACTGAAATTATTATGAGGGAGGAATATATGCTTGTAGGAATTGCAATAATATCAAGTTTCCTCTCTATGTGCTTAAAGTTTTAAAGTTATGCTTGTTTTGCCTTCCTATGCTAGTTGATTATTGTTCCCATAAGTTGTTTGCTCACAAAATCCCTATGCATAGGAAGTGGGTTAGGCTTAAACGTGCTAGTCATATTCTTCATGATTCTCTCTTTATGTTTCAATTCTTATCTTTTATGTGAGCATCATTGAAATCATCATGCCTAGCTAGGGGCGTTAAACGTTAGCGCTTGTTGGGAGGCAACACAATTTTATTTTAGTTTCTTGCTTTTTGGTTCTGTTTAGGAATAAATAATCCATCTAGCTTCTGTTTAGATGTGGTTTTATGTTTTAATTAGTGTTTGTGCCAAGTTAAACCTATAGGATCTTCTTGGATGATAGTTGTTCGATCTTGCTGAAAATTCCAGAAACTTTCTGTTCACGAAAAAATTTGTTTAAAATCACCAGATCATGATAAAATACTGATTCCAATTGCAGCAGATCAATAATACAATTGTCTAGGTCTTCCTATTTTGGTAGATTTTTCTGAGTTCCAGAAGTTTGCGTTAGTTACAGATTACTACAGTCTGTTCTGTTTTTGACAGATTCCCGTTTTTCGTGTGTTGATTGCTTATTTTTATGAGTATATGGCTAGTAAAATAGTTTATAAACCATAGAGAAGTTGGAATACAGTATATTTAACACCAATATGAATAAAGAATGAGTTCATTACAGTACCTTAAAGTGGTTGTTTGTTTTCTTTTGCTAACGGAGCTCACGAGATTTTCTGTTAAGTTTTGTGTTGTGAAGTTTTCAAGTTTTGGGTAAAGATTCGATGGACTATGGAATAAGGAGTGGCAAGAGCCTAAGCTTGGGGATGCCCAAGGTACCCCAAGGTAATATTCAAGGACAACCAAGAGCCTAAGCTTGGGGATGCCCCGGATGGCATCCCCTCTTTCGTCTTCGTTCATCGGTAACTTTACTTGGAGCTATATTTTTATTCACCACATGATATGTGTTTTGCTTGGAGCGTCATTTTATTTTGTTAGTATTTTCTTGCTGTTATTTAGAATAATGTTTGCATCTTTATTTTCAATAAAAATGTCAAGGATAGCTTTTACCATGCTTATTTTGCAAGTATACATGTTGCTGTTTCAAAACTGAAAGTTTACCGCTGTTGCAAAAATTCCCTAGAAAAGTCAGAATGTGATAAAATGTTGAAACCTTTTGCATAATAAGCTCTGATAAATTTACTACAGTGGGAATTTTCTTTCATAATGTTTGGAGTTAGGGAAGTATGATGAATCTTGCATTCTTTACAGACTGTACTGTTTTGGCAGATTGCTGTTATGTTTGCATTGTTTGCATATGTTTGCTTGTTTAATGATTCTATTTGAGGATAGGAGTATTGAATATGCAGAGAAATTTAGTATGCAATGTTGAATAATATTTTTTGTTATTTGCTACAGTATAGAATGATAAGGTTTTTGCATTGGTTTATACTAACTTATCTCACGAGTTCTTGTTGAGTTTGGTGTGGATGAAGCTTTCGAGATTTAGGAAACCGTGATATAGAAGTAATTAAGGAGATGCAAAAGTTCAAGCTTGGGGATGCCCAAGGCACCCCCAAGATAATATTTCAAGAAGTCTCAAGCATCTAAGCTTGGGGATGCCCCGGTAGGCATCCCACCTTTCTTCTTCAACAATTATCGGTTAGTATCGGTTGAACCTAAGTTTTTGCTTCTTCACATGATGTGTGCTATCCTTGAAATGTCATTTTATTTTGTTTTGCTTGCTGCTTGAATAAAATACCAAGATCTGAATTTCTTAAATGAGAGAGAGTCTTCACATAGCTACACAATTATTTAACTACTCATTGATCTCCACTCATATCTTTTTGGAAGAGTTTGTCATTTACTCGTGTGCTTCACTTATATCCTATGAGTAAATGGTTGAATGATTTGAATGTCATAAATCTGAAATTATATATGTTTCATATGCCTTTCCCATGGGGAGTAATGACTTCAGATATAAGAAGTAGAGGTGGTAAATTTATTGAAGGTTAGCAAACATTGTATTGGTCACTTGAACAATTCATGAAAGAATATTGACGGAAGAGAGATTTCACATATAAATATACTATCTTGGACATCTTCTATGATTGTGAACCCCATTAATTATTTTCAAACCTGAGCAAATTAGTTGAAGTTGGACAAGGAAGACAACATAATGAGTTATGCTTGGGTATATTTGTATAGAAGTTATATTGTTATGGATCCTCTAACATGTGGTGCTTGCTATTTAGAATCCTTTGTTAGCCAAAATATCTGTACTAAGCAGGAATACTGCTTGTGCATCCAAATTCCTTGAACCAAGTTTCTGCCATGAGTGTCCACCATATCTACCTATATGCGGTATTTACCTGCCGTTCCAAGTAAATTTGCATGTGCCAAACTCTAAACCTTCAAATAATAATCTGTTTTGTATGCCCGAATCGCTCATGTAGCGACTAGGGGCTAGCAGTATCTTCCATGCTAGGTGGGTTATTCTCACGATGAGTGGACTCCGCTCATCATTCACGAGAAAATGGCATGTAACTGGGATGCCCAGTCCTATGATCAAAAGATCAAAAACAAATTCGCAAATAATTTAAACAAAACTCCCCCAGGATTGTTGAAAGTTAGACGACACCCGTTGTTTCGGACAAGCCGTGGAGCGTGATAGTTGGTGGAGGGGGAGTAAAATCTTCACCTTTCTGCGTGGGAACCGCCTATGATGTATCTAGTATGGAAGATATTGGGAACTCTCGGTCGTTATGTTGACAATGAAAGCATACCTCTCAAAATTATTTTTATCTCTGTTTTTGCTTCGAGCTTTGGCACCTCTGCAAATCCCTGCTTCCCTCTGCGAAGGGCCTATCTTTTACTTTTATGCAAGAGTCAGTAGTATTCCTTCTTATTCCAACCTACTCTTCAGTTGGCAAGCATCATGTGATGGAAAGATCTAAGCATATATGGCCATTCAAATATATTTGAGCATGAATTATTATTGTTGACATTACCCTTGAGGTAAAAGGTTGGGAGGCGAAACATTAAAGCCCCTATATTTCTCTGTGTTCGATGAATACTATTTGTTCTAAAAATATGCTTTGAGTGGTAGCAATCATGGAAGACTAAATGATAGTTGAGTATGTGAAGTTTGCTGAATCAAAGCTCTGACATAGACTCTTCCTGAAAATAAGATGAATTGCAATTGTTTGATGACTGAGAACATAGTTTTTTAGTTTTTAAGAAAGTTTATGATCTATACTTTAACATGTGAATAGTTTGTTACTTGATCATGCAAAGTTCTATGAGTTGAGCTACTATTATGACATATAATTGTCGGATGTGGGGTTCCGGCAAACCCTTAAGGTTCGAACATTGGGGTGCGCGCGAAGTCTCTCCCTCCTACCGATCTACGCTCTAGCTCGCTAAGATCTCGCGGACGAACTCGACGAACTCGCAACACAGAAAGACACGAGGTTTATACTGGTTCGGGCCACCGTTGTGGTGT
Organism: Aegilops tauschii subsp. strangulata; assembly: GCF_002575655.3. NCBI lineage: Eukaryota > Viridiplantae > Streptophyta > Magnoliopsida > Poales > Poaceae > Aegilops > Aegilops tauschii. Next base: position 267,313,764 of record NC_053041.3, read on the forward strand.
AATACCTGTTGGGAATCGTAGCATAATTTAAAATTTTCCTACGTTCACCAAGATGCATCTATGGAGTCTACTAGCAACGAGGGGAAAGGAGTGCATCTACATACCCTTGTAGATCGCGAGCGGAAGCGTTCCAATGAACATGGATGACGGAGTCGTACTCGCCGTGATCCAAATCACCGATGACCGAGTGCCGAACGGACGGCACCTCCGCGTTCAACACACGTACGGTGCAGCAACGTCTCCTCCTTCTTGATCCAGCAAGGGGGAAGGAGAGGTTGATGGAGATCCAGCAGCACGACGGCGTGGTGGTGGATGTAGCGGGTCTCCGGCAGGGCTTCGCCAAGCTTCTGCGAGAGAGAGAGAGGTGTTGCAGGGGAGGAGGGAGGCGCCCAAGGCTGTTGTTTGCTGCCCTCCCTCCCCCCCACTATTTATAGGACCCCTGGGGGGGCGCCATCCCTTGGGAGATCAGATCTCCAAGGGGGGCGGCGGCCAAGTGGGGGGGAAGGGGTGCCTTGCCCCCCAAGGCAAGGGGAAGCTCCCCCTTAGGGTTCCCAACCCTAGGCGCATGGGGGGAGGCCCAAGGGGGCGCCCCAGCCCACTAAGGGCTGGTTCCCTTCCACTTTCAGCCCACGGGGCCCTCCGGGGTAGGTGGCCCCACCCGGTGGACCCCGGGACCCTTCCGGTGGTCCCGGTACAATACCGGTAACCCCCGAAACTTTCCCGGTGGCCGAAACTTGACTTCCTATATATAATTCTTCACCTCCGGACCATTCCGGAACCTCTCGTGAGGTCCGGGACTCCGAACAACTTTTGGGTTTCCGCATACATATATCTCTACAACCCTAGCGTCACCGAACCTTAAGTGTGTAGACCCTACGGGTTCGGGAGACATGCAGACATGACCGAGACGCCTCTCCGGTCAATAACCAACAGCGGGATCTGGATACCCATGTTGGCTCCCACATGTTCCACGATGATCTCATCGGATGAACCACGATGTCGAGGATTCAGTCAATCCCGTATGCAATTCCCTTTGTCAAACGGTATGTTACTTGCCCGAGATTCGATCGTCGGTATCCCAATACCTTGTTCAATCTCGTTACCGGCAAGTCTCTTTACTCGTACCGCAATGCATGATCCCGTGACTAACGCCTTAGTCACATTGAGCTCATTATGATGATGCATTACCGAGTGGGCCCAGAGATACCTCTCCGTCACACGGAGTGACAAATCCCAGTCTTGATCCATGCCAACCCAACAGACACTTTCGGAGATACCCGTAGTGCACCTTTATAGTCACCCAGTTACGTTGTGACGTTTGGCACACCCAAAGCACTCCTACGGTATCCGGGAGTTGCACGATCTCATGGTCTAAGGAAAAGATACTTGACATTGGAAAAGCTCTAGCAAACGAAACTACACGATCTTTTA